>NC_136068.1:1310265168-1310942668 GCF_964261635.1 Lissotriton helveticus
TCGGCAAGAGAAAAGACAGCGTCTTTCTCAGCACGTCAAAAGGGAGGGGCAGCGTCCGTGGGCTCTCGCATCAGCTGGGCTCTTCGGAAGTAGATAGCTGCTCTGCTCCAGGATTACCACTGTGCCTTTGCTTAAGGCAACGTTGGTATATTTATACCTGAAAGGTGCCGGGTTTGACGTAAGGCTGGACTTAAGACGTCAATAAAGATGTCACTAAGAACTGGTCGTTCTTACAGTGCTTTACAGGAGTTCTCGGACGAAATCAAAACAAAGCAGCGGGGATTTCCCAGGTTGCTGGAGGCTTGGATTTGTTTAAGAACTCGGTGTGCTTTCTAGGGGGCTGGAGGAGTAGGCTTGCTTAATGTGACAGCATGCGCTATGACTGAATTATGAAAAGGGTTTCTATGCCGTTGTAGGGATATTATTGATTTATAACCGGACAAGGGCAAACAATAGGAATATTGATTCAGGTACCTAGATAAACACACTACAGTTCTAAGGAGTGAAGGAGCAACGAGAAGCATGAATTGAAAGCCAGTAGAGCTCACCTATGCAATAGCTATTGGCTTTGGTAATGGGTTTTAGCCTCCTTGTACACCAGTGTGGCTGCTGTTCAGAATGGCTATATGTTAGTGGGGTGGAGTGGGGTGGGGTGGGGTAGATTTGAGTGGACTAGATTGGGGTAGAGTGGAGTACAGTGGGATTGAGTGAATTGGAGTGGGGTAGATTTGAGTCGGGTAGATTGAGAGGGAAAGATTGGGGTAGAGTGGGACAGATTGGAGTGGGGTAGAAAGGGTGGAGTAGATTGGGTAGAATGGAGTGATGTAGATTCAAGTGCAGTGAAGTGGGGTAGAGTGAAGTTAACTGGAGTGAGGTAGATTGGAGTGGAATAATTTGGAGTAGTGTGGGTGGGGTACAGTGGAGTGGCATGGGCTAGATTGGAGTTGAGTGAGGTGAAGTGGTGTAGATTAGAGTGGAGTAGAGTACAGTGGGGTAGAGTGGAATGGTGTATATTGGGGTAGCTTGGAGTGGAGTAGATTGGATCAAATTGAAGTAGAGTAGATTGGAGTGGGGTAGATTAGAGTGGAATGGTATAGATTGGAGTGAGGTAGATAGGAGTACAGTAGATTAGGGTATATTACGGTAGATTGAGTGGAATGGGCTAGATTGGGATAGACTGGGTGGGGTAGATTAGGGTAATACAGGGTGGATTAGGGTAGATGGGTCAAATGGGGTGGAGTGGGGTATATTGGAGTGGAATGGGTAGCTTGGAGTGGAATGTGGTAGACTGGGGTATGATGGATTGGAGTGGGATACATTATGGTTGAGTGGAGTGGGATAGATTTCAGTGGGTAGATCGGGGTAGAGCGAGGTACATTGGAGTGGGCTAGATTGGGTTGGACTAGAGTGGGGTAGCTTGGTGTAGCGTGGATTAGGTTAGATTGGAATGGGGTAGAGTGGAGTAGTGTCGAGTGGAGTAAGGAACATTGGAGTGGAGTGGGGTAGATTGGAGTAGAGTAGATTGGGGTGGAGTTTATTGGGTTGGGAGGGGTAGATTGCAGTGGAGTAGATTGGGGTAGGGTAGAGTTGAGTGGGGTAGGTTGGAGCAAAGTGGGGTAGGTTGGAGCAAAGTGGGGTAGGTTGGAGCAAAGTGGGGTAGGTTGGAGCAAAGTGGGGTAGGTTGGAGCAAAGTGGGGTAGGTTGGAGCAAAGTGGGGTAGGTTGGAGCAAAGTGGGGTAGGTTGGAGCAAAGTGGGGTAGGTTGGAGCAAAGTGGGGTAGGTTGGAGCAAAGTGGGGTAGGTTGGGTAGATTGGAGTGAAGTGGGGTAGATTGGAGTGAAGTGGGGAAGATTGGAATGAAGTGGGGTAGAGTGGAGTGAACTGGAATGGGATAGATTGGGGTGAACCGGAGTGGAAAAGATTGGTCTAGAGTGGAGTGGGGTAGATTGGAGTGGGGGTAGAGTGGTGTAGAGTGAAGTGGGGTAGATTGGGAGGACTGGAATGGATTGGGGTAGACATGAGTGGAATGGGGTTTATTGCAGTAGGTAGATAGGAGTAGGGTAGATTGCAGCGTGGTAGATTTGAATGGGGAGATCAGGATAGAGTGAGGCAGATTGCAGTGGCGTGGGATAGATTGGAGTGGGGTAGAATGGTGTGAGGTGGAGTGGAGAGGGGTATATTGAGGTGGAGTGTGATAGATTAAGTTGGGCTGGAGTCGAGTGGGGTAGACTGGGTTTAGAGTGTAGTGGGCTAGATTAGAGAGTTGTAGAGTGAGGTAGACTGAACTGGAGTGTGGTAAAGTGGATTGGAGTGGAGAGGGGAAAATTGAAGTGAGTGGGGAAGATTAGGGTAGATTTGAGTTGAGTGGGGTAGGTTGGGGTAGAGAGTAGTGGAGTAGAGGGAGTGGAGTGGGGTAGAGTGGGGTTGGGTGGAGTGGGGTAGGGTAGAGTAGGGTGAGGGAGTAGATTGGAGTGGAGCGCGGTTGAGTGGGGTGGAGTGTGGTAGAGTGGGGTGGAGTGTGGTAAACTGGAGTGGAGAACACTGAAGTAGATTTGAGTGGAGTGGTGTAGAGTGGGGTTACTGAAGTGGAGGAGGTAGACTGGAGTGGTATAGAGTGGGGGAGATTGGGGTGGATTAGGGAGATTGGAATTAGGTAGGGTGGGGACAAGTGGGGTAAATTGAAGAGGAAGAGGTAGATGGGAGTGGGGTAGAGTGAGTAAGGGAGATTGGGTGGAGTGGAGTTGGGAAGATTGGAATGGGGTAAATTGGATTGGGGAAAATTGAAGTGGAGGAGGTAGATTAGAGTGGGGTAGATTTGAGCGGAGTTGGGTAGCTTCTAATCGGGTAGAGTGGAGTGGGGTATATTGGGGTGAAGTTGGGTACATTGGGGTAGATGGAGTGGAATAGAGAGGGGTAGAGTGGAGTGTCGTAAATTAGCATTGAGTGGGTTAGATTGGAGTGGGGTGGGGTAGACTAGATTGGAGTAGGGTATACTTGAGTAACATGGGATAGATTGGAGTGAAGTAGATATGAGTGGGGTAGGTTGGGGTATATTAAGGAAGATTGGGCTAAACTGGAGTGGAATGGGATGGGGTAGATTGGGGTGGGGTGGATTAGGGTAGATTCACTGGAGTGAGGTAGATTGAATGGGGTATAGTGGATAGGTTGGGGTAGACTGGAGTGGGGTAGATTTGAGTGGGGAGATCAGGGTAGATTGGAGTGGGATAGATTGGGGTTGGGTAGATTGGAGTAGAGTGGGGTAGATGTGAGTGGATTGGGATGCATTTGGGTAGATTGGAGTGGGGTAGGTTGGGGTATATTGGAGAGGAGTAGATTGGAGTGAGATAGATTAGGGTAAAAGGGTAGAGAGGGATGGATTGGAGTGAGGGGGTAGACAGGAATGAAGTATGATAGATTTGTGTAGAATGGGTAGGTTGGGGCAAATTGAGATGGAGTGGGGTAGATTGGATTAGACAGGGTGGACTGGGGTGGGGTAGTTTGGAGTGTGTTAGATTGAAGTGAAATAGAGTGGGATAGCTTGGGCAAGAGTGAAGTAGACTAGGCACATTGGGGTGAGTTAGATAGGAGTGGGTTAGGATGGGGTATATTAATGTAGATCCGGTAGGTTGGAGTGGGTAGTTTGGAGTGGAATAAAGTGGGGTAGAGTAGAGTAGAGTAGATTGTGGTAGATTTGAGTGGGCCAGACTGGAGTGAAGTAGATTGGAGTGGGGGTAGATAGAAGTGGGGTAGATTGGGGAATATTAAGGTAGATTGGGGTAGTTTGGAGTGGAATGGAGAAGAGTGGGGTAGATTGAAGTAGAGAGACCAGGGTAGAGAGATTGAAGGGGTGTGGGGTAGATTTGACTGGATTGGGGTAGACTGGAGTGAGGTAGACTGGGGTAGATTGGAGTGGGATAGATTTGGGTGGACTGGAGTAGAGTGGGCTAGATTTGGGTAGATTGGAGTGTAGTATATTGGGGTATAGTGAGGTAGACTGAAGTGGAGTAGGGTAGATTTAAGTGGGGTAGATTTGGGTTGAGTGGGTAGATTAATAGGGCATAGATTGAGGTGGAGTGGGGTGGACTGGAGTGGGATAGATTGGAGAGGGTAGCTTGTGGTAGAGTGAAGTGGGGTAGAATGGAGTGGAATGTGGTAGAGTGGAGTGGGGTAGATTGGGGTAGAGTGGAGTGGGACAGATTGGAGAGGGGTAGATTACGTGGAGTGATATAGATTTGGGTAGATTAGAGTGGAGTGGGCTGGGGTAGAGTGGAGTGGGGTAGATATGAGTATATTAGTAGTTTGGAGCAGATTGGAGGGACATGAGGTAGATTGGGATCGATTAGATTGGGAATTATTTTAATAGATTTGAGTGGGGTAGATTGGAATGGGCATATTAGGGTGATTGGGTGGAGTGGGGGATTGGGGTAGAGTGGGTTGGAATGGGGTAGAGTGGGTTGGATATAGGTAGACTGGAATAAGATAGCCTGGTTAGATTGAAGTGGGGTAGATTGAGGTGGACTGGAGTAGAGTGGGGTAGATTGGAGTGGTGTATATTGGGAAAGAGCAGGGTAGTTTGTAGTGGAGTGGGGTGGGGTAGAATGCAGTAGATTGAAAAGGGTAGATTGGAGTGGAGTGGGGTAGATTTGGGTGGAGTGGAGTAGATTGGGATGAATTGAAGAGGGTAGACTGGGGTCTAGGGAAATGAGGTGGGTTAGATAGGAATGGAGTGGGGAAGACTGGGGTGGATGAGGTGGGGTACATTAGGGTAGATTGCAGTGGGTGAGGTAGATTAGAGTGTAATAGATTGGAGCGGGTTAGATTGGAGTAGAGTGGAGTAGACTGGGGTAGACTGGAATGAAGTGGAGCTGTGGCTGTTAGGCTACATTTCTTGCACCTAAGTGCATTTAACAATGTGGACTTAGAGACAGGTTTTAAAGAGAAATTGAGTAGTTGCCGAGTTACACAATACTGATGCTCTTTAAACAGACCCATACTTTGAATGCACAGAGAAGAGGTGGAATAGACACCAGTGATAAGGCGAAATTGATTAACGGCATGGCTGCCCAAAATTGAGGCACTTTTAAAAGCCATATACTTTAAATTTCAAAAAGGCACAGCCCTGTCTAAAATGTTTATGTTGCATAGTGACAGCCTAGCCTTAAACATATGACTGGACTGCTTGTCTGGAAAGACTGGGGAGTCTGGTTTACACATACTTTGTGCAGAGAAGAGGAGCAGCCTACAAACATATGCAGTCACACTGACTGCTTAAACATTGTGTGCTATTTGTTTGGTAATATAGAAGGAAGCGTTGAACTGTAAAACAAAATCACAAACTGCTTTAATAGTCCATGCCATTTGTTTGGTGCTGTAAAAAGGAAGCGCTGAATTCCAAAACAAATTAAGGCAACAACAAATAAATCTGTAGGATGGAAGGTAAAAGTAATCCAAAGGTGTAGCCTGGAAGATAGACAGAAAAATGAAAAAAAAGTACCCTGAATCACAGCATGAGCAGCGGAAGGACACAAACCAAATTAAATCAATTAGTACTTGGTCCATGCATCAGATAACTAAAACAAAGCGAAATGAGCCATTTGCTGGCCAATTAGGAGGCTGTCAAAAAGAAAGAAAATTAAGCCAACAAATGGTAAGTAATGGGTGGGCTTCAAGCCCTTTACTGTAAACAATACCCTTGTGCCAAAAGCACATGTACACTGTTAGGCAAGACCTAAAATACATACAACTGTTTCATTAGTCTATAGGCGTAGCAGCACAACTCAACCTGCAGACTTTAGAAGAAGCTGTGCATGGAATTGTCGGCGGAGGGGTCATTTTGCTAGCGTGGGCAGGGATTTACGAAAATTCATATAGCGCTTACACAGGAACTGACAGAAGTGTGAGAAAGAGTGTTGTGTGCTGAAGATAAGGGCTCGGAAGGAATATTCCAATTTACTAGACTTTCATTCGGGCTAGGGCTAGCAGCCGCCTCCAGTGTATTCCAGCACAAGCTCTTTACATTATTTAAGGGCACAGTTAATGTATGTATTTTCCAAGATTACATTTACATTTTTGGTACAACAGATAGGGAGCCTAATCACACCTTAGGATAAGTTTTGAAGACTTTAAGGAGGCCGGAATAACACTTCAGAACGAAAAATGTCAGTTCGTGTCAGGTCTTATTTCATTTCAGTTCATAAGGGCTGAGTCCAGGTTAAAGAGGAAAATCGGGGGTTGCAGCTGTTACCATAGGCGACCACTAATTGTGGTCCATGCGAGGGAAGCCAGTATAATGAAAGCTTCCCATGGTGTGGCGGAGGTGAAAGAGTAAAATTCCAGTTTGTTGTCCGTGTGTGCAATTGGCAAAAACAGGTTTTTTTCTGCAGTGGAAAGGAGTGGCTGCATTTAGATCTAATCGGGAATTCGCAACTGATTGACATATCAGCAGACTTTCTGGTCTGTGATTGCTGCCAAATCCCAATGCTACGAGCTGGCACGTTCGGAGTTTAAAAAAAATGCAAGAGAGCCATGCTTTAAAAGGTTCGAATTTATTTAGTGTTCTTGATTTCTTTTTTTTCTACTACCAAAACATTTTCGTTGCACCATATGGGCACAGCAGGCTGCTGGTGATTTTTAGGTCGAGCTTGGGCAGCTCGTGCACTGCTCTGCGCATGTTGTATTGAGGTATGGCATACAAGCTCCGCCCATTTACCGGCCCATCTTTTTAACCCCTTCGATGCTGGCCCGTTTCCGCCGCTGTGCGGTAAACAAACGAACAGGGCAGGCCGTGACGAACCACAGCCGTCATCCGCACACGAGCACCGTGGAGCGTGACGGCTGGGGTTCGTCACCAGCATGCAAGGGGTTAAATGACTCCTGTTATTGTCCTTGCTAAGTGGTTGCTTTTCATTAGTGAATAGGCTCGTTAGTCCCTCCTTGGTACTGCCTTGTCTGCATTTTACTGGTGTTACATAGTCTGCTTTATAAGTTGGTAAGCACTATTTTCTTTAATGCTTTTCCTCTATTCCACCTATGACATGGCAGCATCGGCCCGCTTTTATTTTAAGAGTAATGTATTTATTCAAATTACTGCGCGGTCCACTTGAACTATAGCCGCCATGCTTATTCAATTATTTAACATACGGCACGGTACGCTTTTACTTTAGCGGCTGTGCTTATTTAATTACTAGCGCGGGCCGCTTTCTCTTAAGTGGCCGTGCTTATTTATTTAATTATTTAACAGCGCAGCTACTTTCACTTTAGCAGACAGGCATATTAATTTTATTAACAGCGCAGCCGCTTTCACTTTAGTAGCCATGCTACAGAATTTTTTGTAATCAATTTTTTTTTTTCACTGGGTGAAAGCAACATAGCGCTTTCACTTTAATGTTTGCCGCGCCCCTTTGTTTAGACGCTGCTCACTGTAAGCTGAATACGGCAGGGGCGTATCACAGGCCCCCGCACCCCACACGGTGCGGGGGGGGGGCCCTAGCTCCAAGGGGTCCCCTCGGCATTGAACTCTGGCCGGGAGAGCTCCTGATTGAGCCCGGAGGGGGCCCCCCTAAGTACCGTGCAGGGAGCCCCCCTCACTTTTCGTTACGCCAGTGGAATAAGGGAACAGCGCCTAAAAAAGGGCACGGCCACCATTAAAGTGGTCGTGCATTTGCGAGAGTTTGAGCTATTAGCATTAAAAGTAACAGTGCCTTTTATGTATGTGATGTTTTTAAAAACATATAAATAAAAGGCATTGTTAATTACAATGTCAATAGCTTAAACACTCGCAAATGGGAGACCTATTGCTTTAAAAATGTTATATAAAGTGGTGTGGAAAAAATCTCTGCCCAACTGCACCAATCGAGACTGATTTCCTGGAGGCCGGTTCAATAGAGGTCTCTCCCTTGTTAACATTTTGAAACAATTATTGATAAAGTATACAGGTCTGGACTTGGCAAGCTGGCGCGATGGTTAAGTCTCTTTATTGCTTATTCCGAGCCTATGCTGCAAAAAGTCTAAAAAAGGAAAAACAATTACCTGATGTGGTCATTTTACTAAAGACCTTTTTTTAAATAAAAAGCCTTGGAGTTGAGCCAATCCCTTTATTATTTTTGAAGAAGAAAATAAAATTTCTCCATCTGGCTAATCATTCAAATCTCAGACAATGTTGTCACTTAACGAGTTTATAACTTTAAAGAGGATACAGAAAATAAATAAGTATTCAAATGGGGAAAATAAATTATATAACAGTGCTATCACTAGGAACTTACGAGGTCATACAGGCCTTTAGGCTAGCAGTATTGATTTTCACTGAACCATCTGCTTTATTCGAAAATAGGATTATTTTGTTCCTTATATCAGCTTGTCCGTATATAGAAACTATCTCCTATCAAGGAAGAGGTGTGGCGCCGCGGCTAGGGCGACTGACTTTGGAATCTGGGGATCACGGCTAGGGCACCGGTGGCAGATTATCCCAGCACCATGTGACTCTGGGCAATAGCTTGCTTAATCTTCCCGACGGCCCCCAGCGCCTAGAGACCCTTACGGGTGATTGTGCGCTTTACAAATGTGGATTATTATTATATTATTATTATCAAAAATAAGGTTTTCAAATATTTTGTAGGTATTAATTTCCCATAACAAAAGGCTATCAGTTTCATTTAAAAATACATTATTGTTCTAAAATATTAGCTATTCCTTTCTACATTTGGTGACTAAGTAACAGTTTCTCATTTCCAACTAATGTATGCACATGCACCTCTACCACTCATTGATAGATTTGCCTTTGCATGACCATTATCAGGATCCACGCCAGATGATGTTCACCATACAGTAAAAACGTCCACTTTAATGCGGTGACACTGTCATGCCAAGTGTATCTATAATATGCAAATAATTACCACTGTTGTGCCATGGCCAGTTTTACTCCAGGAATGGGCATCATTATGACTGCCCGCAACATGCTTGGAATTACCGCCATAATGCCAAGGTCAGCGTTCTATCAGAGCTGAAACTATCCCACTACAGATGTCCCCTATACTCCAAGCAAGCATTACCACTTATATGCCAAGGCATGCATTGTGGCAGAGAGGGGCATCATCATGCTACAGATTGTCAAAGTTTGCTAAAAGGTACCATTATTGTGACACACCAAACTTGACACAACAGGTTGACACATCACATTACCATATTATCATCTGACGGTTCTGGTCAGCCTCTGGCTACAGATTCCCACTGCTGGCTCCTTGGCAGGTCCTAAGCTCACAGTAACAGTGCGATTGGTCTTGCAGGGCCATTGACACAGCCAATCACCATATGACTTGAGCCACAATCCGATTGGTTGTACTACAGACTTTGATTTAGGGTTGGTGTGATGCCGGGCCAGCCACTGACTTTGGAGCACTGATGTACATTGTGGCATTGGAAAGGTGCGTGACACCATTTCAGTGGGGCTGAGTGATGGCTACCGACCCTTCACACATGCACAGTCCCCCCCCCCCCCCCCAAGCCCTTTTGCTTTAATAGTCTGGAGAGGTGTGGCATTACAGCTCAACTCCAGATTCTCAGAGCAAGAGTGAATATTTCATGGGGCACTGGCCGAAAGCTTGCATGACCAAGCCACCATTGAGCTGTTAGCCATGGGCATCACCAGTCCTGTGAGAGACATACCAGGTTCCAAGCTGTATACTTATCTATGATATTTTACAGTATGGCATGATTTGACATCAGTAAGTGATTATCATTAATGTGCCATGGTCTGCGATATATGCTCATACAATGAGATGTATCTATAAAAGTCACAGAACATCATAGTAGGTTTTATTCTACATGGGAAATGTACGTAATTGATGCTCATTCCCCTCTGCAGCCTGGCCTTTTTATCCGTCATTCACAGGCACTCTTCAAATAATAGCCATCCTACTTCCAGCTACATAGCACATCTCATGAGGTCCCCTACAGTAGGGTAGTAGCGCGCATCTGGATAATAACACTGGTGCCAAGAAGGGCCCAATGAGGACGCAAGCCACCCAAAGGGCGGGTGAAGACCAGTGGTCAAACTGGGGAGTGGAGGGGGGGGGGGGGGGGGTGGGAGGCTGAGGGACACAATGCGCCCATACCATTTTAATTTGAGACAAACTGTTCCCTTACTTTTTGTGAAAAGATAACTGTCCCGGGACAGTTAATTCTGACAGTTGAAATGGTTCAACAGAAGTTTAAAGCAGGTAGTCTCCTGTGTTGCGAAACAGAGGGAGAAGGAGACAGCTAAACAAACCTTCTTGCCAGGGTGCCTGCTTCCCTAAAAGTAATGCAAATGTAGGCAACTGGTCATTCTGCAAATGTAAAGGGTGCTTGGAAGCCGGCATTGTCTTTAATTGATGGAATCACTTGAAGCTTCCTGATGACACCATTTATTCTTTTTTAGAGGTATTGTAAGGGAGTTACCATCTAAGCTGTGAAGTATGAACTTTTAAAAGACACTTCTAAAAACAATTTCACTTTGTACAGTCTCTGTATTACTAAAATCCACATTTTGGAAGCACTTTTATCTTATACCTTTTGCGCATTTTGTAGCAGCATCTCTTATACTGTGTGGAATGTAAGCTTAAAATAATGTCTTACATGTTCACAGTTATTTCTGTTTCTGTCACAGATTGGTACCTTGTACCACTAAACATACACATGTCACTATTCTCCACTGCACCAACGAGGAGTTAATTATGTGGTTCTCTGGTGAAGTGCATTAACTAATAGAGCATTTCACACTTATTAACATAACTTGCATTTAATTTTCATTTAAACTGTGCGTAATTTTATATACTATTACCTGAAGGTGAAAGACTGAAGAAGGTTACAGAATATTTTGTTTTCTTAGCCACTTCTTTGACCACACCCCCACACTCACTCACCCCGTGACCCTATTGTGCACAACATCACAGTTCCCATATTTTTAGGTCTCGCTGAGTCAGCGTGCATGGGCTACTCGGACAGACATTTAGTAGCTGCTTCAAAAAGCGCTACTTTACCGGCCACCAGCTTGCTAGAACTCGTGCACAGCACTTTTTCCGGTCATGCGCGTGCACACAACTCGCGTCACCGCTCGTGTTTTTTTTTTTTATTTCGCGGGCAAATGCTTGTTTTGTCTTGATAGCCTACTGAACACCAAAACCTGTTTTCCCTGCATCAGCATCTACTTCTAACATTCTACAACCTGGCAACTATGAAATAGAGATGGGCACAGCCTTTCAAAGCAATCTTTTTCTACAGTCCCCCTTTACCTTGATTAGAAATTCAGTATCTACTTCAATGATCTTGTGACCTAAATGTGATCGCACTGTTACAAAAACAATGTTCTAGTCAATTTTAATGCTAAATGGAATCTTTGATCCTATCCCACGACTGCCTCACTAAAAATGCTTGCACTCAGACACAGACAATACTGAACACGGTCATGTCCCAACCAAGGTAATACTCATGGCATGACAAAAGCTGCTGATTGCGAACAAATCTATTTAGCTGGATGGTTTATTGCACTATCCTGTCGCAACATCCATCCCCTTCTGTCAATGGTACACCGGTACCTCAACTTCAACTAACTTTCCATATTATTCTCAGAACATTCTATTACATCATTCTCCTAAGATGTTCATATTCTATGAGTTCTCATTTTCCAAGATTACGCTAGTGCCTCCTCCATGGACACAAAGCCTCCATTAAAAGGATCCTTTTTGAAATCTTGTTACATGCATCATAATATTGGGAGAAGTGATCTACAGTTCGCAGAGAAAAACGATTACACACCAAACCTGAAAGGATAAAGACAATTCTACTACTTTTTCAAACTATGAAAAGAGCGTATTACAATTGTCAAACAAAATCAGCGTCTAGCCATTCAAAAGCACTCTCCTCTGTCATAAAACTCAGATACATTTAATGCAACACAATCTAAGCCACATTCAGCAGAGATTGTAAATGAGTTACTTACTGTGTGGTAATTTCTCGAAAGGTCGACATCTCCTTAAAATTTCAAACACCCAGCCATTAACTAGTCGAGTAGTAATAGTTCCTCTGTGCGGTAGTGGAAGAAATAGTCACACTTCTGACGTTTTTAAAGAGTGATGGGTCAATATGACGTTTTGTCGAATAAGTGAATGTTGAAGGTTTTAGTGGGTGCACATTTAACTAAGATCTGTCAAACCTCTTTCCTTGTGAAAACGAATAGAGAAAAATAACTTTAATTGAACTACTTGAATAGTTGGCTCTTCCTTCATTCAAGGTTCAAACCACTGTGCAGCATCCAAACACTCACCCTTCGAGAAATAGATTATGCAGTTTACATTCTAGAATAAGGCATGTCCTATCTGCTAGAACTGTTTGCATTAACTGCAGCATTAGTCATAGCTGACCATACAACTTTTTTATCACCCGTGTGATGGCCAGACCTATTGACTTTGCCATTGCTTTTTTGACAGTGAGTTCAGAATGGCTGGTTTTGGAATGCTGCTCCGTGCTTTTTGCTTTCTCATTAGTGTCCCCATATCTGGTAAAACGGTTTTCTTCCCATCATCGTCCTTTCATTTCGATGGGTATTGTGTCTGACTTAACTCCAATATCTCAAAATATTACTCGTCTTCAAAATCTGGATGGCTGCAGTTTCCCTGTAATGCAATCCATGTAAACTAGAATTCTAACTCTTATTTTCGAGTTCCTGTCTCCATCTTATTAAATCCCTAGTCCCTTTCTCTCTCTCTTTTCCCAGGCTGCACTCCCCTCTCAGCCCTAGACACACACAACCACACACACACACACACACAACACCACACACACAGAACCACACAAAACCACACACACAACCACAACCACACCACCACACCCACAACCGTACACACACATCCACACACACAACCACACACACAACCACACACACAACCACACCTGCACCCACAACCACACACACAACCGTACACACAACCGTACACACACACAACCACACCAAGCATTGGCATAGCCAGTAGGTCTCGCCTTTGGGACCTTATAAGTGATTAGCCACGCAACAGTTGATGTGGTAGCACCAAGGATATTGTGCTGTATAACTAAGTACTTAGAAGGTCCCAAAAGCGAGAACTATTGGCTATGCCAATGCTTGTTTTTAATGCACTTCAACCACGGGTGAAGACTTTTTGTCCTGAAAACAATACTTCCTTGCATACTCTATAGATTGTAGAGTTTTTACACTTCAGCAAGGACTACTATTTGGGGTTCATTTATTTTGAGAATATTCGCCCTTGCTATCTTTTCTCCCTTTGCCTGGATTGTGATATGAAGAATTTTCAGAAAGGTCACGCCTAAATTATGATTTTGAGCCTAAGGTGGTCTAATTTGAATCTTGTGCATTAATCTAATGCTTTGCAATTTGTAACACTACACTGAAGTACTAGCCCCTTGTAGCTCAAAAAAGCATTTAATACTACGGTGCCCAGAGAGAGTTATCAATAGACTACCAGAATGTTTGTGAGCAATAACTTGCTCAGCCTAAAACATCGAGTCACAGCTTTAGTAATGCTCATAAGAAATGCAATGAAGTTGAACAGATAAATAATGACTATCAGAAGCACTGTGCAATGGTTCAAACACATCATATGTATTACTGCTATCTCAATTGCTGTGTTCCAAGAATTAAACAAGCATTGGCAGAGCCTATCGGTCTGGCATTGGTTAGCAGTCTTTTGGTTTTGTCAATGCTTGTTTTGTCATCATTTTTACAAAACTTTATAGTTGGGAGAGCTACTATGGCCTCATCAATCAAAGAAAAAAACCTTGACTAACAATAAAAATACGTTTTGGTCTTAAAAAGCAAACACGATGTACAGTAGTGCCTTGCACTTTTTTTTTAATAGAGTTTTATTTAGCATGAATTAGAACCGAGACATCTGGTATCAGAGCACTTTACATAAGCACCAATTTCGTTACAGAAGGACACATTCATTTTTGTTAGGCACAGGGAGATTAAGTGATTTGCCCACAATCACAGGATGTTTAGCATCGTTGCCGAGACTCAAACCCGATTCCCCAGCTTTGAGGTCCACCACTCTAGCCGTAAGTCTACATCCTTACGGAAACTACTTTGTGTGTGGATGGGCTCCTTGTATAAGAGCAGAATGCCATAGCTCAGTTAAGATAACTAACTGCTGAAGAGGGCTGACCCACTTCCCTATTCTGTATGCTGTAGCGGTCCAAAGAATAAAGTACATGATACAATACAGACCAATGGCTGAAGAGGGCTGGCTTAATGCAAGTCTATTATACATATAAATGTAATTAAACCAAAATGTCTTGGCTTACGCCAGACTTAAAAATGCCCCACGGTAGTGCTTTGCTGAGAAAAATGTCCTGATAATATTTAGTTTTTATATAAGAAAGCTCTGATTTCAGAAAGGGAACAAGTTGGTAAAACTAATATTGTAATAGCTAAATTCAAGAAAGTATAGTCAGAGAGTGCAGGAAGGTGAGCGTGTTAGTAGCAGGTGATCATCCGTTTTTATTTATGTAAAATGTTTATACAGCGGGATACTCAGTTATGGAAGAATGCTGGTTCCAACATTGGACCTGGATCATGTCCACAGGTTACTCAGTCACAGAATTTTGCATCCGAATATTGTATGGTGAAATTCTACTCTCACCAGAATTATCAAACCAGGGGTTGATACATTTGTGATTGTTTTGCATCTTGATTCTGGTGGGTCACTAACTGTTTGAAGGAGGGTCCGTGAAAGAGGCAATCCATTGTACCAGCGCGCTCTCTTTGCACACGAGGCTCCCAGCGCCCAGTTAACAACTCGCCGTACCCGCTCCGCGGGTGCCGCTTCGCTGGTGAGCCCCGGTGTGCGCAGCTTCGTGGGAGCACTCAGAAGGTCCGTGGCGGCAAGGCGGTAAGGGGCGCGAGTCACCAGCGGGGCTGCGAGCGTGCAGGGACTTCATTTCCCAGAAGTCCCTGCGAGACCAAGGAAGAGCTTCCGGTCCGCTCTCCCTGCTGGCCCGCCCCCCGCCCACCAAAGGTTTTTAAAAAAGCGCACCTGCATTCCCTAACTGTGGGTCACTAACTGTTTGAAGGAGGGTCCGTGAAAGAGGCAATCCATTGTACCAGTGCGCTCTCTTTGCACACGAGGCTCCCAGCGCCCAGTCAACAACTCGCCGCACCCGCTCCGCGGGTGCCGCTTCGCTGGTGAGCCCCGGTGTGCGCAGCTTCGTGGGAGCACTCAGAAGGTCCGTGGCGGCAAGGCGGTAAGGGGCGCGAGTCACCAGCGGGGCTGCGAGCGTGCAGGGACTTCATTTCCCAGAAGTCCCTGCGAGACCAAGGAAGAGCTTCCGGTCCGCTCTCCCTGCTGGCCCGCCCCCCGCCCATAGCGCCGCCTACAAAAAGCTTTCTCACTCCCGCAGCGCGGGACGCAGCCAGGGCTAAGACTGGGCAAAGACAGGGCCGTTGTAGGCCGTTAGAGGCAGTTAGAGACTGGGCTGGGCCACCTTATTGTTATTCAGCCTCTCTCCCTACTTGATCCCAGTATGGCGACCCGTGAGTTTAGAGATAGAGCAGCCAAATCCAAACTAAAAAATGGCACCCTGGACGATTTCATCACTAGGACTCACACTGCCATTGACAACGAGATAACCAAGATGCAACATAGGGTTTCATTAGAGCTCGATGCTGCTAGAAGACTGTCAGTTGAGTTGACTGCCGCTAAAAAATCCTCTCTTGGCTCTATTGCCTGGGCGAAAACCCCTGAAAGGCCTCCAGGCTACACACCCAATCTGATTGTTACTAATGCCGATATTCACGCTACACAAGTAGCAAGCTCACCCTCCCCTCAAGGTAAACTTTTACAAAA
Organism: Lissotriton helveticus; assembly: GCF_964261635.1. Classification (NCBI taxonomy): domain Eukaryota; kingdom Metazoa; phylum Chordata; class Amphibia; order Caudata; family Salamandridae; genus Lissotriton; species Lissotriton helveticus. The sequence goes on from NC_136068.1 coordinate 1,310,281,040, forward strand.
TCCTATCTCCCCTCTAAAATCCCATCTGGGTGTGATTGTAGACCAAAGGAAGGGAAGTGAGGAGGGCTTACCCTCGGCAGTTGAATCCACCCCTGCTATACAAGAAAGAGGTGGTAGCCCACCCATAGTACAAAAGCACTCACTAAACAAAAGGAAGCGCAACCCCACCTCGGCATACTCAAGAAAAAAGGCCAAAGTGGCGAATGCGCAGCTATCAACTATGGCACCTTCCTCAGATAATTTGCCTACACCGCAACTCTCTACCCTAGTAACTAGCACAGATAACACCCCCCCTTACATAGCAGTCATTCAAGAAAATAACGATCTCACTATAGAAAGTGACACTGCAGGAACTCCATTATGCTCTATCAAAGGGAAGGATGTTGAATTTCTCTCCATAGTCTGGGAAACACTAAAAAAACTATTCTCCCCATTGGAAAAGAGATTCACACACATAGAGACTCAGTTACTAGAAATTGAAAAAAGCATATTAAATCTGGCAACAACTATTATCCAGAACTCTAAACCTATATGCACAAATGGGCCCATGTCCCCAGTGGCACGCTTGGATTCCACAAATCAAACAGGAGTGTATTCACGGCCTTCTCCTAAGGCCAAGCAACCAGGATCTATTAACACACTTCCACCTGTTGCATGCTCTTCCCTCACCGCTTCCAATGTCTCACACGAGGTCAAACCTACACCCAAACCCCGAACTAAAGTAGACGTCCAAAATCCTCCCAGTGGGGCAATGTCAATCGTTACTCAACCGGGGACTGCTTCCCTACTGCCACCCACCGTAGCTGCACCCGCCCAAAGTATACCTGTCCCGATCGAACCCCGAAACATGAGGCACAATGGTCAGAACATTAATCCTCCATCATCACAGAGAGCTAGCACCAGTTTCATACGATCAAGGGGATTTGTAGATCTTCCCCCGGAGGTTAGCCCCTATGTTGTGGTGCTGACTGGGGTAACCGAACTGATACACAATCAACATGAAAACTTTGCCTCTCTTAAGAACAAAGTGATCCACTGGTTGGAAACTAATAAACCAATCCCCAACCATTTAAGGAGTAAAATCCTTATGGTACGGAGGGTACCTTGGGTAGGGACTACACAAAAGTCCATCCTTGGAGACTGCGTGATAATCTCCTTTGAGGATTTTAATACTGCTCACGCCGTTTGTTCATGGATCAACAACAGTCCTGCTGCAATAATAACAGCAAGACCACTCACCTTCTTCTATCCACCACGTGCCCCTCCAGTTCAGGGGGGGAACTGGAGCAGGACTCAGGTCAGGAAATACACTTGGGGAGTACAAAGTAATCGGTGGGCAGACAGACCTGGAGGATGGAACGGGGCCCCGACTTTCAATAGGTATGGTTGTCTTGAGGAAGTGGACTGACTTCCACACTCACCAAACATTCTACCCCCCCTATCCATCCCAATCTGTGACCATACCCAGTCTTCGGCCCTTGTACCAATAACCTATACTCTAAATACACATATGGTCGGTAGACCTCTCCCAGCAACACCTGTACTCACATCCCCAAATGATCCCAGAGCAGGGGCAGATAAACAAATCACATGCTCTCCCTATGATGCAATTGCTGATTCTAACCAGCGGTTGAAATATAAACTCCCTATTCCACAGTGCCCTGTATTTAATAGGGCTCCGCTGGACATCTCCCCACCTAACCAGCGCGGGAAATTTGTAGCCCTTGGGCGCCCTGGAACATTAGAGACCAGAAGCAAGATAGAGGCTCATGGTATACTCTCGATTCTATCGTGGAATGTGGCTGGCCTCGCGAACAAAATAGATACCCCTGATTGGATGGACTTAGTAGAGGGCTATGACATCTGTCTCCTACAAGAGACCTGGGCTAGAGAACAACTTAGCTGCCAGGGATTCGCGACCTTTAGTATTGAAGCGAAATGGGGGGGAAAGGGCCGCCCTTCAGGAGGCCTTTCAATTTGGGTGGGGTCCCACCTGGCCTGTACGGCCATACCTATGGAAACCAACTCTTGTGATTTCCAATGTGTTTTTTTGGAATGGCCATCTGGAGGGAAGCTGGTGGTGATTAATCTTTACTCAAGGCCAGTTGGGGTTGCTGCAACATCGGGCCCAGTGGAAGACCTAGCACACTACCTTGATAAACACAACTTCTCTTCCCCTGTAATCATAGGTGGTGATTTCAATCAACAATTCGAACCACTCCCTGCCTATATGGATGGCATATCTGCCGAGGAGGATGACTTATGGGACATTCCCTCCTTGACAGACGTAGTCACCAAGGCATGTACCCCCCTTGCCATTCAGATAACGTCCTTCACACTTAGTCATTCTTTGAGGGCGTGTAACGGCCGGACGGAGGGCGATATCCCGCCTAAAAACACCTTTAACAGGCCGGGCCACGAATCAAGGATTGACTACATAATGGTATCAACCAGGGAATGGAAGAGGGTGAAAAATTTTAAAGTCATCACCAGACATGACAGTGACCACAATCTGCTCTCACTAAAGTTTGAGATCCCTTATCGCCCTCTAGAGAAGGTAGATTCCAATGCACCACCTCAGTCTGACTTAGCGTTAACCAGCAATAGGCGTAGAATAAAGTGGACCAAATTGCTGGAAAATCACAATAATATTGAAAGAATCTATGCACTAACTGCACCTGTCCTGGAAAAGGTAGAGTGCTGTGTGAATTCCCTAGCAAGCGAATTAGAGACTAACATCACGGGTAGCCTGGACTTCCAGGTACATCTGGCTGCCCTCGCGAACATCCACTCAGAGCTATGTACTAGTCTTGCAGAAATACTGAACCCAGTTGCCAGGCTTTGTAAGGCAAAAAAGAGAAGAGCGACTTGGTTCAACGCCTCTTGCAAGGAAGCAAAAACCCTGTTATTGGAATCATTGAAAGCCCGAGATACCCCAACTATAATCAGGGAGAGACGAGTAGCCTACAAATCTGCCCTCCACACTGCAAAAATAGAATGGGACGAGGTGAATTGGACAAAAATAACAGCCGCACTCGTTTGCCAAGATTCACGGACCTTTTGGCAAATCGTTAGGCACGGCTCGATCGAACCTCTTGCAGCAGTTGAGGCTTGCATAGCCCCATCTGTTTGGGAAGATCACTTTAAAAACTTATACCTTCCGCATTCCAGCGATAATGGGAGCAGTGAACACGGTGGAGTGACCCCCAATATCAAAAACAGTCTATCTGACATCAAGGGCTTCACCTTAGAAGAAATCACTCTGGCAATTTCCTCCCTGTCTGTTGGTAAGGCGCCGGGGCTAGACAGGCTCCCAGGAGATCTTTACAAGCACGAACCTAATATCTGGGCTCCCTACCTAGGGGTACTATTTAATTCCATTTTAATGGGCTTGCCGATTCCTTCCACCTGGGCAGGGGCAGAAATAGTGCCAATTTTTAAAAAGGGGTCCCCCCTCCTTCCTGCAAACTATAGGCCTATAAGCCTAATCGACGTCTCCCAGAAACTCTTTTCTAAGCTCTTGCTAAACCGCCTACATGAGTGGATCAGGGATCATAACATCCTGAGTCCATTTCAAGCAGGCTTTAGGGAGAAAGTCTCAACAGTGGACCAGGTCTTTCGCCTTGCCATGATACACTGGAAAACAGTACAACTGGAGGGTGGCAGCCTCTACACCGTATTTGTGGACCTAAGGGCAGCGTTCGACCTGGTCCCGAGAAACAAGCTGTGGGAGGTCCTTGATAACCTGGGCGTCCCTGAAGGCCTTTTGAAAATGATAACACGCCTCCACACCAGCAACTACGCCCAGGTTAGATGTGGTAGGATGGGAGAACTGTCTGAGAAGTTTCCCGTTGGCAGGGGGGTAAGGCAGGGTTGTGTGCTCGCACCAACCCTGTTCTGCCTCTACGTCAACGGGGTAATCGCCCGTTTAGCGGGCGTATCCAACTCTGACGCACCGAAATTGGCCTCCGAGAGGGTATCAGCCATCATGTTTGCTGACGATACGTTACTATTATCCAAGTCAGCAAAAGGTATCCAGCGCACCCTCGATGGCTTTGTGGACTTCTGTGACACTCATGGTCTTGAAATTAACGCCACTAAGACTAAATTCATGGTTTTTAACCCTCCACAGAAACTCCACTTCTGCCCAAGTATCTCACGTACTAAGCTGGAAAGGGTAAATACCTTCGAATACCTGGGGATCACTTTGAACGATAAATTTACTTGGAGCTCTCACTTGGAAAAAGCGGCACTGAAATTGACCCAGCAGTCGGGAGGTATAATGAAGCTGGTGGCAAACAACAAATCCTCGATTAGGCCGATTGGCCCTCCACTACAGATCTACAGTTCCCAGGCCAAGGGGGCTGTTATCTACGGATCAGAACTCTGGGGCCATGAAAATACATCTAAATTGCTAAAGGTTGAAAATAGATTTATCCGTAACCTTGTAGGGCTACCATTGAGCACCCCCCTTGTCCCGTTGAGAATGGACCTTGGCTTACGCCCGCTTGACGAGGAACTGGCTTTACGCCCACTGGCCTTCTGGCGTAGACTATGGACAACCCCTGAACTGGCCAGTTACAGGGAAGGTCTACGGGAGATCCTAGCCACCCCAGGTGCCGGAAGAATCAAATGGCTCCGTTATATTAAGCGTGAATTGGTGGCTGTAGGCCTCCCAAGTATGTGGTCTGACCCTCAGAACATGTGCCACACCTTATCCAAAAAGGATTTAGCCAGGTCACACCGTGAATCTAAACTTTCCCTGATTCTCACCCACCAGCATCCTGGGTCTCTGACAGCGTCCTTTTTCTCCCATAAAGTGAACTACATCATGGAACCTACTCTAGACAAAATTTATCCTAATGAACTGAGAAAATTATACCTCCAGTGGAGACATGGCTCCCTCCCCATCAAAACTTTTACAACCAAATGGAGCGACGATTCTAGTAGTATGTGTCCTGTCTGTAGTAACTCGGATGAAAGTGAGCTCCATATCCTCCTTTTTTGTCCAGCTTACCATGGGATCCGTAGACACTGGATTCTGCCTCTATGCAGAAATCTGGGATTTAAGAAGTGTCTGCACGCTTATAGAGTCTTAAAAACCGACTTGTCAGATCATGTTGTTTTTACAATGGCCAAGTACCTGGGCGCTCTTTGGACCATCAGAAGGAAATGCCTCAAAACATAGACTGAGTATGGATCTGCTTTTACTATTCGTGAACTCCTTTCCAGTACTAATTTTAAGCATTTTATATTTCATTGTACAAATCATTTAAATGTAGTGTTTTATACGATTGTCTTTTATGGTACATTGTTACCGAAATAAAGGTATAAGCAAGATTCTTAAGTGACCATCCTTTTTACTTGATGGTATTTAATTAAGGCTTGCATATTCTGTGAAATTATTTTTTGAAGTTTTGTTTAGAAGCTGCTTGTGTTTCTTTCCTCCTAGGCTCAGATAAACTGGCCAGTTTCTGCACAGTGAGATGATGTGCTACGGTTTGTTTTACTAAAAACATAATACTACATAATACTACAACTTAAGCCTCATTAAAACACTGTCAATAACAGCTCTGCTTTTGATAATATCCAGACTTGCGCCAAAAGCTGGTCTCTCACAGCTATGCTCCAAAAAATTCCATGGGGCATGACGAACTCATTTTTTGATAATACTTAGCAGGGGCGTAACTACTATTGGTGCAGCAGGTGCAGTTTTATAGAACCCAGAGCCAAGAGGGACCATATATTGAACCGATAATTGCTATATTTTACTTCCTCAATCTCTGTCAAAAGGGGTCATTTTCCTCCTTGCTTTGCACCAGGGTCCATGGCATCCTTTCGGATCACTGTTACCTAGAGTGCCTTAAAGCTATGTTCTTAACAATGCATTGACTCAATCAGAGCTCCTTATAAATAACAAAGATATTTTAGGTATTGTATGTTATGAAATTGTACTAAATCCACCCTGGACGATCAACAGCAAACTTTTAATTAGCATTAGCAGTTGATTGTTGATTAAACATATGATTCATGCTCCTGACGCACGTATCCAAAAACACAGCAGACTAAGACATGAATACCACAGTCGAAAATCTGGTAGCATAACCTATCACTAGATTGCCTATTGTATTAGAAAATCCACGAATTTGTGGATTTATATAGGCGTCACTGTCAACGGAATCCGCAGATACAACAAAAAGACGCAAAGTGGTGCCTGTCTTGTTCACATCATATGAAGTCAAATAAATGTCACGTTTGTGTGTTCACTCCACTCAAAACGTGTTCTGTCACAGGCCGGCATTACGGGCACTATTAGTCAGCCAAAGGCATTTAAAGATGGATGTGCTTCATGAAAGCACACAGTCTTTGCAACAGACAGTCCGTTTTTGGTGTAATTACACTTAACTTTGACTCACTGAACAGACCAAAGGCTGTAGGAAAATAGAATACAAACTCTGGTGGAAATTTTTCAAGTTAGCAGCTGCGTACAAGACTCCAAAGTAAAACTGAGTCAGTCATCTTTCTCAAAGTACATGCTTCGGAAGTTCACTTTTTTGGTTTCGCCTGCAAAGTGCATGCTCGGTGCTTGCAAAATCTCTGGTAAAGAAAAAAAATCCTAAAAGGGGCTTAGGGTAGGTCCATTATTTACCTTTACTTACCATTATTTAGCTTCCGTGCCACTGTGATTTCCTTGCTTCCTATGGGTAAGTGCCTCCTCCTGGGTCTTTGTCTGGGTCGCTGCCGTGGAGCATGGACCAAGTAGAACTTCCTGTCTGCGGCCAGTGTACTTCCACTGGCCGCGGGTAATCTTTTCTTACTTTTCAACTGCACTCTTATGGAGGGCATGCCTCTGCAGTCCCTCTTCTTCACCCCCAGCCTTGGTTGTGTTTCCCACACCACCCGCTGATTCCACCATTTTTGTTTTCATCCACCCCGCCTCCTCCTGCTCGCCATTGTTTGTCCACCAACCCCCGCCCTCCTCCCACTTGCTTTAGTTTGTCAACCACCCATGCCCTTTCCCATGTGCCGTTGTTTGTCAAGCACTCCCCGCCCTACTCCCACTTTCCAATCTGTTTCCCACCCTCCTCCCTGGGGTTGCTTTACCCTCCACCTAACCCTTGCACTGATTTTTTACATGTTGCACAGCAGCTCAGGCATCGATGAGAAGCTGTCTCAGAACATGGCTCTGCAGCCTTTCATGTTTCTGTCACCGAGTTTGGCACCTCGTGTAACAAGCATGAAAGGCTGCAGAGCCATGTTCTGAGAAGGATTCTTGTGGATGCATAGATATTGATAGGACTAGAATATCATTCAATCCACAATTATATAGTTATATGTTAAGAGTACACAGGATGTGGAGTTAAGAAGAGTAAATCTGTACTTGCCTTCACAATATTTATTTTGAACAATTTATATTGATTTTATAAAACATGCAACCCACATCGCTGTCAATATACTTTCACTGTGCAAACCATTAACAGACTTGTAAACAAGCCCAGGTTGTGACAAACACCCTAGGTAATACATCAGCCTTCGCAATATTTTGCTAGTTGATAATCCGTCTATGAAATTTTATAGCACGATATTTTCTGCTCCATATTCTGACATGCAACCACCTGGCTCACCTCAAGTAGACCAGCTGGACTGAAGGTTTAGGTGACAATGATTTCTAAGACAATATAGTGCCCTACAACATGGTGCCACCTGTCTAAACCTAGAAAGGGACAACAATTGGATACAGATGTATGGCACTCGACCTGCTAGTGTTTTTTTTATGAAATCAAAAGTATTTTTTTTATTCCCACAATCCACTGCCCCAGTTCAGTTTATTTGTTTTACATGATTGTACAATGGGTCTGTGGGAAAGTAACAAAGCTGGGACCAGAGACGTTTTAAGGCTTGGGCGAAAGGGGCTCTGGCCCAGGCCCCACTCTTTTAGGGGGGTGCTAATAGTTACAGCTCTATTCACCACACATTCCTCCTCTGATGACATTGAATGATTCTTAAACATAGATTGTTTTAAATATCCTTTCACTTTAATTCATTTTTAATACCGCTGATGTGTGGAAGTCTATTACAGAATTTTTGCAATGTTGTGTGTTTTTCAAAATCATACAACATCCACAATAAAGTTTTATTTATTTATTTACTTGAGTTTTATATGGTGCTGTCTAGACCCGGTGGTATCAGAGCGCTTTACATGAGGAGAGTTACATAGGTTACAATTTACACATTGTTACAGAAAGGTACAACAGTTACAAGTTACAGTCCTAGGTTAATGGTGTGTAGAGGGGTAAGGGGGTAGTGTAAAAAAGGAGAGGGGATGAAGAATTAAGCACAGGCATAAGGATAGACAAAGCAGGCAGGTGGAGAGAAATTCAGAGGAGAGAGGAAGGGAAAAGGGGAGGTAGCCAAAGAATGAAGGAGGGAAGCAGAGGTGGAGGGGGTAGGGGACATAGCGTGGAGACGGGGAAGTAACTGTGTCTGACGTCTGGCTGGGTGGAACAGTGATCATTCTCAGTCCTCAGTTTTGTGTGATTCCCATTTTCACGGTGGACTCTCTCAGCGGGTTCACTGAGAATCCATGGCATATGATGCTGGATCCCTCCCCAACAAGGGAAGAGGAGTGCTTTGGTCACAGGCACACTCTGAGGAATGAAGGAGGGAAGAGGTGGGGGAGGGAGAGGGGGTAGGAAACCCAGCAGGAACACAGTGTCCGACATCCGGCAGGGTAGGAGTTAGCTCCCAGTGGTAAGGGGATCAGCCCGGCAATAGGCATATCCAATCAACGTGGGCTCAACGCTCCTCCGCGGATCACACCAGATGGCCACGGTCGGGCCAAACAAGCGGATGGAGGCATACCATATGCCAGGATCGGATGTGGTCTACTTTTCAGAAATCTATAGCTTTCCTTGATCACCCATGGCTTTCACACTGGTTTCCACCACAAACTGGAAATAGGTTGATAGCACAATAAAATGGAATACCTCGTAAAAAGAAATGATAAAATTGTGGTAATTTATTCCGTTCTGCATGTTCCTGAAAGCTGGGAAGGTGGTGACCTTAGCACAGAAAACCTTTCGGTGATGCCATTTTCAGGCAAAAAAAAAAAAACAGACAATTTTATCCAGATTACTTTTTTCCTATTTTTGCTCAAAAATTCAAAATGTAGCTATATTTTGACAATTTCTCGGTTCCCTCTAGGTGAATCCACAACCCCTGGCCATCTAGAATCCGAGTATGTTGGAAAAACCAGGACGCAAATTTTCCGTGGATGCATTATGTGGGAAAAAGTTACGGAGCTGTTGCCGGGGGGGGGGGGGGGGGGGGGGGGGTTGCTTGAGGATCTCCTAGGGTTCGCAGGAGATGGCAGTGGGTCGAATTGATTATTTTCAATAATATTACTGAGCTGCTGCTCTATTACAATATTGAAAGCACACATCACTATCCCTGAATATTAATGGAAACGCATTTAGAATTTGGACCAGTTGCCCGTGTTATGTCAGCGACTTGGAAAAAGAGGGCATTAAAAAGATCACATTGGATCTTAAATTAAAAGCTTTTCTGCACAGTGGCCCCCAAAATCCTGAAGATGTCCCGGGCTGGGGCCATGTCTTCTCATTCTGGGATCTCTGCCGGTGAGGGGTGATCCCGCCATGCTGTGGGGGGGGTGAAGTGGGATGTGTGACGTGCGAACAATGAGAGTCCGGGTCAAAGGGGTTGCAGGTGCAGTGTTGTCACAGAAACCAAATCTTTGTCCCTTCTTGGTTTCCGTGACATCTGCTGAATGCTTCGGCCCGCGAGGTCGCCTTCACCGAGCTGATTTATGTGCACGCGGCTGCGCCTCTAAGGTCTGGGCCTGGTTGGCAGCTGCGCACGGGCCTCGCGGTTTCATGCACATGAAAACGTGGCATGGAGCAGGTGTCGTGCATCTGTTGTGGGCACCACTCCCTTCCTCACTGCCTGTGTAAAGAGTGGGGTGAGAGAATGTGTGCATAAGGAGCAGGTGTGGTTTGCATCTGTTGTAGTCCCCCTCACGTGCGTGTGGGGATGGCGGATGCATATAAAGCCGGCGTTTACTGTAGCTGTTGTCGTCTGCTGTGGGCGTCTTTGAATCATTGCCTGTTTTTTCTAATCTGTAAAAGAGGCTTCTGAGAGTTTAGTAGAACTTTGGAAAGTCCATGATACATCACGCAGAGCCTGAAGAGAGAAAGCAAAAACACAGCTGCTTTGATGATGAAAAAATCCAATCGAAAGTTCTAATTATTTCTTGATACTTAGAAAGGTGTCAACTACCACGGACAGTTCTCACTCACCTTGGCTCAGCGCAGAAAGAAAGTGTATCTGAAAGTTTCAAACGGACAATGAAAAATATATATATATATGCTGCATGCACCCACTTTGAATCAGGTGCCAGAGAGCAAAACTAGGCCCCCCCCCTTTCCTGCTCCATCTTCAAAAGTGCATGAAAAGGGCATGTGCGAATTCTACTCAGATCGAGTGGCCCAGTGGCCTTCATTTCCAGGCACTAATTACTTGCACAAAACGTCACGTGAAAAATACCCCCTGGTGATCAATGACTGGAAAGAAGGGCATCTGCGTCAACTTTGGTGAGCTCAATGTTTACTTGTCACCAAATGAAAGATGGTGCACGAAACACAGTTCAAATAAAACAGAGCTGCTACAACAATCACTCACTGGGAAAGTTGTATTTTCTGTACAATAAAAGCACGTCTCAGGTCCTCATGCCGGACACCGAAACATACTACAACCAACACCATACACTCTGTCTTCCATCCGAGCATGTGCACAATGTATCTTGCCACAGACGTGCAAAGGCGCTTCAGCGTCTCATCTGAGGTGTGAAGCACTGTATAAATGCAGCTATAGTACAGTATTTTGCATTGTGTGTTTGATTTGGCAGTATTGTGCTCAAGCAATATTTTGTAGTGTAAAACAAAACCAACTCAAGGTGCACCCCTAAATAGCCAAGGCGTGCTCGCCCACTTTGGCCTTTACCCACAGCAGATATGGGTGCACCCGACATGGTGTTCATCGGGTGTTCTGCTGGATGTCTCCAACTTGTTCGTATTTGGAAGCGTCCCCCGCCATACACTAATACAGGAGATTCCCTGGATATCTCCTGCCATTGTGCCTACACAAAGCCCTAACTCTGCAAACTCTCGATCTAACAATGTCTCGCCTTACTCTGGATCCCAATCCCAGGACCTATGCCTCCCCAAGCCCAGTAAATCATGCACTGGCACTTAGATTACACTCAGGACCACATGAATTACCTACTTAAAAGTGACAAGTTAAACTTTGCTCCGAGTTTGGCACTGCACAGTGTTGTGTGTTTTTTAAAAAGGACTTTTCGATTAATTTTTTGTTGAAATCTGCAAACTATACAGGAGACAGTAGATTATGTGGCAAATTTGGCAACTTAATATTTGTGCGTAAAACTCCACGACTGATTCGCCATTGTATTCCAGATGCCCTGATTATACTACATAAAATGTCAATTCACATAAAAGGATCCCTGCAGCAACCATAGGCTATGTCAACTGGAATTATGTGGCAGTGGAGGGCAAATTATGGGGCAGAGTTGACTAAATTATGCAGCAGTAAAAGGCAAATTATGTAGCGTAATAGGGCACATTTTGTGATAGTTTTACTTCATTATTTTGTCATTTTTACTCTCCTTAACATTGTCTGGGCATTGGTTGGACCTCATTAGAACCAGTTTAACACCCGAATATAGCAATAACGAACAGAAAGAACAAGCATTGAAAATGCAATAGGGCTCGCATTAGGAAAGTTTGAGCTATTGGTGTTATAAATGATTTTTTTTTTTATTTATGTGTTATTTTTTCAAATAGTTAAATTAATAGCTTTGTCATTTACAATGCCAATAGTTATAACTTTCGCAAATGTGACACCTATAGCATTTGTAATGCAACATGTTTTGTATTTTCGTGACTTAGATGTATTGATATTACAAATAACAATGCTATCTCAACTGTAGTATTTTAGACATTTTGCTAAGCCGGTAAAATAGTTTAAGACTAGGAGGTTAGTGACATGCTGCGGGGTGCTATATCTAAACTTCAGGTTACAAGCTGCAGCCCCAGCAAATTCTATATGACTTTGTGCAGCTGTGAAAATGAATATCTTTGAGTTGAATTGTGCATTTAGCATGTATATAGTGCCTCCTACCCCCTAACGAGGCACAAAGCACTTCCCATGCAAGTGTGTTCATGCTGCAGAGTACTAACTGTGCATGGACTGTACCCAGAGTGCAATGCAACTCATTTTAATTATCAATGTAAATGAAGTGAACCACTTGCTATATCCATACAAGAAGTTCATTTCCATTATGTTTATTTTATTATCAGTATAAGTTGGAAATTGATGGCCAGATCTGTGCAGTTGGGCTGAAGGGATTATTGGCTGACTTGGCCTGTCTGCTGGTTCTGTTTGCTGTGTAATGTTTCTAAATGTGTACTCCAAATGTACAATGTTAGTGCATAAAGAAGATATGCTTATTTTGAACTATGGTTACTGTTTCTTAGAGGGATGCGACTTAAGAAAGGCCTTTAGTTTTGCTTTTTATTTGTTTCCTGGCTGCTGAAGTGGAGTTTGGCTGATGCACAGTGTTACCGTAAAGCAGCGGAAAGCATCTTTGTTTTCCAGTGTTTTGAAGGCGAATTTACGACTGTGGGACCCGTGTAAAACCAGTAACTAATGCGGCCATGAAATTCAGATCATGCAGCATTTTTTTCCTTAGGCGAATGATATGCCTCATATGGGATTATTACACTATTTTGACATTTTACTAGACGTTGACACACATACATTGACACACAGTGATCCCAAAGTTGTAAAAATGGTTTGTTTAATAGGAAACCGATGCAAATTCAGTAGAGCTTATTCAAAATATGACTAATCAGCAATTGATTGATTTAGGTTTTCTGTGTAAGCAGTAACGCCATTGTATTACCGACTGTCCTTTCTCCTTTCAATAGCAAAATAGTTTTGAAATCACTGGGAGTGTTGAAGTTAGCGTAAAATAGACCTCCGTCTTTGTGCTTCTTGAAATTAAAGTTCTTTCTCTTTTATTCAAGCATGCCAGCTTTGTGTTAAATGTTAAAAGGTGCTCTGGCTGGGGTTGGGATGGGGTGGGTGGAAGGGTGAAAATAGCTGAGCGAGTGAAAACACGAGCACAAGTATGGACTCCTCAAACACAAAGAAAACAAGCGAGAAAAGCCAGAAACACAAGGGGGGCGGGGAAGCAGATTGCCTTCAAGCATATGGGGAAAGCGAGGCACTACAGAAAGGCGAGCGCGCGTGAATAATTAGGGGAGGACAAATGCAGACACGGCCTGGGGGAAACTTGTGGGAGGGAGGCTGGTGGCATTGTGCACGCGCTCACGTGCACTGCATCAAATCGCCAGTGGTTAAACTCTAGTTAAGCCACAATATTGCCCACCAGCTATGCGCAAGGGCATCAGCAGGCGAGCCCTAAAAATGACCAGTCAAGCTTTGCAAAGGGCCTTCCACTGCGCAGCAACATGTATCCCTGTTTTTTAGTAAAATTTCAACCCATTTGAGATAGAAACAATTTTTTATTGTTAAAATCGGAAGATTATGCAACAGATGGATTATGTGCCAAAAGTGGTATATCTATAATTATGCTAAAAACAAAAAGTACAGATTAATTAGCCTTTGACTAGTGGCCCTCTGCTGGCCATCTGTTGCTCGCACGGGAATTCATGTACTACATTAGAGCTATGACGCAATCAAAGCTGGCCACATCATAGCTCTTTATTTATTTTTTAACTTATCCCCACCCCTTCCCTCTTTCTTCTCTCCTCCTTCTCTCCTACCTAGTTCTTTTCCCCCTCCTACCTTCCCTGTCTCAGTAATCTCGACCTAAAAGTCGAAATGAAACTGCCAGTGCTACCCACTTTATAGTGCTTTTAAAAATCAGACCGTTATCCAACCCCACCTGCCACCGCGATCCCTTCTCCCCGACCCGATGGCCGAAGCCAATTGATTGTTCATGGGCGAGAGTTATTGGCTTTGCTAGTGCTAGTTTTCATTTCCTCATTTGTTTTTATGCTCTTAAAGCACTCAGATGCAGGTTCTCCAAACCTTGCCTCACAGCCCTTAATGCCAAATATTTCTTCTGCAGTTACTCTATGGCTTTTGGCTTGTAACGTGTAGTTATTCCAAAAGTTTAAAATATCATTGGCCGTAAGGCTTCTAAGTCTACAGTACAACTGTTAAGTTGGCTTCAAGTGTGAGCGGGTTATGATGGGCACCATACTAGTACTTTAGTTTGGAAGCTCCCAGGACTAGTATTCCTTTTGTGGATGCTTATGTTTTTAAGCATTAGCACTTTAAAGCCAGATCTAGTGGCATTTTGTTGTAATAAAAGGAAGATCTGACTTTAGGGTAACCTACAATAGTATTTATTAAGATAGTAAGTTCCGGATAAAAGGTACAAAGAGCCCCACCAGGAGCAGCCATCCTGCTGCCTAGCCCATACTCCAACTGACAGCCTCACTCATCCAACACTCCACAACATCATCAGGCACCAACATTCCACACCACACTCACACTGGCTGAGCAGCAGGTACAACACATATATTGTGGCTTTCATTCGCCCATCATGCAGTGATCCCAAGAGCACAAACAGCAGTGCTTAATTTGAGCTGGTGGTTTCCGGTGCTTGGCACATCACTAAACTATCAACATCTGCACTTATGACAGACTGTCACAGGGTGGTGCGGTTTGTCTAAATTAGAGAAGTAACACAACAGTTTTTTATCAATTCAATGTATATTTAAAAATAATTAATACCTGCTGCCCAAGCCATTGTTATAGCTTTCAGAGCTAAAATATTCTGAACTGTCACACTTGGAGGTTGTGGCGGGTAGTAGTTGTGTTGGAGGTTGTGGCGGGTAGTAGTTGTGTTGGTTATGTCACTGGCAGCGGCAATGGGAGGGAAAGCTGCACTGGCCTCCTGCCAAGGGTCTCAGCGCCTATTTATTTGACAAATTAGGCACTGACAAACAGAACTTTATGACCAAGCCAATATGCATGCCAGACAGTAGCTCTGGATTGTCTGGAGTGAAACTGGCTGACATGCACTCCAGGCAAAGAAACACAGCATGCAGGTCTGGCGGCCATGTCGTGCTGGCCGAAAGGATGGCTTCAACCTCCAGCAGCACTCAAAGTCTCTCTGACTGGGTGTCCGCCAGTATCTGCAGGAACAGCTATGTCCTCAAGGGAACCAACCTTTACAACACAGTCATTACATCGCACTACCTTTACATAGCAGTCATTACGTCGCACCATCCTTTACATAGCATGTCATTACAACGCAGCCATTACATTGCATGTCACTACAATGCATGTCATTACAATGCATGTCACTACAACGCAGGCATTACATTGCAAGTCATTACAACGCATACCATTACAATGCATAGTACCCTTACACTACCCAACACTTACCCTGCTGTTGCACTCACTGGTGTTACAAAAGTAATTTTTACCCCTACACTACCCAACACTTACCCTACTGGTGCACTCACTGGTGTTACAAAAGTAATTTTTACCCCTACTCTATCCAACACTTACCCTACTGTTGCACTCACTGGTGTTACAAAAGTAATTTTTACCCCTACACTATCCAACACTTACCCTACTGGTGCATTCACTGGAGTTAGAATAGTAATTATTACCCCTATACTATCCAACACTTACCTTAAATGTGATGTAATGGAATGCATTGTAATGGTATGCGTTGTAATGGTATAATGCGATGTAATGGAATGCGTTGTAAAGGTAGTTTCTGAAAATGTGATGTAATGGCATGCGATGTAAAATAATGCGTTGTAAAGGATGTTGCGATGTAAAAACTGCGTTGTAAAGGCATGCATTGTAAATGTATTTGTTGTAACGTCATACATTCGGTCCTCAAGGGTGCAGTGAAAGGCTCCCTCGTGGTGGTGGCAGGATAAGAGACAGGGTATAACATGAGCGCGGGAAGCAAGTGGGAGCAAGGGATATGGGAACGATGGAGAAGGCAAGTGAGGACAGCAAGGAGAGAGCAAGCAGAAGGCAGGGATAATGCAAGGAGGGGGAACCTTCAGCCTAATCTTTGCTGATTAAGGCGTGAGCTAATGGAGCATATTCAACCTGAAAAATAAGTATATTAATTACTCTGGGTACAAATATGTAGGATGCGTGTAAGGAAAGGAACATCTATGATCCTGGAACATCAACAAGCAGTGGGCTGCACAGTGATCCAATTCCTAACCAATCAGGGTAGAGTCCTCCTCCTCTATCAGAGGCACCAATGGAAAAGGCATATTAGAGCACTCAGAAGCTCAACTTGGGTCACTCCAGCATCATTCTTAGCACAGTAAAATGGCCGACACTTTAGTAGTAAAGGAGTGGTGTATTGGAGCTTGTGCCAACGGGGAAGAGGGCCACGAGCGAGAAGGGGAGGAAGGAAGACAGCGCAACAATAATAGGAGCTTAGGGCAGCCGTAAGCAGAGGTGTATGGAGTCAATGGGATGGCATTAATTCAGAGGGACGAGTAGCATATGGCAGCAACGAGATGATATATAATACAGAGGTCATTGGGGTGTGCTATGTGGCAACAAGTGAAAGGGGCAGCACATGGTTTGGGGAAATGAAGAAGCTGCAACAAGGTTGAAAGAGATCAACCACTTTGAGAGAGTGGGTGGGCATAAAACGAGCACAGCACTGTGTGCGTCAGAAAGGTAAGACACACAGATTGGTATGTGATCTTTCTTTGAAGCCATGCAAGGAAACGAGGCCAGGAGGTTTAATATGGTCCAAATAAATTGAACCAACTACTACAGTGAGAACTGAATGTATCTGGGTCAGGATGGGAAATGGAGCGGGTAAGTAGATACCAAAGAGCTCTGCAGTCCTTGCGGAGAGGAAAGGCCCCAGATAACCACTGAATCGTTGCTTCCCTGTTAGCAATGGCTCAGTGTGTGAAGTAGTGCATGCCTTGGGATGGTCACAGGTTCATACAGAACTCTTCTTCTATTTGTCAGTCATAGAAGAGGAATACTTAGGACAATCACACAGCACACGTATGATTTCAACTTACTGTAGCACCGAGAGACATCACAGCTGCACAGTAGTTCCATCCTATATGTGAAACCTTCAGTAAGTGCTGGCTTTTTAACCAAGAACTTGTTATTTCGGGGCGTTTAATTTAGCTTTTATCACTATAAGTAATGCACTTCAAGAAGACCTGGAATCCCTGTGCAGCTCTTCTCATCTGCCATTTTTTAGGTCTTGCCTGACACATCCCATGTTCTGTCACTTGCTAGATATTTTATTAGCTTGCAAGGGGTCTAGTGTCTATCTATTGCTTACCGCTGCTTTGCTTCATTGTCATTATTTCCTTGCTTCTCTTTTGGCAGTGCATACTTGCTTCACTTCCTCTTTGCAAGGTTGCCCCTCCCCTGGGGCATGGACCTAGTACTACTTCCTGTGCCCAATGCTGGTCTTTCCACTGCTCGTGCTCAGATTGAGGCACTTCTTTATATTGTTGCTTCCCCAGTCGTCGATGCATGTTGTGGTTGCTTGTCCCTCTGTCGTCGTTATGAGGGTCATAGAGTTTTTAAAGAATTGTTAAAAGAGACATTCACATCTACCTTCGTCCAAAGCAGCATGCTAAATACAGCACTTTCATGTCTAACTTCTATTGTTGAACAGTAGTTTTGAGGTACATGTCTGGGATCGTGAGTTGTATTTGCCAGCTGTTGCCTGGTGCATGTTGTGCCAACTAAACAGGCAGATGGAAATCATTTTAAGATGTGTATTGACATGTTTATATTGTGAACCAACGCTATAGATGAGGGTGGCAAGCAGCTCAGTCTTTCGAACTTTGAATTACCACAACATGCTTGGCCCTGTAAGAAATTGCAGTTTGGCAGGGAAACAACACACTAAATTATTATACTGCACCCAAATATGCAATCTTCTTGATGATTTGCATGCTTTAACAAGAAAAAAATGTTTCTAGCCCAAACTGATAAAGTAAACAAGCAAAAGCAAAGCAACTGGGTCACACCTATGCTAAATCGATTGGTTTTGTCAATGTGCTTTAATCATGTTGTAAAGGCGCACAGCTCCTGGCTGACAGTATTTTTTTTTAAGGGCTATGACGCAGTCCATGCTGGCAGAATCATATTGCTTTTTTATTTGCTTTAAATCATGTTGCCCAGCAGCTATGCTGCAGTACAACATGGCTCTAAAACTCATTGACAAAGCTGATAGATATGGCATAGGTGAAACCTACTAGCTTTACCAACACAGGCTTCTTTTATCCCTGAAGTGCCACCTATATTTTTAGGTCTGGCATTGGACAAGACATTTTGATTTTATTAAATTATATCTATAATCTGTGCTTAATTTGTAAAAGATAAGTGTCGGGTCCAAAGTTTTGTCAGAAGCCAGTGATCTGGGCTCTTTAATTTCAGGGTGCTGAATATCATGGCTGAATTGTCTTGATTCCACCTCATGCCTCTAATCTGCCACCAAAAACAACAAGTGATGGACTGAATGTGGATCAATGTCACACACTCCCCCAGTCAAAAGATCTGGGCCCAAATCCATCGTTTTTTTGCACTCCACACCACCCTGGGTTAGACAATGGCGATATGCAAATCAGCTCTGACCCTGTTGCCCCATGGGAACAGTCCAGTCCGAACTACAAAAGCCATGTCCTTCCCAGAACGGAATCAAGCATCCGAGGACCGGACCGGTTTCGAGGTAACACCTCTCTTCAGCCCGGCTAGCTTGACTCCAAGTGGTGTGGAGTGTCTGGGACCCACGTCTGGGCATCCCCAGCGCACTTAGGGCGGCAATTGCAAAAACAACAAGTGATGGACTGAATGTGGATCAATGTCACACACTCCCCCAGTCAAAAGATCTGGGCCCAAATCCATCGTTTTTTTGCACTCCACACCACCCTGGGTTAGACAATGGCGATATGCAAATCAGCTCTGACCCTGTTGCCCCATGGGAACAGTCCAGTCCGAACTACAAAAGCCATGTCCTTCCCAGAACGGAATCAAGCATCCGAGGACCGGACCGGTTTCGAGGTAACACCTCTCTTCAGCCCGGCTAGCTTGACTCCAAGTGGTGTGGAGTGCCTGGGACCCACGTCTGGGCATCCCCAGCGCACTTAGGGCGGCAATTGCAAAAACAACAAGTGATGGACTGAATGTGGATCAATGTCACACACTCCCCCAGTCAAAAGATCTGGGCCCAAATCCATCGTTTTTTTGCACTCCACACCACCCTGGGTTAGACAATGGCGATATGCAAATCAGCTCTGACCCTGTTGCCCCATGGGAACAGTCCAGTCCGAACTACAAAAGCCATGTCCTTCCCAGAACGGAATCAAGCATCCGAGGACCGGACCGGTTTCGAGGTAACACCTCTCTTCAGCCCGGCTAGCTTGACTCCAAGTGGTGTGGAGTGCCTGGGACCCACGTCTGGGCATCCCCAGCGCACTTAGGGCGGCAATTGCAAAAACAACAAGTGATGGACTGAATGTGGATCAATGTCACACACTCCCCCAGTCAAAAGATCTGGGCCCAAATCCATCGTTTTTTTGCACTCCACACCACCCTGGGTTAGACAATGGCGATATGCAAATCAGCTCTGACCCTGTTGCCCCATGGGAACAGTCCAGTCCGAACTACAAAAGCCATGTCCTTCCCAGAACGGAATCAAGCATCCGAGGACCGGACCGGTTTCGAGGTAACAACTCTCTTCAGCCCGGCTAGCTTGACTCCAAGTGGTGTGGAGTGCCTGGGACCCACGTCTGGGCATCCCCAGCGCACTTAGGGCGGCAATTGCAAAAACAACAAGTGATGGACTGAATGTGGATCAATGTCACACACTCCCCCAGTCAAAAGATCTGGGCCCAAATCCATCGTTTTTTTGCACTCCACACCACCCTGGGTTAGACAATGGCGATAGGCAAATCAGCTCTGACCCTGTTGCCCCATGGGAACAGTCCAGTCCGAACTACAAAAGCCATGTCCTTCCCAGAACGGAATCAAGCATCCGAGGACCGGACCGGTTTCGAGGTAACACCTCTCTTCAGCCCGGCTAGCTTGACTCCAAGTGGTGTGGAGTGCCTGGGACCCACGTCTGGGCATCCCCAGCGCACTTAGGGCATGCTCAGACGTGAGTCCCAGGCACTCCACACCACTGGAAGCAAGCTAGCCGGGCTGATGAGAGGTGTTACCTCGAAACCGGGCCGGTCCTCGGATGCTTGTTTCCGTTCTGGGAAGGACATGGCTTTTGTAGTTCGGACTGGACTGTTCCCATGGGGCACAGGGTCAGCGCTGATTTGCATATCGCCATTGTCTAACCCAGGGTGGTGTGGAGTGGAAAAACGATGGATTTGGGCCCAGATCTTTTGACTGGGGTGAATGTGTGACATTGATCCACATTCTGTCCATCATTGTTGTTTTTGCAGTAACCGCTCTAAGTGTACTGGGGATGCTCAGACGTGAGTCCCAGGCACTCCACACCACTGGAAGCAAGCTAGCCGGGCTGATGAGGTGTTACCTCGAAACCGGGCCGGTCCTCGGATGCTTGTTTCCGTTCTGGGAAGGACATGGCTTTTGTAGTTCGGACTGGACTGTTCCCAT
Source organism: Lissotriton helveticus (assembly GCF_964261635.1). Lineage (NCBI taxonomy): Eukaryota > Metazoa > Chordata > Amphibia > Caudata > Salamandridae > Lissotriton > Lissotriton helveticus. Next base: position 1,310,301,770 of record NC_136068.1, read on the forward strand.
GGGGCACAGGGTCAGCGCTGATTTGCATATCGCCATTGTCTAACCCAGGGTGGTGTGGAGTGGAAAAACGATGGATTTGGGCCCAGATCTTTTGACGGGGGTGAATGTCTGACATTGATCCACATTCTGTCCATCATTGTTGTTTTTGCAGTAACCGCTCTAAGTGTACTGGGGATGCTCAGACGTGAGTCCCAGGCACTCCACACCACTGGAAGCAAGCTAGCCGGGCTGATGAGAGGTGTTACCTCGAAACCGGGCCGTTCCTCGGATGCTTGTTTCCGTTCTGGGAAGGACATGGCTTTTGTAGTTCGGACTGGACTGTTCCCATGGGGCACAGGGTCAGCGCTGATTTGCATATCGCCATTGTCTAACCCAGGGTGGTGTGGAGTGGAAAAACGATGGATTTGGGCCCAGATCTTTTGACTGGGGTGAATGTGTGACATTGATCCACATTCTGTCCATCATTGTTGTTTTTGCAGTAACCGCTCTAAGTGTACTGGGGATGCTCAGACGTGAGTCCCAGGCACTCCACACCACTGGAAGCAAGCTAGCCGGGCTGATGAGAGGTGTTACCTCGAAACCGGGCCGGTCCTCGGATGCTTGTTTCCGTTCTGGGAAGGACATGGCTTTTGTGGTTCGGACTGGACTGTTCCCATGGGGCACAGGGTCAGCGCTGATTTGCATATCGCCATTGTCTAACCCAGGGTGGTGTGGAGTGGAAAAACGATGGATTTGGGCCCAGATCTTTTGACTGGGGTGAATGTGTGACATTGATCCACATTCTGTCCATCATTGTTGTTTTTGCAGTAACCGCTCTAAGTGTACTGGGGATGCTCAGACGTGAGTCCCAGGCACTCCACACCACTGGAAGCAAGCTAGCCGGGCTGATGAGAGGTGTTACCTCGAAACCGGGCCGGTCCTCGGATGCTTGTTTCCGTTCTGGGAAGGACATGGCTTTTGTAGTTCGGACTGGACTGTTCCCATGGGGCACAGGGTCAGCGCTGATTTGCATATCGCCATTGTCTAACCCAGGGTGGTGTGGAGTGGAAAAACGATGGATTTGGGCCCAGATCTTTTGACTGGGGTGAATGTGTGACATTGATCCACATTCTGTCCATCATTGTTGTTTTTGCAGTAACCGCTCTAATCTGCCACCAGCCACTTCCTGCCTCTTTATCTCTTTCTTGCAGGTTCCTGCTTACATCCTGTGTCACAGTTTTACTGTCTTTCTCTTTTCCTTTATTTCCCCATTGTGCTTTTTTCTCTTTCCTGCTCCTGGTCAAAGTCAACTGAGGAAAAATGAGTGCCAGTCCCCAAAAATAAGTGCAGTTGATTCCTACCTGCAATCACAGGCTCACATCAAGCACTGTATAATGTACTAGGTCCATACGGCTTGTTGATGAGCTCTTGGACCTGCATGGTCGCTTGCTGCTGTACTGCAGTGATACTCAAAGTATGGCCCGGGGGCCACATGCGGCCATCCTGACCTTCATATGCAGCCCCTGCTGAATGACAGCCGTGGGCTGCTGTTTACTTGAAAGAGCACTAACATGCAGAAATATGTTAAATAAACAGGCAAGCATATATTCACATAAAAGAAAAGAAGCGTAAAAGAAAAGAAGAATATCAGGTGTCTTGCACGACTTAACTTTAGGAACACATTACATTTTTAAGACATCTTGCAACAAACGTGTAAAAATATGATAAAGTCTCTTCAAAATCCAATAAAGAGTACTTCATTAACATGCAGAATCGTTATACCTTAGTACAACAGATATCAGTGTATTGAGAAGTATTTTGGGTGGAAGGATTAAGTTAGAAGAATAAGCCTCAAACCTAGGATGAATTTAATAATAATTATTGATGTTTTGAAATCCCCTATCTGTATATTGTATGTGTCTGTCGTTGTCTGTCTTTTTGCCCTTTTTACATTTTCATCTTCATTTTTGTAAATTTATTGGCGCTACGACAAGGAAAAGCTAGCTTTTGTTAACTCTGCTGTAATTCGTCTATTGGTGTTCTTCTGTATGTTTGTTCATATATATATATGCGAAAATAATTTAAAAAAAGAGAAGTATTTTTTCAAAATTGGATGTGTAAACATCAATGCCTCCCCTTACCCTAACATCAATGCCAAGAATGTACTTAAAGACAAGTAAGTTGTTAGGTGGAACCCTGTGGGTACCCTGGGTTGCTATTATAAACATGGACATAATTAATAATAAATGAAACACAAGAAAAGGATAGGTACAGTGCATATCTAAAACTCACGCATTTCAATGTGCTCTTATATGTGACCATGAAGAAATGTAGGCAAATTGAAATAAAACAATTGCCTAGTATCACACAATTTGGTCAAGTAGGAAAGCCTGGATTGATCCCAGGTGTTTTGGTTTAATATTGTGCAATCCTATTTTTTTCCAATCAATATTCAAGTTACTTCATTTGTGCACTTGACTATCCCAAGGTAGCGAAAAAACAAGCAGAGAAGGCTTACCCCCAATGCGGTAGAGGGATGGCGATTCAGATACAGCATAACAGTACTGTCAAATCTATAACTCTTGTAGAGACTAGGACTTCATTTAGAGGGCAGAATTGAAAGAAACCCTCAAAATAACTTCATAACTCATTGACCTCTCAAAGTACATGCTTTGCTTCCCCTACACCCACCTTACACCCCCCTCCCCGCCTTCTCCCAGTAAAGCCCCTCTCCTAACCAGCTGGCATCAATGCGGCCCTTAGATCTACCACAGACCCTACTTTGTGGCCGCTGGGAAAATGTTGTGAGTACTCATGTGTCCTGCAACCTGGGTATGGCGCTGGTATGATGCCCGCTTCCTTGTGGCTTACGTTTAGCCTGATGGCGCTGCTAAAGTTTTGCTGGCCTGTCTTACTGCTGCTGGGCTTTTCTCCTGTGGAAGCTCTTAGACAGCTTTGTCAGACCTGAAATGCCTAAGAGAGCTTGAAAGTCCTTCTATCCCCTCTGTTGACCACTATATTAGAAATAAAAGTAGAAGATAAATACCAACATACAGGATATAACCTCACCCACACTAGGGAGTCCCTAATTACAGGACTGTATCACTAGTGAGCAGTAGTACTTGTGAATGTTTCCTAGTGCTAGTTGTACAAACCACTGTTGAAGCATACTGTTATTGGTAAGTTCACAAATTAAACATTCAAGCATCCTGTACTAGTAATGAATAAAGGAAAAAAAATCAGAATCAAGACAGAATAATAAAATAATAAAAGGTGCAGGTCACAAGTGTAGCCAGAGGCTGAGAAAAATAGATACTAAAAAGTACCACACCCAACCATGTCTCTACACATCGCAACATGGAGGTATGGTGTGGATTCCAGAGAGTGGAGGACACACTAGGAAGAGAAAAATATCCAAACACTCAATCTATGCCACACACCTCAAACACAGTATGGATTGTCATGTAAAATATATATCCACAGATGGATACAAGAATTAAGTCACAACACATACCACACTAGTTAGGCAGAGGTTTATCATCCTATGAAAGTATACGCTGGTATGTTAACTCCATAGGAGTTTCACCTGTTTCTTCCATGAGGGGTTTACTTCCTATATCTCTGTTTACAGTAAGTGTACAACAGTTGTAACTCCTCTCACTCACTTTTTAGGGGCTGATAACAAGTAATGCATTACCTGCATGTAAAAATAATGTTACCATGTAGCAACACTGTGCCGGTGCCATGCATTGCAAATTATGTCCCATGGAATGGGCAATAACTATGTGGGGCTCAATTTACCAATGGTAAAACCACATGGATTTCCCAATTCTATTGGTTTTAGTTCATAGATTTACCAGCAGGTGGGAAATGTATGCTACGGCCTCGGACATGGGACGGGAGGGTGGAGTAGGGGGTAAATGGAAAGCTATATTTTGGCTGGGGCAACATTGTGTGCACTGCTACCTGCCATTTATGTATTCGTGTTAGGAAAGGTTGCACTGCTGCTGCCCATGTTGTAGCTTTGTTACCAAGCTCTGAATAAAACTCTCCAATACACAAAGGGCGAAACGATTTGCATTGCCAATGCTTGTTTTGATCTGTGATGTACAGGAAACAGTGAACGCTAAAATAAATATGCCAACAGAGTTTTCTTTTGGTTTGATGCTTGTGACTTCTGACATAGACAACTTTGTAAAATGTTAAAAGATAGCCGACAAATGTCTCCCTGTTACGTATGACAACTTAAGTCAATTTTGCTAATAGCGCTTTGCGTGATGGCGTTTCCAGCACATAATGGGAGTGTTAAAAGCACAACATGCCCGACAATGCTACATGTTGTTAGCTGAAACGCCAGGAATAGCTGATCATTTATATGTGTTAGATTTTTTTTGCATTTCACAACTGCAGCTATCTCCTGACATTCTGCCTTTTTTGTAGGCAATTAAGTGTTAAACAGCCTAGGGAGACACCCTTTCAAATAGTACATATTTCACTGCTTAAGGGCCAATATTAACACACTTTGAAAAAAAAAAACTAGCATGCAAAAGACCTTATTGTTAAAACAATGCACATAGCAGCTGCAAAGAAGCATTGCCAAAACCAGGTTTGGCCTATGCAAAATACTGTTTTTTGGCTTTGTCAGTTGTTTTTTTACATGTTGCACAACAGCAGGGGCTGCTGTGCAACATGGCTTGAATTAAAGGGGAAAAAAGCACTATGACATGGCCAGCATTGAACGTATCATAGTGCTTTTTTAAGTTTCGCTAGCCTGTGCTTATGAAATCTCTTTATTTAATATATCTTAAAAGGGGGCTCTTATCAGTTCCTATTGCTGAATTAGTGTTTAGCTTTTGTGGAGAACTTTTTATTTGTTAACTTCCCCTGGCTGCATGCATTTATGATACTTCTTTTAAAGCTGTTCACACTGTCAAGATAAGATCTCTGCCTAAAGAAAAGGCAGATAGCTTCTAACAGTATTCTGGAATGCTTGTTTTTTAATGCTTATATGTGTAAAGCAGATGCTTTCGCCTTAGAACGTTTGGGGCATTTCCTATTCATGTCTCAGTACATTTCTTTGCACTTTGTAGGCATTATCGGATTGATTTTTCTACATAATCTATTTGGTCATTATGATCAAATTCTAAATGTTGTAAAAACATTGCACGTTAAAAATAAAGTTAATATACAAGTGCTATGCTATATTTTACTTCTAAACAGGCAACCAAAATTGCAGTTAAAATGGAACTAATTTGAATGGTGCAGCAGGTGCAGTGGCACCAGGTGCAATAGCTCTAGGGACCCCACTAAACCCATATTATTGCTAAAAATGTAAAGTAAACAGGCAGTCACAAGTGCAGTTATCTTGCCACTGTTGCATACAACAGTTTCACGATTTCAATAGTGCAGCAGGTGTAGTGACTCCAGGGCCAAATGCTAGAGACACCCCATTAAACACCTAAAATTGCTATCTTTTACTGCTAAACAGGCAGTTACAAGTGAAGTTATCCAGCAGACAACAGGGTCATGATTTGAATGGTGCAGCCGGTGCAGTGGCACTGGGGCCAAAAGGTCCAGAACTCTTCTAAACACACAATATTGCTATATTAACTACTAAACAGGCAGTCACAATTGCAGTTAAAAGGCACTTAATTTGAATGGTGCAGCAGGTGTAGTGGTACCGGGGCCAAACATTGTCAGAACTCCTCTAAACACCAGATTTTGCTACACTTGCTATTCCAGGACCCCACTAAATGCAACAAATTGCTAAACTTTGCTGCTAAACAGGCAATCACAAGGGCCGTGATTTCAATTGTGCTGCAAGTGCAGTAGCCCAGGGGCCAAAAGTTGTCTTAAATCCTCTAAACACCAAATATTGCTACTAAATAAGCAGTCCCAGGTGTAGTTACCCTGCAGGCACTAGTGTCATGATTTCAATGGTGCAGCAGGTGCAGTGACACCTGGGCCCAAAGCTCTAGGAACCTCTCTAAACACCAAATATTGCAATATTTCACTACTAAATAGGCAGTCAATCACAAGTGCAGTTACCTTACAGGCGATAGGGTTATGATTTGAATGGTGCAGCAGATGCAGTGGGACTTGGCCAAGAAGTTGTCAGAACTCCTCTAATGACAGAATGCTGGTATTACATCAATGAGTTCTATTATTCCCTCTTTCATTTTTCAAAATGTCGGTATTACTTACCCGCACCATACAACTATTAACAGCACACAATTTCACATAAACATGTCATAACACTTTAACAGACTTTCTGTAACGTATATTGTTAGACCTGGCATCTTTGGTGCGGTTTCCCCGGTCTTTTTGCCTCTACCTCCTGTATTTTTGGCGCTGTGCTGGATTTAGTTTTGTTGGTTTAGATGCTTTGGGCACTTTGCCACTGCTGATCAGTGTCAAAGTGCAAGTGCTCCCTAGGTAAATTGTTATTGTAATTTGTTATCCATGATTGCCATATTTGTATTACCAAGAAGTCCCTAGTAAAGTGCATTGAGTGTGCCAGGTCTGGTGATTCAAATGCTACTAGTGGGCCTGCAGCACTGATTGCGCCACCGACATGAGTAGCCCTAAAATGGTGTCTCGGGCCTGCCACCGCAGTGCCTGTGTGCAGTCTGTGGACTGCCATGTCAACCTGGCCAGTGTCCCCACTGACCAGACTTTCTGTACACATTGGACACCCCTATGGAAGGCCCAAGGTACCCCCTTGGGCAGGGTGCAGTGTATGTGAAAGGTAGAGCATGTACTAGGGAGGGTGACATGCTCTGGTCTGTGTGCCTTGGCCTGTTTGTGAATTGACTGTCTGGTTTGTGAGTGACAGGGGCTGGGAGGCTCCCAAGAGGCTGAGTGGGCCATCTCTGGGCCCAATAGCTCCATCTGCATCTAGAGTGGTGGGAGGGGGTAGCACCTGGGCCTGAATAGGGCTGTGCCTGCCTTCCACAATGCTGGCTCCACCTCCTGCTGGGTGGCTGACGACCCTGCCCCTCTCTCTGAAAGGAAAGGAGAAGCCAGGAAAACAAAGTACTCAAGGAACACCAAGAACTGGTTCAGACTGGGCTCAGAGCCCTCCTGCACAAAGGGAACAAAAACTTGTTGGGGTATAAGTACAGTACCCCAGACTACAGAAAATTAGATCATCCTGGAATCAAGAAGGAACCTCTGCCAAGGAGAAAGCTGGAAGACTGAAGAGGACGGACTGTCCTGCTGTGTTTTTGTGGGCTGACCTGCAGTTGCTCTGCTGCCAAGGAGAGGGGAAGGGCTTTGCTTTGTGCTGTGTCCCCTTGCTTGAAGAGATCTCCAAGGGCCTGAGTAGAGCTGGCTCCCTGTTAAGAAGTCCCAGGAACAAAAGGACTTCACCCCCAGCTTCCCCCCTGAACTCTACTGAGAGAGTTCTGTCCGTCCTAGAGTGCTTGGTTCAGTTGTGGTGCCTCTGGAAGTTGTACCGGTTGTTTGGGAAGCTGGACAAGGAGAAACTAAGAGAATCTGCAAATTTTCATGTATCGCTCTATTGCGGAGCGCATCCCCGACATTGCGAGGAAATTTCTACTGCCGCGAAGATCGAGATCGTCGAGCGCCTGTTGCCGCTGCAAGAACTGACACATCCTTCACCTGCGGAACGCATCGATCCGTTGCGGGAAGATTACCATCGCTGTGAGTATCGTCGCAGAGCCTGTCATCGCTGGGTGAGATCGCCGCACTGCTTGCTTGCGGACTGCATCATGTCGCTGTGAGTATCGTCGCAGAGCCATCGCATTGTGGGGCCGCTAGAGGAGAAGATTGATGCTGCGCATCACCGCCGCACCTGAGATCATCGCCGCCCCGAAGATCGTCGCATCGTGCCTTTGCGAGATGCTTCCTACGGAACCTGCGCACCGGAATCCATACAAGGTATCGCCTCCCTCCCCATACAGACCGGATTCATCGCAACACGCCCGCTGCGTCCAGCAGGGCCGTCGCATCGCCTCCCCAGGTTGCAGGGCCGTCGCATAGCCTCCCCAGGTTCTCAGGTGTGACGCATCGCTTGTTTTTCAATGATGCAGCTTTTACTAGGAACTTTTGTCGCATCTAAAGGTACTTTTGGCTAAACGTGACGCAACTGTGGATTATTTTAACACAAACCCTAGAACTCTTTTAAAATCATATTCTTGAACTGTGTATGTTGGATTTTTGTCGTTTTGGTCTTGTGTAGTTTAGATAAAGATACTCTATTTTTCTAAACTGGTGTGGAGTCCATTTGTGGGGTTTTCACGTTTTCACTGCGTTACTGTGAGTGTTGGTACGAATACTATACACATTGCCTTTGATAAGCCTGTCTGCCTGTGCCAAGCTACCAAGGGGGTGAGCAGGGGTTATCTAAGAGTGTATCCCCCTTACCCTGACTAGAAGCAAGGGTCCCTATTTGGACATTGGTACCTACCTCTGCCAACTAGAGACCCCCAGATCTAACATATATTGTACTCAGCAAGCTACAACTTACAACAAAAACCTGCTTAATATTATTCACATTGGTGAAACCTAATGCATTTACCAATGCTTGGTCCTTTAAGTCAACTCGTGGCTAACAGCTCGTGGAGGAGGTTTGTCAAGCAACGCAAGGGTGGAGGTGGGTGGGTAAATACATCAAAGAGCGGGAGGTGGTGCCAAAATGGAAGTAGTAAAGTATGACAAAGATCTCACTTCTGACATGGAACAAAACAATGGCGATTGGGAGGGGGGAGGGGGTGGCTCAAAACAAGAGCAAGCAGGAGAAGGTTGTAGGTCAAAACAATGGCCAGTGGGCAGAGGGTGTGGGCCGATGATAAAAACAATAGCTTCAAAATTAACGGCAATCGGGAGAAGGAAGCGGGTGATTCAAAACAAGGGACAGAACCTCTGTGCCCCTGGAGAGAAGAGAAATGGGTGATAGGTCCTCACCGTACTTTGTATACCTGATGTTACCTCTTTAAGATGCGTTTCATATCTATTCACAATAAGCTCATGTCAGCACATACCCCCTTAAGACCCCAAAACACAGTTGTCAAGTATCTTGTGTCCCCAGTGACAATCAGCCACTCCTGGTTTTTAACTAGCCTCCAGTTGAATTGTGGGTATTGTGATTTTGCGATTGTTGTATTAGTTCAAAAACAGCACCTAGTAAATCCTATTGGCTGAAACACAGGGACTGGATAATTGTCCCAAGCATGAATGGGCCACCTGAAAGCCAAGTGCCCCTACTCCCCACCTCGGTCCTAAGAGGAGAACTGCACTTTCAAGCAGTGCCTTTCGCTTTTTTTTCTAACTTTTACCTATATACCATTAGTGACCTTCCATTGATCATGAGATTCTCCAATGTCCACAAATCCGCTGTGGTATGTAAACCAATAGACCTAAAGATTAATATGAATTCCCCAAATGCCATTAAATAAAAAATTGTATCCGGCATTACTTAACATTCTTCCACATTGGATTAATTAATGAAAGCAGTATGTTAAAGGAGTATCAAGGGCTCACTTCTGACATGGTATAAAACATTGGTGAGCAGTTGGAGGTAGGTTGGGGACGGGTGGTGCAAAACAACAGTAGAAAACAATGGCTAAAAAAAAACGGTGGGTGGGAGAAAACAACAGATGCTGAGAGGAGGGTGGGGTGATTGTAAAGAAGGACGAAAGAGTTGTAGATCAAAACAACAGCAATCAGAAGTAGGGAGGGGTTGGTGGGTCAAAAACAAAAGCAAGCGAGAGGATCAAAACGACAGCAGCCAGGAGTCGGTGGGTCAAGAAAATGGCAAGCGGTCGGGCGTGGTGGTCAAAACAACGGCAAGGGGGGTCAAAACAATGGTGAAGAGAGGAGGTGGTGGTGGTGGTTCAAAACAGTAGCGAGCAGGAAACAGGTGGGCCAAAACAACAGTGAGTGGGAGGGTCAAAACAATGGCATGGGGTCAAAACAACAATGGCATGGGGTCAAAACAACAAGGGCAGGAGGATGGGGGTCAAGCAGGGGTGAAAAAGAGGGATTGCAGAGATATGCACTCAATAAGATTGCATCTGGAGAAAAAACAAAGGAAGCACACTGGTCCCAGGAAGCAGTACCTGGTCCATTCTCCACTGCATGGAAAAAGGCTGAAAGCCCAGGAGGAAGCCAGATGTGAAGAGGAAGCTCTAACCAATCGGAAGCAAGGAAACAAAAGTGACAAGGGAGCTAATCAATGGCAAGTAATGGGCAGCTCTGAGCCCCTTTTAAGATGTATTCTTTCCTTCTTTACAGGAGATTTTGCATGCAGGGCGTAAGCACTATGCAGGTGAAACCTAACAAATGTCTGAAAAGACACTGAGAAAGAAAAAAGATGTGCTGGCACCCGTCTTCCTAACCCGCCCTCGGCCTAGAGGAAGGCGCAATCCTAGACCTTGTTATTTCTAAAGCAGGCATGCTTTCTACTAATACCCCAATTCATGTAGACTGGTCTGACCACCACCTCATCCCATTCTCCCTTCAACTTTCACACTCTATAACTCTTGGCCAACCCAAGAGGGCCATCTCCTGGTTCCGTGATGCCAAAAACATTGATATCGGTCCCCTCTGTGAATCAGCCTTGCTATCCCTTCCAAGACTAGACCCGAACATAGCTGTTGACGATCTCACATCCCAATGCCTCACAGTTCTTGCAGCTGAAATTAATAACGTCGCTCCACTCAAAAGCAAAAGGATAAGGCCCACTCCCTCAGCACCTTGGTTCAACAAATCCCTTTATGATGAAAGGAAGCAGCTAAGATTCCTGGAGAAGCATTGGAGACAATTGCCCTCCAATGACAATTTAGCCTTGCTTCGCACAGCAAGATGCAAGTACCACAAACACATCTTCCTTGAGAAAGCGACGCACTTCAAAACCCTCCTTGACTCCGCCAAAAATAGACCCAAAAAACTATTCGATCTCATCAAGACTCCGAGCTGCTCTCCCCCAACCTCCAAGGTGGAGGATTCCTCAAAGAGAGCAGCGGATTTCACCGTTTTCTTCGATGGAAAAGTGAAAGCACTTGTGGATCAGGTTGCTCATCCTACACCTCCAGAGGAGCGCAAATCCTTAGCCATCTGGCAGAGCTTTGACCCCATATCTGAAGATGCCCTTCTCAAGTGCATACGGGAAACAAAGCCCTCCAACCATTCTCTTGACCCTATCCCCAGTGCCATTGCCTTGGACTTCTATACCCATTCCCTTTCCTATTGGACTACCCTGATCAACCTCTCCCTCTGGCAAGGCTCCCTTCCTGTCTCCTTCAAAACTGGGCAGGTCACCCCTCTGCTTAAAAAGCCCACTGCTGATGCGAATGACCTCAACAACTTCCGCCCCATCACTAACCTTCCCTTTCTTGCGAAGATCACAGAAAGATGTGTAGCAAAACAACTCTCTCGTCATATCAAGGACAATGATCTTCTTGACAATTGTCAGTCCGGCTTCATCCAAAACTGCAGCACTGAAACAGCCCTTCTGCAAGTGGTTGATGATGCGCTGAGGATACTCGACTCAGGGGGGTCCTGTCTGCTAATTCTCCTTGACCTTTCCGCAGCCTTCGACACTGTTAATCACAACACCCTCCTCAATATTCTTCAACAGAGAATGGGCATGGAGGGCTCTGTGCTTAAGTGGTTTGCATCCTTCCTCTCTGACAGATCTCAAATGATCAAAATAGCGAACAGTCTCTCTTCTCCTGTGGCGGTGGGTCAAGGTGTTCCCCAAGGATCAATACTAGCACCAACATTGTTCAATCTCTACTTAGAACCACTGGGAAACCTCCTAAGCAAATCTGGGATTCACTATTATCTCTATGCAGACGACACTCAACTCTACCTCAAGGTTGCCTCCACTCATGATCTCTCCATCCTAAGATCTACTCTTGACTCCATTCAAAACTGGATGTCTACTCATCAATTGATTCTGAATCCCTCCAAAACTGAATTCCTCCTCTTCTCCTCCTCACTCTCTCCTCCCCCGGTTCAATCATGGATGGATCAGATGAATCTACTAAACAATAAACCCATCATTGTCGACAGTGCAAAATCCCTTGGTGTCATTCTAGATAAAAAACTCAATCTAACTCCCCACATCAACTCTATTGCAAAATCTGCTCACTACCAACTGCGCCTTCTTTGGGGAATCCGTCGCTTCTTCCCGGAGCAGGACCTTATAACCCTGGTGCAATCGCTGGTCCGCTCTAGACTAGACTACTGCAATTCTCTACTTACTGGCCTCCCCAAATCTCACCTGTCCCCACTTAAGTCTGTCTTCCATTCAGCAGCTTGTTTCATTTATGGGGCCAAAAGAAGCGATCACATCACGCCGATGTTATCCACCCTCCGCTGGCTTCCCTTCGAGGCTAGAGCTATCTACAAGACTGCCTGCATTACCCACAAAGCCTTGCACTCCTCATCTCCCAGCTACCTGGCGAATAAACTGAAACTCTCTGGTGGCTCTAGACGTTCACGCAATGCGGAGAATCTACTGCTTGAACCTCCCACTTTCAAGAAGGAAAGAACAATGGCCCAATCCTTTTCAGGCAACGCAGTGAGAATCTGGAACTCCTTTCCACCTCAGCTCCGGACCACCGCCTCCTCCCAGGCCTTCAAAAGGGACCTCAAAGTTCTCCTCCTCCAGAGACACCTCCAAAAGTAACTCACGTCCTCTTGCTATTTGTGAGGAAGACTTCCCACTACTGATAATTTCTACTTTCCATGACCATGGAAGTGCCTTCCCAGTGTATGCCTGTGATTGGAGGGTCTGCCTTTTTGCAGTATTTTCCATGTACTGGTGTTCGGTGCCCTTTTGTAACATGCACACACCACTCTGCCCTTGCAACACACGGCTGCTACCTCTCACATGTCTTTACCCTTGATACTTGCACAAGTGCCACCTGGCCCACGTAACGCTTGTTCCTGAGCCTGAGTGTCTAGCACCTATTGCAGGACTATACCTCTAATTATACTCTGTTTTCTCTTATAACTGCACACTTGTCCCTTTCTTTTCCTCTTGTGCACTTTTGACTACCTCATGTATTTTGGTTGCTCACAATTTTTACTCAAGTATTTTGTTTGCTCAAGATTGTCACTTTTACCTTTACTACCTCATGTATTTTGGTTGCTCACAATTTTTACTCAAGTATTTTGTTTGCTCACGATTGTCACTATTACCTTTACTACCTCATGTATTTTATTTGCTCACTATTCCCTTATGTAAGTAACGTATGTTTTTGCAATCTGTTCTTTTGTAATATTTCTCATTATGTTTCATGTCTGTTCCTAATGTGAAGCGCTCTGACGCCTTCGGGTAAAGTCCGCGCTATATAAAAATGCATAAATAAATAAAATAAATAAAATGGTGTGGTTTAGGGGGAGCAACTGCAACTCCACTGAGATACGTCCTCCCGCCTTGAACAGGGTCAGCACGTACTGTCCCATGAGGGCCGCCTTAATATCTGACAAACTTTAAGAGTCAAGCAGGGTTAACCGTGACTGTTGGCCTGCTCGGGGACATTATCTCCTGTTCCCAGATACTTGCGGATGGATAACATGGTTGATCATCTCTGTTAAACAAACGTGTATGTTTTAGAATTAAAGACATATAGGCCTGTCTGCAGACATTTATCGGAACTGTCGTACACTCTTAGAATACCCCCTTCTTGCCCACTGAGGCAGTGTCAAGCACCCTTTGACACAGAAGTTATCCCTTAAACCGTGTTAGAAGATGCCTGCGAGGCACAGCTTACAACATCTGTATGCCCAGGTGCTGAGATAATGCACTGACTCTCCCTCCTTCTGCAACACCACCACTAAGCCCCCATATCTCTTTAACAAATTGAGCGAACAGTGAGCCCATCGCATTGGTTTCATCATTTTGCCTTTTTTTTCTCGTTGCCCCCCTGAAAAACCTACCCGGATGCAATAGATTTCAAGCAGTTGGAATCGATCTTCATTGGCTCTAGAGCGAAGTGGGGTCTTCATCCGCCAAAGATCGATAACATTAGTTATTTGTGTTTGTGGGAGTTTTACATAGCGCAAACTCGACCTGAAGGTATCAGAGCGCTTTAGTGAGCATCAGTTGCGTTACAGGCGGACACATTCATTATGCTAGGCACGGGAATCATGTGATTTGCCCATAATCACAGGATGTTGAGCGTCCCTGCCAAGACTCGTCCCTGTTCCCCAGCTTCGAGGTCGATTGCTCTAGCCGTTAGGCCACATCCTTGCAATAGCAACCCCATTCACTTGCCAAACAAATCAACGCAGTAACAATGTTAGCATAGTACTTATAACTGTAAAAAAATGCCCCGTGTTCCGAAAAGGGGCTTGGTCTCTACTCTCTACAAGCCTTACCTGGATCCACTCGTGACGGTCACTCGGCGGTCCTCTGCGGTGTAGTAGTGCCCCAGGAGGAGGGTGGAGAGGGTGACAATGGCCATCCAAAAGAGACCGCAGCGGTTCAGCCGAGGAGCCCGGGGGCAAAAGACTTTCATTCCTGGAAGTTACGTTTGGGGATCCTGCCCCTCCCCTTAAGAGTTACTTCAGGTTCTGCAGGAACGCGAGCGTGGGGTCCTGGGACCCTCTAAGAGCGCGACGAGGCAATGGAGTTCTAGCATGTGTACTCCGCGGACCATCTGTTCCAATCTCGGTAGGTTAATGCGCCGGCTGCAGAGCTCTGTGCGAGCCGACGAGGTCAAAGGTTCCGGTTCCAGTTCCAGTAAAAGTGTAGGGTGGGTTAACGCGCCGACTGTCGAGCTTTGTGTATGCCCGGGAAGCTACACATTCGAAGCCCATCAGGGTGGCGGTAGGCGTACAGCTAAATGTACCCTCACAAGTCGCAGGCGGGGCTAGGTCACTTGTACTTCCAAAAGAGTACTTCAAGCCGGTGCGGCGCCCAGCGAGCTGCCCCCGTGCCCCATCTCTGACGGACTCACTTCCTCCCCATAGCGGCGCCGGCCGGGGGTCTGTGTTGTAGTTTGAGAGGTCCCTCCCCGGGGGTGCAGCACACTCACGGGTCCCCTCCCACGCGCGCTCCTGCCCCCTTGTTCTTATTCCTCCCCTGTGCCTGCCTCTCACAGGCACCCGCCGGCAGCTGCACCTTCTGGCTGCGAGGTGTTGATGCTGTTACTTGTTGCTAAGAGGGCGGAGGGGCGGGCGGATGGTGCGAGGCACTGACTTTTCGACCGGTTTAGACTTGCCAAGGGTACACCGAGCCCAGCTATTTCGCGCCTGGGTCCTCTTCCCTGTGTTTGGGATTAAACATTTGCTTTCTGCTGTCATGTGGGCAAAATGCAGGATCACATTCCGTACTTCCTTTCACCTGCCCCTCCCACAGCAAAGAACATCAGACGGTGCGCGCGCGTTGACATGAGAAACAGAAATGCAGGTACTCAGTCTCAGAGGAGGCGCAGCAGTGCTGCGCAGTGAAAGACACCAGAGTCTTGCTAAGAATAGTATGCAATCTCATTAAAATAATTAGCAAGTCATGTTGAGAACAAACTGCTGGGTGCTACTGGCATAAGGCTGAAAAGTTCTGTTAGGGGCCCAATCTGATTATAGCTGCCCCCCCCCCCCGTGAGACGCTGGTACTGCCCGGTATAAAATATGTCTATCTTGCTTTGCGGGACTTTCACTGTCCATTTACGTGCAATGAAACTCAGGTTTTCCTGAAAATCTGGCATGGATCCGGAGCCCTTGGACTTAAACTTCAATCAGAAGGGCTTGGACTGTCCAATTGAGGCGTAGCGGTTCTCTTGGGATCGGTACTGCCAATTAAAAGTGCTGCTTGCCCTCTGAGAACTGTCCAGATCTGCCTAAAGGGTACAAAAACTTAGTCCATAACACCTGTTCTGCCAATATAAGCATATTAGCGTTTCGGGAAAAAATCTGCTACTGTTTCTTTAAACGAGAAGCAACCCTGCTGGGTCGTGCTCAGATGGCCACAATTAAAGTTTAGCCGCCCGCTAGGCTTCCACTGACCAACAGAAAACGAAGAATGGCCGGTACCGAGGCTTGGCACAACAACCTATTGAAAACATGGACAAGAACAAACTTCGGTTGTGCCTCCGAGTCTGGGATTTTCGTGCCCCTTCTGGCAGTCCTCGGCCAGGCCGACAAAAGATATGCAAAGCCCAGTGGGTGTGAAGACTATGAAAGGAATCTGCAGCCTCTACTTGCCTGGCTCTGCACACCCCAGCGTGAACCCTCCATTGTGGACATGTTTACAATGCAGAGGGGGCTGGGAGAGGCAAACATGCCCCACTCTCACAGGAGGCAATGCTTTTTTTTCTTACAAGTTAGACTTTGAACACCCGAGTCTAAACTGTGCCAAGTCTTTTAAACCTTCTCTCCTTTTCTTACACAGAGATGCACATGATAAGCACTGTCTTACACCCACACTTTCATATACCCACATCTTCTCTCACGTACACACGCTTTCTCTTTCACACATTCTCACACAGGTTCACACTCCCTGTCTGTAAAGCAGACTACACCCACGCACACATACAAAACAAGCATTTGCAATGCAATAGGTCTCGCATTTACGCAAGTTTGAGCTATTGGCATTGTAAATGACAATGCCTATTATTTTTGTTATGGGTTTTTAAAACATAAATAAAAGGCATTGTCATTCACATTGCCAATAGCGTAAACTCGTGTACATGCGAGACCTATGGCATTGCAAACAGTTGTTTAACTTTAACACTGAGCGCTGTGTCCTTGAAGCGGGCGCCCGCTCAGTATTAAAGTAAAAAATAAATAAATGAACAAACAGTTGAAATATTGAGTTTATTGTACAGTTAATTAACCCCTTTGCCGCAGCGCGAATTCGGCTGCGGCTCGGGGGGAGGGCGGGTGCGAGTACAGAGCTCCCTTACTCATGAGGGTTCCACGGGCGGCGTGTGCTCATGACGGCGTGGAGCCGTCATGACCCCGCCCACTCACTAATTCGCCAGCACAGGCGGGGAATTAGTGCCGCGTGGGCGGAGCGGCAGTTGGATGACGGCTCCACGCCATCATGAGCACACGCCGCCCGTGGCTCCTGACGGCGTGGAGCTGTCATGAGCACGAAAGCGGTTAAAACCTTTACAATCATGCATTAAAATTAATTATTTTTTTGAAACGTTTTTAGGGACTTAAAATAGATCATTGTTAAAACACAATAAAATGTGACCCAGAAGTAGTTTTAAACAGCAAAAAGAAGAAGTATCGGGCAATCTAGGGATGTAAAGTAAAATGCAGGGTGCAAGGCAGCAGGTGTTGCTTCTACAAGATTCTTGGTAAAGGTCATGGGTGTTCTACTTGTCTTATGACAAGAAGAGATGCTGTTTGCAGAGCATCTGCTTGCTGCGATTTTACTAAAATAAGGTGATGCACACATAGCCGTGGAGTGCTAGGGGAACTGAAAGCTAGGTAGCCGTGGCGATAACTAACTATAGCGTAAAGCTATGGAGCATTGTGAACCCTGCGAGGTAAAGTGCATTGCCCATCAGCGTTAGTCTGGTGCCTAGCAGCAGTTTGATTAGAAGGGCCGAGCTGGAAGCAATGATTCTTGCAGATAACGGGTGCGAAGTGGTGGCAGGAAGTACAGCATCTTCTAGGTATTTGCGACGGGCAACGGTGTTCTGCCTGGCTTGCAACAGGGTAAAGTGATCTGTGCTGAAAGTGATATTGTTCGGCCTTATTTATTTATTTAAAAAGTTTTATATAGCGCTAGCTTAACCCGTAGGTATCAGAGCGCTTTACATACACACAGTAAAACAGCAGAAGGACATTACATTACCTAGTTGTCCGGCAGTAAGGAAGCAAACCAAAGAAATAAAAATACAGCAAGGGAGATAAATATGTAGTGCAGCGGAGGGGGGAGAGAGCAATAAAAAGAAAAAGGTGAGGATGACATAGTTCGGTCACCCACTATCCTTGAATGTCCAGGAAGAGAGGAGACAGCTCGGATAAAGTAGTCCATGTATTTTGACGTTGGTCATGAAAGTACTTGTTTAAGAGATGGAGTTTCAGGTCCCTTTTGAAACAGGAGAAGGAGGGGTTGCATCTGAGGACTACAGGGAGAGCGTTCCATATCCTGGGAGCGTTACCCAAGAAAGATCGGTATTTGGTGGTTTTCTTTTTCATTTTCGGAGGAATAAGAAGGAGTGAGTTGGGGCTTCTCAGGGATCTGGATTGACCTGCTCTTTTCAGTTTGTTATTTAGGTAGTTGCTGGCAGGAGAGTGAAGGGTTTTGTGTGTGATGCAGGCCAGTTTATAGATACATCTCCCTTCCATGGGAAGCCAATTGAGGCAGTTGAGAGCTGGAGTGATGTGTTCAAATCTTTTAACTCCAGATATGAGTCAAGCGGACATGTTCAGCACTGCCCTTAGAGGGGCTAGGTGGGCTTTTGGAGTCCCTGTGAGGATAGCGTTTCCGTAGTCTATTTTAGAGAGAACTAGGGATTGGACTACTGTATTGAGGTCATCGTGGGGTAGAAAAGGTTTCAATTGCTTGAGGTGTTTTAGAGAGAAAAGAGCACTTTTTGCAGAGTTTTTGATGTGGGCCTCCATTGATAAGTTCTTGTCAAGGGTGATGCCTAGAGACTTAACTGAGTCGGATAGGGTAAGGGGGCAGTTTAGGGCAACCAGATTCTTGAGCCACTCATGGATTGGATGATGGTTACTTTTAGGAGAGAATAGGATTAGTTCCGTTTTGTCAGGGTTGAGCTTTAAGTGGTGAACGTAGAACCAAGTTTGGATCTCGGTTAGGGTGGTATTGAGGAGTTGGATGTCGCTGGGGGACTTGATCCTGAAATAGATTTCGGTGTCGTCCGCGTAAAGGTGGTAATTCACTCCGGCTTTTTTCAATATGATTGTGAGGGGCTCCATGAAGAGATTGATGAGTGACGGGGAGAGGATCAAGCCTTGCGGGACCCCAAGTGTGACTTTAGTAGGCTTTGAGAGACAGGAGTTAATTTTAATTTGTTGTGAGCGGTGTTGAAGGAAGGGGGTGAACCATTTTAGTACTGTGCCATTTATGCCGGAACGTTTCGACAGGGTCTCCAGAAGGGCTGGATGGTTTACTCTGTCGAATGCCGCAGACAGGTCAATAAGGATGAGTAGGCAGGCATCACCTTCATCTAGGGCTTTGTGAATGTCATCGGAGACGTTGAGCATAGCTGTTTCCGTGCTACAGCCTTTTCTGAAACCAGATTGAAAGGCGTCGAGGAGGTTGAACTCCTCAATGTGTTTATTGAGTTGGAGGAGAACACATTTCTCCAATGTTTTTGCAAGGAAAGGGAGGTTAGAGACAGGTCTGAGGTTGTTAAGATCATTAGGGTCAGCCCCAGGTTTCTTGAGAATGGGTGTGATTTGTCCTAGTTAGAGGGAGTCGGGGACACAGCCTGAGGTGAGAGAGGCGATCATGATTTTTGACCAGAAAGGTGAGATGATGTGGTTGAGTTCTGTTATAATTGTGGAAGGGAGGGGGTCCATAGTGTGGGAGGAAGGTTTTAGATTAGATATTATATTGAAGACCTCGCTAACCGACATTAGCTCAAAGTCGGACCAATGTGCACTGTTTTTTAGCTGGAGGTAGGTTTGATTGCCATTGTTACGAGCTCTTTCCGAGATGTCAAGGGAGGTTGAAGGGGGGCCGGTTAAGGGGGGAGGAGGGTTAGCGGTTTGTAAGAAGGATTGGTCAAATTTAGCGACTTTATTAGTGAAGAAGGTGGCTTCAATTTCTTGAGAGGGAGTGCAGTTAGTTTGGCTTTTAACAATGTTGAAGAGTTCACTTGGTCTGTTTTTCGCCAGATCGAGTTGGCTGCGGAAAAACAATGCCTTTTCATTGAAATGTGTTTTTTGTAAGACTGCCGAGCATATCTAAGTTGTGTTAGGTGCAAGGCCGAGGGGTTTTGTCTCCACAACCTTTCCGTTTGTCTGAGTTGACGCCGTTCATCATTCAGCTCCACATTAAACCAGTGTTTTGATTTGGTTCTCCTCAGTTGTTTGAGTTTGAGAGGAGCTATTTGGTCTAAAACCTCTGTCATTCTTGAGTTAAAGTGTGAAGTGAGGTCATCAGCTTACCATGATGAGGGATGGAGTTGAAGATGTAAATGAATCTTGGCTTCAAGATCGGATAAAGGTATTTCTTTGATGTTCCTGGTCAAGAGTTTCGGTCTGACAACACAAATAGGTTGATGGCTGGCAAGTGTGTCAATCCTGAACAGAATGAGGTGGTGGTCAGACCAGTGAATGGGAGAAATCTCTATCAGGGAGATCAGATCGTTGTTGGTTATGATCGCATCTAGTGTAGCACCTTTGATGTGAGTTGGATTATTGCAGAGTTGCTTGAGGTTATATATTTCGAGAAGGTTGGAAAGGTTCAGGACAGTGGAGTCTTCTGGGTCGTTCCAGTGGATATTGAGGTCAACCAAGAACACGTCTTTAGTGTCTGTCAAGGAGAATTGTGTTATTAGGTCTGTTAGTTCCTCGGGGAAAAGGGTACGCTCTCCAGGAGGATGGTAGATGGTGTGGAATTTAATGGGTGGGGTGCCCTTGGTAGTGAGTTTGATGCCTAGGGATTCAAACGATCGGTATTCTGCAGGTTTAAGATTGGTAATCTGTATTCCATCTCTATGAATGATGGCCAGTCCCCCCCTAGTTTTGATTGGCCTGTCTTGTCTGATGATGTTGTAGCCTGGAGGGGTGAGAATGTCAAGAATGGGAGTGGAGTGGGCATTGAGTCAGAATTCTGTGAGGAAGGCAATGTCAATTTCTTCAGCGAGAAGAGTTTCAGCAATGTCAGTAGCGTGTTGTACTGCTGATTTGCAGTTTAGGAGCATGCACGAGAGAGGACCGGCGGCCTTGATGGTGGGGGGAGTTAGGTGGATCGAGGTGTATTGAGCAGGGGATTTAGGTTAGTGGACAGTATTCGCGATTCTGTTAGTGCCGATAATAACAGGGATGTGGAAAGGGGCTGACTTCTGGTCCAAAGCGAGGTGAGGGTCGTAGAGCTCATCCGGTTTCGGTGCCGAGACGGGTTGGCTATCCTTGTTGGGACTGAGAGCCGGACTTGATGATTGGCTGGAGGGTCGAGGGGTGTTCTGTGGGGCCATGTGAGATGTATTGAGTGTAGTAGGAGCACAACACAACTCAGAGGGAGGTAGCACAGTGGATTGGCCCTGTTAAGAAGGTCTTGTTGTAAGTAACGGAAATCGGCAGCAAGGGATTAATTTTCTGCTCCATTCTGTTCAGTTGCAGGGCTATTGAGCTGAGGAAGTTTAATGTATTAGGCAGGGGTCGAGGATGACTTGGGTCTAAGGGGAGAGATTGAGCAGGGGTCAGGGGTAGGATGGAATCTCTGGGAGTAGGAGAGGGGGGAGGTTGTACGTGGTGAGTCTGTAATGTAAGGTTCCTATTCGAGGAGTTCAGTGGAGGAAAGATGGGACAGGTGTCCAAGTGAGGAGGGAGAGAAAGTCTGGGACGGATGTCAGAGTTCCGGGCGTTATCAGAGAGATAGGCGGTGGAGGCAGGTTGTGAATGTGGGAGTGCGACAGCGGTAGTTGAGTAAGTAGTGGTGGAAGGGGGAGAGAGACAACTGGGTTGGCAATTTAGATAAACAGGGGCGAGGTAAGGGTCGGGGGAACAGGGACAATATATGAGGTAGGGGAAGATTGAGAAGGAGGATTCCGATTATCAGTGGTAGAGAGGGGAGCGTCTAGAGATCCTTGGGATTAGGAGAGGGGAGAGGTTGGACGCAGGGAGCCATATTAGAAAACTTCCCATTCAAGGAGTTCAGCGGAGGAGAAGTGGGACTTGTGTCCATGTGAGGAGGAAGAGAAACTAAAGAAGGGCCATCGGAGATCAGGGGCTTGTCAGAGAGGATAGAGTCGAAGGCGGGTTGTGTATGGGGGTGTGTTAGCAGAAGGGGATGGTGTAGTTGTAGAAGGGGGGAGAGGGACCACTGGATTGGAAATTACGTTTGATCAGGGGGAAGAAAGGGATGTGGGAACAGGGTGTGTGTAGGTGGTGGGGGAAGGTTGTGGGGGAGGGTTCAGATTCTCCAGGTTGGAGAGGGGAATGTCTGTGGGGAATTCTGTCACAAGAGGGCTGCGTTTAGATACAGAGTTGTTAATATTGGCCTTGAGGGGATTGTTGGTTGTGGGTATGTTGCTCCTGGTGAGATCAGTAGATGAGAAAAAGGTGGGTGTTTGGCGGCGGAGAGTAAGAGTAGGGGTAGTGTGATTGTAGTGAGTGATGGTGGAAGTCCATGAGTTGAGGAGAAGGTCTTCAGGGCAGGGAGATTGGGTCAGTTCCATGGTATTAGTGCGGGTAGTGGGGGATAGGGGAGAAAGAGGTTGATGGCTCAGTTGAGTTAGCGAGGAGAGAAGTGTGGGGAAGTGGCGGTCAAAAGTGGTGAGGTGCGGGTCGGTAGCCTGAATGAGAATGGTCCCAGTTCTGCAGATGGAAATGGTGAGATCCCCTTTGAAGGTCTTTGAGATGGTAGTGGAGATTTTTTCACCATAGGGAATTGTTACTGACTTGGCGACTTGAAGGTGAAGAGAGAAGGTGTTTTTCCATTGAGCCGGGCGATTAGTGTAGAAAATGAAGTTTGTTTTCGTGCTGCCGTTGGTCGCTGAGTGATAGTTATCTACAATGAGTGTTTCAGGGTGTTGTTTTAGAGTGCTATGCTTGAAGTTTTTTTTGCATTACTGGTCATTTTGTTAGGGTAATTAATGTACCAGGAGTTGGGACCGTAAAGCACAAGATTAGCGTTCCGGGTGGGGTTAGATGGGCGCATGATTGAGAGGTAAGAATGTCAAGATGTAACTAGCAATCAGGCAGTAGGCTGGACGCCCTCTTGAGGAGCCACAGAGGTAGGGTGGAGGAAGGCACACTAGAGATTGTAAAAACAATTTACACAGACTAGATAGTAACTATGCATAGTAGTAACAATATGCATGTGCCTATACGTAGCTTAGGCTAGGAATGTCTGCTTGTGCATATTCCTCGGTGGGAGGACCTAATAAATGGACAACATCAATTACAAAGTCTATTATGAAATATAATAAAATAAAATGAACAGACACAGTGTATCTTTGAGGATTCCAAAAGTGTTAATGAATGTCTGCTTGAGCATTAAATGACCTGTAAAAAATACAATCTCTATGTCGCACATGCCTGTATGTATGTATGTAGCATAAGCTTGGAATGTCTGCTTGTGCATTATCCACAATAGGATGACCAAATGAAAAAAAGGACCACATCCATTTTGAAGTCAATTTTGAAATATAATAAAATAAAAATTAGGAAGGTTAGGAAAGGTGGGGGGTGTGCTGCAAGACCACTCCGGGAGGACGCCGCCAGGCCGGAGGGGCTTGATCCGGCTCTCGGGCCGGAGAGGCTTAGAAATTATACTGCTTATTGGAGCGAGGGCGGGGTGCTGCAGGACCGCTCCAGGGGTCTTTTTAAAGGACGCCGCCAGGCCGGAGGGGCTTGATCCGGCAAACGGGCCGGAGAGGCTTTGTAATTGAACTGCGGTTTGGAGCGAGGGGGGAGTGCTGCAGGACCGCTCCGGAAGGGCTCTTTAGGGCCGCCGCCAGGCCGGAGGGGCTCGATCCGGCTCACGGGCCGGAGAGGCTTAGTAATTATACTGCTGATTGGAGCGAGGGTGGAGTGCTGCAGGACCGCTCCGTGGGTCTCTTTAAGGATGCCGCCAGGCCAGAGGGGCTCGATCCGGCTCACGGGCCGGAGAGGCTTAGTAATTATTCTGCTGATTGGAGCGAGGGTGGAGTGCTGCAGGACTGCTCCGGGGGTCTTTTGAAGGATGCCGCCAGGCCGGAGGGGCTCGATCCGGCTCAAGGGCCGGAGAGGCTTTGTAATTGAACTGCGGTTTGGAGCGAGGGTGGAGTGCTGCAGGACTGCTCCGGGGGTCTCTTTAAGGATGCCGTCAGGCCGGTTGGGCTCGATCCGGCTCACGGGCTGGAGAGGCTTAGTAATTATACTGCTGATTGGAGCGAGGGTGGAGTGCTGCAGGACCGCTCCGGGGGTCTCTTTAAGGATGCCGCCAGGCCGGAGGGGCTCGATTCGGCTCACGGGCCGGAGTGGCTTAGTAATTATTCTGCTGATTGGAGCGAGGGTGGAGTGCTGCAGGACTGCTCCGGGGGTCTTTTGAAGGATGCCGCCAGGCCGGAGGGGCTCGATCCGGCTCAAGGGCCGGAGAGGCTTTGTAATTGAACTGCGGTTTGGAGCGAGGGTGGAGTGCTGCAGGACCGCTCTGGGGGTCTCTTTAAGAATGCCGCTGTCGTGCCCACAGGATGGCACTAGGACCCTGGAGCCCAGGGTCAGGGGAACAAGGACACCGGACACCACATCCGGTCAAGGGGCGGAGGTCAGGGCACTCTGCAGCAGGACTTAGGCGTGGGAGGTCAGGGGTTCAGGAGCTCACCCAAATGATACAACAATACCGCCTGCATTCCAATAAAGAATACTATAGATCATCATACCGTCTCCTGTGTGCTCTGTGACCCGAACGACGCGACAACTGGCGACGAAGGCGGCGACATCGACCAGCGTGACCTTCATGCACATCTCGTCGAGACCGTGGTGTGCCCAGGAGTACTAAGCGCCGAGAAGACAGAGCGCCGAGGAACAGAAGCGCAGCGACACGGGAGCCCACCCCGGCCGCTGCGAGGAATGACTGCCGGTAAGCGCTGTGCCCAAAGCGCGAGAGGAAGAGAAACTTTGCCGCGTTTGCCGCGAGCTCTCGCGAGATTCCGAGAGTCTCGGCGGCCATCTTGAGGGCAGGCGAGAGAGCCAATAGGTGCGCGAGGAAGGTCCGGCGGCCATTTTAGAATCAGGCGGCCTCACCAGTGGCCGCGAAGCACCACGTGACCGTCGGCGGCCATTTTAAAAGCAGGCGAGAGAGCCAATCGGAAGCGAGATTGGCTCAGCGGCCATTTTGAGGACAGGCAAAATCGATCTGCCTAAGGAAAGGGCTGAAAAAAGAATAAAGCACAGATAAACGCAAAGGACAGTTAACAGGAGAAAAAGATAAAGACCAAAGGCAATAAACAAAAAAAAAACAAAGGAGAAAGAGCAAAAGGAAAAGGTCAAAAGAAAGAAGAAAAGAAGAAAAGAATAGAAGAGTGCCGGAAGAGCACGGAGGAGGGAAGAGTGCCAAGTGGAGCACTGGAGCCAACAAAAGAGTGCCAGGAAGAGCACAGAAAAGAAGAGACAGCACAGGAAATAGTCAAAGAGTGCCAGGAAGAGCACAGGGCACAGGAAATAGACAAAAGAAACACCAGAAAGCAAGAAGACATGGCAGACCCAAAGCCAAGTGCGCAATACAGACGACCACTGCCATTCAGCCTATCCGAACCGCAAACAGGGATAAGATGGGAGAAATGGCTTCGGCGTTTTGAAAATTATGCTGAAGCAACAGATGTCACCGAGGCCAAGATGAAAGGACTATTCCTGAACTATGTGGGCGATGAGGTCGAGGATCTGTTGGTAACGCTGCCAGCCGCGGACATTGACACCTATGCCAAGTTAACAAAGTGCCTGACGGAAAAGTTTGATCCGCAAAGAAATGTCGACTTCGAGAGATACAGCTTCACGATTGCTTTCCAACAAGCTGAGGAATCACTAGATGACTTCGCAACGAGGTTAAGGAAACTAGTGACTCACTGTGCATTCGACAAATTTGACAACGAACAGGCCATAAGACTATTGATCATCGCAGGCTGTCGGGACATAGAATTCCGAACAAGAATACTGAAAGAACCAATAACATTGGAGAGCATCCTCTCACTAGGGAGGGCAGAGGCACGAGCAACAGCACACGCGAAAGAAATGGAGCATGGCAAAGGAAGAGGTGGAGAACAAATTAATAGGATAGCGAGCAACAACAACAAAACAGGAAACTGGAGACAAGACAGAAGCGGCCAGACGGGGAGGAAGCAACAAGAAGGAACGTGCTACAGATGCGGACTAGAGTTCCCACACCGAGGTGGCCCATGCCCAGCATTTGGCCAGACGTGCCGAAAATGCAACGGACGAGATCATTATGCAAGTGTATGTCAAGGGGCGCAGTTTAGAAATGACCGTGGAAGAACAGGTAGAGGGAGGATGTCGACGCGCAGACACATCAGACACGTCGAGACAGGAGTGAGGAGCTCGTCTGCAGAATCCGAGGACGAGGAAAGAGAAGAAAAACCGGAGCGGCTATACCTCATGACAGAGGTCAACACAGACTCAGAAGATGATGAAGAAGAGCGTGACGAAGTAATATGCCTGGTGGACAAAAAGAAAATAAAGAAAACGGAGTCCGTCACAATAAAAGTGGGGTCACACGATACCACGTTTGTTTTGGACAGTGGCGCAACGTGCAATATCATGTGCGTCTCTGAATACGAGAAGATGAAAGTAAAGCCGACCCTGAAGCCGTCTAGAGTGAAAGTATTCACATGGGGGGCAAAGAGACCAGTGATCAACTTGGGGAAATTTAAGGAGGAATTAAGATACAAGGATCAAAGACTAACGGAACAGATACACGTGCTCCAAGGAGACATCCCAGCGCCATGTTTGTTGAGCAACGTCACGGCACAAGTAATGGTGCTGATGGAAATGACATATCAGATATCGGAAAGAAAAACAAACATTCTAAAAGAATACCCCAAACTGATAGAAGGTTTAGGAAAGCTGAAAGGACGGCAAATAACGCTGCACATAGATGAAACGATAAGACCAGTCGCGCAACATCACAGAAGGGTGCCCATACACCTACAGCCACAAGTCGAGGAAGAGCTGAAGGCCTTACTAAGACAGGACATCATAGAACGAGCAGATGGACCGACACCATGGGTGTCACCAATCGTGGCCGTCCCAAAGAAGGACAAGTCAAAGATAAGAATATGCGTGGACATGAGGATCCCTAACAAGGCAATTGAGCGGGAGCGACACCCTGGCCCACATCTAGATGACATGATTAGCTGCCTCACAGGCACGAGAAAATTTTCGAAACTGGACCTATGTAAGGGGTACCACCAAATGGAACTAGACCCCCAGTCGCGATACATCACGACGTTCTCCACCCACCTCGGACTATTTAGGTACAAACGACTGAGCTTCGGGATCTCGTCGGCTGCAGAAATATTTCAGGAGACGATTCGTCAAGTCATCAGGCCGGTCAAGAACAGTTTGAACTACAGTGATGATATCCTGGTGTTCGGCAAGTCGGATGAAGAACATGACACGGCTTTGAGGGAGGTATGCTCACACCTAGAGGAAGCAGGTTTAACGCTGAACGAAGAAAAATGCGAACTGGGGCGGAACGAGCTCGTGTTCTTCGGTCACATATTTTCCAAAAAAGGCATGCGGCCAGATTGCAGCAAGGTAGAGACATTAGAAAAAGCAAAGAAGCCCACGGACGTGGCAGAAGTGAGATCGTTTCTAGGGCTGGCAAGTTACTGTGCACGCTACATTAAAGACTTCGCCACCGTCGGCGCGCCACTGAGAGAGCTGACGAAACAAGGACAAAAGTTTCAGTGGACCAGCGAGTGTGACAAAGGGTTTGAAGAGATAAGAAGAGCGGTGACAGCAGTAGATCACTTGGCCTACTTTGACCCGAAGCTATGCACAGAGCTGACAGTGGATGCAAGCCCCGTGGGGCTGGGAGCGATTTTAGCACAACATCAGCCCGGGAGAGATTCCCCAAGACACATCGTTGCGTATGGGAGCAAGAGTTTGACCGACGTTGAAAGGGGATATTCACAACCCGAAAAAGAGAGCCTGGCGGTGGTGTGGGCCTGTGAACATTACCACATGTTCGTGTACGGGAAACCGTTCACGATCGTGACCGACCATCAGGCCTTGATAACAATCTATGGCAACCCGAACGCTAAGATACCGCCAAGAATAGAAAGGTGGGGAATCAGGCTCATGGACTACAATTTCAAAATTATCCACAAGCCAGGAAAAGAACAAAACCCAGCAGACTATGTGTCAAGACACCCCCTGCCGCAAAAGTCACGAGCGACCACAATGGCAGAAGAATACTTGAACTTCGCACTGAAACTGAGTACACCGGCGACAATAACAGAGAGTGAACTAAAGGAAGAAACAAAACAGGACGCCACCATGCAGGAGGCAATGAGAATCAACAGGGCGCAACGATGGAGACACGTAAACAATAACATGTGCGTAGGAAAAGGAATAGACAGAGAAGAACTGCTGGCCTTCAAAAGAATAAATGAGAAGCTGTCCGGATGCGAAAACGGGACAATAATGAGAGGCACCAGAATAGTGATGCCCCAAAAGCTGAGAAAAAGAACAGTGGACTTGGCACACGAATCACACCGAGGCATGGTGGCCACGAAAAAGATGCTCCGGGAAAAAGTGTGGTTCCCGGGACTCGATAACATGGTGGAAGAGATGGTGACAAAATGCCACGTATGTCAAATAACAGGACCGCTGTCAAAACCGGAACCCTTGCAAATGTCCCCGCTACCACAGGCGGTGTGGACCGAGCTGGCAGCTGACTTCTACGGGCCGCTAGAAACAGGAAACTATTTTCTGGTTGTGATAGACGAGTACTCAAGATTTCCCCTAGTAAAGACAGTGTCGTCAACATCGGCGAACGCAACGTTACCAGTGCTAGATGACATTTTTGCAGCATGGGGCTCGCCACAGACATTGAAAACGGACAATGGCCCACCCTTCTCAGGCGAAGAATTTAAAAGATTTATGGCGTACCTAGGCATACGTCACAGACGAATAACGCCGCTGTGGCCACAAGCGAATGGGATGGCTGAGCGGTTCATGGGGACCATCAAAAAGGCGGTACAGAGAGCAAAAGTGACTCAAATCTCGATCGGGCAAGCCCTGTGCCAGGTACTAAGGGACTATCGGAACACACCACACAGTTCCACAGGAAAGTGCCCGGCTGAACTGGTACTAGGGCGAGTGAGCAGAACAAGACTGCCACAGATGAAAGAAGAAAAAAAGCAGAGCAGAAAGAAATAGCTATCAGAGACAAAGGACAGAAAGCAAAAATGAAAGAATACACAGATCAAAAACGACATGCCACGCCTCACATGTTAGAGGAAGGGGACATGGTGTTTATGAAACAGCAGCAGGTGAGGAAGTCAGACAGCGCGTTTGCAAAAGATCCGCTAAAGGTGGTGAAAGTGAACGGGCCCATGATCACGGCTGCTGCTGGCCAACACCAGGTCACAAGAAACAGCTCCCACTTTAAAGAGGTGAAAACGGAAGAAGAAGGAGACACGCCAAAGAACGAACCAACCAGAGAGATGTGGCAGGAAGATCCAGCACCCACCGTCGGAGAACAGCGACCAAGGCGTGAATGCAAGAAGACCAAGAGACTGATCGAAGAGATGTGAGGGGACTATCACTACACACATCTCTCTCTCTCTCTCTCTCTCTCTCTCTCTCTCTCTCTCTCTCTCTCTCTCTCTCTCTCTCTCTCTCTCTCTCTCTCTCTCTTGTTGCAACAAGGGGGGAGATGTCGTGCCCACAGGATGGCACTAGGACCCTGGAGCCCAGGGTCAGAGGAACAAGGACACCGGACACCACATCCGGTCAAGAGGCGGAGGTCAGGGCACTCTGCAGCAGGACTTAGGCGTGGGAGGTCAGGGGTTCAGGAGCTCACCCAAATGATACAACAATACCGCCTGCATTCCAATAAAGAATACTATAGATCATCATACCGTCTCCTGTGTGCTCTGTGACCTGAACGACGCGACAGCCGCCAGGCTGGTTGGGCTCGATCCGGCTCACGGGCCGGAGAGGCTTAGTAATTATACTGCTGATTGGAGCGAGGGTGGAGTGCTGCAGGACCGCTCCGGGGGTCTCTTTAAGGATGCCGCCAGGCCAGAGGGGCTCGATCGGACTCACGGGCCTGAGAGGCTTTGTAATTGTAAATTGTACTGCGGTTTGGAGCGTGGGGGGAGTGTTGCAGGACCGCTTCGGGGGGTGGTGAGTTTCAGGGAATAAAGACGAGTAGAGTTATGGTGAGTGAGGTTGGTCTCTCAGGGCGATTCTTAATAGTCGCTAGTTAGGAACCACTTTTTAGGTGAGATTTTCATCCTCATAGAGTGAAACTGTGAAGATACTGGAAGGTTTTCAGACGAAAAGGTATTGAGGTAGCACCATCTTTAGGCACTGCGAGGCGATTCAGGTTGCCTTGGGATGTCGCCAGTTTAGAGTCAGGCATATGATGGGCAGGTACATTCATGGCAGGGCAATAGCCGGGATCCTGGGCTGCTGGCTACACTGGTGCTGGGAACGTAGCGCCTGACTTGCAAGAGGGTGAAGTGCTGTGTGCTGAGAATGCTGTTTTTCGAGAATCCTGCTGTAAGGTAAGGAGCAATGCCTTTGTTGGAGGTAGTTGAACGCTAAGTGTAGTGATATATATGGGAGCTTGCATGGAGTTATGCATTAGGGCTTTGAGTATTTAGAGAGAAAAGTATGGTCAACTTAGAAAAAGAGGGTTGGAGAAGGTATTGAACCTAGTGCAAGACATTTAAAGTGGATTGTATACATATTTGACATTACTAAAGTCCCCATTTGAGGCAGCTGCACAGTCCTTAAAGTGCATGATGTGCCAGTCTTAATGCTACTGAAGTTCTTATTTAAGGCAGCAGCACAGACCTTGTTGTCTGTTCAGTTGTAATACAATCTGCGAGCTAGATAGCCTGTCTTTTTATAATTGTTTCTGCGGCGGATAAGTATTTTACCAGGTGACAGCTTAGTTCGATGTCCTCACCAGCGAAGGATGCTAGCACTGCTTGTCTGCAGGTTCAAATGAATTTCTTATTGAAGAAAGGTCTTAACAGGGTCATTGTTCCTGTTTTACGGCCTTGCATATAGTTAGTAGATGCACTATATCATACTCCTCCTCCCCGCAGAGTCTGTAAGTTGCTGGCTTCGGGGGACGTAGCCAAGGTGGTATGTGGTATGCAGATGGTAGTATGCCCAGGCAGTGTTTCAGGAATTTTTCTTTTGTTGCTCTAGAGAAGCTGGTGAGGAGATAAGCTTGTGGAGCTGCCTTGCTGTAGGTCTGCAAGGTAAATTAGCTATGAGCGTGCTCAGTCAGGGCGGCTTTGTCCTGTATAAGTGATTCCTTTTTGATCACGTTGTTTACTATTTTTTTTAAGCTGGCAATGCTCGCTGGAACCTGCCAAAGTTCCTGCAGACCCAGCTGGTTGAGTGAGTCATCCAGGTAGCATCGGGCTTGATATCTTGGTATGCCCCCTTGGTGTTCAGTTCTTTCCACAGATGCATGTTTAGTGAGTCAGGCAGACCCCTTTTGATTTTGAACCAGCTTTTGATGAATGCCCCTTTGCGGGGGAGCTCTTGCCTTTGGATCCCAAACTCCAGCCTTAATTGTGCAGGAGATGTATATCCTGGTAGCCCAAAAATCATTCGAATTGCTCTTATTATTGTGCGATCCGCAGTTTCACCATCTCTCCCTCTCACAGCTCCTCTCCTTCCGTAGCTGATTGATGGTATGAGCTTCGCCTGGATCACTCTGATCAAGAGAAGTAGATTTGGGCTAGAGATGTTGTTCTTAAGATTTCTTAGTGCCACAGCGGTCATTAATCCCCTTTTTTCATTGCCTCCAGTTGAGCCGTGTACTTTCCTTTATCATCGATGATGATTCCCAGGTACTTGTAGTTTTGTACAGCTTCCAGCTTATATGACGCCAAATGCCAGCGAGGCTGCGTCTTTTTTTGCGCCAGTTCATGCAGAGAGTTTTACTTTTTTCTCTGTTAATACAGAGTTTGTTCTCCTCTGAATACCGAGATGTAGTATCAAGCAGACGCTGTAGGCCCACTGGTGTCCGGCTTATGAGAACCAAGTCGCCTGCGTAGAAAAGGTTAGACAGCTGAAGGCTGCCTATTTTGGGAGCGTGCGAGTTGTTGTCATTGAGGAAGATTGAAAGCTGTGACATGAAAAGATCAAAGAGTAGTGGAGCAGGCACGCAACCTTGCTTTAGTCCATTGGTGGTTGGGATCTTTTTTGTTAGATGGTCTCCTGTGCCCAGTTTTACTTGCACCCAGGTGTTGCTGTGCAAGAGGACTAGCTGTTTTAATAGTAGCGGTGGTATGTTCAGCTTTTTAAATTTTTGCCACAGTAAGTTCCTGTTTATATGGTCAAATGCTGAGCTGTAGTCAATGAAACATAGATACAAGGGCTGTTTTATGGCAAGTGTGGCGTCTATCATTAGTGAGAGGGTCATGATGTTGGTGGTAGTCCCCATGTTCTTACAGAAGCCTGTTTGGTTTATCAGGATTGCAGAGATTCCCGTCACCCACGATGTTAGTTCTTGTAAAAGCAATTCGGCATAATATTTGGCTTCATTGTCAAGTAGAGTTACCAACCGATAGTTTTTTGGGTTGTCCCTGTTGCCTTTTTTGTAAATGGGGGAGATGATCGAACCCCTCCATGAAGATGGTATCGTCGATGTGCCCAGGATTGATTCGAATGTCGGTTTCAATACAGATGGCCAGTAATTTGGGTCTTGTTTGAATAGTATGGGCTGGATCCCGTTTGGTCCCGTTTGGTCCCGGAGCTCCCTCGCGCCTTCCCTTTGAAATACTTTTGCAGATTTGTTCACTCGTGATGATAAGTCGCTGTTCTGAAATTGTGTTAGAAAGTATTTGAGGTGTTCGAGCATCGCCTTCGAGCAGGAAAGTGTCCTTATATGGTTCCGTTTCATGGTCTTTGTTGATGTGATTTTGCAGATAGGTTGTCCAAGTCTCTTCTGTTACGTGAGAATTAATGCATTGATTTAACGGGCTGCCAAGTGTATTGACCTTTAGCCAGAATTGGGCACTGTTGTTGTTTTTAATGTCGTGCAGAAGTTTAGCCCATAAAGCATCCTCAGTTGAATCAGCTTTTGGTTGCGCCCCTTTCTCTTCAGCTTCCTTCGCTGTTTGGATGTAGGCAAGCTGGTTGGTGAAAGGTTTGTTCCTGGAAGGCTGCTGTTGGAAGGCATGTTGCGCCTTGAGGGCCTTAGCGAGGCTGTCAGTAATCCTTGCCTTGTTTTTTTTTTTCCTTCGATCTTGTTGGAGCTGGACTGGCCTCAGGTGGACAAATCTCTGGTTTATGTTCCACGATGTCCTCGGGCACATCCTCGGTTTTCAATTGGGGTCGGTGTTGCTTGGCAATTCCAATTGTGGCTAGTTCTTTTGGAGTTAATTTCTGTGACACCGCAATTCTTATATCAGATAGAAGGTTATCCATTACCGTTGGGAGGTTTGCCAGCTTATCTACTATGGATACGCATGTGCAGCTAGCCTGTACTATTTGTGTCTCCGCTTGTGCTCTTCTGATCAGATTATTAAGATCTGCCAGTTTGTCGTCAATATTTGCGTCAAAGATCGAAAGGGAGTTGAGAACTGACAATTGGATGTCCATCTTGTCGGACTGATATTGCATGGCGTTTACCGACATTTGCATTGTGTGTAGCAAAGTGGTCCAAATGTCTTCTTTTTTCTGCATTTTAGAGTATTTTATATTGGTCCTTGGTAATCTGTTTCTTCGTTGAGGTTCAGCAAGAGATGCGTGAGAGTATGAGGCAACCAGTTCCTCCCATTCCTCCGGTGTGAGATAGGATGATTCAGGTTCTGTTTTCTGTGTTGTTGAGGTGTGATGCCATTGTGTTTTGATTTTTAGTTCATCTTGCGCAGTACCTGCAGGGGATTGGCCATGGTTGTCAAACTGCTGTTCCTGAGCTGGTTGGGTCAGCCTTTCCACTGATATCTGGAAGGTGGGCTGAATTTCTCCCGCCGCCATTTCGATTGGCAAGTGCATGTGGTCGCTGTTTCCCGCTGTTGCCATCAAGGGCTCTAGCCCTTTGCTTTGCCTTGTTAAGAGCTTTTCTTCAGGATTCTGAATCCGTTAACTTTTCCTTTTGTTGTTGGTGGAGTTCGGGGATGCTGATTCTTCCCTTTGTGAAGTGTTTTCATTGTTATTGTTGTTGACAATGTTGACATTTTTGTTAGCGGGGTTTCCATGATCTTCGCATTCATGGAGTTTAGACCCCACTTTTCCTGGGTTGAGAGGTGACCGATTGGGCGGGGTTCCTTTCTTGTTCTCGGTGTCGCGGAAAGAGGTGTGTTTATTGATGTTTTGGTTTGCTTCCTCTTTCATGGCCTCAATGAAGCTGTTAGTCTGAGCTTGTCCATCTGTCTCCCTTTTGTTGATTTTGTTGGTGTTTTTGTTGGTTGTGTTTTGTTAATGGTATTTCCTTTCAGTGTCACCTCCGATTGGCCCTGTTTGATCTTGTTTGTTCCTTCATGTGCCTTGTTCCCCTGTACCCTCTGTTCCTTGTACTCATTGGGCTTCTCGTCTTCTGCGCTAGCTTCGTGAGGTCTTGTTGCGTATGGTGTTTCCCTGCCTGCCAGCAGCCCCTCATAGTCTCCATAGTCTCCATTTGGCCGCTGTCGCATAGTGTACAGTATTTTGATGGGTTGAAGAGGGGTTGGAAGATTGCTTTCTTTATAGCTGGCTAGGCATAGGACCGATCCGGCATCTTTAAGGAAGGAGGATTTGGTGTATATTTTCGGTTGATAACCTTTAGTCTTGGTGGCCCCTGTGTTTGCGTTATTTGCATTGACAATCGGCTGCGGGCTGCTGAGAAGAGGAGAGATCATGGAGGGCCCCTCTTCCTTTGTCGTCAGATCTTCCGTGCTTTCTAGGCTTTTAGTGCCGGAAGGGTTCTTTGTTGTCCTGCGTGTTTTCCTGGTAGGGTTTGGCGCTGGCTGCTGTCTTGCCTTCCCTTATCTCATTGTAGCGGTGGTGCAAGTGTTATGGGTGCCCCTTCCCGGTTTCTTCCCCACTTTTTCCTTGACTTGGCCCTTGGCCCTTGGTCCTTGAACCTTGGCTGAAATTCCGAAGACCCAGTGGTTATTGCCTTGCCTTTCCTTGCCTTTCCCTCCTCCTCCTTCTTTCTACGCTTTGAGAAGCTCAGTA
This sequence comes from Lissotriton helveticus, assembly GCF_964261635.1. Classification (NCBI taxonomy): domain Eukaryota; kingdom Metazoa; phylum Chordata; class Amphibia; order Caudata; family Salamandridae; genus Lissotriton; species Lissotriton helveticus. The sequence continues at coordinate 1,310,336,738 of NC_136068.1, forward strand.
GTCTAGATTATGTGATCTAGATTGTGTGGTAGATCTGGCGTGGTGGAGCTGGAACTGAGCTGAGCTGAAGCTTGGAGCTTGGAGCTGGAGCTGAGTTTGGGTGGGATGGAAGGGTGGATAAGTTTTGCTGTGTGCTGTACATTTGGTGTCTTGTGGTGCGTCTTGAGATGCTGTGGTTGTTAAATTTGGCAGGGGCTGAAGTTCGAGCTCAGACTCAGAGGTAGCCCCCTCACACTAGAGCACACTCCACTGTGCTGAGCCACTAGCACCATGCGCTGTCTCCTCCCTTGACCTGTCCCCACTGTTCCTCCTCTCCTACGGTGCTGCTCCCCGCACTCCTCTAAGCTCTGAGCTCCACCGAGGCGCTTCTGGATGTTTCAGGTCTGCGCCACGGTCAGGAGCTGGGCGTTAGTGCAGAGGGCAGAGAGCATGCCAGGCCAGGCCAGGTGGGAAGGCCAATGGGCAGGCTGGCAGAAGAGTAGATGCAGGTAGAGCTGAGAGGGCAGGAGAGGGCAAGAGAACAACATAGTGCGAGGCGAGCGGGGTGAAGATGAGCAAAGCAACGCTTTTGTGTGGCCATAATTATTGAAGGACACATCATTATGTCTATGTGTGTTGATCCTTTACACTTGTAATGTTTTTTTGTTTAACGACTTTTTTGGTTTATGATTTATGTTTTTTTGTATACCAACACTCTATCTTGAGCATAATTGTTTCTTTTAAAAGTCTAAAAATGTTTAATAAATTATAAATCTCTTTAATTTCTGAATAAACCGTTGCTGAATTTATGATCTTCTAGGCTTCTCCCCTTTTCCCCTTTTTTTCTTTATTTTAACTGTACATGTCAGGTTGCACAATTTATGTGACTCTTCCTCCTGAACCTTTTGTTAGGTGTATCGACTATCTGACCCTGGTTCAGGGTTGTTGGACAGCCCCTGTAGTTTCTGAATGATCACTATGAAAGTAAAAACATAAATTAAATTAAACAGAGCACAGTGGACGCCGCGCTCAACATGAAAGTTTAATAAAATAATAAAAGTAAAATTTAAAATGATTGTGGTGTCCCTAAAGCGGGCGCCGCGCTAATTATGCCAATACAAAAAAAAAGCAGCCGCCACTGTCCACACTAGTGTCGATAACAAAAATTGGGCTCACCCACTAGATAAAGCAGGCCGTGTATAATGAACCAAGTAAAAGGTCCAGTCGTTATGGGCGGTAACAAATGGAGACACCACGGTACCAAGGCGGGACTAACAAGCCTGTTTGCGAATTAGAAGCTACCATTTAAGAAGGACAATGACACAAAGCCAATGACAAATATGGGAGGAGAGTGGGCGGAACTGCGAGTCCAAATCCTAATACAGCATGTCTCGCAGATCGAGCAGCGCATGTGCGCTGCTGCTAGGCTCGACCTAAAAATAAGACAGTAACTTTGTTGAGACTATTGATGCACAATGGTCCAAGACGTGCAAGGAGATTGTGACCTCCTTGGACATGAGGCGATACCACCACCTGTCTGCACGCTCACAACAACACATACAAAATCTATGCTTGCAGGACATGTAGTCTCGAACGCCCAGTTACGTAACAGCCAGGGTGCAGAACCAGGAGGCTTAAGCAAAAATGGAAAGTTGACCCATACATCATCTCGACTCGAAATTCCCTTGACCAGACTCCAACCCAAAACCTGTCATCACAACTACACTCGCACACAATATTCCCAGACATCCACCTAATGTTATTAAACTGCACAGCACAACAACTCTCACACCTTCTCCATCTTCCACACATACATCCCACCAAGGACAACACACAGCCCCACACATTCACACACAAAACTGTTCAGCATTCCAACATGCCCCACCCCAAGTCACAGTAACTGGCTAAACCAGCATGACCGAGTGCCAAGCTGAAGAAAACACATAGTATGCACCCACTACCACGCCTTCTGGAAACTGCCCCAGGCCAAGTCGGGGTTCTTCCAGATTGATTGTTGACAGTCTCCAGTATACCAAAACATTATTGACACAACACAACAACCAAACACTAAAGCACTCCACCACTGCAAACATTGAAACCAGACCGTGAGCAAGTAAAGAAGTACTCACCTGCAACACACTAGATTTCGAACACCACCATTCAAACACTGACCGACTCCATTACAGTCAACTGAATAAAACAGACCACAAAACACTCATAAACGTATTCTGCTTCCGGATCAACACTCTGGACAAATCTTCCCATTTGTACAGAATGATGACTCAGGTGAAACGTGCGGCTATCACCCACAACCATCACGGGGTACTTGTGGCTATCATCCACATCTCCAAGGGGTACTACACTTCCCCCCACATTCTCAATCCCGGGGAACGCCCACTTGTAACATTTCCTGACACGTTACTTGTCTTCTCTCCACAGCGCACCGACAGGGTACAGCCACATGCCACTTCTCACAACAGGGTACGACTCTTCCACACTTTAGCGCACTACAGGGTACGCCCTGCAAACAAGCTGTCGCAGGGTGTCGCTCTTCCCCCAACTTCGCATACCATAATATGACCGAACCAAAGGCCCATCAATTACATTGCAGGCAATCAGATGACATGATATTGAACAATGATCAGAATAAACACCACTGAGGTTTTCACCAAGGCAACACGATGAGAAACACATTAAATGAAAATAAAGTGGTACTTTAGGGTACAGTGGCCTGCCGAATCTCACTAGCATGTCTTTCCCAACAAATATATCAGTGCAGTGCAGTTTTATCAATCAGTAATACCTGCAGCTGCAGCCAGGTATGCAGGGCAGGGAAAGCGGCTAGGAGGGTCTTGGCAAGTTGAAGGTGATTTTCTGAATGCTCAGGGACCCGGGTTTCACTTCCTAACAAGTCAAATCCCCACCTTCCCCTAAAAGCTGCAAAAGGGTTCAAAGAAAATAGACGCTGTGGTACTCCTAAAAAAAAACAGTAGCCTGTCCACTAAAATAGTAGCCTGTCCACTAAAACAGTAGCCTGTCCACTAAAACTTTGGAGTTGGCAAAGAGGACAAACTGCATGGTAAGGTTAATAAGTGAGACTTTTTTTTATTTCTTCGACAAGCCAGCCAAGTCCTAATCTTATGGAGGGGCTGAACTCATGTAACTCAACTGGCTGTTAAATCTCTTCGTCTGTTTTAGAGAGATAAAAAGCACCTGTGTTAAAAAAATAATAATCAGACTCTCAAGGCTACCAAGCATGTGCCTATGAGCTAGACAAAAACGCAGGTGTCTTAAATGAAAAGCTTGCAATTTACCACCCAACGGTTCTTCCTCGTCGTTATATTTACACGCTGTGATATTTATGTGTGCGTGACTGACCCGCTCCACTTGAAGAAGGAAATGAACTTCACCAATCAGCTGTGCCTGAGAAGAGAACTCATGTACCTCCCCGTGCCCATTCAAGCAATGCCCTACTGAGACTCACAACAATGATGGCAAATTCTTGACATGTCAAGAAAAGTAAACAGAACCGTAATGCGTAAGGGGCTAGTAGTGATAGGGGAGTAGCACTGCTATGTTCACCATCAAATACCCCCTTCACCTTGGCACGGAGTTCCCCGAGGTCAGAGGGATCAACTCTACAAACCTTTTCTTTTCATATAATGCAGGTGCCTAGGAGGTTCCTTAGTAAGTAGTAAGTAAGTAAGTAATTTTTATTGCTTTAGGTTAATTAAAACCATTACAAAAGTACATTGATTACTCATACCTTCCGATAAAAAACTGTAAGAAAAAATATATTATGTTTTAAAACAAAAAACCTTTGATAAAACAATTTAGTGCGGGTGTGTGGTCGTAGTGTGGTGTCTTGGCCAGTTTTCAACTAGTCCGGTCTGGTGCCAACTTCCAGATTTTTTAGTTTCAATTCCAAACATTTCAGGAATTTGACCAACTTCCCGTTTAATGGGGGAAGGGCTGGGTCGAAACAAGCAAGAACCGCTTGTCTACGTGTGCGGATTTTTTGTTCATTGAAGGCAGTTTTTAACAGGGCTACTCTTTCCTCTTTCAGCCTTGGGCAGATGCATAGTAGGTGTTCTAAGTCTTCATATTCTGCCCCGCACAGCCTGCATTTTGTCCCACAGTCCCTTCTCAGCCATGGTTGCAGATGCGGAATAGAGGGTAAAATTCCTAGCCTATGTTTTAAGAAGGCTTCTTTTGATTTCCTGCCATACCCCAGACCAAAGTGCGCTTGTAACCCAGGCGATTTGTATGTGGACAAAGTCATCCATGCGTGTCGCCTTTGTGAAAAGGTCGCTTTATCTTCCAAGTGCGATTGTCTTTTTATGCTCTTGTTGACAACACGCTTGAATTGCACATGCGGTAAAGGAGTTTCCCATAGTTCTTTTAGACCTGTGACAGTCAGGGATTCCTCTAGGAAAGTTTTCGCCGGCAGTTGAAGAGAGCTGCTTAGGTCTAGCCATAGCAGATGGTTAAGTGAGTTTTCTGGCGAGTTCTTTATTTTCTGCCAGCACTTAATGTATGAGCCTCTTCTAGCAAGCTTTTGGGAGGTCTGTCCAAACTCTAACCGGATCTGGGCTTGTGAGGTGTAGGTTGGCAGGTTGAAGAGAAGTCGGTAGGCCTTTCCAATGGTTGTGTCCAGCAGTTTCGCATCTATGCCTTTTAGAGCCTCACTGCCGTATGTAATAGATGACTCTAGCTTAACCTGTGCCACACGGAGCAGTGGGAGAAGAGTGGGACCATTCAGGTTAGACTTTAGCTGTTTGAGCGTGGTAGCTATCAGCATCCCTTTCCTCTTTATTGTCTCTAGTTGGTTCGAAAAGCGACCTCCTTTGTCGAACAATATTCCGAGGTATTTATATTCTGAACATTTTGCGACAACCTTTGTTCCAAGGAACCAAGTATGCCGCTTTTTGTTCCCATTTATAGACAGAACTTTGGTCTTGTCAATGTTTATTTCTAACAGGTTCGCTTTGGCGTATCCGTGCAGTGCATTGATGAGGTTTTGGAGACCTACTTTTGTGTGACTGACCAGGACCACATCATCTGCGTAGGATATACTAGGCAGCGCTTTGCTCCCCAGGCGTGGAGCGTGTGCGTTGCAGGTTTCTAGGGCAGGTGGTAAATCGGCTGTAAATAAGTTGAAAAGGGTCAGTGCTAAGACGCACCCTTGCTTTAGGCCGTTGGTGGTCGGAATGCGCCTGGAAAGGTGTGTGCCATTGCCAAGCTTAACCTGGACCCACGTGTTGGTATGCAGTTCGATCAGAAGGTGCAATAGGGGATCGGGGATCCCCCAGGAGGCCAATTTTCTCCAGAGGTGGCCCCGGTTGACATTATCGAACGCCGCCTTGAAGTCGACAAAGCAAAGGTGGAGAGCCTGTTTGGTCACCCTTGCTTTGTCGATGAGTTGCGATATTCCCAGCAAGTTTGTCGTTGTTCCCGTTTCTTTGCTGAAACCAGTTTGGCTCGGAGGAATTATATTGTGGTGTGTTGCCCAATCGCACAGGTGGGTCAGTAGGAGTCCCGCAAAATATTTAGCCTCAATATCCAGGAGTGCTATCAGCCGGTAATTTTTTGGCAGCGTTCTATCCCCGCCTTATAAATTGGTGAAACGATTGAACCCCTCCATGAGGCAGGAAGAGTCCTAAGTCGGCTCACAGACGTGTAAAGAGGAGTGAGCGTTTCTGCCCAGTATTCTGGCTCAAGTTTGAACAGTGCCGGAGGAATCCCATTTGGCCCTGCTGCACCAGCCTTCCTTCCCTTCGCAATAAGTTTAAGCAGAGTCGCTGAGATTCTAGGTTCGAATTCTAACCAAGTTGTTGTTGTTTGTAGCATGTGGCCCTCCGGGGCTTCCTGGGGCTTGCTTTCAGTGGCGACCTGCTGGTTAAAGTGCGAGTCTAAGAAGGATTCCCAAGAAGATTTGGTAATGTGGGACGTTATTCCGCAGTTTTTTGGATTTATTATTTTGTTTATTGTAGACCAAAACTGGGCGCTGTTGTTACCCTTCAAGTCGTGATGAAGTTTTACCCAGAGGTCCTCTTCATTGGATCTTTTGACTGACCATGTCAGTTTTTTTAGGTCCGTCCGAACCTGCTGAAGTTTTACAAGAAGGGCCTTGTCCCCCCAGCTTTTTCTCAGCATTCTTAACAGACTGTTGATCTCTTTTTTGTAAGTTTTTAGGGCTGATTTCTGGGAGCTTGAGAACTTCCTTAGGACACCACAGCCGGCAGATGAACTGTGCCGTACAATAGATGAGTATTGATTTGCAAAATCAGCCGTAAATTGTTCCCAGCCTGCTACTGGATTGCCTGAGGGGTAGTTTAAGCTGATTAGTTGGTGTTTTGCAGCTTGTAATACCTCCGGCGTGTTAGCGACTGAGGTTTTGATCCGTTTAAAGTCTATGGTGTGGCTAGCATGTGGACCAGTTGGGTTTAAAAGTATTGGGTCCGGGAGGGCGCAAAGAGAGACTTCCTTAGGGCGATGATCACTGTCTCCCTTGTCTCCTACGTTAAAGCCCAAGATGTTGTGAAAAAGAGGAAGAGAGACCAGCGTATAATCAATTGTCGAGGTTACGTTGCCTGAGTTGAACGTGGCCATGGGCGGGGAGTCTTCAGGAAATCTTTCGTTTAGGACCCTCAAGCCCATATGTTCCAAGTCTTCCAACAGGTCCTTTGCCGACTTGGCGGTTTTGCTTTGGCTGCTCCAAGTTTGATTTGGGATGTTCCAGTGGTAAGACTGGGCCTGGGTGTCACTGTTCAAGGATGACCCTAAAATACATTGGTTGAAGTCACCGGAAACAATTAAGTAGGGTGAGGTTTGCGTTGTCAAGACATGATGTAGATGGTCCGTTAAACGCTTTGCCTCTTGTGATTTCTTTTTTGGGTTAATATAGGTGTTAATCAGCTGAACCTCTTTCTTGTTTCCCCCAAGATTTAATACCATCTCAACAGTATTTATGGATGGAGAATTGGAAGTGAGCGCCTGTACATTACCAACAGTTGAGATTTTTGTGTAAGTTGCTAGGCCACCTGCCATCCGACCGAACTTGCTTCTCCTTAAGGCTGGGGAATGATGGCAGGTATAGCCCTCTAAGTGAATCGGCTCCTCCAGCCATGTCTCCTGGAAGAGAATGATGTCAAATGATTTCACGTAGTTTAAGAAGTCGGTATCCGCTGCTTTATTGTTAAGGCCGTTTAAGTTCCACGAACATAACTCCAAACGTGGTGTAGCTGGGCACAGGCCTAACTCCGTTAAGTGTCCTTGTCATTGGCGGTTATATGATGTATTGCATATTCTAAAAAGTCGGTCTTCTACCGTGCTGTGGGGATTTGCCGTCAATGAACTGTTTTTAAACCCTGACGCCTGGCAGGTTTTTGGAGATCGGCCCAAAGCGCCTCTCAGCACCGACCTTGTTTTCGAAGTTGTTATAGGTATTCCCTCCTTAGGTCTCTCAAGCAGGGGCAGCGGGTATCCGATATTGTGATATAGTGCAGATTTAATCCCCCATTTTTTAAGGAGATTTTGCTCTTCTAGGATTTTGCTAGCAATTTCGGATGAAATCCATGTAGCTTTAGTCGCTTCATTACCATGTGGTCTGACAGATTCTACAAATTCTATGGAGAGAAGGTCGGCTGAGGATATGTTATTTAATGCTGGTATTGTCTTGAGTAATCGTAAGAGGTTGCCTCTATTCAGAATATCAAAGGAGCCTTTTGAATAGTACTCTGGGGTAAAGAGAACAATGGTGGGCGTCTTGTTGGATCAGTCACCTGAGTGGTTGGCAGGTGGGGATGAATTTGGGTCCCTAAGACGCTATTGTCCGGCTGGGATGAATTTCCTGGGCGAGTACCCCGAAGGGAAAATTCTTAAAAACGGGAGCAGCTGGAGCTGTAGTGGCGTTCCTTAGGGTATTAAAGGCAATGCCTGTCCACATGGCACAGCAGAAAAGAGAGAACTAAGGGGCTCATTACGATGGGGGAAAAAATAGCCACCGCCGGGCCGGCAGTGGCGATCGTTCTGCCATTGTCATAAGATTTACCCCCACCACATTATGATGGCAGTGGGTATCGCGGTGGACGGAAAGTCCATCCGCCGCTTTTCCCCGGTAGCAATTGTCACGATTGCCTGGCGGAGTGGTCAGCATGCTCACAATGGCGGCGGAGGCTAGCATGCTCCGCCGGCACAATTATGGTGCAGGCGGAAGCCAGCCTTTCCGTGGCGGCTGAACCGCCATTGAAAGGCTGGCATAGAATGTCTTCAGGGGCCCGTTGTGGGCCCCTCTTGTGTTGGGGGGGAGGTGTGGGTGCGCTGGGGGGTTCCTACTTCATGCTCCACAGGACACTGTGATGTATGGTTTGTTCCCAAGGACATATGCACTAGGTGACCTCCAGGGCTTCTGGAGGTTCCTGTGCTGTTTTAAAGATGTTCTTCTCTTTTCCAGAAACCGCCTGGTAGTAGGGAAGAAGGAGACATCGACCCTGGTATGCCGTAAGATGATCCACAGCCTCCTGAGTGACTACGCTGCACTGGACAGATCCGATGATGAAGAAGACGATGACTGAGCATTCAAAGGGGTCCCCTTGTACCCTAGCCCTGGGGGGGGGGGCATGGAGGGGCCACTAACCTGTTTTTGTTAATTTTTCTTCAACCAGTCGGTGACCGTGGAGAGAAGAAGGCGGATGAAGACAGGTGGAGTAAATGTAGTTATTTACTGTTTGTATTTGACTAACGTGACCTTTTCCCTTCCCAGGTAAAAGGTCAATGGGATAGTTTGCACACTTGTTGCCATTGCATTGGTTCATGATCATAGATGGAGCAGCTGCCCATCTCACTCCACAGACTGACTGATTGCAGCCTTTTTTAATTTTGCAGTCGTACACACCAACTTCGTGGTGCTGCGCTTGGATTTATCTTCAGACTACTGGAGAGTCAAAAGCTGGTTCCTGCTCAGCTAATGCCTTCTCGCTCCGTGACATACCGGCCAATTACTAGTGGCCCCTGCAACTGCCTGTACCTTGATTAACACAATGCTGCTCGGGCCTATACTTACCACCATGCCCATTTTGACCAACACCCTCTGGGTTGTAATACCGGATACATTCGGTTCACCCTTCTCTGTGCCCGCGTATATCATAAGGCCTTGATTCTTCTTGCTCACAAATATCTTCCTGATGATGATCTCAAATAGTTGAGATCGAAACTCCGTCGACCTTTACACAACCAAAAACTCCTTTATTGTTCAAAAGTTATATGGAGTTTTTTGCCAATGTTGTCAATGCAATGTATTTTTAAGGTCACCTTCACCCATCACGTCAAGCCCTTCCCACTATTTAGTGAGCACTTGAACTATAGTCTTAAGAAGTTAAAAAGTATTTGATATATACGTTTTATTAAATAAATAAGAACTCTGTCAATACCATTGTGTGTCCCTACGTGCATTGCGAAGCGGTCTTATACCGTTGATTCTGGAAAATACTAATTTCAAGTTGTTACTTGGTTGATGGTTAATACTCTCTTAAATTCGATAACTCAGGCTGTTTTTGGACCTTTGTGGCCTCATACCATGGGTACTCCTAGTACGGCCCGCGGGCCAGGGGCGGCCTGGCAAGCCTTCCCTGGCGGCCCGCGTACTTTGAAGACATCCTACCAATGTATTTTTTTTTCTTTTAAAGATTGTCTGCTGCAGCACGACTCTGAGAGTCTCTGCTGCTCTGTGGGGGCCGGGCGATTCTCACTTAGCCAGAGTGGAGCTGCAGGGGCCTAAGAAGAGGTGGAATACAACAAAGCCTCATTAGCATGCTAATGGCCTTTAACGACCTGTGAAGTGCTTGGGTGTGGCTGTGTGTCAGGAAGCTGTCTCACCCGGGGCTGACACACAGGCAGGGTGAGATGACAGAGGGTGACAGAGGGAGGTCGAGGGACAGAGACAGAGGGAGGGATGGAAAGAGAGGGAGACAGAGGGAGAGAGGGAAAGGGAGGGAGAGAGAGAGAGAGTGGAGAGGGAAAGGGAGGGAGAGGGACACAGATAAAGGGAGACAGAGAAAGGGAGACAGAGGGAGGGCGGCGACAGAGGAGGACGACGGAGGGAGTAAGGGTGACGGAGGGAGTGAGGGTAACAGAGGGAAAGAGGGCAATGGAGGGAGTGAGGACGACGGAGGGAGTGAGGACGACGGAGGGAGTGAGGTCGGCGGAGGGAGTTAGGGCGACGGAAGGAGTGTGGGTGAGGGAATGTGGGCGGGAGAGTGAGGGCAGGGGGAGTGAGGGCGGGAGTGACAGGGGGAGGGAGTGGGAGGGAGTGAGAGAGAGAGAGAGCGAGAGACAGACAGAGGGAGGGAGACAGAGGGAGGGAGAGAGGGAGGGAGAGAGAGGGAGCGAGGGAGAGAGGGAGCAAGAGAGGGAGTGAGAGAGAGAGGGAGTGAGGGATTGAGGGAGAGAGGGATTGAGGGAGAGAGGGAGAGAGGGAGTGAGAGAGTGAGGGATTGAGAGAGAGAGGGAGTGAGAGAGACAGACAGACAGGGAGGGAGGGAGCGAGGGAGGGAGGGAGGGAGAGAGAGAGGGATCAAGGGAGGGAGAGAGGCAGCGAGAGAAGGAGCAAGAGAGGGAGCGAGAGGGAGAGAGGGATGGAGAGAGAGAGTGAGGGAGAGAGCGAGAGAGAGGGAGGGAGGGAGAGAGAGCGAGAGAGGGAGGGAGCGAGGGAGGGAGGGAGCGAGGTATGGAGAGAGCGAGGTAGCGAGGGATGGAGAGAAAGAGGGAGCGAGGGAGGGAGAGAGAGGGAGCGAGAGAGGGAGGGAGGGAGAAAGGGAGCGAGGGAGGGAGATAGATTTGTGTATGATGGGTGTCTATGACGGGTGTGGTGGCGCAGTCGAAGAAGGCATCTGTGATCAACCTCATGGTCATAGGTTTTTTTGTTGATCTAGCCCCGCCCCCTCCTCCACTGACCTGCTCCCACCAGTGCGGCCCTCGAAAACAAACCACACTGTAAATTTGCCCCCCGAGAGAAAGTTTGTGAGTACCCATGCCTTATACGTATCATTAGTTTCTGACATTACTATTGACTACCCCAGGTTCAAGTACCGGGGTGCCCTTGTTCCTTAAGATATAGATGTACCTAGTGAGCATCATACATTTGAAAATATGGTAAATCCAACCTACCCCTAATGCATTGCATACAAGACAGTTCCACAGTACATTCAATATATACAATTAGTTGCTTTGAAATGTGACAAAATACATTACCATTAATTGCGGATTAGGTTGTACTCTATGTGGAGCTGATGAAGGGAAATTTATAGAAGGTCTAGTATAAATGTGAGATGTGCTAGCGAGTAAAGTAAAAACTGCCAACCTTGTTTAGGACCAAGTGATTGTCCTGTCTGAAGGCCTTTAAGAAAAAAGTGCCTTGATGTTGTAATTAAAACTTAAGGCCTAACAACACATGTAATAGGGGATGTCCTCATGGGAGGTAACAAAAAGAGACAGGGAGGTACTAAGGAGGGACTACAAACCCTATTGACCAATGAAAAGCCACCATTTACAAATGACAGGGACAGGAACCAATTAAAAAGATGGGCGAGAAATAGGCGGAGCTTTATTCACATATCCTGAATACCGCATGTCTCGAAGAGACAGCGCAAGCGCTGCCTAAGCGATACCTAAAAACATACAGATTCACAGCAAGGCTGGACTGGCCATACCGGGCATGGGGTGTTTCCCAGAGAAGCTGGAAGGGTCAGTGAGGGCGCTTTTGTTACTGGGGGCCGGGTTTGTAGCAGTGCAGCAGTTTAACACCACTAAAGTGCAAAATAACTGGTGATTAATGTACCTGCTCATTGGAGTTTTGTCTAGTGGCAGTTTTGACTCATCTAAAGTAGCACAGAGGTTAATATCCCTGCCAAAATAGGGCTTACTATGCTAATCACAGAATTTTGTTTTATGTGCTTAGCTCAGTGGGTTCCTGCTTTTGTTACAGAGATCCTTTTGTTGCTGTGTATTCAGTGGCAGCCGACACAATTAATAGGTGGTAGGACAGGTGGAGAAGGCCTGGGGGAGCGCTGGAGTTGGAACGCGCGGTGGGGGTAATAATTAAAAAAGAAAAAAACACTTAGAAAATAACCCACTTACCTTAACCTGCTGGCCACCTCCAGCCTCGCACCTTGGTGAACTTCTTTGTCCCAGCAGCCATTGGGGCAGCGTCACAGGCTCCCATCCAATCCCCAGCGCTGCTCTCATGCTTGGGAACAGCGCAGGGATTGGCCTGAGCGGGCTGAAAAGACGCTCCGCTCAGGTCAGGGAGTCTTGTGGTTTCTCAAGCCCGGCTGCTCAGTGCAGCCGGTTTGGAGAAACTTAAGTGCACATGTGTGTTTGGCTGGTCAAGTACACATCGCACCCTTCCTCCCATGCCCCGCCCCTCCCTGCACAAGCTGGCTCCGAGCAGCATCTGTACTGGTTTAATAAAATTATAATAAAGTACAAAGAGAACAACCACTCTAATAAAGGGGACAGGGTTATGAAACTAAACACCAACATTTTTACCCTTCGGGCACTAATAATACTAAACAAAACAATCCCAAACACTTCTAACACATTTAATTAGTAATACAAACCTACACACTCGTGAAGAAAGGAAGCCACTGAGAATACCAAATGACTAGAAAAATTATAGTTTCATTAATTAAAAATACCTGTATATGACAGAAATTCTCCACATGAATATTAAAGACAAAAATGTTTTTCTAAGAAAAAATAATCTATCTTTAGACAAATGTACATTCACCATATATGTATCACTGAGCAGTTTTTAAATCCACCAATTCTACATAAATGTCTGATGTAGGTGGATTGTAACACAATCGTCGACACGCTTCGATTGGTTGAATATCATATTTCCACCTTCTTCAGGACATCTGATAGTAAATTTGACTTGTTAAACACATCTATAAACAGCAAATAGGAACAATGATCAATTAAACATAAATACATCATATTCTATTAAATCAATATAACAACACAATGCAGCATATCCAATAAACAACTTACATGATATAACATAGCATACTAAAAAGCCATGACATAAATTGATGTTAAATACACATGATGTGAGTTTCACAAAAAGCAGTCTAAATAAACGTTCAGACATCATTTACAAATATTTAAAAAACAAATTATTGCTTTTTCCTGACTCGTAAGGTATTCCATTGCTCAATTATACCATCTCACACACCCTAATCGATACTACATTTCAATCAAAATCCATTACTTATAATTGAAATCCGTTTCTCACAACAATAATTTGATGTTATCCTTATGTTCTGTGAGTAAACCATATCACATCTCACACCGACAACCCATATCGAGGGTCCCTCAAATCAATGCATACATCCTCGCCATTAGCAATACAGTGAAGTCACCTGACTTACCTTCTTAAAATCCAATATAAATTCCAAACCACAAAAGATGCCTGCCCAAGGACAGACACAATTAAGGCCGCAATCAATTCTAAAACGATATACATAAAAACAAAAATGTTTGCAGATATTAGTCCACTTGGCCAAACCATTGGCTCACTGAAATAATTATAAAACAATTATAATAAAAATAATTCCCCTCCATTAATATTAATTCCTCTCACCCCATGAGACTGGGCACCATCCTCTCTCATAATTCCATGTTGGGTTTCAGTAATATATATTTATATGTATCTTATAAATAGAACCTCCTTAAATGCAAACTCTGTGGTGAACCTAGGCTTATGGACATATTTTTCATCACATTATGCCTTCATAGTGAGCTCATCTTTTATTCACACCAAACATTCACACTCCAAGATAATTAATTACCTGTTGAATCCTGTCTATCTTCACTATATCCAACTTCACCTGTTAGCAAAACTCTTTCACCAGTATCAGCGCCCCAAACATAATGCTGCTCAAGCATGTTTCTCTCTCGAATATATATCTAGAGGAATTGGTATGCCGCCATTATCTCTAATATGGCTAATGATAACGAGCATTGGCATAGCCAATAGGTCTCGTCTTTGGGACCTTATAAGTGTTTAGTTATCCAGCACAATATCCGTGGTGCAACAACATCAAGTGTTGCATGGCTAAACACTTATAAGTTCCCAAAGGCGAGACCTATTGGTTATGCCAAAGCTTGTTCATTACTAAAGGTCGTGCAGTACTTCATATTGCTTACAGTGTTTGCAATATTTCCACCTTAAACCTTTCAAAAGGTTTTGACGTGCTTTATCTATACAAGAAGTGGAGTGCAGGTGGCATACACTAGCTATGGAATAGAGGAATTGAATATTTGTAAGGTGAGAAAGTGACATGTTGGTGACCCTAGAAGAACTATCTCCCTAAACCCCATTCTGGAGATGGGTTGAAGACGCTGCATTTCTCATGGCACAGGTTCCTTACTATCCACTAAATTCTATGTCATTTGTAATGAGACCAACCCGTAATTCACAAGTAAAATGAAACGTCTAATGTTTGTATTTCAGAAACTCATTTGCGCTTGATCATGAAAAGTCAAAGATTATCCTTGGAGATGATTGCCAGACTTTATTGCATCGTGAAAACATGATCCATTTTCAAAGTGTTTTTGGCAGCCCTCTTGTTGAATCGACGAGCAAACAAGCACTGGAAAAACCAATAGGTCTGGCTTTCATTTTTTAGTCCTGACTAAAGTATTACAGAAAAGCCTGCTGCAGCAAAAACAAAGTTAAAGAAAATCAGAATATAATCTGTGATGAGTCTGTACTTTTGAGATGTGAAATGCAATGCAATGTGATCACTCCACCGGAGACCGAGTGATGCACAAACTGCAAATAGCATGAGGGAGACAGTAAAATTCATCTAGGTGCAGTCAAAGAGGGCTCTCTATGTTTTAAAGACTTCGTAACAACAGGACTCGAAGTCAGCTGCAAGGTCAAACTAATTCTAAAAAAGTGGTGTTTATGAGTGAATAATGCAGTGAGTGTGCCAATGAAAGTATACAGGGGCAACAGCAAGCGCTGCACAGAATCTCTACCGATATATGCAGAGAGTAAATTAACTGCTACTTTAGGTAATACTTGAGTAGTTGTATATGAGCCGGACTCCTTGGACAGGGCCGGACTGGGAACCAAAACCGGCCCCAGCAAAGTGCTTGGCCGGCCCCCCGGGGGGAGGTCTGAGCTCTTTGTCGGGGCCGGTTTTCGGCTGATTTTGTTGCAAGGCCGATTTTGCAGCTATCCTGCATAAACGGCCCTGTCACAAAAACGGCCCCCAGGGGCCCAAAACCGGCCCCCACCCTTGCGGCGCACCGGGGGATTGCCCGGTGCCCGCAACGGCCAGTCCGGGCCTGTCCTTGAGGGACAGGTGGCTTCAGTGACTGGACAGATTGCAGCTGTGTCTGGATACCCGGATGTTGGCAAACTGATGATAAAAGAAACCGCGGTCATTGTTTGAAGCTAACAAATCATAAGCATTGTTGGTGAAGAATGGGTAGACTTGATTCATAGCAAATGGGGTGCGGGAGGGTAACTGTACTCCCACTGAGGAAGCCATATGAGGGAAGCTTCAGTTTGTAGAAAGCCCACGGGTCGTAGGATGAGGGCACTCTCATAAGCTATCCTGTTGGAAGTAAGCTTAGTGCCAATATCGGCCCAGACCCCATCCCGCTCACAAAAACGTCCCAAATAACAGACACCACAATGTTTTTGTTGGAGAAAGTTGTTGCAGTTTTATTTGCATAAACATTATGCCAACATGTTGGGTTATCTTACGGGCGATCCAGGGTCAGGCCGCCCCTCGCGACCTGCCCACCTGATGAGCCATCAACCCCCCTGTGGTGTTAGCCGTGGGGGCGTTGGTCAATATTGCGGGGAAGGTCTTACCCCTCCTCCGGCGGACCTCCAGTCCACCCCTTATCACGCCCCTACGGGGGGGCTGAGCGTTGCAGGCAACCCCCGGTGGCTCAGGTCCACAATCGCCCGAAGGACTAATGGGGCGCCGTCACTCCTCCAGGATCCCACCGAGGATCTCCCTGGGGATAATTTGCTCTCGCACCCTTACTGTGCTCCTGTAGAGGGTACCCTTCTGTACCTTCCTGCGTTGGATCGCCCTGTAACTCCGCCTGCAACACAAAGAAAACGGTATTGGGTAACTACCCCCCCCCCCACGGCTGCCCGATGGCCGGGTTAGCGGTGGGAAGGAAAACAGCGACTGGGCAGCAACACTCGCCCGAGGATCGGGGGGGAAGGACCATCCATGCACCGATCCGAGGTCAAAGAGGGCGCCAGGCCCACGACCCCGGGTCATATAGCCTCGGCCCTCCCCGGCCGGACGTGACATCACTGGGGGGGAACCCTCCTAGTCCCCGACACTAGACCGCTCTTTGGGTCTGTGCCATCCTGTGGCACTAAGGGTGGCCGCCCTCTTAGGTGGCCCCCTTCGGTGGCCCGGGGCAGCCTGGCATAGTGCCAATAACGGCGCCATCACCATCCCGCTCACAACAACTACCCAAATAACAGACACCACAATGTTTTTGTTGGAGAAAGTTGTTGCAGTTTTATTTGCATAAACATTATGCCAACATGTTGGGTTATCTTACGGGCGATCCAGGGTCAGGCCGCCCCTCGCGACCTGCCCACCTGATGAGCCATCAACCCCCCTGCACCACAAAGGACCCCGTCGTGAGCATCAACAGTGAGCCCATGCAAGGAAAGAGACGGCCAATCACGCACAACCGCGACAATCACTGACACTATGATGTGGGGAGAGGGGAAGAAAAGGGGTCTACTGGGGGGAATGAAGCAAGGAGGAACCGGGCACAGCAGTAAAGTCCCATCTTTGGGGGAGGTGCCGAAAGTGGAGGGTGGAGAGCTGCATCTCAAAACCCCACTTAGGAGGTAATTGTCCCTGAATTCCGCGCAGCACGTCGACAGACACAAAAGCAACACCCCGCAAACTTTTCTCCTCCACCACCAGCCGGACCGAAGCTGGGGCCGCCCACTACCCTCCCTCCTCGATGGAGGAAACCATGAATAGACTGAGCTCTGCTCCCAGCACATGCAGATGACTCAGCCCCACCCCCCCATGAGTATCCTACACACCACCCACCAAGGCTGCCCACACAGCCCCGACGCACGCAGACGTGCTCAGTAAACAAACAGCACTCACCGTGTGACCCGACGAGAAAGCCCGACGCGAGACCAGACGAGCCCAAAAACAGCGACCGAGAAGCAACACTCGCCCGAGGCCCGGGGGGGGATGAGAGGACCGTCCATGCGCCGATCCGGGGTCAAAGAGGGCGCCAGGCCCGCGACCCCTGGTCATATATCCTCGGTCCCTGACCCCTCCCTTTCCGGACGTGACATCACTGGGGGGGACCCTCCTAGTCCCCGACACTAGACCGCTCTTTGGGTCTGTGCCATCCTGTGGCACTAAGGGTGGCCGCCCTCTTAGGTAGCCCCCTTCGGTGGCCCGGGGCAGCCTGGCATACTGTCTGATATTTTTTACTACCATATCTATTGTGTACCCTTCCGCTGGTTGTGCCTTTGGGACGCTCCCCAAGAGAGGTTATTGGAGTCGAACTAACGCACCTACGGGTCATGAGACCTTTCTGTGCACAGATGTTTGATTCAGCGGTCTTATAATAATGAGATCGTAAGTTATTGTCTAAGAAATGCCTAAACCACAGAGTTATGATGTGCACGCATTATTCTGATGCGCATAGGTTATCAGTCTTTCTTGGGAGGTTCACGCAAACGTAAGGTGAGGAGAGGGTGTGTGTTTTAGCCTGGGCCCCCTACGCTGTACGCTCATGAAGGTCCTTGGGCTGGACTCGCTCGTGACTAAATCACACAAGCAAATAACGTCCTGTGTCCGTGCACGGTATGGGAGCTGCAAGGACACTGTATTCGATACCAATATGAATGAAATCTGGTGTAATTGCCGAGATGATGGTTTGAAACATTACGTGTCTCTCTTCCATTATGCTATGAATTTAGATGACTGTCTGCGCTCATTAATGATTCGAACGAGATGCCTTTTTCCATTTGAAGTAAAAAGTATCTTTTTGTTTCTGTTTTATCATGCTTAAGAAAAACACGTTTCCTTCGTTTGCTCTGTACCAATGCAGGTACATGTATAAAGCACATATTACGGTGCAAACAATTTCTAGGCGCCGTGGTGTGGAAGAGCATTACATATTCACCTTTATCCCTTGTGCTTCTGCCTTCCCTACTCTGTGTAACTGAGGTGGGATGTCTCCCGGGTGTCTCCCCACCACCCCCCGCAACCCCTCCTCCTACTCATGCCGGCTGCAGGTAAAGTTTGTGCACTGCAGTCCCAACATACTCTGTATTGAGATGCAATTCACTAGTGTACGCCCTCTCACCCCATGCAGCGAGGGTGAACTGCCTTCCTCTGCCCGCTCCCTGTCTCTCCTCTCCTCCCCTCCCCCACCCCGTCCTCTAATGGAGTATTTTCTCTGGGTTGCCCTTCCTTTCCGTTCAATCTGCTGATGAGATGCAGCACTCTGGTCAGCTCCCCTTGCTACCGGCTTTATTGGCCTACAGGCTGAGCAGAGAAGGAACTGGCCATCTGCTGCTTCCTATTAACAGAATACACAACCCTGCTCAAAGAGGAGAGCCCGTTGCTAAGTATTTTGCCTCTATCCGCTTTCCTTCGGCGGCACCAGCCTCGGGCCCGGCGGGGAAGGAATTAATACTGTCGTCAGCGGCGTCACACGCTGCCCCGTGTAGGTAACGTTGTCTGCAGCTGCCTCATGGCACACGGAGGCTGCGGCAGAGTGCGCATCTGGCCCGTCACAGAACCTACTTCGCAGGCTGTGCTACTCCCGTTTACTCCTGTGTTGCTTTGCCGTCGTAGGTGATTTATGACAAGAGATTTGGGAAATTTTCAGGTGGAGTTGTAGCTTTCGGCGCTTTGTGATTCCGCCACGGCCTCAGAAGCAGCAGCTGTCCGGGATCTTCAAACTAAGACTTTGCAGGCCCCACCCCCTTGCATCAGGTGGGGCTGTGAAAAAAGCGCAATGGGCAAATAGAAACATATGTTAACAGATGCCCCAAACAAAAGCAACAAGCGTGCGCGCCTCACGCTAAAAGCGAGCCAGGGGCACCATGTGTTTGTAAGTTAATTACAAACATATGGTGTCAAGCTCTCTCCCGCAAGGGAATCGCCAAACGTGCATGCATTGCCATTGAAGGCAATGGAACACGTGCACGTTTTTGGCTGAAAAGCTCAAGCGATTGCTAAACGTCTTTTGCCTAACCAGCGCATGCGTGCTGCGTAGGCGAGACCTAAAAAAGGAGACCTTTTTAATCTCTACACTTTACTAATATACAAACACCAAGATAAAATATTACCATAAAAAACAGCAATCGAAAGAAGAGGGAAACTATTCTCTATCTTTATTCAGTTCCACCGATTTCACAATAATATGTTTCGCATTCTTCGCTGTTGACACCTAATCTATATGTGTTAAACCTTAAGGTAAAAAACTGTTCATGGATCTTTTTCTTAATATTAATGTTGCCACTCCTACGACTGCTACCTACCTACCTTCTCTAATATAAACCATTGAATATCTTTTTTATCGAGCTTCTGTTCTAAATAATGTTCAGCCAAGGGGGGGGTGGGACTCTTCTTTTTGGTCCTAATGGCATATTTATGTTTATTCACCTCTGCCCTTAGTTCCCAACACTCGTTGCCCCAATAAAACATTTCTCACATGGGCACATGAGTTAATAGATTACATTCCTCTTTCTACAGTTGGTGAAGTCTCTTTTTTGATATCCCGCTCCATGACAGCAGACTCTCAAACTCCTTATACCCTGTTGACACATATTACACCTCTCACATCTTTCGCTCCCTACTATCTTTTCTATATTCACATTGACTTATATCCTAGGTTTCTTCTCCCTAAAGTATGAACCAATTTATTTTTAAGATTCATGTTACCATGGAATGGAAAAAGAGGTCTTTGTAGTACAGCCTTTGTTCGCTATTTAAATTCTTCTGATTATTATTAATTACATTTTCCACCCTGTTGCTGATTCTTGAAAAGTTACTTACAAACACAGTCCCATCATTCTCTTTCTGCTTCTTACTTCCCAGGAACCTGCTATCCCTGTCACAATATTTGGCACTTCTATAGGAATGTTAAATAAGAGTTGTCGGATAGCCTCATTGTAGTAGCTTACTCTTTAGATTTTCAGAATGCCTATCATAACCACCCGTGTTGTGCAGTTTCTTATTCGAAGAAACCAGCCCAAGGGAATATGATCTTTTTGGCTTTTTGGATGGAGACTAGAATAATGAAGTAACATATTCTTATCCATAGGTTTAGAATAAAGTTCCCACTACAAATGGTCAGATGCTTCCTTAATATTAATATCTGAAAAGTTACGTTTAGTATTACTTTTTGTTACTGTCATTTTAAGAGTGCTATCCTGTAAATTCAGCCAAGAAATATAATCATCCAGAGACTCTTCTGAACCATTACATGGGAAAAATTGGCAATCAAACAAGGCCAATGCATGACATTTTCGAAGAAATGTGTCATCTCATTGTAGACCTGCTTAATCTCAAATTGTACAACTTAGAGGCATGCAGGACTCAGCACACATGTGGCCCACAGGCTGGTCCCCTTTAGTTGAAGAATGAAGTCATCTTTGAACAAAAAAAATATATTAGGAGGGGGTTGGGTGCACACTGACTCACACTCCAGCACTCAGTTTGCCCCGATGCATCATAATAAATGCAGTGCATGATAACACTTTCTTCGGCGTCAGGCTTTAGTCTTTCACCCTTGTTGGTGCAGCCAGTGCTGTGTATCTCTAGACATGCGTTTCAGGATGATTGTCCTTCTTCAGTAGAGAGCAACACTTTTTTTGGGGGTGTTGGAGATGCTGCCCAAAGTCTTCTCAGGTCTCAGTGCCACTCGCTGGGCACAGGTGCATCAACCAGAGCTTGTCAGCTCATTAGCTCAAGGGAGCCTTTTTCAAATAGGATAGGGGTCTAGAGATACACAGCACTGGCTGCACCGACAACGGTGGAAAACTAAAGCGTGACACAGAAGAAAGTATTATAATGCACAGCATTTATTATGATGCATCGGGGCAAATTGAGTGCTGGAGTGTGAGGCAGTGTGTGCCCCCCCTCCTATTTGAAAAGGCTCCCTTGAGCTAACGAGCTGACGAGCTCTGGTTGATGCACCTGCACCCAGCGAGTGGTACTGAGACCTGAGAAGACTTTGGCCAGCATCTCCAGCACTCCCAAAAAAGTGTTGCTCTCTACTGAAGAAGGACAATTATGCTGAAACACGTGTCTAGAGATGCACAGCACTGGCTGCACCAACAAGGGTGAAAAACTAAAGCCTGACAACAAAGAAAGTGCTATCATGCACTGCATTCATTATGATGCATCGGGGCAAACCGAGTGCTAGATTGTGAGGCAGTGTGCACCCAGACCCCCACCAAAAAATATATATTGTTCTTAAGGATCATCGGAACATATTTCAGAAATAGTTCTATATTAAGTCCCTGAAATTATGATTCGTACCAGAATTTTGAATCACCTGTATCGTATCATCTTGGGGGATGTTTGTGTAATTCTCACCTGTTGCTTCTGCTTCTGCAGGGGGGAGATGCAAGATACAAAGATATGTCCCAGCTTTCCACACCCATCAATGTCAGCCCAACCGTTTCAAAGCTAACACAGTAGATATGGCGGAAAAGGGGAAACAAAACAAGGAAAGGGAGAAGGGAAAGAAAACATGGCATCAAAACGCATCAGGCATGGGTATTCTTGTTGGAAGGTCCTTATGTGATTCCTGTAGTAGAGATATGGTTATATATATTACAAAAGGCATTGTAGAATAAAAATTACACTGAAGTTCAATTTATAATGCAATAGGATAACTACCTGGAGAATTCCCTCTTCCACTAGGGTATATCGATATTTAACAACGGGGGCAGTGGTATATATATAAGGAAGAGATATGATACTATGAACAAATACTTAGGACAAAATGACACAGTAATCAAACGAGGTATACATATAACCAACCTTAAAGAGGAAAGATAGTATCAAGGAGCACTAGTATCTAAAGCAATTCAAATGTCAAGTACAATATAATCTTTTAAATCATAACATTAATGAAACATGTAGACTGGAGTTCTGATAGTTCTTGAATTCAGTGATGTTGCTTTTATTTGTACAATTAGAAGAATGAATACATGCATCAGCCCAGCCAATGTATTTCATCCATAAAAGGACTTCATCAGGGCTGTAAAAACAATTAAATACATTTTTTTTTAGTATCAACTAAATAACTTCAAAATTAAAGCACTAAACTTAAATAAAGACACAACATAGACAAGACAACTATCAGCAAGACTAGTGTGTTCTGTCCCTAATTCTTAGATCAAAAGAGCATCCGTTAATCATTACACAGTCAAAATTGCATAAGCGACCCCATGCCTATATAAACTCTAATTTACAATAATGATAACAGTTATTTTCACAACCACTTTACACTCATTTTATAATAGATCTATGTAGATCATGACATCAAGAAAAAACACAATGCATCTTTAAGCAAATTAGAGAAACATGGAAATAAGATGTAGATGATAAATATAATTGACCTATCTTCTTATTAACTTCAAATGTGACATTTATAGGAAACTGGTTACCATCCCTCTTAGTGCATTAAGAACAAATCGACTTAGCCATAATTTATAAGATTGTATAGATTCTTTGTGCATTGTGTTTTTCTTGATGTCATGATCTACGTAGACCTATTAAAAAAAGAGTATAAAATGATTGTGAAAATAACTGTTATCATTATTGTAAATTAGAGTGTATATAGGGAGGGGGTCACTGATGCAATTTTGACTGTGTAATGATTAACAGGTGCTCTTTTGGTCTAAGAATTCGGGACAGAATGCACCTCTTGCTGATAGTTGTCTTGTCTATCTTGTGTCTTTATTTAAGTTTTGTGCTTTAATTTTAAAGTTATTTAGTTGATACTAAAAATGTTTATTTAATTGTTTTAACAGCCCTGATGAAGTTCTTTTACAGATGAAATGCATTGGCTGGGCTGATGCAAGTATTCAGTCATCTAATTGTGAAAATAATAGCAACATAACTGAATTCAAGGACTATCAAGACTCCTGTCTACACATGTTTAGTTAATGCCATGATTTAAAAGACTATACTGTACTTGACATTTGAATTGCTTTAGATATTAGTGTGCTCCTTGATACTATCTTTGCTATTAGAAGAGAAATTAGTTTTCTCTGAAATTTGACTGCTCAGTAGTGGGGTCAAGTCAAGTGTGAGCACCTTTGTGCTATATCAGATTTTGAGGACTTATTTACTGGTGCAGCCCATATAGCCCACACTACTGTTCCGTTATGTTTTGTATCCACCATCCAACCTTAAAGAGGTTCAACGTAGAATCGAAATAAGCCCCAACTTATTCATATCCATTAGAACCAGGAGAAAACCATAAAACATATTCTCCCGGAAAAGATAATAAATAATACTAAAATATATACAAATAGTTGCTAAGAATATAATACACCCCCTTTAAACTCAGAAGACTAATATTATCTGTCCTTCTTATTTAAACCCATCTAGTAATGCCAGCAAGGAACAGAATCTCCATGTACCAAGGAGACTATCTCAGATAAGTATATCTATGATTTATGCAAAAGTAAAATAAAATGTTACCACATAGCTGAACATGGATTCTTTGTGAGCAATATCTTTGTGTTTCTTTTATAGGAAACAGCTGAAGGCCCCCGCAGTGTTGAGCAAACTGCCGTACTCTGGGAAACTCAGGAGACACGCAGTGTCAGAAAACATCAGTGAAGCAGTAAATGTAATGAAGGCCCTTGCTGCATCGGCAAACGTCAGTGAAGCAGAACATAAAATGAAGGCCCCGCAGTGTCGGGATACGTCAATGAAGCAGAACATATAATGAAGCCCCCCGCGGTGTCGAGAAGCGTCAGCAAAGCAGAACATATAATGAAGGCCCCTGCGGTGTAGCAGAACTAAGGATTCTGGTGAGAAGTCTCCCACGTCCATAGGAGCACCTGGAAGAAATCAGGTACGTAACAAAAGGCAGGACGAGAGACACGCACACGTCAGCAAGAACGTTCTCTTCCTTCCTGCTAAGTCTCTTTTATTTCTGGCTCACTCCACCCCCACGCACACGCAATCGGAGCAAGCATTACAGTTTGTATATAGCATTTCTATATCAAACATAACCAGAAATTCAGTATTCTTATGATATTCCGAACCTTCTACTTTGGGTATCATGCAATCCAAATCTTTAATATATGTCTGTTGTAAACTCACAAGGGGTTCCAAGAAATGATCCGCATACTTGCTCAATGGTTCTAAAAGGGACTTTAATTAAGAAAGCATGGGTCTCATTGTTGGATCATTAAGATCCTTGTGAATCTTAGATAAACCATATATAGCTGGTATTATGGGGTAATCATTCTTTAAAATAATGTGTTTCTCCTCACAGATCTAATCCTTCCCTTTAGCTTCTTCTTGCAGTGCAAATACTTCTTCTTTCAATTGACCTGGTCTGCTTTAACCCACTCTCTGATATTGTTCCCTGACTTCTAATAGTTTCATCAATCATGCCTCATAATCAATAGTGTCCAATACAACATTCGCCCCACCCCCTGACGGGATTGATGGTAATTGAGAGGTCATCTCCTAGGGACCTCAGAGCAGCCCTATGTTCCTCAGAGAAATTTTTACCAACATGGTTTGAATCTTCTAAAATTCTCTGTATCCCAATTTCCACTATTCTTTCAAATAGCTCTATTTCCTTGCCCATTTGGGAAAGGGAAGCAGTAAAACTGGACGTCAGTCTCAAACCTGATCCATTCTCTGCTAAGGTCCTGACCTTGCATTAAAAGAACCTATTCAGTCTAATTTTTCTTTTAAAAAATCTCTTAGATCCCATCCAATCTTACATTTGTAAATCCTTGTGGTAGGTATAGAACAAAGGTCTCCCTTTCTATATTAGTAATAACCCTCCTAGATAAATGAATAAATGGAGCTTTCTTTATTTGTAATACTTCTGGCTCCTGGTATTCATATACTCCTGAGTGTGTTGACCCCTCTTGATATTCCCTTTCCCTTGGTTGTACCTTTGGTTTCTGTTGGAATGCTCTTCAGAAAAAGATGTATATTTATTTTTACTGCTCAAAACTTCCCCCTCATCCCACCTACATTCTCTGTCATCATCCATATCACTACTTGAATATGAGGACTCTGAAAAATTGACATTTGTTATAGGTCTATATTGAAATCCTTTCTCACTTTGATAGTGATAATAGGATGGATCAGTTGTCTGCTCTACATAATATTTCTTACTTAAATATGGCTAAACTGTTTAAAAATTAAATTCATTAACATTTTTTTTTCAATTTCACCATCTTCTGAGCCATCAAGTATTCCCTATATCTATGTTTTGTCTGGTTAGTTTCCACTCACCAATGCTTTACCTCATCCAATGCTATGCTTTCTTTACAACTTTGTTCTAGGTCCTCAATCTCTTTTCTTCCTATCAAGATGACCTATTGTACTGTTTCTATATTCTAGACCATCCAATCCCTACCGCACCTTTTGGCAAAGGCGCCTTGTATGTTTAATTTTCCGAATATTAATAAACAATCCTGGCTCATTTTTCATTTTGAGACCCTTGGGCATCTCATTCGTCTTGCAATACTCTCTGATAAAAATCAGTGTGTAATTATGTTCTTTTCAATTTCTTCCTCATATTGATTTATTTATCCCCTTTTTACAACCATTTGAGATATTACTTACTCTACTGTCAGTATTAATCTAAGTATAAGTGTTCCCACTTATTATTTTATTAAATTGGTCATCTTTAAAGCCAAAATGTTTTAGTGTATCCATATCTCAGCCCTCAAGAGAGGGAAAAACGAATACAATTAAAGACAATGGCTAATTTATGTTTTTAAATATTTAAGTGTTTTTTAGAAGTATTTGACCTCTACATTAAGACGTTAGTAGTGGTAGTTTTTTCTTTTCTTTTCTGTTTTTCTTTTCTTTTGTGGTTTAGGCCTGCAATAATAGTGAAAAATAACCATTGAACCTCTAGGTTGGTAAGCATTATTTAACCCCTTGTTTCATTAACGAGTATATATTTAAATTTAGAATTGTGTATATATAGTCACTGAAAATGAAAACAAAAAAGGGAAAACACATTATAGTCAAGTATGGAAATGAGACACAAACACATGTTTAAAAACAAAAAAAAACACTGAAATATGGCAGTTATAATTTAGTGAGCTAACTATAACTACCCCTGTCATGTACTGCTTATGAACTCCCATGCTACATCACGCTAGCCATGTTAAATGACAATATTGATGACATCATTGATGACAGTCATCCATTATACTCTTACTCACATTTGTCCATAAGCCCATATATCATTAAAAAAAGAAAATTCTCAGTGAAGAGTCTACAGTCATGGACAGGCTAAAATAACTGTGTATACATGTGTTGGTGCTTATCAAAGACAAAGTAAAATGCTGAATACTCCTGGAGTGGTTTCCAAAGGCAATTTTGAAAATAGGTTCTGCCTTATTGGCAAAGCTTATTGACAAAAATTTGTAATCAAAGGAAAAGATTTTGTTCACAAAGTTTAGCCATTTGTGCAGGTATGGTCACGAGCCCTTGTGAAAAGGCTGTTAAACTGAACCATAGGCAAATTGCAGTTAACATGAAGGTTTACATAATGCGTTCATGTTTTGAAGCAGAACTTGCCTCAAGGTTTTTGAATCATTACACATTGTTCAAGAATGTTCAACGTAGTGGTGGCCACTTGCACATGTATTAACTCAAAGAAGAAATTTATACATGACTGTAAACTTGTATGCCATTCTGCTCATCTCAGTAATGTGTGTAGGATATATTACAAAACAACAGAAGGATGTCCGTTACACCTAGCCTTAGGTGATGTTTCATTGACTAATGCATACATGTCAACGTTTTGATTGTAAATTGTGACTGATGACTTTTTTTGATGGGTTATCCGATTTAGTTGAATTAATAACAAAGACTTTTTGTTACTGGTCAGACTTTATAAAGTATTTTAACCCATTAAAATATACAGAGACTTTTTTAGGTGACTGAAGTTGAATAAAAAGTGGGCGAAATCCACTAAATGTGGGTGAGTTGACATATATGAAATCCCTATTGCACATTAGCAAAATGAATGTCCAGTACCTGTTAGTCACCTTTAAAGGATACATCTAATTCTAAAATGCCCACAAAGCATGTAGCACACTGAAACAATTGTTGAATGATGTCATCAGGCTTGCCTTTTAACATGTCATGAGTGTTGTAACATGTGAAGTCACTAGCAGTAAATGATGGAGGATCAAGTTCTAGTTAGTTCACTAAACTAAAACTGGTCAATTTCAGTAGGTTTTTGGTTTAGTAATAATGAATATAAGTTCTTGTCTCATTTCCAAACCTGATTATAGCATCACTTTAACCTTTGTCTTTTTCAGTGAATTACTATGTTTTCGACCAATTCTTTTCCTTTTGTTAACCCTGCACCTTAATGTAAATCACGTGTCTTGTTCAACCATGTGACCCACTTTCTACAATTAAACAATTGTACCTAAACTGGGATTACTCACTTGCACTCAGTGCACTGAAAATTGCGTATAATACTTTACATATGACAAATTTGTACACTGCAGTTTTTACAAGTGTGTAAATTGTGCTGCACATACCCTCTAGTTACACCTAATGCATGTAGACTACCGTGCTTGGCCACAGGCTACAGGCTGTATCCAATTAATAAAATGTAGATTGTTTTTGACAGGTTCTTCTTTTTGGACCTTTTTTTATGAACTTTTTTCCTTCTGTTTTTTATTTATTTATTTATTTTTTACTTTTTCTAGGTGCTTTTTTTATACTCCTAAAATTGTGTGTAACGTTTTTTTTAAATTTTGTGTTAAACTTTTTTTATAACACATTTTAAAACTATTTTTAATTTCTTAAGGGTTTTGTGAAATCCTTTTCTCGTGCTTTAGGATGAATGGCTGTGGCTCTTGAAAAAACAACCCTGTTGCTTTCCACAGAACAAATAACTTGCATACATTCTGTACAGTATGCAGCAAAGTACTGCATTTTCAGATTTTCTTCTGGCAGCCCATGCTGCAGTACTCCTGGTGGTGCAATTACTCGTTCTAACTCATCTTCTTTGTGCTGACTCTGCATCTTTGTCTGGGAAATATGGTTTAAGTGGTTGCACACAGATGTTTCCACATTCCACTAGTGCCCATTGCATATTTAACAATTTGGCCTCTGTGATGCCTCTGTGAAGTACCTGATTATACAAAGCGTAAGTTAACTTTTGGGCACTTATTTTCTTCTGCCCTGCAAAGAATTTCCACACTGTAGATTCCCTTTTGCGATGAGTAGAAGGTGGTGCTATAGATGTCTTTGGAATCCTGCAACAGGGCAAGGCTACACTGATAGATGGCTGGTTCACTGTAAATTCTCTAAAATCCAGGACGGAGAGGGATTGCAACAAGAACAATCTTCCTCCCTCAATAGCAGTGTCTAAATGGTGTTGACAAAATTATTTTCTGCTTATTTGTAAAGCCTGTTGGCTTATTTTTTGAGTAGTGTTCATTGTGTGGCCAATCCAATGACTACTTTCATTTTGTTGCTGTACTGTCAATACTGCGGTTCTTCCGCAGCAGTCATAGGGACGATGATAAACTGCTTTGGGTCTCTGGTAATACATTTACTTACTTGTCTGTGTCCCACATTACAAAAAAATACAGCGGCACCCGGATGTTTTTTTCCAAAACATCAGTTTACTATTACACTTTTGTGTATTGAGGTTTACCAACAGCAATAAAAAATTATGACCTTTTCAGCTAGATTCAACATGTCTGCATTTTAAAGTTTTGCTGTACTTCAGTACAAAATAAAAGTACTGTGGTAGCCGTATCTTCCACATAAATGAGATCTCATTGGTTTCTGTCACAGTTACATCAAACTGAAGTAGTTGCTGCCTCATTACTATCTTGAGGGATCTGCATCACATCTAACTTGTAAATACCTTCTGCAGTGTGTGCTATTTTTGGGAATTTGTCGGGATTATTCTCGAACGTTATTTTAACATGACTTCAGATGAAGATCACATGAAATAACCAAATTAATTTTGACAGTAAGATCACACTAAAGTCAGGGACACCATTTCCTCAGCCGCAACAATGTCAGAGTGGTGGGTCTCCCGGTGGGAGAGGAGGGACAAGTCCCAGTGACCTATGTCGAGCACTGGCAGAGGGAACTCCTGCTGGATAGTGTGCTGTCACCCAAATTCGTAGTGGAGCGAGCTCACAGGGTACCGGCCCACAGACCACCACTGGGGGCGGGTACCCTTGTATTAAAAATGCTGGACTACAGAGACAAAGACACCATTCTGAGTGAAACACGCAAGCCAAACAACATTAGGATCCAAAATTCTCAGATCATGCTGTTACCTGATTATACAACATAGGTGCAGAGACAGTGAGGATATTTCGGCGCAGTGAAACACCAGCTACAAGAATTAGATATTCGTTATTACTCCAGTATTGGAGCTTTCAAAGATTCACATGCCTGAATCCTTCCCCGTCGTCGAGACGGGAGTCTCCGGTATATAAAAAAGCAATGCTTAGTTGGATAGCAAACCGAAAAGAGCCCTAGGCCCATTTCTCTTTTGCAACCCATAACCTTCATTATGTAAAAGAGACCAAACTTGTCCCTGAACCAATCAAAGCCCCTCACCCTTTGGAACACTCCTGAGAGAACCTTTTGCCCCTCAGATGTTCTACTGCACGTTGTGCTAGGGAGTCTCCTTTGAGCTCTGCTCAAATTCTACGTTTTCAACCTCATTTGAGAACTTTGTTCTTAGAAATTCATCTAGATTTTTTACTACTCTGGACTATCTTCAACTTCATTTTTCAGAGAATGTCTGGAAAGGAGAAGAAAGGTTTATTTAGAGCCTGTGCCACTTGTTCCAAGAAGAGGCTATATACTGATGACCCTCATACTGACTGTATTTACTGTCTATACCCGGATCACCAGGCCAAAGAATGTAAGGTATGTCACACTTTTTCAAGTAAGACCTTGAGGGATCATGAAGGGCGCCTTTTGATATGGCTTCAAAAGCTAAATGCCAGAAAGGAGGTTATCTCCAGTGATAGTGATGAGGCATCCTTCTCAACATCTAGGAGATCACAAAAGAGAAAAAAATCAGCTCATACTCATCCCTCAGAAGAACTACCTGAGAAGGCCCTCAAAAAGACAACTCATGGGTCTTCTGAGTGCAGTCCTTCAAAATCCCCTCAATCTGTGGAAAAGGAGAGTAAAGGACATTCTTCAGGAGAAAAACCATCAAAAAAGACGAGTTCTGAGTCGTTAAAATCACCGCCTCAGGTCAAAGAACCCTTCAGGAAGCCGTCATCTATGCCTCCGGAGGTAAAATCCCAAAAGCCCGCAACGTCGAGGAAGAAGTCATCATCGTCAACGACGAAGATTGAGGTAAAGCTAATATCAAAGAAACCATCATTGCCTATGACAGTTGCCTCTCTGTCGATGGTGGTGTCGACACCGGTTACATCGACAACGACGTCTTCAACAGCAACAACGACAGTGTCGACGACGGGATCGACGGCGACGATGATGGTGCCGTCGACGGGGACATCAACGACAGTCTGCAACAGAGATATCTCTACACTTGGTATCGACGACGGTATCGATGACGTTGGTGTCGACGGCGATCTCCTCGACGAGGGAAACACCAGAAAAGCTGGAAATTGTCAGGAAGAGGAGGATTACTCCAGAGATCACATCCCCAAGCAAAATTACTCCTCTGGTGCCATCACTCCTATTAGAGGAGCAGGATTCAGAAGAAGAGGAGAATGACGGACCCTTTGGATATGCCAGTAGTCCCTTGCAGCTACATGTTAAATGTCAAGAAGATGACTATGAGGAGGGATACGGGGAGTATCAATATCCTCCACAACAACACTATTGCCAAGGCTACCGGGAACAGATGGTTGGCATGCCATCATCCATGATGATGGATCTGCAGTTTATGCTGGCAGACTATAAAAAGAGATTTCCACCAACACCTGCTTCTCAGGAAATCCCTGCCTCGCATCCAACTCCATTCCCTACTACTCTATTTAGAAGCAGGGAGTCACTACAAGACCCTACACCTACAACTCCTCAAATAGTACACCACCAAGATTCTGTCACCACTGACGATGATGACCAGGAGAAGGGGGAAATAACAGATCCTTACAAAGAATGGGATGATTACCTTATTCCATCACCGGCATCTCCCTCACCTGTTGATTCTCCACTGGTGGACATCGACGGATTCCATAATTTAATGGAAAGGGCTGCGAAGAGGTTCCAGCTTCCAATGTCTACGACACAAACGGAGTGTTTCCTATATGATTTTAAGGAGCCATGCCACAAGTCAGTTCGGTCTATCCCGATTGTTAGCTATGTGTGGGAAGAAGGCTTAAAAGTCATGAAGACACCGGCGACAGTTACACCTTTGCTCGCCAGATCAGAGAAGAAATATAAAGCTCCTTTAGACGCATCAGCTTTTTACTGGGCCAGCACAAACCAGATTCCATGATTTCTCAAGTGGCGCAGCAAACATCTAAGAATCCCTCAGTACCTCCTGACAGAGAGGAGAGACACTTAGACAATGCAGGAAAGAGATTTTCATCCATGTCTGCTCTCCTAGTTAAAGTGGCAAATGCCCTTGCCATTCTGGGCAGATACGATAGGCAGATGTGGTTTGATATGGCACCTTACATAGACCACATCCCAGAAGATAATAAGCAGGAGGCAAAAAAGATTCCTCAATAGGGAGAAAGGCCTTCGGCTGAAGTCATTGACTGTACGATGGATATCGTGACCAAGGCCTACAGGTCGCTTGGAGGAGCAACGGTTCTACGGCGTCAGGGAAGGTTAAGAGTGACTGCTTTTAGCCCAGAGATCCAAAATACAATTCTCAATCTCCCCTTCGATGGGGAGGATTTGTTTGGAAAATAGGTGGATGAAGCACTTAAAGGTATCAAGAAAGATACAGACAATGCAAAGGCCCTAGGGAGACTACAGAACTGTAAAGTGCCCTTTCGGGGGGTCCAAGGTAGAGGCCAATGATCCTATAGAGGAGGTTACCAACAGAGAAGATACACCTCTTATTCCTCATCGTCACAACCATACCGTCAACAATATGGCCAAAAACAGGCAGGGAGCTATGCAAAGTCTGTTCCTAGCGGACGAGGAGGTTGTCAAGGAAAGGACAATGGTAGAAGACAATGACAACCTTCTGAATCCGCCTACGTGTGTTCCTTCCCCTCCACAAGTTCCCCTGGGTGGAAGAGTTGCTTCCCATCTACATCATTGGCAGAAAATAACGACGGACAGATGGGTCCTCAATATAATACAATTCGGACATACTCTAGAATTCCTTTAGTTCCCCCCTTGTACTCCACCAACAGGTCAAGAGGTCAAACATCTATTTCAGATGTGTTGGGAGATTCAAACAATGCTCCGAAATGGAGCAATAGACTCGGAGCCCATCTCCCAGAAAGGAAGTGGGTTTTATTCCCGTAAGATTATAGTTACTTACTCGTCAACCATTTGTGTTTAAACCCCTCCTTGTGACGTCATCTTCCTAGTATGGAAGAATGCTCTCCAATTGCGTCCTATTCTAGACCTGAGATCTCTGAGTACTTATCTCAAGAAGCAATCTTTCCGGATGGTGACCCACCAAGACATTCTGCTGCTCTCAAACCCAGGGGATGATATGACCACTGTAGACTTACAAGATGCATATTTTCACATCCCCATTCATCCTTCCCACAGACTGTATCTTCCGTTTTCAGTAGTCGGAGACCATTACCAGTTCAAAGTACCTCCATTTGGCCTCAAATAAGCCCCAAGAATGTTTGTAAAGTGTCTGGCGCCAGTGGTGGCTTTTCTCACGAAGCAAAGACACCAGGTGTTTCCATACCTGGACGCCTCGTTGGTAAAAGCACCATCAGAAACATCAGCCCAGGTGTCAAAAAAGGCATGCATACAATTGTTTGCAGAATTGGGGCTGACTTTGAATGTAGAAAAATCATCCCTTCAACCTTCAAGGAAGATCATGTTCCTGGGGGCGATTCTGGACACCTCAGTAAACAAGGCATTTCCCTCTGTAGAGAGGCAACTGGGTCTCCTATCTCTTTCTCAGAATTTCGCAAGAGAAAAGTATCTTTCAGTACGCAGTTACAAGTCGCTACTAGGGACAATGTCCTCTTGCAATCTTCTCGTCCCTTTGTGCCGACTAAAAATGCGTCCATTACAGGAAGAACTAGATCGGCAATGGCACCAGGCAGAGGGATTGTTCGACGACAAGGTGAAGATCATGCCGGCTATGGTGCAAGCAGTAGCCTGGTGGACCCAAAAGAGGAACATTTCAGTGGGTCTTTCCTTTCTGGCCGAACCGGCTCCATTGGTAATTACCACTGATGCATCCCTTCAGAACCTACAGGTCAGCGGTAGGTGGAAATTGTAGGAACAACCGCTTCACATCAACTTGCTGGAGCTCAGAGCGGTGGGCTTGGCACTGCTGGCTTTCCTACCAAGAATACAGGGAGCATCTGTACTAGTAAGAACAAACAACACAACTGTGATGCATTGTCTCAACAAACAGGGCTGTACAAGATCACTCTCCCTGTCACAGGAAGTACAAAAGATATGGGAATGGGCTGTTCAACACAGAGTGTCTCTAAAAGCAGAACATCTTTCAGGAGATCAGAATATCAAAGCGGACACTCTAAGCAGACTGAAGTCGAACTGCCACGAGTGGGAGATCAACCAGGACATATTGCAAAGCATCTTCTTCAAATGGGGAGTTCCGACAGTGGATCTTTTTGCGACAGCTCAGAACAAAAAATGCTGGTTCTTCGCAAGTTGGCATAACCAACGGGGATCTTGGGGGAATGCGTTTTTGATGGCATGGTCAGGCGTCTTTGCCTACGCCTTTCCTCCGATTCCCCTCCTGCCATGCGTTCTTTACAAAAATAAAGAAGGAACCGTGCAAAGTAATACTGATCGTTCCATGGTGTCCCAGGCAACACTGGTTCACAGAGTTGCTCCTACTGTCAGAGGATCATCCGATTCATCTGCAACCAATACCATCACTCTTGACAATGTCCCAGGGACAAGTGCTGCATCCAGATTCGAAATCGCTACGCTTAGCGGCCTGGCTCCTGAACACTGCGAATTTCAACACCTAGATATTTCATCGGAATGCAGAAATATACTATCAAATGCCAGAGTGGAGAGTACAAACAGGACATATAGGATGAAATGGAAGAGATTCTGTTTGTGGTGCCAAGAGCGTAATATTCATCCTATTAACTCAGCGGCACATGAAATGAGTCCATATATTTTAATGTTGGCAAAATCTGGTTTAGCTCATGCTTCTATTAAAGTGCATCTCGCTGCGATATCTCGATATGGAAGAACTTCCTCAGGCCCATCATTGTGGTCTGAAAGAACTATCAAACAGTTCATGAAAGGATTATTTCGGAATTTTCCTCCCATAAGACCTCCTCCACCTCTCTGGCAGTTAAACATTGTTCTAGCTCAATTGATGAAGCAGTCCTTCAAACCAATTCACAGGGCGGATCTAAAATTCTTATCCTGTTAAGTAGCTCTTCTCATAGCTCTCACTTCAGCCAGAAGAGTTGGGGAAATACATGCTCTCCTTTTTTGCAGTTTAAAGAGGACAGGATTGTTCTCAGGACTAATCCTAAATTAATTCCGAAAGTGCCAACAGATTTTCATCTGAATGAACCGCTGATCCGTAAGAGGTTTTTCCCTCAACCGTCAACAGCAGCGGAAAAAGCTCTTCACTCATTAGATGTTCAAAGCTGTCTGAAGTTCTACTTGCAAAAGACAAGACCTTTCCGCAAGTTTTCCCAACTGTTTGTGCCTTATAGTGCCCCCAGGAAGGGGTTTCCTTTGTCAAAGAGGGGAATTGCCCGATGGATTTCAAGTGTAATACAATATTGTCATCAGGCGGCAGGGAAGCCTTTGAATGCACATGTTCGTGCTCCTTCTACAAGAGCAGTGTCCACCTCCACTGCTTTATTTGCGGGAGTACCTATCCAGGATATCGGCAGAGCCGCTACCTAAAAGAGTACGCATACCTTCACCAAACATTACTGCCTTGATGCACCTGCAGAGAAGGATGTGGCAGTAGGACAAGCAGTACTGAGGAACCTTTTCCAGTAACGGTGAGCCCTCTTTACCATCCCTCCTTCCTTTGTTGGTGACATATGCACATTTAATTGTTGTATGTTGTATTATATGCAATTTGTGAAGTTTTCTCTATATGTATTTATATATGAACACTGCTATTATCAAACTACATACGTTGCCTAGGTCGAGGTCTTAGGTAACAAAAAATATGCTATAATTTACTGCTCGCTATTCTGATTCAGGCATGTGAATCTATGAAAGCTCCAATGCTGGAGTAAGAAAACAAATTACTTACCTGTAACTGTAGTTTTCCAGTATTGGAAGCTTTTATAGATGTACATGCTACCAACCCTCCTCCCCTGAGAGGCTTACCTTGGATTTAGCACGAAAGGTGTCTAAGGCACAAGTGCACAAAAATCTGAGGAGCAAAAGGTTCTCTCAGGAGTGTTCTAGATGGTGAGGGGCTCTGATTGGTTCAGAGACAAGTTTGGTCTCTTTTACATAACGAAAGTTATGGGTTGCAAAAGGGAAATGGGCCTAGGCCGCTTTTCAGTTTGCTATCCAACTAAGCATTGCTTTTTTGTAAGCGGAGACTCCTGTCTCGACGACCGGGAATGATTCAGGCATGTGCATCTATGAAAGCTTCCAATACAGGAGAACTACAGTTAAAGGTAAGTAACTTGTTTTCTTCTCTGCTGTTCGCAGCCCGACTGCGAGTAGCTGTGAAAGGTGCCACTCGCTTCTATGACACCCCATCAGATGTTTGGGACTGGCTGGAGGTGTGTGTACAGTGGAAATATGTCACCTTCCACTACCTGGGCATACAAATATATAGGCAACAGATGGACCTGCTGGATGGTAACCTGGGCCGAGCATTGACTGCCGTCTGCTCCCAAATATCCTTCTGGGGCATGCTCCTGCTATCAGTAACAGGCCGGGTGGCCCTCACAAAGTTGGTGATACTCCTGCGGTTCCTATATTATTTTTCAAACTTACCTCTATACATCCTCTGCCCCTTTTTCTTACCCTCGAGAAGATAATCAAGGACTTTAACTAGCTCTTGACACCGGGTAGCAATAAAGAAACTCTTTTTGCCCACAGATCAGGGCAGCCTGGCGGCACTAAACAATTGACCAGTATTACCTATCGGCGCAGCTGCAGTGGGTGGCAAGATGGATAGCCAATCGCCAGCTCTGTGATACAGTGACCACCCAACCTTAACTGCTCTGATTAGGCTGTTTCACCCTTGCACGACGGCGAGACCCCTGCAGCCACTGCTGCTTAATGTGGCATACAAATGTTATTGCAGTAGCCTCTATATCACTTGGAGTGTAAAGCCATATGCGCCTGCTTTACCACTGGATGGCAGGGGCTGTATCACACCACAGCATGCAAACTACATTGTTGGTGCGAGGCGGGGATCCAGGATATGGGAGACTTGTATTGGGAGGGTACCCTAATCCTGTATGCTACATGGTTGAGGAATATGGGTTGCACCCAGGCAATTCCTGCTACATCGCTTGCTCTTGGCTGCCCTTGCCACTAAAGGGGCGGACTTGACTAGGGAGCTCCCAACACATCTCGCCATCCATACTTGCATATGTTAGGGCGAGGTGGGCATCACATGTGGTGGCTTGCCGCTTCCCTTAGACAGCCCACTGCAATCACACTGACACCACTATGACTTCCCTGGGAGGGGGATCTGAACTGCCAGCTCATGGACCCCGAATGGTTTCTTGGTGTTAGAGGGTTCTTTGCATATTTCCAAGAATATGCGCCTCAGCCAGATACAATTCTACATTAGGCAGAGGGTGGACCAAACTCTTGCTAAAATTAATCAATACTTTAGGCGCGCTGATGGCGCCACCTGTCCCCTCTAACATGTTACCGACGCAGACCTATTGCAAATGTTGTGGGAGTGCCCCACCCTGAGGGATACTGGAGGGAGGTTGCGGACACCCTTTATCAATGCACGGATCGCAACATTCCCTTTGAGTGGAAGACCTATATCTTACACATTTACCATAGAAGCCAAAAACATAGGGTGGTATCCTGCTTCCTGGACCTAGGAATTGCAGTGGCTAAGAGGCTGATCACCAGGAAATGGAAGGCCTCTGAGCCCCCTCACATATTGGCGTGGAGGCATTCCTTGCTGACATGGGCTAAAGCTGAGAGAGTTGCACTAGGTCGAGAGGACACACTGGCATTCATAAGACTCCAATTGCCACAAGCTGGGATGTGATATTGATCGAGTTGCAAAACATTCACAGCACCGCTATAGACACATTGCCTTCAACTGACAACAACGCCTCAGAACTCACACCGGGGGAGGAGAATAGACTCTGACGAGGATGTAGTTCTGGGTTAATGGCTGGCAGACGCAATCGCTCACTATGTAATGCGAACCTTAGGGCACACACAAGACTTCCCTTACAAACGACAGCAAAGGATGCACATCAATAATGGGGGACCAGGAAGAGCTCCAGTTTACCACACAAGCACCTGTTATGTTGTCCTGTTTCATTATTACCCACCTATCCTGTTAACATAACACTACGCAGTAGGCACTAACAGGGTTTAAATACATGATGTACCTAGATACTGAAGGCCTGCAGTTGATATTAATGATCGATGTGTGCAGCACGCATATACTTGGCATCTGTGGTACCGCTAGAGACATGGACACTTCCTGATTGCAACTGTACCACTATGCACTCTCTATTAATGAACCAACCAAATGGATGATACCAAAAAAGTGATATATATATATATATACTGTGTGTTGGACCTGGGGTTACCAGTCCACATAGGGTAGCCTGGCACAGAGAAGATAAGACTAAACGCAGAGGCAAATTGTGTACAGCTTGCATCACACCATTAACCCCTTTGATGCTTGTGACGGAACTGTTCCGTCATCAGTCACGGCTGAGCTGTGCTGATGACGGAACGGTTCCGTCACGACCGCACCCTGTTCTGGAATGTCCAGCACAGGGGCGGAATCGGCGCCGCACGGAAGCGGTTAACAGTAACTCAGCGCACATCCACCAGAAAAAGAATGACTCTACACCAGGTTGGAAAAATACGGATTGCTTTATAAAAATTCTCTAGTTTCTCTTTGTTACTTAGCAGACTTTAGGTTCAGTACATAAAATAGCTTCACATGTAAATATTAACAACAGGACAATTTCATAAAGCATTAATAACACTTTTCTCCCCTTCTTTCTGAAAGGAGAGTTCTGTAACAACTCCTGCACCTTATACAAGCAAAATATATTTCATAGAACTGGTTCAGGTATTCAGCAAGTATAGAACTTACTTACAATTAGGCTAGGATGTTCATTAACCGTGTGATCGCAATGCAATTATAAGCCTGAAGTTACAGGCATCGGTTCCACTATTAGCACCGTAGTACCAGGGTTTATGGGGTTGGAGCTCTGAATACCCACAGGCAGAATATCCTATTGTTTACATACAGCCTTATAGATCGCTCTGTCCAGAGTGAAATAGCAAGCTTTCACAGTTCCGTTCTTCGGCACTAATTGTTTGGCATTACAGTGGTAACCCCGTCCTCCTTAAGCTGCAATTTACCCTTCAATCAGTAGAATGCTTTCCTGCAGGCAGCCTTTTTAAGTAGGTACAATAGGGCAGTTATGGAGTCACACACTCTTGGAGTCTGGAATATTTAACCGCCAACACAGTTGGAAGAGAAATTGCCCCAAGCCCGTTGATGATTTACTGGCCCCTTCCTATTGTGTTTTTATCTAGGAACCTAAATCGATATTTCTATTTTATGCCCTTGTACGGTTATAATAA
Source organism: Lissotriton helveticus (assembly GCF_964261635.1). Lineage (NCBI taxonomy): Eukaryota > Metazoa > Chordata > Amphibia > Caudata > Salamandridae > Lissotriton > Lissotriton helveticus. The sequence goes on from NC_136068.1 coordinate 1,310,375,908, forward strand.
ATAATATCCCTATAAAGGCATAAGGAATCATATCCATATTTAGTCGTAGCCCATGCAGTCACATTAAGCAAGGCTACTTCCCCGGACTCCTAGAAAGCACAACGAGTTCTCTAAACAAACCAAACCTCCAGCAACCTGGGAAAGCCCCATTGCTTTTGTTTTGATTTCGTCCTAGAACTCCTGTGAAGCACTGTAAGAACGGCCAGTTCTTAGTGACATCTTTATTGACGTCTTATGTCCAACCTTACGTCAAACCCGGCACCTTTCAGGTATAAATATACCAACGCTGCCTTAAGCAAACACACGGTGGTGGTTTTGGAGCAGAGCAGCTATCTACTTGCCCAAGAGCCCAGCTGATGCGAGAGCCCACGGACGCTGCCCCTCCCTTTTGACGCACTGAGAGAGACGCTGTCTTTTCTCCTGCCGAGAAATCCAGCTCCGGTGTTTCCAGATACCTTTGCGGGTTACTGGGATATCGAGTCCTGAGAGAGAGATACAAGACCTCCTGCTTTCTATTAACCCAGGTACGGAACTGACTAAAACCTTAGAGAGAATTCTTGACTCAGATTCTTGGCAAAAACCAACTTAACTTAAACGGCTACTTACTTACTCCTTCCCACGTATTAGGCTTAGGTCAGGTACACCGGGGTAGGCGTATTTAGAAGCCCCAGTTGAGTACGTTAGTCAATGTATATATGCATGTATGTATTTTATCTATTTTTAAAGTATCTTATGGCTAAGAAACCATATCAATGCTTTTACAGTATTATTTCTTAATCCTCCTTTTACTGTACGCACTTTACTTTACTATGAGTATTGCAATTGTGGCAATTCATTTCTCTTGTATGAGAAAGAAGACTGCTCAATAAATAACACCTTTTATTGAAAACACCCGTCTCTCTTTTCTCTGCACTCTGGTGAAACTAAGTATGCACACTTGACTGAGTGAAATAGCTGTCTATTGTTTTCACACGACTCTAGAGATACACTCTTATTCTGAGAGAGCAAAGTTGTCATGTTATATGGTTGTCAGAAGCTAATCCCTTCTTGTCTATCCAGGGAGGTAAAACTCCTCCGCGTTTATTCGAGAAAGTTTCTAGTGACCTCTGAGCTAGCTGGCAAAACTTAAGTCTAATATAGTCAGTAGAGACCTAGTCGACCTCAGTCCTACGTCTACACTGCTGAAGATATTATTCCAATGCGCAGAGCCTATTGGGAATATAGGAACTACACTACATGGCGCCCAACGTTTGGTAAGGCGATAAATCTAACGCAAGACAGAGTAACTCAGTCGTGCTTTTTCACACAGACCCTTTTTCCTGTAAATACTCCAAAAGACGTCTGGAGTGGGTAAAAGGTTAAAATCCACCGGAACTTAGTAGGAAGAGATTCCTATGTATAGTTTTTGGTTTAGTCAACGTTGAAGGATACAGTTTTCCAAAATATTGTGCACCTAATATTTGTTTCCTTGAAACTTGATCTGCATATTAAAAAGACATTCTGTCAGTAAAATGCCTGACGGGGACGAAGAAAGAGATGCTACAGCGTCTCAACTGTTGTTGGAAGACACAACTCTCCAACAGAATAACCCGGATGCTATACTCATTCCGGTCAACATAAGAAGAACTATAACTATTAAACTTATAGAAAACAGACTGACATCACGAGGTGGTATAGTCCTATTCGTGATAGAGGCCCATTAATATCGGCAGACAGAGGTATTCTATTCATGGATAAACTTTCCAGCAGCAAACGCTGTCACACACGACTTCCACTATTACAAAATAGAGGAACCTCCGGAAGAGTACACCCCTTTCGAGGAGGTGGAAATCCCACTAAATTACCAAGAGCACCTGCTCTGCTTTAAAGGTGCCCTAAAACATAACAATCACATCAGCAGGCTCGGTCCACTAGGTAGACCAGGAGCAACGTGGCCGGTTCTAGCCAGCTACACACCACATCCAGACATTGATAAAATGTCAGTACCAGAACTTTTAGCCCAGCTAAAACAACTGATTAAAATACATAGACAATTAGTCCAATATGTAATGCGGACTACAACGGTCCAACCAGCAATTAACATTCCACAGCTGACCCCTCATCAGGGGAACACAAACAAAATAACACCACAGAACATACAATCATGTCTTGGTAAAACACCCGCAAAACGGGAACAAATTCCATTCTGGTTAGCACAAAAAATAACTCAAATAGAGGCAGTGTTTCCGGATACTACCCCTACTGAGAAACACAGAGTTCTGACTATCTGTCTTCCAATGGGGATCGCACCACATGTGGAGGACTGTGACACTTGGGGCACAGTCTTTGCTTCCATTTACACAAAAACACATGGTGTTACGTCCATGGCGGTAATATCAGATGTACTAAGACAGATTCAAAATGAATACGGTCCAGAACCTGCTTTAACTCTGGGTATGAAACTACTAAAAGACTTCAAGCAGGTCTCGGCTATATTATTAGCCAACATAAAAGGAGAAGCAGCATCTGTGGCGATCCGCCAGAAATTAAGAGAAACAGATATAGCAGAACAACCATTTGACTTTGCCAGAATCATAGAAAAATCCTATGAAGAACTAGGAAGAGATAGTTTGGGTGGGAAACCAGTAAAACCCCAACTAACTGAAAATCCTGAAAAGATATTTATTAAAAATAATCTAAACACTCCAAAAAAGAGCTGGGATGGAAATAAACAATCCACTCCCAAAGAAAAAAGATTCCAGTCCAGAGGAAGGTCGCCTCGGCGGAGAGAAAGATCTCCGGACCAAGGACACAAGTCTCCCCAGAGGGAGCGCTCTGAGAAAAGATACAACCTTAGAAATAGGGATAATTTGAAAAAACCTGATAGATATCAAGATATTGATACACGTCCCTCTCGATCTTTTCAGACTTCCTCGCAGAAATCGGAAAGAAGAGGACGGTCAGAACACAGGGAAGAGCACGTCAAGTCCAAAGACAAGGAACCTGCTCATCTAAATAAAAAATTACAATTTCCAAGAAAGAAGGTAGCCAGTATTAAAATAATTAAACATGCCGAGGATACTGAGGACACAACTGAAAAACGGAGAGTGGGCACAGACAATGCTAGACAGCGCAGCAGAAGTGACCATAGCTCGCAAGATCCTAATGAATCATCTGGAGACAGTGGACACGAATGAATACATTCAGGTGGAAACTGCAGATACCAGGGTTATCAAACCTCATAAAATATACGAAATAACATTACGTATAGGGGAGATAAGACTAGGAAAGTAAGGGGTCTATTTTGGGATAACTTTTCAAAAGGCTATGACATCCTTTTAGCTCAGAACGACTGGCCACCAGAGTTTGTCAGGGAGTGCCCTCATGGCGAAGAAATGATTATGCCTGCATTCTCAAATCATATTCCAATGCATAGAAAATATACATATGCAAGAAAATGGGCAGTAGCCCAAGCTCCTGCATTATATAAAAATCAAGTAGGATGGGATGAGGACTCTCCTCCTCACAAAATCCAGTTAAAATGTCAACCAACTGCACAGAGGCAGTACCCAATTAAGCAAGAAGCTAAAAAACAAGTCAGGGAGATCTTAGATCAACTTGAATACCAGGGGGTGATTGAAACATGCACCTCACAAATGAACAATCGTTTGTTTCCTGTCTCCAAGCCAGACGATTCATATTGTCTAGTTTTGGACTACAGACACCTAAACTCATGTTGCAAGACATTTGCAGTAAAAAACTCACACAGTGCAGCACTAATGAATTACATCGTGCGCAAAAAATACAAAACGACATTAGACATCTCTAATGGATTCTTTTGTCAAAACATTGCACCTGAAAGCAGGTATTTGACCGCTTTCTCAATAATGGGGTCACAGAAAATTTCTGTCGACTCCCACAGGGATTCAAGAATAGCCCACGATTATTCTCAGCAAGAGTAACAGAGTTACTACAAATATATGACGATGAGGCATTATCATATGTCGATGACATCTATCTAACAGATGATGACTTGGATACTCACTTGAAAAGGGTAAACACCATAATACTTGGGTTTGCTGCAGAGGGTTACAAATTCAACTTTAAAAAGTCACGAATTGCCCATCTAACAGTCCTGTTTTTAGGATATGAATTATCAAGTGAAGGCAAAAGCCTAGCGGACAATTTCTTAGAGAAATGCGCTGTCCTCCAAGCACCAAAAACGCTGAAGAACTTACAATCAATACTAGGTTTCCTGAATTTTGGAAGAACTTACATTCTAAATTATGCAGAGAGGGTCAAACCAATCAATTGGACTTAAAAACACACAGAAATTTTGAGATCATTACAAACGGACATGTTAGCTAAAACAAAATTACAAACACGCGAAAACATACGCAACCTTGTAATCCGAGTCATCCCAGGAAGATGAGGATTCACGTACCTGACCTCTAATGAGGGAGAAACGGTACCAATAGCTTATAAATCACACTTGTACACACAAGCTGAAAAAACATTCAGTCTTACGGAAAACATTGTAAATGCGGTTCAAACTGCTGTAGCAAAAGAAAGAGCCCAAGCACAAGGCAAAAGGATAACTGTATTAACAGCAGAATCAGCCTTTGAGGCATTAACAAGCCCACGCAATATGACTAAGGTGGCATTAGATCCAAAATGGATCGAATGGGAAAATACTCTTGCTGCAGAAGACGTGAAATACTATTTTGACCCGAACATGAAAAAACTAAAAAATTTAACATATGAAAAAGAATATCCTCTGCCAATCGAAATTCTGCCCCTACAACTTTACGCCTGTGTAATATATACAGACGGATCAGCACAACCCGCAGTTTGGGGGTAAGCAAGCTTACAGTGCTGCGTGCGCGGTTGTTAAATGCCGGTGGCACGGAGGTAAATTGAGACCACTGGTAACTAAGTCTCAATCTGTAAAAGACAGTTCAGCTCAACGAACTGAACTACTAGCTTTAAAAATGGCGCTCGATATTGCCGATCGCGAATTCCCGACACTAATAGTGTGCGATTCTCATTACTGCGTCAAATCTTACAATAATGACTTGCAGAACTGGGTTCAAAATGGTTTCAAAGATGCGAAAGGTGGCACAATCAAGCATAAAACGCTTTGGGAACAAGTAGTTCTTTTGCAGAAGGAACTACAAAAGACTCACGTGTTACATACACTGAGTCATCAGCGTGATGGCATTCACGCTGCAGGGAATTCATTGGCTGACACAGCCAGAGCGGAAGCAACTAATCCGGCTTCCGTAGCCACAAAAAAGCGTTCAGAAAAATTCATAAACGGGGAAACCATGCTGGCGGTAAAAACGTCTTCAAAAGGCGACTGTGCAGCATTAATTGTGAACTATCCACTCAATTATACATACATAATCGATGCAAACTCCGTTCCTTTTGCTCTAATCCCTGGAGTGGGGGATAGAGTAATTCCAAACACGAACAGGAAAATCTTCTTGATTCAAGAAGCAAATATGGGATTAGGTCTTAGGCACCTGGAGATCAAGGAATCTCTGAAAGAATTACAATGAGAATACTGGTGGCCGGGGATGAGCCTGCATAACTACAAATTTGCAATGGGCTGTCCAAACTGCAACAGAGATCGCAGTGGTGAACCAACCGGAGTAATGCCAGGACCCTTCTTTTAGAAAGCATAAGGCTATCTCTACACAGAAATGCGTCCCATTAACATTCAAGACTAGATTCACTTAAAATTGCAGACACCAGCGCTCGGCTGACGCCAGAACTGTTATAAAAGATTTGCGAGTCCATATCGGCACAAACGCAATTGGCATGCTACATTCTGACCAGGGTCCTGCTTTTAGCTCTCGAGCTTATAAGGAGGCCATGACCAGCATGGTCATTGCATTGCGGTACTCTTGTCCCTTCCATCCTGAGGGAAATGGGATTGTGGAAAGAAAAAACCGGGACATAAAGCAATCTATAACGGCAAGGGTATTAGGTTCGGGTGATGGGTGGGTCCAACATTTAACAAGTGTCCAACGTAGTCTTAACAATCTGCCATGAAATTCTCTAAAAGGTTTCAGTGGGTACGAACTATTGTTCGGGACTAGAATGCATATTCAGGACTTAGATAGTCAGACTTCAGTGGTAGAAGAAAAATGCTTTGATATCAAAGATCGTTTGGCTATTTTACAGGACTTAAATGGAACAAGAAAAGACCTGAGCAACGTAAAGTTAAAACAGCAGCCAACAGCCACTGAAGATAAACCACCTGTCCCAGCAAGGTCTGTCTGGATTCCAAAGATTGGGGATCTAGAGAAAAGATCGCGGTGAAGAAGGAATTTGGGCCTTCTTACAGAAAAGCAGTACCTGTCTTAGCTGTCAGCGGAACAAGATCAGTTGTACTACTGCCCCTTGCTGGTAAAAAGGAGAACCGAGTTGTATCCATCGACCTGGTAAAACCACAATCATGTGGCCAATAATAAGTAGTAGGCCCAGTGGACTCCCAAGAAGTAGCAGAGTACCAAAACTTGCTACAATACAAGAGGTTCAAACTGAGAGACTAATCACATTTGATAAACCTGCAGTGAATAAAAAAGGACTATGCAACAATGCCATGGAACTTGTGCCTCTTGAAACCCAAATTGCAACAGTTCGTCAAGAAACACCAGTCTACAACGATGTAGCCTCAGACTATGCTAATGAATAAAAAATGCAAAAGCAAATGCAAATCCGTAAGCAATTCCAATAATTGACAGAACTGCATCTGGCTACTTCATTAATTTCGATAACTTTTCTGAAGATCCAAGCGAACCAGAAGAACGCCAACAACAAAAACTTTTAAAGACAAAGTAACTGAACTCTTTCATCAACTTAAAAAACCCTATCTGATTTCTCCATGGATTGAATTTTGGATTGTGTTAGGTGTACTTTTCCTCCTGCTTTGGCTCATCATGGTTCTTTGTTTGGGAAAATTCATTGAGGGAAAATACAGTACAATGGACACAGCAAGTCAGAGCATCAACTTGGTCCTAAAGCCACACAAGTCATCTCACATCGAGAAAAGAGAACTATCATCAGTGAATGTCACAGCCAATCCAATACCCAGTGGGGTAGCATGGGACAAAACTGATTACGAAATCTATGGCCCGGTCGAGCTCTTGAAATATCCACACCAGTTCAAGGTTTCATTAAGTGACTTTGTAAAACCGAGTACATTCTCTGATGATTGGGACTTTGAAAGTATTAATGATATGATATCAGATTTAGTAATGTCAGCAAAATTTACAGAACATGATTATTTACAGGGTTCATCAAATTATGAAGAAAAGTATTGTTATAATCACTTTGCACATCACTATTTGCATAAATTGGCTCAGCCTAGAAATGTTTTTAATTATAATCAATGGGAACATTGTGCAACTCCACCAAAAGGTAGTCCAAAAACATTTTACGGGAAATTCCCGTACTTCTCAGGATTTAACACAAGTGATGCATAAACGTTTTATTTCAAAATGTTAAATAAGACAGGAATGAAAACAATGCTGACAAATACTAAATTGATCTATTCGGAAACATTTTATGAAAAAATTATCACATTTGGTTTTGATTTCTGGAAAAATAACATTGAAACAAAAACCATCTGGGGTACCAAAGATTGGCAGGTCCAAGGTTTAGAAGCATTATTTAGAGCCTGCATGATCTCAGAACATTTTATAATCTTGAATGATACCATTCAACAGACAACCTGTCTTGGCCTAGCCAAAATTAAAGACTTAAACAAACCGTCTATTACAAAGCCCATACCTGATGATAATAGCACTACAGACATGGAGATAGACGTATCCCATATTTTTAACCAAACAGAACACATCCTGATTGGAAAAAATGGTTGATCTGGCCCACAGACACAAATAACTGTCAAGATTGATTCCTGAACAAAATACAGGGGTTAAAAATGACCAGGCCAGACCCAAGATACTCCCAAAGACAACATCCAGGGATAGTTACAACATACAGTGTAGGGAAACTCTGCCTCGAATGGCTACAGAAATCCACACTGGCTGAAATTAAGCAACACTTAACTTTACTTAAAGATGGTGCTGACTTGCGTGATTTCATAATGGGACCACGCAAACAGCGTCAAAAACGTTTCATAGCGGCCGGTATATACTCTGCATACAACGAAGCTTGGAAAGAAATGCAAATTGAAACAGCAGAAAAAATACGAGAAATTGATCGTATTAATTTGGAAAAATCATTTTCTGTTGTGGACAATGGGTTAATGACTCTGTCCTCCAGGATATATTCACTGGACAGTATTGTATCATCTGCTATTGATATAATAGAGCAGGACTTACTAATGTTACAACACGGTCAGTCCCAATTACGCTCTATTGTACAGCTTGGCTGGACGTTGCAAAATCTGCGTTCAGGCTACGTGCCCTGGCGTTTAATCAACACAACGTCATTATTCTCTATCTTTAACCTTACTGATACACAAATCAGTTTGGCACAAAAAGGAGCAGACAATACGATTCTGAGAATTGAAAAACTTGAGAGATTACCATTGACAATGTCAGAAAGACCTGTCATTGAATGGATAATACACAGAATAATTACAATTCCGATAACAACTTTCCAATTTAAATACTGCCAAGAGTATATACCAGCGGGCCTGTATGAAAGGTTGGGTAAAGGGTACATTGTCATCATGGAAATTGCCTTACACACACACATGTTATAGTAAAAATAACCAGAATGTATTTCTTAGTGGTGACAATTGTAAACAATCACTAAGCGGTATACTTCTGTGTCAAGGTATTAATCTGCATGGGGCCTGTGAGGGGAATTCAAATAACCTTTCATGTCACCAACACGGCACACCTGCAACACGAATAGAGCCATTCTTTAGACGGCTTTCTAAAGGGAGTTATATTCTAATAGTGGACCACAGCTGTTGTGGCATGGTGCCAGGGAAAGCCTATCTCGTAAGCGTGAGTTCCATGGTCACTTGCTGTATGCAAGTATTGTATCCAAACAGCACTCCAGATACGGAGACAACAATTTGGCCTTCTTTGAATATCTCTTCTATTCGAATTGATACTTTAAGCAGAATAAAGTCTGTTCTTTTACAGACAACTGTGCCCTTAACGTCATCAAAAGAAACATATGATCTGCAAGTTGCAAGGAAAACAGCAGAGATACATAGCCTTTTATCAACAAATTGCCCCGTGCATTTCGTAGAAATGCTAAACCAAATTCTAAATATGTCAGATACCAGTGGTATCCCACATATATTTAAGACAATTTTTTTCGGGACTGTTAACACCCTTCGAAACAGTTCTGGGCATTTTTCCTAATTTTGTCCATTCTGTCTTTGGGGCCTACCACTTCTTTTGGGTCTCGTAGCAGGAATTTTATTTTTGATCCTTCTGCTCCGATATGGCAAGCCAAGTCGCAGACAAGACTCCAGCAACGATGGAAGAAACGATCCTGGCTATACGCTATCGGGACCGCATTACTAAAGTCCTTGGATTAGCCCGGCTAAAAGATTTGAATATGACCTGGTTTCTTTCATTCAGACCCATCTGGCATAATTGCATCTTACCTGTGCTTCGCTATTATGCTATGCGGAGAAGAATGCGTGTTGGACGTCTGTCTTACACTACCAACAGCAGTACCATTGGATACAGATACTTTGCTAAGTCCTGTAACGGCTCATGCATCGTGTTGTCCCCAGCGGCTACCCATTCTGATGACGGCATTCGTTGAAACTTCGTCACTACGATTAGATGGTAGTAAAGTACGAGATGAAAGCAGCATCACCCAGGTACGACCTTCTGTGAGCATTGCTGATCCTGACATAGATGATAGCAATCATTCTCACGACTGTACTGTTGCGGCATTTTCAAACTTGGTCGAACTTTCACCTGAAGCCGTAGACCAATTTTTTGCGAGTCTATCTGAAATGATGTTCTCCCCTGAACAGAAAGAATAACTTTTTAAGCAACGAGCACACAGCATTCCCTGAACTCTGAATTCGGCCTTCAGCTTTGATAAACAAAAGCTACTGAAAATATTTGGAACTAATTTCTTTCTTCTTCCCTGAAAGCAAAATTATTTTTTTTCCCAATTCAAAAATATTTACCTTTTTTCTGGCACATATACTCTGCTTGAAGTAGAACTATTCTTAAAGAACAGAGCTTCTATTTTTAGGAACTCTGGAGACAATATATTACCTCAGCCTCTAGCACATTTACAAACAACTGTATTTATATGTGATGGAATGGTCTCAACCTTCTTTTCTGTATTAAGAGCCATTTCATGTGTAAATTTCGCAAATCATTCAGCTGAAATATATATGCATCCTTTTAACTGAATGATTACACTGTTTGAATAGCATACAGTACCAATAATCATTTTCGTGTATTTCGTATACACCATTTCAAATGCAATAAATGTATTTTGGGGTGGGTTGGAATACACATGCACCTTTATATGTTTACTATTGCTTAGTTTTAGTAATGATGGACATTAGATCGTGGAGTGGGTATTGTGTTTTTATCTAGGAACCTAAATCGATATTTCTATTTTATGCCCTTGTACGGTTATAATAAATAATATCCCTCTAAAGGCATAAGGAATCATATCCATATTTAGTCGTAGCCCATGCAGCCACATTAAGCAAGGCTACTTCCCCGGACTCCTAGAAAGCACAACGAGTTCTCTAAACAAACCAAACCTCCAGCAACCTGGGAAATCGCCATTGCTTTTGTTTTGATTTCGTCCTAGAACTCCTGTGAAGCACTGTAAGAACGGCCAGTTCTTAGTGAGATCTTTATTGACGTCTTACGTCCAACCTTACGTCAAACCCGGCACCTTTCAGGTATAAATAAACCAACGCTGCCTTAAGCAAACACACGGTGGTGGTTTTGGAGCAGAGCAGCTATCTACTTGCCCGAGAGCCCAGCTGATGCGAGAGCCCACGGACGCTGCCCCTCCCTTTTGACGCACTGAGAGAGACGCTGTCTTTTCTCCTGCCGAGAAATCCAGCTCCGGTGTTTCCAGATACCTTCGCGGGTTACTGGGATATTGAGTCCTGAGAGAGAGATACAAGACCTCCTGCTTTCTATTAACCCAGGTACGGAACTGACTAAAACCTTAGAGAGAATTCTTGACTCAGATTCTTGGCAAAAACCAACTTAACTTAAACTGCTACTTACTTACTCCTTCCCACGTATTAGGCTTAGGTCAGGTACACCGGGATAGGCGTATTTAGAAGCACCAGTTGAGTACGTTAGTCAATGTATATATGTATGTATATATTTTATCTATTTTTAAAGTATCTTATGGCTAGGAAACCATATCAATGCTTTTACAGTATTATTTCTTAATCCTCCTTTTACTGTACGCACTTTACTTTACTATGAGTATTGCAATTGTGGCAATTCATTTCTCTTGTATGAGAAAGAAGACTGCTCAATGAATAACACCTTTTATTGAAAACGCCTGTCTCTCTTTTCTCTGCACTCTGGTGAAACTAAGTATGCACACTTGACTGAGTGAAATAGCTGTCTATTGTTTTCACACGACTCTAGAGATACACTCTTATTCTGAGAGAGCAAAGTTGTCATGTTATATGGTTGTCAGAAGCTAATCCCTTTTTGTCTATCCAGGGAGGTTAAACTCCTCCTCGTTTATTCGAGAAAGTTTCTAGTGACCTCTGAGCTAGCTGGCAAAACTTAAGTCTAATATAGTCAGTAGAGACCTAGTCGACCTCAGTCCTACGTCTACACTGCCGAATATATTATTCCAATGCGCAGAGCCTATTGGGAATATAGGAACTACACTACATTCCGACGACTGTCAGAATGTGAATGTGGTCTTTGAATTCGGGTTCGGCAGGCTCTCCCCTCCCTCCACTACTCCGTAGTCAGTTGTGAGGCCCTCTCAGACCCTGGGGCCCCGCACTTCGCTTCTCGGCCTTACCGCGTTGTTGAGGGACTCGTCCCGGCCTCTCACTCGATCCTGCTAGAGCCTCAGTCCACAGGAATCCTGCTCCGTGATGATTCTGACCCCAGCGCTGCCGGTTGCAACGCAGCTGACTGGGCCGGAGCTACGCCGCGTCTTCCTCGGCATTCCTCATAGCTCCGTGTCCCGCCCTCTTCTCGTTCATCAGAGAGGGAGGGAGCTACGCCGGCCGGCCTCCTTCAGTTTCACGCCACCCTTCTTCCGGAAACTCGCTCGCCTGCCCTGCCGGATTGCTTTATAAAAATTCTCTAGTTTCTCTTTGTTACTTAGCAGACTTTAGGTTCAGTACATAAAATAGCTTCACATGTAAATATTAACAACAGGACAATTTCATAAAGCATTAATAACACTTTTCTCCCCTTCTTTCTGAAAGGAGAGTTCTGTAACAACTCCTGCACCTTATACAAGCAAAATATATTTCATAGATCTGGTTCAGGTATTCAGCAAGTATAGAACTTCCTTACAATTAGGCTAGGATGTTCATTAACCGTGTGATCTCAATGCAATTATAAGCCTGAAGTTACAGGCATCGGTTCCACTATTAGCACAGTAGTACCAGGGTTTATGGGGTTGGAGCTCTGAATACCCACAGGCAGAATATCCTATTGTTCCCATACAGCCTTATAGATCACTCTGTCCAGAGTGAAATAGCAAGCTTTCACTGTTCCGTTCTTCAGCACTAATTGTTTGGCATTACAGTGGTAACCCCGTCCTCCTTAAGCTGCAATTTACCCTTCAATCAGTAGAATGTTTTCCTGCAGCCTGCCTTTTTAAGTAGGTACAATAGGACAGTTACGGAGTCACACACTCTTGGAGTCTGGAATATTTAACCGCCAACACAGTTGGAAGAGAAATTGCCCCAAGCCCGTTGATGATTTACTGGCCCTTTCCGACGACTGTCAGAATGTGAATGCGGTCTTTGAATTCAGGTTCGGCAGGCTCTCCCCTCCCTCCACTACTCCGTAGTCAGATGCGAGGCCCTCTCAGACCCTGGGGCCCCGCACTTCGCTTCTCGGCCTTTCCGCGTTGTTGAGGGACTCGTCCCGTCCTCTCACTCGATCCTGCTAGATCCTCAGTCCACAGGAATCCCAGCTCCGTGATGATTCCGACCCCAGCGCTGCCGGTTGCAACGCAGCTGACTGGGCCGGAGCTACGCCGCGTCTTCCTCGGAGTTCCTCACAGCTCCGTGTCCCGCCCTCTTCTCGTTCGTCAGAGGGGGAGGGAGCTACGCAGGCCGGCCTCCTTCAGTTTCATGCCACCCTTCTTCCGGAAACTCGCTCGCCTGCCCTCGCTGTCCTCCGCAATGCTGGCCTCCAAGTTCACTGCCCTGCTGACCCCTAGGCAGGCCCTCCCAGCTAACTTTCTGCCACAGGGGCCCAGGAATCAGCGGCAGTAGTCCAGTGACGGAGTCATCACTCGCCAATCGTTGCCAGGTAGGACTATTTTCCTATGGCCAAGAGGTCTCTCAGGAAAGGGGCGAAGATGTATTTTAACTCCACACCTCCTAAGAGAGCAGTTCAGGCGGGGTCACTCAAAAAGGGGGAAACGAAAGCGGAACAATCTCCTTTTTAGTCAGGACCTGTCCCCGGTGACTTCCCCAGCCAGTTAACTACGTCTATATGAAGGAGGTTTAATGGCTTCAGGAGCCTATAGATGATGTAGTGCTGTCAGGGCTCAGTCAGTAGATAGGGGGCCACGTCAGCAAGGTAGGGCAGCTGAACCAAGGGACAGTCTATCTCCTAACAGTGCGCTTGCCTCCCCACACTAACGCTTCACTCCTCACTAGGCTCTCTCAGGCTCTCTGGTTACTCCTCAAAATGGCCGCCCTGGTTCTGACCCTTATATAAGCTGGTCTCAGGCTACCAGAACCAGCTGGAAGGTTCTGGAGCTTTTCCCATACTCTCCTATGGCGCCAGTTCCTGAGGTGATCAGTTGTGGCAGTTACCAGCCACCATTTTGTGTGACTAAATTTTCACCATAAAGAGGGACACCTAGGCCTAAAACATTATAGGGACAAGGAAGCACCTAACCCCTAGGACAACACCCAAATATTTCCAGTGAATATAAAAATGAAAAATACTAGGAGGCAAAAAGGGACAAAATAAATAAATAATAGGAGGGACCACCCAAAGGGCCGACAGGTCTAACACCCAGCTGAAAGTGGGGAGAGCTACCCAACCCCTTGGGAGTTCTCATCACTAAGGGGGAAATACCTAGAGAGACCGTCTGCATTGGCCGATGTTCCACCCGGAAGTCCATTCCCTGTAGGGAGATAGACCATCTCAACAGCTTGGGATTTCTCCCTTCATTTGCATCAGCCAATGAAGGGGCGGTGGTCAGTCTGAACCAGGAAGTGTGAGCCAAACAGGTATGGTCTCAACTTCTTCAGAGCCCATACCACCGCAAAGGCTTCCCGCTCAATTGCACTCCACTTCTGTTCCCGGGGAGTAGTCTTCTGGACAGAAAGACTACAGGTTGATCCAGACCCTCTTCATTGAGTTGCGATAACACTGCCCCAATGCCATGTTCTGATGCGTCTGTTTGGACAATGAATTCCTTAGAAAAATCAGGAGCTCTTAGGACTGGAGCCTCACACATTGCTTGTTTCAAGGTGTTAAAGGCTCGCTGACAAGCCTCCGTCCAGACTACCCGTCGGGGTTGCTTCTTGGAAGTGAGTTCAGTTAAGGGTGCCACAATTGTGCCATACCCTTTCACAAAGCGACGGTAGTAACCTGTGAGGCCCAGGAAAGCTCGGACCTCGGTTTGGGTCTTGGGGGGCTCCCAGTCCATGATAGCCTCAATCTTCGCCTGGAGGGGCTGCACCGTTCCCCCGCCCACCAAGTGGCCTAAGTACACCACCAACCCCTGCCCGATCTGACACTTTCCGGCCTTGATTGTCAAGCCAGCCTTTTTCAGGGCTTGGAGAACAGCTTGTAGATGACACAAATGGTCCTCCCAGCTGCTGCTGAAGACAGCAATGTCATCCACATAAGCAGCGGAGAAGGCCTCCATCCCGGAGAGGACCTCGTTCACCAGCCACTGAAAGGTGGCAGGAGCGTTCTTGAGCCCAAAGGGCATTACACAGAACTGGTAGTGGCCCTCAGGCGTGGAGAAGGCTGACCTTTCCTTGGCTCCATCTGTAAGGGAGATCTGCCAGTACCCTGAAGTGAGGTCAAAGGTACTCAAGTATTGGGCAGCTCCCAGCTGGTCAATGAGTTCATCCGCCCTAGAGATTGGATGAGCATCAGTTTTGGTCACTGAATTCAGTCCCCGGTAATCCACACAGAACCTTAGTTCTGGAGTGGTGCCCGGTGGGGCAGCTTTTGGTACCAGAACCACCGGACTAGACCAGGGGCTGCTCAAAGGTTCAATTACTCCTAGCTCCAGCATTTTAGTGACTTCACTGTGGATGCTGGCCTTCACCTTATCTGACAGCCGGTAGGTCTTAGACTTCACTGGTGGGCTGTCTCCTGTGTCCACATCATGGGTACACAGGTGGGTCCTTCCCGGGATAAGGGAGAACAGCGAGGAGTACTGCTCCAGGATGTGGCGGCAGTCCTCCCGCTGTTCAGGAGTTAGGGATGGGGAGAGAATCACTCCCTCCACCGACCCATCCTTTTCCTGAGATGAAAATAGATCAGGGAGAGGCTCACTCTCCTCTTCCTCTGCTCCGTCGGTCACCATCATTAAAATGACCTCAGGCCTCTCATGGTGGGGTTTGAGGCGATTAGCATGGAGTACCTGCAGGGGCTGCCGGGGATCTTCAGATCCACTAAGTAAGTGGCCTTACCCTTCTTTTCCATCACCTCAAAGGGGCCTGTCCAGCGATCCTGGAGGGCACCAAGCTCTCCAGGTTCCATCACCCACACTTTCTGGCCAGGCTCCAACTCCACAGGGGGGGCATTGTGGTCATACCACTCCTTCATCACTGCTTGGCTGGCTTCCAAGTTGTCAGAAGCTTGCTTCCACAACTTAGCCATTTGGCTCCGGAAGGCCAGCATGTAGCTCACCACATCCTGGGGAAGCTTCCTGGGAGTCTTTTCCCATCCGTCTTTCACCAGGCTGAGAGGTCCACGCACAGGGTGCCCATACAGAAGTTCGAAGGGGCTGAAGCCCACTCCCTTCTGTGGCACTTCCCTATAGGACAACAACAGACAGGGTAGGAGGACGTCCCATTTCCTCCGCAGGCTCTCAGGCAAACTTCTGATCATGCCTTTCAAGGTTTTGTTGAACCTTTCCACCAGACCATTGGTCTGTGGATGGTAAGGAGTGGTGAACCGGTAGGTAACCCCACACTCCTTCCATATAGCCCGCATGTAAGCTGACATGAAGTTGGTCCCCATGTCGGACACAACTTCCTTGGGGAAACCCACTCGGGTAAAGATCCCCATCAGGGCCCTCGCCACTGCAGGTGCAGTAATGGTCCTCAGAGGAATCGCCTCTGAGTACCGTGTGGCGTTATCCACCAGAACCAGGGTGAACCTGTGACCAGCTGAAGTTGGTGGATCCAATGGCCCCACAATGTCGATGCCCACCCTTTCAAAGGGGGTGCTAACGACAGGAAGTGGTTCCAGGGGAGCTTTCAGCTTCACCCCTGTTTTCCCACTAGCTTGGCAAGAAACACATGTCCGGCAGTAAGTGTCGGACGCCACCTTCCTCTGAGGCCAATAAAAGTGGGGGACAAGTCGGGCAAAGGTCTTGTCCTGACCCAAGTGTTCTGCCAAGGGTATCTCATGAGCCAGTTCTAAAAGAAAGGCTCGGTAACGTTGAGGGACAACCAAGGCCCGTGACGAACCGTGCACTGGTGCCTTGAGTTCACTGTAGAGGAGACCATCCTCCCAGTAAATATGGTAGTTCCCCGTAGTGTTACCCGCTGCCTGGGCTGCGGCCTGTCGCCTCAGTCCCTCAAGGGTAGGACACTCCATCTGGCCCTTAGAAAACTCCTCCCTGGTAGGCCCTCCTACCACATGCCACTCGGCAGGGATAGGTAGGTTCTCCAGGGAGAAAACATCCCCCTCCGCGGACTCCTGGTCCACCACCGCAGGTGGCCTATCCGTCTCACGGGGCGTGGATGCCGAGGCAGGTTCTCCTGTCCCCGAATCTTTCCCTTTGTGGCAGCTGGCTGTGCCTTTGTTCCAGGCTCCAGCCCAAGCGAACTCCCCCTCCGGGTAGTCGCGGACCTTGTGCTGACACATGCCCAGTCAGGTGTACCCAGCATCTCAGAATGAGTCCGGTATTCCACCTCCTTCCAAGCATTGTGCTCCATAGCATTTCCCAACAGACAATCAACTGGCACGGCAGGGCTTACGGCAACTCGAAGTAGACCTGCAACCCCTTCCCACTCAAATGGAACCTCGGCCACTGGGTAGTGACCCATTCTGCCGTCAGCCATCGCGGCGGGGTGGAGTACATGTGGAATCACCTGCTCTGGAGACACCAGATGACTTCTTACCATAGTCATACTGGCTCCTGTATCTCTCAGAGCTTCCCCTCTTTGGCCATTGATGGTGACCCACTGCCCATACTTAGTAGTATTTGAGGGCACCTGGATCTTAGGAACCATCACCCGACCTCCCAGGGACACTAAGGTGACACCCACCCACTCCCCCCCCTTATCTAAGGGCAACTCCTCCCCGAGCACTACACTAGCTACTCCCGGGACTTTTCCTCCAGTGGGAGGGGGTGGTCTCTTTGGGCACTTGACATCACCTTTATAGTGCCCAACCCCACCACACTCATAGCAGCGGACAACCCTTCGCTGCTGACTATGGTCAGGATGAGGGTTTCTTGGTGGGTTAGCCTTGGGAATTAATCCTGTTCCTTTTCCCTGGAAACTGTTTTGGGGGCTTCTTGAGAACTTCCTCCTTTTATCTCCCCCCTCTTTCTTCTGGGGAGCGCCCTGTCTGGTCCTTTGGGAATCCCCTCCAGTCCCCTTTGAGGACACCCGGGTACTAGCCCAGATGTCCGCATCCTCAGCAAGCTTCCGGGGGCTGGTCAGCTTGCTGTCCACCAGGTGTTGTCGCAGCTCAGGAAAACATTTCTCGAGTAGGTGCTCCTTGAGGATAAGATCACACAACCCCTCGTAGTCCCCCACCTCGCTGCCTTGCACCCACCCCTCCAGGGCCTTCTTTGCATAGTCCAGAAAATCCACCCAATTCTGTGTGCCCAGTTTTTGGCTGTTCCTAAATTTCTGTCGGTATTTTTCTGGAGTCAGCCCAAACTTTTTTATCAGCGCCACTTTCATGGTGGGGTAGTGGGTCTGCTCTCCCTGCTCTAGGGCCAAAAGTGTATCCCTTCCTGCAGGAGGCATGTATTTATACAAGCCACCCCCCCAGTGTTTTTCCAATATCCCATGGGCTCTTAAGGAGACCTCATAGACAGCCAGCCACTTTGCAATATCATCCCCTGTGCTGTAGCTGGCGACTACGTCCTTGGGCAAATAGGGTCTGGGTTCCCTGGTTAGGTCTTTGGATTCGCTGCCACCAACAGGAGTACTGGGAGTCCCTATTTGCAGGGCCTTGAGGTCTAACTCTCTGAGACTCAACTCGTGAGCCATCCTCTTTTCCTCCCTCTCCTTTTCCAACCTAGCTAGCTCCCACTTCAACTGTCTTTTCTCTCTGCGGTCAGCTAATTCGGCTTCGGTCAAGATCCTTACAGAGACACTACTGCCCTCCCTTGAAAGTGTTCTAGGACCTGTTAGTAGGTTCCCCTCTTCAGGTTGGTACATTCCATCCACTCCGATGACAGTGTCCCGATCCCCCTCTTCTTCCTCCTCTCTCCCATCTGGGTTAGCTGCCACCCACACTCTCAAGCTGGTTTGGAGTTCCCCCTTTTTAGCACCTCGCTTGAAAAACACCCCCTTTTCTTGGCAGAATTCCCTGAGTTGTGCCGCAGTATAGGTCTCCAACTCTTCCAAATCAAATTCCATTTTGCCAACAGGGTATCAAACAGCCACTTGGAAGAATAGAATTCAAGGAAGGGTATCACGTGAGGGCTTCCTCCACCCACCACCAGGAAAGAATTTGGAAAAGCAAAACGGTAATTAGGGAGTCCGCTAGGAGAAAACTCCAGGTGTAGGCCTGTGGTACACACTGCGTTACTATTAAGTGGATGCAAGCCCAAGCTCTAATCCCACCACTGAAGACCAATTATGTTGGACCTGGGGTTACCAGTCCACATAGGGTAGCCTGGCACAGAGAAGATAAGACTAAACTCAGAGGCAAATTGTGTACAGCTTGCATCACACCATTGACATTAACTCAGCGCACATCCACCAGAAAAAGAATGACTCTACACCAGGTTGGAAAAATACGGATTGCTTTATAAAAATTCTCTAGTTTCTCTTTGTTACTTAGCAGACTTTAGGTTCTGTACATAAAATAGCTTCACATGTAAATATTAACAACAGGACAATTTCATAAAGCATTAATAACACTTTTCTCCCCTTCTTTCTGAAAGGAGAGTTCTGTAACAACTCCTGCACCTTATACAAGCAAAATATATTTCATAGATCTGGTTCAGGTATTCAGCAAGTATAGAACTTCCTTACAATTAGGCTAGGATGTTCATTAACCGTGTGATCTCAATGCAATTATAAGCCTGAAGTTACAGGCATCGGTTCCACTATTAGCACAGTAGTACCAGGGTTTATGGGGTTGGAGCTCTGAATACCCACAGGCAGAATATCCTATTGTTCCCATACAGCCTTATAGATCGCTCTGTCCAGAGTGAAATAGCAAGCTTTCACAGTTCCGTTCTTCAGCACTAATTGTTTGGCATTACAGTGGTAACCCCGTCCTCCTTAAGCTGCAATTTACCCTTCAATCAGTAGAATGCTTTCCTGCAGCCTGCCTTTTTAAGTAGGTACAATAGGACAGTTACAGAGTCACACACTCTTGGAGTCTGGAATATTTAACCGCCAACACAGTTGGAAGAGAAATTTCCCCAAGCCCGTTGATGATTTACTGGCCCTTTCCGACGACTGTCAGAATGTGAATGCGGTCTTTGAATTCAAGTTCGGCAGGCTCTCCCCTCCCTCCACTACTCCGTAGTCAGATGCGAGGCCCTCTCAGACCCTGAGGCCCCGCACTTCGCTTCTCGGCCTTACGCGTTGTTGAGGGACTCGTCCCGTCCTCTCACTCGATCCTGCTAGATCCTCAGTCCACAGGAATCCCGGCTCCGTGATGATTCCGACCCCAGCGCTGCCGGTTGCAACGCAGCTGACTGGGCCGGAGCTACGCCGCGTCTTCCTCGGAGTTCCTCACAGCTCCCTGTCCCGCCCTCTTCTCGTTCGTCAGAGGGGGAGGGAGCTACGCAGGCCGGCCTCCTTCAGTTTCATGCCACCCTTCTTCCGGAAACTCGCTCGCCTGCCCTCGCTGTCCTCCGCAATGCTGGCCTCCAAGTTCACTGCCCTGCTGACCCCTAGGCAGGCCCTCCCAGCTAACTTTCTGCCACAGGGGCCCAGGAATCAGCGGCAGTAGTCCGGTGACGGAGTCGTCACTCGCCAATCGTTGCCAGGTAGGACTATTTTCCTATGGCCAAGAGGTCTCTCAGGAAAGGGGCGAAGATGTATTTTAACTCCACACCTCCTAAGAGAGCAGTTCAGGCGGGGTCACTCAAAAAGGGGGAAATGAAAGCGGAACAATCTCCTTTTTAGTCAGGACCTGTCCCCGGTGACTTCCCCAGCCAGTTAACTACGTCTATATGAAGGAGGTTTAATGGCTTCAGGAGCCTATAGATGATGTAGTGCTGTCAGGGCTCAGTCAGTAGATAGGGGGCCACGTCAGCAAGGTAGGGCAGCTGAACCAAGGGACAGTCTATCTCCTAACAGTGCGCTTGCCTCCCCACACTAACGCTTCACTCCTCACTAGGCTCTCTCAGGCTCTCTGGTCACTCCTCAAAATGTCCGCCCTGGTTCTGACCCTTATGTAGGCTGGCCTCAGGCTACCAGAACCAGCTGGAAGGTTCTGGAGCTTTTCCCATACTCTCCTATGGCGCCAGTTCCTGAGGTGATCAGTTGTGGCAGTTACCAGCCACCATTTTGTGTGACTAAATTTTCACCATAAAGAGGGACACCTAGGCCTAAAAAATTATAGGGACAAGGAAGCACCTAACCCCTAGGACAACACCCAAAAATTTCAGGTGAACATAAAAATGAAAAATACTAGAAGGCAAAAAGGGGCAAAATAAATAAATAATAGGAGGGACCACCCAAAGGGCCGACAGGTCTAACACTGTGTATGTCTTTGTTGTTAACTAAAAACTTAATAAAAACAGATTGAAGCAAAAACAGACACAGAGATGGCATCACCATTGCACACAGGGAAGCAATCATCTGTACAACCACCGAAGGCAAAAACACCCTATTTATGGAACACCTGCATTTCCAGGTCCATAGTGATTACCAAACCACCATCGGAGGCACCCTCGCATACGACCCCTGGGACCACGAACCAGTCTGAGCGGCGCCATCACAGAATTCCTCACCCAGATCGCCATTGAATCTGAGCACTTAGTTTTCCTGGGAGACCTCAATTTTCACCAGGATGACCTCCCAGTCTCCACTGATATCCTGGAACCTATGGACAACATCGGCCTCAGGCAGCTGGTCTTAGGCCCCATGCACAGAGCTGGACACAAGCTGGACCCCACCTTCACATCCAGCAACAGAATTAGGCACAACCACACCATACAACTCACCAGGTCTGATCATTCAATCATACAGTTTACCTTTACTGGATGCCCTTGCACCACCCAACCGCCACAGCACCCCTTTCCACCGTTTGACAAAGGTCACTCAAAACCAATTGACCAACACCCTCAGCCTCTCCCAGCCCCACGCCTCCACCACCCCGAACCAAGCAGAAGAGAACTTCAACGCCTGGATCACCAACCGAGTCGCCCCCACCAAACCAGTCAGAACGAACAGACCTACTAAATAAGCTAGCTGGTACACCGCAGAACTCAGCGAGGTGATAAGGAGACGTAAACAACCGGAAAGAAAATCGTGCTCCACAAGAAACAACAGCATTTGAGCCATCTTCAAGTCTGCCTTCAGCAACTACCACCTACCCCCCTTAAAGCTGTGAAAAAGAAGACCCTGACACACTGCATCAAGGTCAGTGCCAGACAGACCAAGGAACTCTTCACCATCATCAGAGAGTTCACCTGTCCATCAGTCGAAGAAAACTCGATCCCTTCCTCACAGGAATTTTGCGATGCTCTTGCAGACCACTTCTACAACCAGATAGCCACCATAAACATAAACTTTGGTACCCTAGCCACGAGCTCCTCAGCATCCTCACTCCTGCAGAGAAAACCACTGCCCACCCACTCACCACATGGGAACAACTCAGCACAGCAAACACCAAAGTCCTAAAGAACTCCATTCACTACCCATTGACCCATGCCTTTACCGACTCTTCAACCTCGGAAGCCATGAGATAAGCCACCAGCTCACTACCATCCTCAACATATCCAACACCAGAACCATCATCCCCGATCCCTGGAATACTCAGCGGTCTGACTCTTCCTCAAGAAACCCTCCACAGAACCCCAACAACCTCCAGAACTATAGTCCCATCTCTCTGCTCCTGGTTCCTGCCAAAGTCCTGAAGAAGTCCATCAACCTCCAATTCTCCGAACACGTGGAGAGAAACAACCTTCTAAATCCCTCACAATCAGGATTCAGAGCCAACCACAGCCCTGAAACGACCCTGATCGTTGCCACAAGTGACATCCACACTCAACACCAGAGGGGAATCAACTGCCCTGATCCTTTTGGACCTCTCCGCTGCCTTCAACATCATCTCACACAACATACTCATCAACTGACTGCTCTAGAGTGGAATCAACGACAATGATCTTAGATGGATTGCATCCATCCTCTCACTGCGTACACAGAAGATCCATCTCTCTCCCTTCACCTCACAGCCAAAGCACACCATCTGCTGTGTCCCTAACGACTCGTCTATCAGTCCCACCCTCTTCAACATCTACATGATGCCGCTAGCAAACATGATCAGAGCCCACAACATCAACACTATCTCCTATGCCAATGACACCCAGCTCGTCCTCTCCCACTCAGTAGACCCCCCTACGATGAAAATCAACTTTCACAACTGCATGAAGAATGTCTCAGCCTGGATCAAAGACAACTACCTGAATCTCAACATGGACAAAAGTACTGATCTTCAGCAGCCACACCTCCCTCTGGAGGCCTGGGGGCCATTTGAACTTGGACCCACCTCTACTCCAAAAGGTTCACGCCTGCAACATCGCATCATCCTAGACCGTGAACTCTCCATGAAACGACAGGTCAACTCAGTCTCCTCAGCCTGCTTCCACATGCTCCACAGAAGTATTTTCAAATGGCTACTCACCGGCACCAGAAAAACTGATACACAGGCCCTCATCACCAGCCATCTGGACTACAGAAATGCACTTGATTGCAGGGACAACTGGCAAACTCATGAGAAGACTCCAGATGATCCAGAACGCAGCAGTTAGACTGATCCTCAACTTGCCCAAAAGGACCCACATCTCCCAGCACCTGAGCGACCTCCACTGGATCCCCACCCAGAAGAGATGCCAATTGAAGCATCTGACCAATGCCTATGAAATGATGATAGATTCAGGAAAAGTAGATAATATCCTTTAATCAATCGAAGAGCTCAATACATGTCATCCAGCAAGTGCAGCATCACAGGAACAACTGTCCTTTACAAAAGATGCACCGTATCATGACATGTACAACATTCCATATTCTAGCAGTGACATAACTGGCACATGTACAATTAAAGAAGCAGTACAATTAAGAATGCAAACACAACAGCCTACAAAGCCCTTCACAACCAAGGACCAGCATACATGACTCACTGCTTAAACTTCCACAAGCCCCCCAGAAGCCTCTGCTCTGCTCACCATGCCCTTGCACAGACACTGCACATCCACCGCTGCTGCACCAGAGGGCCATCCTTCTACCGCCTAGCCACCATATACTAGAACGCCCTTCCCCTCCACCTTCGAACATCACCCTCATTGGCGGACTTCAGGAAGGGACTCAATAGCTGGACCTTCGACAAAAACCCTTAGCTTAGTGCCTGGATACCCTCACTTGTGATAAGTTGTGCTATGTAAGCACATTATGATTGATGAAGGTGAATGATTGCCAGGGGCGCATCGTGACACTTGAAAGTGGTGGGGCGTAAACGTTTTGGTTGAGTGCCCTGTGGTGAGAGAGCGTAGCGAGCAAACTGGATTGCCATAAGTGGGGTTTGGGGGGGGAGGAGGGGGGTTTCTTCCCTGAGAAAATTCTGAAAACAAAGTGGGCAAAGGGTGCATTGTTAAGCAAATTTGAGAAAGCCAGAAAGTTAATAAAGCAATTGTGAAAGTGTAGTTATGACATCAATAAAAAGATTGAACCCTGTACTGAGACTGCCTCTGGAGTCAACCTGCACTGAAACTGAATTTACATGTGTGGGAATTCAACTCACCCTGTCTCCTAGATGCTCATTTTATAACAATTCAGTTAATGTTTTAGGTCTACTCTTTCAGATCAGCGCTGGTTTACCTTTGAAAGAGCCTTCGATCCTGGAAAGAGGATTTCTTTGAAGGAAATGGCATGTAAAGCATGGCTTTACCATGAACATACCATGACACACTGAGTGATCAATATTGTAGCTCACAGTAGGATAAAATGGTATATGCCTTTGGGCATACAGAGGAAGCGTTTGACTTTAAGCCCTTCTCCTATATCCACTGCCCCTAAACAGCAAGCGCTTCCAACCAACTCAAACATCACCTCACTGGAAACAATCATTACTGTGGCCAGCTGTGCAGCGCAGCCAAGTGCGGATGATGAATTACAGAGGATTTCATTGACATTGGGAGGCTGGTGGTGGGCTGAGCGAACCTACATAGATCGAGCCTGTGACCTTGGGGTCAAACAGATCCCTGCAGTGGCTACATGCATTAGTTCGCAGAGCCTTCAAACGCACAGGAAGTAAAAGGATCATGGAAGAATCAGCAGAAAAAGATGGGGCTATAGCCATCAGACAATTGTGCAGAGGAAGGAGAGTTGGAAGGGAGGAGCAAGAAGCGGGATAGTTATTAGCCGGGGTGGGAATGACAGAGCACAGGACAGGTTGGAGGCAGTAGTCGAAGTGGGCAGGATCGGCAGGGCATGGTGTGCCCCTACTAGTTTTATTGAAAAGATTCCGTTCCCCTACTTTTTCTTTTCAAAACGGTGTCCCAGGACGGTAGTTATAGACAAGACCTTCAGATAAGGCTCTGCTTTGGTGGCCGTTCGGGAAGGGGCGGGACTGGCAGAGAAGGAAAATCACTCTGTCTCCTTCCTGCCCAGAGAAGACACTGACAATATCCACTTGGGCTCTGCGCTGGAAGCTGCCCTCCTCCCCCCTCTCTCTTCCTCTTATCCCCTCTCTTTCAGTCTAGCAGCCCCTCTTCTCTTACTGAAAACCATGACTTGAAGAAACAGTTCACAACCTCTCTTTCCTTCATTCATTTATTTGCCTCCCTGTGAAATGAATCCCAGAAAGAAAAAAATACTTTTGATGGAAATGCCCTCTTTTTCTCACATTTTACTATTCCAAAGTGCAGCCTCTGGACGGAGAGAAATAAAATGTTTAAAATATGAAAATAAATACATAACTAAAGAAAACAAGACTGAATGTTTGCAAAGTGGCCAGGTTGATTTTATTCACACCCAAACACATCAGCCTCCCTTTTAAGTGTTTGGCTGTGAGGCGCTACTTTTGTTTTCTTGTTTTTCTTTGAAAAACATTGTTTTCCCCGGGTGGGGAAGTGCACCATTACTGGAGGCACTGCAATACCTGGTTGATGAGTGGATTGGAAAACAAAATGGGCACCATGGCTCTGTGTTTAAGGAAGTGGTCTTTTAAAACCAGACTGCTTACGTTTTGTAGGATATAAGCATTGGACAAATTGAAACAGTTCCTTTCTGGGCCCTGTAGTCATGTCCTTATCTTTTCAAGTAAAAGCACAATGTCTAGTGCGTAATTTGAATTGAGCCACATCCCGGTGTTTATAGCGAGGCACAAATAGGTTGTAGCGGTCGGCAGTGTGAGTTTTTCTCCGGAGGGCAGTATGGTGTTCAGTGAGGGAGAGGATGTTATGTTATATAAATGTATTATGCGCACGGCTACTCATGAGTGTCCCAGCGCGAGATCAGCAGGGTAAAGCTTCAGGTGAATAAATGAGTTTTCAAGTTCTTAAATACAACTGGATCCTGGATGGTGGACAGGACCAGAGGAACAGCATTCCATGCAACCCTCCCTTTCACTGAAAAAGAGCTGCCCCCTATCCTCTGACGCTTAAAATGTGGCACTGTGGTCAGATCTGCTCAATTTGTAACTGGGGAATCAAGGTTCAGCCTTCATGACCAGTCCACAAGACCACTTTTCTGAAGGACCATATTCGCATGCTAGACCTTAGAAGGCCCTGCTAGACCTTAGAAGCCCCGGTGTCTTAGCACCAGCAGTTGGACCCTCGTTGTGGCATGTGAGAGTTAACCTTGAAGGCTTGTCCACCACAATCAATACTGAAGTTCATCTCCTGTCTTGCGGGCAGGGCTGCGAAGGAGCACACCCTAGAGCAACAGTGATCCAGTCACTGTGACTCTCACTGAGGTCACTGGGACCTTGAGCATTCTAGGGTGGTGCGAACGGTGTGACCGCACCGGGCACCTATTTCGGGTGGGGGCGTAATGTTTGCAAGTATATTATGGTTTTTAAAAAACTTGCTGCCTCCTTCCTGGCCTCCAGCAATTTTCAGCAACAATAAAAATGTCATGATAACTCCAGTGATTAATGTTCTTCCTAGAAAGAGATTGGAGTTTTGTCTAGTGGAAGGGTTGACTCCTGAAAGGTGGTGCAGAGGGTTAATGTGCCTGCTGCAAAGAACATGTAACATGCAGATCACAAAGTGCTCATATTGTTAATTAGGTGAGTGGGTTACTGCTTTTGTCAGAGAGATCCTTTTGTTACTTGCAGTTTATAAGTTAAAATCCTAACAGAACATGGAGCTATTAAACTATACTGCCTACTAGTATGGTTGTCAGGTGACTTCTACACCTTGTAGTCCTTTGTCTTATGTAACATTTCCTATGCAGAGATTTACACACGTATAAATGATTTTCTCTGTGTAGTGGGTGTGATGTAAAGTGCTCCGACACCGTACACTGGTATGAGTGGCCCTTGTAAAAAAATTAAATGTATCTGAGAAAGAGTGTGGTTAAGGAGCCCTGAGAGGAACTCTTAAAGCAGGGTAGTGAGGGAGTCAGAGGCGTAGGTGGCCATTGGGTGGCACCAACCAACATTGTTGCAAAGGGCGCCACCAGCACTAAAGCCGGCTCTGCCCTCAAGGCCAGTCTGGCTCACCCACTGGTACCTCCATTGGATTTGTTTCAGCAGTAGTAGCTGCAACTCACCATGGATAGGCAATGCAGGATTTGCACGCACACCAAACTAAGTTTGCAAACTTCACAGTCTCTCTGCTTCATGCACAAGCACTTTTAACATGTGCTACCTGCACTGGGGCCACTGGAATTATGCAGGCGTGTTAACTAAATTATGCAGCAAGAAAAGGCTGTAGTATAATGCAATATATTTTCTTATACTTTATTATTTTTACATTTTTCAACGTTAAGTCTGCAAAGATTCTGCCTCATTAGAATCAGTGTAACATACAAATGAAGCAGTGAAAAAGGTGATCAGTCATCCTTTGCAAAGGGCCGTCCACTTTGCAGCAACACGTCATGTTTTTTGGTAACTTTTTATCACTTTGAGCTACAAAAATGATTAGTTAAAACTGTAAGACTATGCAGTGGATGATATGTGGCACATACGGCAGAGCCATGTTATATAGAAATCATTTGAAAACTAGGATATTTTGCCATTCATAACAAAACCCTCAATTGAAGGGAGTATGTTTATCCAAAAACACAATTATTCAAGCAGTTTCAAATGTTCATATTGTGTGTAATCAACACAAACGAAGATCAACTTCTGTTTTTTTCTTTTATTCTGCTAGGTATATTCAGTCCAGTCAGCTTCCAGACGATATCACATAAATTTACATGAGAACCAAGAATAACAAATTAACAGCCAACGCGTTTCGTCCCCAACTGGGACATCATCAGGGCTAGAGTGTAAATCTCCAGAGAATTAAAAAAAAACAGTTTCTTCACTTCCCCCCTAATTTTTTTTCTTTTACAGTGCTCCTAGCAACCGTTATCCTCAACACTTCCTTTAAAACACAATTATAGAGAATGAGTCGTCCAGATTATTTCTCAATCACTTGTCAATCGTGCCTTTCCAAAATAGAGGGCAATGTCCATCTAATACTAGTACAATATCCTTGTGCCAAATCAATTCAATGAATACTCGTCCCCGTTTCTGGACCAAGGATAAGTCTTTAGGGGTTGTCAATCAATATTTTCTTTCAAAGTAAATTCATAGCATCCGCGTCCGCATCACAGCACCCGGCTCCCGGTCCTGATAAATCCGGAATGCTCTTGTGGAAGAAGGGAGGAGAAGTGCTGATGACAGAAACTATATGGCTCAGAGACAAATGGCTTGTGATTCCACTTTTAAGCGTATTTTGGACATTTTGTGATTGAAAATATATCCCACTTTGTGAATTTATTTAAATGCCAATAACTCAAATTAAACCTTAAATGAACAAGTGTATCCATTGGTTGAATTCAATAACACAGTGATCTGTAACTGGTCAGTGAAATGCCAAACAAATACTAAAAATTGGGATGTTTTGCACATTTTGGCCACAACTCTGACTCCGCCCACTGATCCAATCCTTGGGTTATCCCCGCCCTCGGAGTCTCCGCCCACAGTTCCCCATCTTTTTTTTACCCACTTCGACCCCTGGTTGGAGGGGGAGTTATAGCAAGGTTTGAAGGTGAGGAGTGGGTGCCCTGGCATGGGAGAAGTATTTTTAACCCCAGATCACCCTATACCACCCAGGTTGGCCGGTATTCGTTTAGTCCATGCATCTTGCCACCTCACGACCGTTTCGCAGCACTTCATTTCTGTTATTTCCTCGGGGTATTTATGGCGCGCAGAGGTACCACTGTTTTAAAGCATAACAACAGCAAAAGCCTCAGCTTCTAGGTGCTGTAAGAGATCAACAGAAAGCTTTCAAAAGAGTGACACAGCGAGGGGAGCAGTGGCGGCTGGTGAACTTTGAAATTGGTGATAGCACAGTGTCTAAAAGAAAATGATCATAAATCCCTACAAATACCTTTATTTGTGAGGGGCCATGTCTGGGTCATGTGGGCAGTGCACATATTGTTACCTTTGTGCTGTGCAGTAACCCTCCCTCTACCATGCTGCTCGGTGGCTAGTGTTAGCAGATGGGTACAATGGGTATATAAAGAGAAAGAGTTATGGGATTTATGCTGGTGTGATTGAAAAGGGTTTATTTAGGAGACAGGGCTACCTTCCCTCTTCTGTGATCTTTACACTCTTTGCCCCATATGCATCATTGTTCCATTTTGCGATTCCTTAATTGCGAAAATTAAGGAATCGCAATTAAGGAATTGCAAAATGCAATTCATTAAGAAATTCGCAAAAAAATTGCGATTTCTTAAAATTCCTTAATTGCGATTCTCTAATTGAGAATCGCAATTAAGGAATTTCTACCCATTCATTCCTATGGGCCTAGAGGCCCATAGGAATGAATGGGAGGGCATTCTCAATTTGCAATTCATCATTGTGAATTCGCAATTTGAGAATGCAATTTCAAGGGTGCAGAGGTGTCCAAATGACACCCTGTTGCAACCCTGAAATTTGCTTTTGGATACATGATACACACACACATGCCCCAAGGGCATGTGTGTGTGTAACATGTCACAAAAAAAATGCATTTAAAAGCATTTTTCTAGATTTTTGCAAATTACCATGAAGGTCAACTTCATGGTAATTTGCATTTCTAATTTTCGAATTCGCAATTTCAAAAAGTATGATGAATTGCATTTAAGGAATCTCAAATTGAGATTCCTTAAATGCATTCGCAATTTCAGAAATCGCAATTGTGCGATTTCTTAAATTGAGAATTTCTGAAAAAGGTTGGTGCATCCCAAATCAGGAAATTGCATTCACAAAAGGCGGAAAAATGCGATTCGCACCGTTTGCGAATGAAATTTACCTTGATGCATGTGGGCGTTTGTTCCTTCCCTTCCTCTATACCTCTCTTTCTCTGTATGACCACGCCTCTCCCTACTTGTTAATTGCATTCCTTTTCGTCTCCATCAACATGCCTCTCCATTCCCTCCATTTTCCTTGCCTAGTTTATTCCCTCTCGCACCTAGTCCCTATGTCTTGCATCTACCAGTCGTTTTTCCAATCGTTTTTCCTCAAAATTTCAAGTTGCCCTATCTCAGAAGTGAATTTAAGTTTAGAATGCAAAACTACAAACGCCAAAATGTAAAGACAAAAACTTTTTCATTTAAGCTCCTCGCACCAGATCTGACAAAACTTCAGACCCCTGTCTCTGCCTCCCTTCTTTCTGACCTTAGGTACATCCACTGTATTCCCTCATCTTCCTTGTCCCACTTCATCTCCAGCCTCCTCTCCTTTCTTCACACTGCCTTTTCCACTCAGTTTCTTACCATTGTCTCCAACCTTCTCTTTTCCATTGGATCTCTCACTTTAGTGATTTCAAATGGCCACAAGTGAGGTGTAAGCAGTTTTTTTTACATTCCTCTACTCGTCGTTTCCTGTTTGCAAATGAAAAACAAGCATTTGCAATACAATAGGTCTCCCATTAATTAAGTTTGAGCTATTGGCAGTGCTAAATATTGCAACATCAATTGCAACAAAAGTCT
The DNA here is from genome assembly GCF_964261635.1 of Lissotriton helveticus. Taxonomy (NCBI): domain Eukaryota; kingdom Metazoa; phylum Chordata; class Amphibia; order Caudata; family Salamandridae; genus Lissotriton; species Lissotriton helveticus. The sequence continues at coordinate 1,310,406,797 of NC_136068.1, forward strand.
ATAAATTGTAGGCCAAAAAATGTGTATTTATTTTTGTAGCCATGATGTCATGCTGCGCTTTAGATGGATATGTTTAAAAGTAAAGTGTGCCATACTGCAATTGCTACAATAGTTAATTGTGGATGCGTTAACAATTGATGTGTGCATGGATGGCTGGTGGTGTTTGTGCCTGTAGAAATTGTGCACTGATGGCTGGTGGCAGGGGAGAACGGTAGAAAGATGTCCAGACTTAACAGCAGCCGCATCCATTTCTGAAAATGCATGCCAGTTCACATCCTTCTTTTCTCGTATCCTGCAGCGTTTCTTCTGGTGGTTGTAACTCCTCTCTGCACTATCCTGTGTATTTCTCCCCAATGCGCCATCCTGTACCTTTCACCCTGCTGCCCCTTCTGTTGCACACATCTTCTGCTAGACCTGTAGCGATGCTGTAAAATGTCCCTAGCCCTTTATACCGTATTTGCTGGTATATTTTGAACATGTTGCAATCACACAACATGGCACTAAACAAGTGTTCTTTTACAGCAGTGGCGCATACAAATTTAGAATTAATGAATAATCAAAATATTTATGTCTGTGGTGTTTCCAATCAATATCTGGCGGTGTCTACTTTAATTCCAAAAGATAGACCCCAAAACATAATAAACCTTAGGCACATTTCATGCACAGTGTTGTTGGTGGGGACTGAGTGGAGAAACTGGAAGCAATATGACATTTGAAGCAGAAAGACGTGGTAATCAACTGGGGTGAAAAGTCAAAATAGAGGAGATGAGCCTTCAGAGCAATGTTGGACGGCAGTGGGGTTGTGATCGCTCTTAAGGTGCCACAGAGCTCACTTCACAACCCCAGGGTCTCCACTAGCTGCATTCAATACAGATCAGCAGGACAGCCCCTGGCTCCATGCTCCACGCAGCCTCCTCTCCTGAGGAATGGGTCATCAGGTCCTCCCCTGGGGTCCTTGTGTGCCGGGGGCGGGGCAAGCTGTATTTTATGTTACACAGCCAATATCAGTCATATTTTAGAGTGCCCAAAAGGGTGATCAGTAAATTCAGATGTGTAAATTCGAAAACCCCTACCCAAATCCGCTGTACTACTAGTAGGGGTCTATGAGTTTAGGGCCTGATTTATAGGATTGACTAACAGGCCACTCACCAAAAAAAGGCACTAGTTCCTTTATTTATTTATAAAGTTTTATACAGCGTGAATATGATCCCGAGGGATCTCAGAGGGAAAGGAGAGGTAACAGTTGCAGTACATGTGTCAAATAGGAATACCAGACAGAACACATATCAAATAGGACTCACAGAACAAAAGCGGTTACAGTATAAGGGGTAACAGAGAGTAAGATAATCACTGGTACATAGCGAAATAGGAGGAGAGCAAATGATTTGGACAGAAAGGTTAAAAAAAAACAAGAATAGTATCCAGCGCAGGGCTAAAAGGTGTAAGTCCTGTGCATTAAAGCAGACGATCCAACAACTTATTAAGGTAAGAACTTGTTCATAAGGAATCTTTATACTTTCAATTTGAAAGCAACCTTGGAGGAAATTTTACGTATGTCCGGTGGGAGAGAGTTCCAGATCTTCAATGCAGAGCCGACGAAAGCTCAGTGACATGTTCTCTTTTTGTGGAAGATCTTAGGTTTCAGGAGGAGAAAGTTAGCACTCCTAGAAGGTCTACCCCCTCCGGATAGTTCCAGCTTTTGCGCTAGATAACTGGGGGTTTTGAAATGAAGTGCTTTGTGAGATAGGCAGGCAATCTTTGGCTGTATTCTTGCTTTGTAGGGCAGCCAATTTAGAGATTTTAAGACTGGGGAGATGTGCGTATTTCTTTTGGTACCCGTAACCAATCTGGCCACCGCATTCAATGAGGCTCTTAGTGGGGCCAAGGTATATTTGGGGAGACCACAGAGTGTGGCACTGCCATAGTCTAACCTCTGCAAAACAAGCGCTTGGACCACTTGCTTGAAGTCAGATTGTGGGAGGAAAGGTTTGAGATTCCTGAGTATCCATCAGGTGGTTAGCTCCCTCGCACACATTGCTCATATGAGTCTTCCTGTTCCAGTGCTTGTCCAGGGTGATTCCGAGAGATTTAGCTGAGTCAATAATGAGGGGGGAGCAGTTGAAGTTGGTGAGGTGGTTCATCCAGAGGTCTAACTTAGGGGTGTGATTCATAGGGGAAATGAGAAAGAATTCAGTTTTGGAGGTGTTGAGTAGGAGGTGATTCTCATCTAACCAGTTTTGAGTAGTCAATAGGGTAGAGTGAAATGATGTTATCCCGGGAGGTGATTTTCAGATGAAGTTGGGTGTCATCCGCATACATATGGAAGAGAATGTCCGTGGACTTTAGTACATTGGCTAATGGTTCCAAGAACAAATTGTAGAGAATGGGTGATAGGGTGGACCCTCAGGGGACCCCCATGGACACTGGTGATGCTGAAATAGTGAGTCAATTCCTGTCATTGTTTCATGAACTAGGAAAGCTTAAGATGATGGAAAGTGCCACTCCACAATATTGAGGACATTTGTCCTGTTGTTTAACAACATCAGCCAATTGCTTTCCATCTACAGGAAACTGTTGAGAAAAAACTTGAACTGCTGTTGAAGCATGATATCATTGAATATCTGACACACAGTGAGTTACGTCCATAGGTGAAGTGCCAAAAAATGAAAGTGGAGGTGCTGTGCAAAAATGTGTTGATATGCACCAGGCTAATAAGGCAATTAAGAGAGAACGACATCCAGGTCCCCACATTACAGACATGATAATACAGCTGAATGGTGGCAAGGACTTTTCCTGTCTTGATCTGAACAAGGGGTGTCATCAACTCGAACTAGAAGAAACTTGCAGGTACATTACTACCTTTCCGAACCATATTGGTTTGTTGAGATATAAAAGACTAAATTTTGGGTTTCGTCAGCTGCAGAATATTTTCAGGATGTTAGGGGCCTGTCACACATGCTTTTAATTAAGGTGCTGATATACTGGTATTTGGGGCCTCTTGAAAGGAACATGACAGGGCCCTTATGCATGTATGCCATTTACTTGCTGGTGCAGGTCTCACTTTGAACCAGAAAAGTGTGGGTTTCACAAAACAAAACTTTAGTTCTTCAGGCATATTTTCTCTCAAAAAGGGATGATACCAGATCTGGCAAAAGTGCAAGCCTTATCATCCACTTGTCCCCCATAGGATGTGTCCGTGCTGCAATCTATCCTCGGCATGGCCAGTTACTGTTTCAGGTACATTTGTGACTTTGCCACAGTCAGTGCTCTATTGCGAGATTTAACAAAATAGAAAGCTCTGTTCATGTAGTCACAAGAATGTGCTCAGAGCTTTAAGAAAGTTAAACATGCAATTGAGAACGCAACTAAAATGGCCTTTTTTAAATCCAAAACTACATACTGAGATGTGGTAGATGCAAGCCTGGTGGAGCTGGGAGCGATCTGTGCCCCGCACAATGGACACAACAATTCTCAGAGACACATTGTGGCTTATGCGAGCAGTAGTCTGTCACAGACCGAGCATGCTTATTCCCAATGTGAGAAATAAAGCCTAGCTGTACTGTGGGCTTGTAAACACTTGCATTTGTTTATATACAGAAAGCACTTCACCCTTGTCACTGATCACTAAGCGTTGTTGACCATTTTGGTAAACCTGAAAGCCGAGATGCCCCCTTGTATCGAGATGTGGGGCTTGTGACTGCAAGAATGTGATTACACTATTGTCTATAGACCAGGGAAAGATCCAAATCCTGATTATTAGTCATGAGTACCATTGGAGTGTCACAGTAAAGAATTCAAAGTGGCTGAGGTATATGTTAACTTCCTAGTCAAATCAAGCACACCTGCAGATGTATCTGTGAAATAAATTCTTGCAGCTACGAACACTGATCAAGATATGCTTGCCCTCAAGGACATTATTGCAGAGTAATACTGGAGTAAACATACTCAACATCTTACAAATGACATTGAATATCAAAAGTTCAAGAATGTGAGAGAAGAACTTTCTGTTACGCAAGAAGGCATTATATTATGAGGTTTGAAGTACTGGAGAGCAGCATTTCATACAAAAAGTTTAAAGGAAAACGCAATTTTTTTACCTCTATGCATGAAAAGTAACATGCAAAACTAAACTAAGTTAACTTTTTTGGGAGAAAGTTTCATGCACATTTGTCCAACTACGCCAAAGTTATCAGCAAAACAATAATCTCCTTTTTTCAATTGAAACTTGCACCAAACCATAACAACAGAGTTGATATTACTTACTCTGTATTATGTTATAGTGAAGTTATGGTTACAAAACGAAATCTAAAAACACTTGAATTTGCCAGCTAGACTAAGGTTATCTCTGCAATCTGCACACAACAACCATGCAAACCATAACTCTCCACCAAATCAATGTTCATGGTCTAACACTTGATGCAAAAGATGCAATTACAAATTACATCACATGGTCTTGCAGGTTTGCTTTCATATCACATTGAAATTAACACAATGATTGAAACGACTATGAATGTAGTTTCATTTATTATTCTGAATATCTGTCGTGACGTAATGACGATCTTTTAGATGTTACTTATTGATATATATATTAAAAGGTTATAAGCATTACATCTGGTGTGCAAGTTAAGGTTTGCATGGCTGTTATGCTAGTATCACTACACTTTTTAGGTTGAGTGGCATGCTGTATTCATTTCTATGAGCCTTGATCACACCCTCGCTGTCAATTGTTAAAGTGTGTGTCATTCCGAAAAGCTTTCTTCTCTATAGTGTTGTGGTTAAATGTCCCACCTTCTCGTATCTTACTCCTCCCCTGGAGTATTGGTCTATTACAGCATCCTTTCCACGAAGGCTTTTTTCTTTGTGTTTGGGCACTCTTTATTTCTCCACACAGCAGGTATGCGTGAGCTCGACGCGACGCGACACCAACCGATACAAACTCGGAGGAACAACAAGCAATATACACACACGATTGTCATGAGGATGGGACTCTAACAGGGATTCCAACTTGGAATCTCCCCCCTGGAGAATCAAGATCTCACTCTCCCTCTCCTCTGAGAAACGCCATAGAGTCTAATGCATTTGGTCCCTTTAAATTCAGCTTCTCCTTTGGACAGGGTGTGTGGTCACCAGGAGGATCCGAACCGGATATCGACGTAAAAGCATCAGCCTCCCAAGAGATGTAGTCCAGCATCCTGCAGGAAGCAGAATCGTGGAACATATCAACGGTGAATGAGAGGACTGCTGCTCAAGAACAAGATCCACCTTTCCCTGATGAATCCTACTGAGACCGGATCGACTGATGTGGCAAAACCTCTTGAGGGAGACAAGCCGCCCACTGGAAGCAGCAGCCATCAATCTGACTTGTTCAACAGCCATGCTTCAGGCTTTCCCAGGTGCTTGAAAACAAAAGACACATAATTGATGGACGGAATGCAGAACAAATCAAAACATTCGCCCACAGTCAAGAGATCGGGTTAAATCCATCATTCTTTTGCTTGAGGGTTTTGAGGGACTGGGGAGGAAGGGTGATAGAGGGAGAAAACACTTGAGTGTGATAGAGTAGAGAAATATGTTACAACACTCTTAAGGAATATCTAACCTTTCCTTCCCTTGCCCTGTCTTACTTAGTTCTCCTCTTTCGGTAATCCTTTTCATGTTCGCACAACACTATTCAGTTTCCACCGGGGTTTTTGCAAGTCTCTGATAGTCCATGATTGAGATAGAGTTGCGGCTTTAGGGCTAATCCTCTCACTATAATCACACTAAAACGCACCACGTGAAGTCGGGAAATAAGAAGAGTGGTACTTATATATTATATAATGTACCTTTACCTCGAGGGGAAGCTGGAGGCTGTTTAGATGGCCGACTTATTCAAGAAGAAGGACTCCCCGTGTTCCCCAATGAAACCGGCACGTTTATTTGTCTGGTTCCTCGTGTCTTTTGGTGAATAAAAAAAGAAATGCAAAAACTTCACTTCAAAAGCTTTATTTTGACAAACTTGTCATAAAAAGCGATTACAACATAAATTACAAGTTAGCAATAAAAGATTTTTCCATCAAACAGAAAAGATCATTTTAAAACAACTCTCACCTGGTAAAGAGCAATTCTATTGGTTCAGTGCTCTGTTTCTCATTTCTTTTTTTGTTGAAAATATGTTTATTGTCAGAATAAGGTCACCAGTACAAATACATTCGTTTCAACACTACTGTCGTACAGAATAAAGCATGGTGTCACCATTAACGTGCGTTCAGTATCACATCTTTTTCCTTTCCCATCACTGAAAACTGCCCCCCCCTAAACATACAATGCTATTAACAGTGTAATGTCGTATCAGTTTTTCGATAACCAAACTCCCCCCTCACTCCCCCAGCACTTACATACAGTACAGCATTTTCTCATGTGAGCAATGTCCAGTTCGATACATTCCAAAAGGCAATACACTATTGTCGTACATTTCCCTTGTTTCAATGCAACTGAAAGATATGCAGCGGTCCAGTCCTGCAACCTGTACTACTGATATCAGATCCCTGGCTAACCGTATCCGGCATCCCGCATAAAGACACCCACCCGGCCATGTCAGTTAGTCTCCACAACCGCCAACAGTACCAGTTTTCATTCAATGTGCGTCTTCGCACACGTTTCGAAGTCCACCACCATCGAGTTCCATTCCAGGGAGATCGGGGTTTTACGTAGACCCCTGCGCTCCTCTCTGTGCAATTCCTGACCCTCAGCCTTGCCCCATCGTAACATCTCGTCATGCCATGACTCCACGCTCGGCGGTCTCACTGACTTCCATTTCATTGCTATCGACCTCTTCGCTAATAACAGCGCCAGTTCCACAAATCTAGTGGTCACACTCCTCTTCTTTTCTTTGTGCCCCAGTCCCAGTATGGTGTACAATGCTGAGTCGTATGACCTACCCGGGGCGACCTCAATTAAGATGTGATGGATTGTGGCCCAGTAGTATCCCAGCTTAGGGCAGTCCCAGAACATGTGTAGTAGACCCGCGTCCCCATTATGACATCTTGGGCATTGGCGGGACGCCTCAGGGAACATCGCGTGTAGCCTGTGGGGGGGTGAGGTACGCCCTATGGCCGATCATGAGTTGAATAAACTTGAACTTAGGGTTTCGGGATACTTTCTTAGGAAGTTTTAGAACCTTTTCCCATCCCTTATCACCCATGTCTCCTCCCGTGTCACCTTCCCAGCGTGCACGCAGGGGCTGCAGTGGGATAGCTTTACTCACTCTGATACCCTTAGTGAGCCACTTCGTTATGTGGCTACCCGACCCCATTAGATATTGCATAGTGAGTAGAGCCGACGTAGTCGGTTCCGTACCTTCTCTCGCCCAGTGTGCAGTGATGTAACGTGTGACCTGTGCGTGTAATAGGAACAATGATCCTGGCGTCTGATGCAACTGCGTGAAGTCGGCGTGCGTAAGAAGTCTGCCCTCCGAGAAAAAGTCTCCCACTTGTGTCACCCCAGCCTCGTGCCATGTCCTCAGCCTGCGCTCCGTGAGCGTGCCATTTTACTAAGGGGATGCCCAGAAGGGGTATCGTAGGTGCATAGGCCTGTCGTCCTCCAGTGTACCTTAGCGCCGCCCTCCACTGTTGGATTGCAAGTTTAAGCAGGGGGGGGCCGAGTCAGGTATTTTAGCCTTGGGGAGCAACAGTCGGTGCACTAATTCCCTGCTCCTGTCCGCCTCTGTCATGTTCAATTCGTGCAGATTACGTCCTGCTAACCAGTAAGCCAACCACTGAAGCTGGCAAGCCTAGCCATACGCTATCAAATCGGGAACTCCCATACCTCCACCATCCGTCGGCAATTGTAATTTAGCTAGACTTATGCGTCGTCTGCCCGCACCCCACACCAATTCCGTGAGTAGCGTGTTTAATTGTTTAAAGAAGTCCATGGGCACCAGGACAGGCAAGTTTGTGAAGAAGTATATCAGTCTGGGCAGGACCACCATCTTCGAAATCGCCACTCTCCCTGCAACCGATAACGGCAAAGTGGTCCAGAAGTGCACCTGTGGCCTTAGTGCACCAAGGGCCTTACCCAGGTTGCCCTCCAAGAGATCTTGTGCGTCCCTGTAGATTTGAATACCTAAGTATTTGAAGGTTATCGGCGCTATTTGGAACTGGTATGGAGCAAACTGTATGTGCGTATCCGCTATGAGCCTATGAAAACTATACCCGTATGATTTGGACGCGTTAATCTCCAGACCCGATAACCCTTTGAATTCCCGAAACACCTCAGACATCTGCCCTAGGGGGCTTGTAATGTCGCGAAGAAACAGTAGGATATCATCCGCGTATGCGAAGATGACATGGTGGGCGGCGAGTCTGGTAATCCCCATGGTATCCGCCAGCGTGCAAACTTTTATCATCAGGGGCTCCAGGGCTATTATAAAGAGTAGGGGCGATAACGGGCATCCCTGCTGAGTTCCCTTTGCAATGGCAAGTGGGGCAGAGATGCACCTATTGGTCCTGGTACGCGCGTGGGCTTGTGATAAAGTAAAGCGATCCATTTACTGTAATCCTGCAAGACTCCAAATCTGCCCAGCGCTTCCAGCATATGATCCCATCGCAGGGAGTCAAAGGCCTGTTTAAGGTCTAATGATATACATCCTTCGTTATGCTCTCTACCCCCCTCTCCGGTCATTAGTTGGCTCAGCCTCCTCAGGTTCAACGCGGTGCTCCTGCCCGGTACAAATCCGCATTGGTCTGGGTGAATCATATCCGGTATATATTGCGACAGTCGAGTTGTCAACAGTTTACTGAGGATTTTATAGTCCGTGTTTAGCAACGAAAAGGGCCTGTAATTCTCTACTTGTAGCGCGTCTCTCCCCGGCTTCAGCATGGACACTATTAGTGCCTGCAGTGTCGACTCCGGCAGTTCGCCACTGACCAGCGCCTCGGTGTAAAGCGCAAGGAGGCGGGGGGCTAGGAGATCTATATAAGTCAGGTAGAATTCCGCCGGTAGCCCGTCTGAGCCCGGTGCTTTGTTCCTTGGTAATACTTTGATGGCCTGCCTAACTTCAGCTAGGGTGAGGGGCTTAGAGAGATCGCGTTGTTGTGTATCTGTCAGTTGAGGGATGCATGCGTCAGTCAGGAAGGACTCTAAGTCTGGTACTGAGAGAGGCGTGTGCGGACCGTATAGCTCTGCATAGTATGACCGGAACGTTTCGTTTATATCTAATTGGGTCCGTATTATACCTCCAGCCTGGTCGTTCACCTCGGTTATAGGGACAATGTCTGGGGAGTTGCGCGTCAGTCTTGCCAGTAAGGCTCCTGCCCTGTCGGCCTGCGTATGCATCCTATTTGTGTATTCTCTATAATCTATCAACCGCAGTTCTTCCAGGATCTCAGCGTATTGGATACGGGCCTCCTGCAGTTGTGTGAGGGGAACGTCAGTGCCCGCCGCCTCACCTTCTAGCGTCGCCAGGCTTCCCTCTACCGCCCTCAGCCTCTCCAGCACCAGGCGCTTCACTCCTACTTTAGTGCCCATTGCCACACCGTGCAAAGTTGCCTTGAAGGCGTCCCACTCTATTTGCCTGCTGCTGGCAGTATTGCCGTTCTCAGAGAAGTATGTCGTGCAGGTGTCTAAAAGTGCGGATTTGAACACTGGGTCCTCCAGTAAACCTGGCGCTAGGCGCCATGTCGGGATGGGAGTGGGCAATTTCCCCCACTGCAATGTCAGTTCCACTGGATTGTGGTCCGACAGTGTCTTACCCATATGTAGCACTGAAGTGATCAACCCCCGCAGTGTCCTAGAGCAAAATATGCGGTCTATCCTAGTGTGCAACCCGTGTGGTGGGGAGTAAAACGTGTATTCCCTGTTGTTCGTGTTGAGGACCCTCCAAGCGTCATCCAGTTCCCAACCATGTGCCCATTGTGCCAGTGTCACAGCCTGTCTCCTACTGTCTGCTACATGCAGTGGCGGGTGTGATCTATCCAGTGCAAGGTCCAGGACCGCATTGCAGTCCCCCCCTATCACCCAGTGTTGGCCCGCCCAGTCCGACAATATTCCGCTAAGGTCATCGAAGAACCTCGACTGTTCCGTATTGGGGGCACATATACTGCCCAGTACTACGCATATGCCATCCAATGTTTCCCGTACAAATACATAACAGCCATTCTTGTCCACCCTTTTCTCTACTAGGGTAAACGGCACAGTATTCCTGATCCAGATTGCCGCCCCCCTGGAGAATGCTGAGTATTCTGTGGCATACAGTTGACCCTTCCATTTGCGAGCCAGTTTCTCTCCCTCCGCCTTATTCAGGTGCGTTTCTTGTAGGCATGCTATCTGTGTTCGCCTCCTATTCAGCTGTGCTCTAATTCTATGTCTTTTGTGGACCAACCCCATGCCTCTCACATTCCAGGTGCAGAACTGATATGGTTAGGTAATGACATTCCAGGAAACCTCCTCTCCCCCGGACCTTGCCCACGCTCCCATCTCATATGGCTGCCGAGTGTACATTGTAAGTGCCACTATTGTGCATAACCCCCCAACTTTAAGGTCCCCACCCAACAACTGTGCACTCTGATACCCTTAGTGAGCCACTTCGTTATGTGGCTACCCGACCCCATTAGATATTGCATAGTGAGTAGAGCCGACGTAGTCGGTTCCGTACCTTCTCTCGCCCAGTGTGCAGTGATGTAACGTGTGACCTGTGCGTGTAATAGGAACAATGATCCTGGCGTCTGATGCAACTGCGTGAAGTCGGCGTGCGTAAGAAGTCTGCCCTCCGAGAAAAAGTCTCCCACTTGTGTCACCCCAGCCTCGTGCCATGTCCTCAGCCTGCGCTCCGTGAGCGTGCCATTTTAGTAAGGGGATGCCCAGAAGGGGTATCGTAGGTGCATAGGCCTGTCGTCCTCCAGTGTACCTTAGCGCCGCCCTCCACTGTTGGATTGCAAGTTTAAGCAGGGGGGGGCCGAGTCAGGTATTTTAGCCTTGGGGAGCAACAGTCGGTGCACTAATTCCCTGCTCCTGTCCGCCTCTGTCATGTTCAATTCGTGCAGATTACGTCCTGCTAACCAGTAAGCCAACCACTGAAGCTGGCAAGCCTAGCCATACGCTATCAAATCGGGAACTCCCATACCTCCACCATCCGTCGGCAATTGTAATTTAGCTAGACTTATGCGTCGTCTGCCCGCACCCCACACCAATTCCGTGAGTAGCGTGTTTAATTGTTTAAAGAAGTCCATGGGCACCAGGACAGGCAAGTTTGTGAAGAAGTATATCAGTCTGGGCAGGACCACCATCTTCGAAATCGCCACTCTCCCTGCAACCGATAACGGCAAAGTGGTCCAGAAGTGCACCTGTGGCCTTAGTGCACCAAGGGCCTTACCCAGGTTGCCCTCCAAGAGATCTTGTGCGTCCCTGTAGATTTGAATACCTAAGTATTTGAAGGTTATCGGCGCTATTTGGAACTGGTATGGAGCAAACTGTATGTGCGTATCCGCTATGAGCCTATGAAAACTATACCCGTATGATTTGGACGCGTTAATCTCCAGACCCGATAACCCTTTGAATTCCCGAAACACCTCAGACATCTGCCCTAGGGGGCTTGTAATGTCGCGAAGAAACAGTAGGATATCATCCGCGTATGCGAAGATGACATGGTGGGCGGCGAGTCTGGTAATCCCCATGGTATCCGCCAGCGTGCAAACTTTTATCATCAGGGGCTCCAGGGCTATTATAAAGAGTAGGGGCGATAACGGGCATCCCTGCTGAGTTCCCTTTGCAATGGCAAGTGGGGCAGAGATGCACCTATTGGTCCTGGTACGCGCGTGGGCTTGTGATAAAGTAAAGCGATCCATTTACTGTAATCCTGCAAGACTCCAAATCTGCCCAGCGCTTCCAGCATATGATCCCATCGCAGGGAGTCAAAGGCCTGTTTAAGGTCTAATGATATACATCCTTCGTTATGCTCTCTACCCCCCTCTCCGGTCATTAGTTGGCTCAGCCTCCTCAGGTTCAACGCGGTGCTCCTGCCCGGTACAAATCCGCATTGGTCTGGGTGAATCATATCCGGTATATATTGCGACAGTCGAGTTGTCAACAGTTTACTGAGGATTTTATAGTCCGTGTTTAGCAACGAAAAGGGCCTGTAATTCTCTACTTGTAGCGCGTCTCTCCCCGGCTTCAGCATGGACACTATTAGTGCCTGCAGTGTCGACTCCGGCAGTTCGCCACTGACCAGCGCCTCGGTGTAAAGCGCAAGGAGGCGGGGGGCTAGGAGATCTATATAAGTCAGGTAGAATTCCGCCGGTAGCCCGTCTGAGCCCGGTGCTTTGTTCCTTGGTAATACTTTGATGGCCTGCCTAACTTCAGCTAGGGTGAGGGGCTTAGAGAGATCGCGTTGTTGTGTATCTGTCAGTTGAGGGATGCATGCGTCAGTCAGGAAGGACTCTAAGTCTGGTACTGAGAGAGGCGTGTGCGGACCGTATAGCTCTGCATAGTATGACCGGAACGTTTCGTTTATATCTAATTGGGTCCGTATTATACCTCCAGCCTGGTCGTTCACCTCGGTTATAGGGACAATGTCTGGGGAGTTGCGCGTCAGTCTTGCCAGTAAGGCTCCTGCCCTGTCGGCCTGCGTATGCATCCTATTTGTGTATTCTCTATAATCTATCAACCGCAGTTCTTCCAGGATCTCAGCGTATTGGATACGGGCCTCCTGCAGTTGTGTGAGGGGAACGTCAGTGCCCGCCGCCTCACCTTCTAGCGTCGCCAGGCTTCCCTCTACCGCCCTCAGCCTCTCCAGCACCAGGCGCTTCACTCCTACTTTAGTGCCCATTGCCACACCGTGCAAAGTTGCCTTGAAGGCGTCCCACTCTATTTGCCTGCTGCTGGCAGTATTGCCGTTCTCAGAGAAGTATGTCGTGCAGGTGTCTAAAAGTGCGGATTTGAACACTGGGTCCTCCAGTAAACCTGGCGCTAGGCGCCATGTCGGGATGGGAGTGGGCAATTTCCCCCACTGCAACGTCAGTTCCACTGGATTGTGGTCCGACAGTGTCTTACCCATATGTAGCACTGAAGTGATCAACCCCCGCAGTGTCCTAGAGCAAAATATGCGGTCTATCCTAGTGTGCAACCCGTGTGGTGGGGAGTAAAACGTGTATTCCCTGTTGTTCGTGTTGAGGACCCTCCAAGCGTCATCCAGTTCCCAACCATGTGCCCATTGTGCCAGTGTCACAGCCTGTCTCCTACTGTCTGCTGCATGCAGTGGCGGGTGTGATCTATCCAGTGCAAGGTCCAGGACCGCATTGCAGTCCCCCCCTATCACCCAGTGTTGGCCCGCCCAGTCCGACAATATTCCGCTAAGGTCATCGAAGAACCTCGACTGTTCCGTATTGGGGGCACATATACTGCCCAGTACTACGCATATGCCATCCAATGTTTCCCGTACAAATACATAACGGCCATTCTTGTCCACCCTTTTCTCTACTAGGGTAAACGGCACAGTATTCCTGATCCAGATTGCCGCCCCCCTGGAGAATGCTGAGTATTCTGTGGCATACAGTTGACCCTTCCATTTGCGAGCCAGTTTCTCTCCCTCCGCCTTATTCAGGTGCGTTTCTTGTAGGCATGCTATCTGTGTTCGCCTCCTATTCAGCTGTGCTCTAATTCTATGTCTTTTGTGGACCAACCCCATGCCTCTCACATTCCAGGTGCAGAACTGATATGGTTAGGTAACGACATTCCAGGAAACCTCCTCTCCCCCGGACCTTGCCCACGCTCCCATCTCATATGGCTGCCGAGTGTACATTGTAAGTGCCACTATTGTGCATAACCCCCCAACTTTAAGGTCCCCACCCCACAACTGTGCAGGACCAAACCTTGATACCCAACTGGGGTATGAACTAAATGCGGCCATGCCTATGCCGGGGGGGGGGCGAGCACCCAGCCGCTCACTCTCCGAGTGTAACCGATAAACTCCACCACCCTCGAATTCCCCATTAACAACATTTGTCCTGGGTTCCTTCCCCACCCTCCATGCAGTTCGTTGGAGTCTTATATACGTTACCAAGTCGCCTCCAGACCGCCCACTCTCACATGTCCTCCGCCATTTGTGCCGTTATTCTAGGGGACAGGTGCAGGCTAGCATCCGTGTCCGATGCCACTGTACTTGAGCTGTCTTGGCTGTTCGACACCGCATCAGTGTCCTTGTCGTGCTCTGCCAGGGCGTTCGTCGTCAGCAATGCCAGTTCCAGCGAGTTACCTCCCCTCGAAGCCCGGTCTTGTCCATCCTGTGACGATCCCGCTTCCGCAGCTCCATTCTGGGTCGAAGTGCTGGCCTTGTTTGCTGGTTGCTTCTGGTTCCGCTGTTCCGCGCCATTGACTCTCGAAGGAGGCGTCGGGAGCGCCACCTCCATCCATTCTGATGCTTCCTCCGGGTCATTGAAAAAATAAGCTTTGCCATCGTGAATGATTTTTTGTTTTGCTGGGAAGAATAGCGCATATTTCATATTACGGTCTCTCAGTGCTTGTTTCACTCCCCAGAAGGATGCCCTGGCTTTCTGCACTGCCTGTGTGAAGTCCGGGTAGATCGAAATGGTCTGGTTGTCAAATTTCAGTGTCCCGGCCTCCCGTGCCGATTTCAAGATCACATCCCTGTCTCTGAAATGTAGAAGGCGTGCAATTAAGGGACGCGGTGGCGCCCCCGGCCTCGGTGGTCTCGACGGTACTCTGTGGGCCCTTTCAACACTATACATCTGTGTGAGTTCCGCTGGGTCCACTATTGTCTTCAACCATTCTTCTACAAACCTGGTCGGGTTGGTCCCCTCGCTTTGTTCTGGTACGCCCACTATGCGGATGTTGTTGCGGCGTGAGCGTCCCTCCGCGTCATCCACCCTGTCTCACAACCCTTTCAGCTGCTTCTCCAACACCTCCAGGCGCGTGGAGTGTTCCGTCTGCTGAGGTCGGTCAGGGCGATCTTGTGCTCCGCTACTTTTTCCGCCAGCTTCTTATGGTCGTCTCTCAATAGGGATAGGCCCGTCGACATAGTGTCGATTCTCGCTTCTAGCGCTTCCCTAGAGGCTCTGATTTCCGTGAGGATAAGATCCAGCTTCGCATCTTGCACGGTCAACCCAGTTGGTGGGATCATATCTTCGTTGGTGGCTGTCAGCTGGTCTTCCGATCCCGATGAGCGCGCCGCGCCGGTGGAGGCTGGGTCCGGCTGCCGGAGTCTGTTGCGCCCCATTGTATCCTCTCTGGGCACACCCCACAGGCTATCACTGTGTGTCGGTCTCCGACCGTATTGGGGGCAAGTGTCTCTGACCGGGTCCTCCTAGCCCCCGCCAACAGCCTGGCGCACGGGGGGCGTGCTAAAGGGTGTGTTCACTTGCAGCGGGATCCACCAAGTTTTACACCCTTCTTCATCCCGGGTCGCCTCAGCGTAGAGCGTGCAAGTGGTGTGCCTCCCCCGTAGCACCCGGTGCGTGATGGTTCAGGCCCTGTGCCCCACTCCTCAGCGATCACCAGCCACCAACCATCCCTAGATCCACTTGCTCGGCAGGAGCTTGGTATTACAATGCGCCGTGTCTCTGCCCCTTCACCACTATGCCAATCGTCCCTCAGGGGCAGGAGTCCGTCTGCAGCCAGTGATGTCGTAATAAACTATAGTGTAGCCCCCTGCCTTGGTGTGCCTCTGAGAAAGGGGGGAGTGGGGCGGCGCAGGTAAAGTCCAGTGTCAGCGAGATCGTCCCGGTTACACCCGGCCAGGCAATGCACCTGCAGCTCACTGTCCGCTTCTGGCAGCGCAACCGCCGTTGGCAAGGACCCGCCTCAGCTCGTATACCCTCACTTGCCTCCACTTGGTTAGTAGTGCTCGTCAGCTATGAGCGCTCCCGGATTCCACCGTCCCAGCACGATATTTGGCTGTTATGCCTCTGTTGCGCGTCTTCTGCCTCCTCCGGGACCTCCGCGTCGTATCGGATCCTCGTGGGGCCGCCCTCTATCATGTCCTGTGCGGGGCGCCCAGTATTGCCTGTGTCTCACGCCTCTCACCTCTCCCGCCTTTGCGCCCGGGCCGGGTCTCCCCTGACGCCGCTGTGATGCGTCTGAGGGCCTGCACACTAGGCCTTTCCCCCGAGCCTCCTCCTGCCTGATGACGCCGTCTCTCGTCCCCACAGGTCTCCAGCGAGCAACCCGGCAGATGTCGAGCACCGGGGTCTCAGGAGCCGTTCCAGTGCCTCCAGTGTTTCCAGCAGCCTCGCCCACACTCTGTCAGCGGCCGAACCCGGGGCACCTCCGCTCCCCCTGAACCTGTGCCGTGGGCCTGTCTTTGCCCTCCCAGGAATCCGCCGGTAAATATGCCTCAGTCCCTTCCGATCATGTGTCAGGGCAGTCTCCTGGGTGTAAACAGTGCTCCGGTTGCCTTTTCCCGCATACAGGCCGATGGTACTCGGCCGTGCACCCTTTCTTGTGCCGCCGGGGTGTCACTTCCGGGCCGGTGGTGTAGTACTTTGGGCCGCGGCTTGAACCCGCACTTCAGGCCTCACCTCGGCGCCGATGTGAACCGGCAGGTAGGTCGTCCCGGAGCCTCCCACGGTTCTCCGGCGCTGCGGACAGCCTCCCTGTGTCTCTGATGTACTGGAGTTAGGAGTGTACGCCAGGATGCAGGATGAATTAGCAGGATTTTAGGGGTTTCTCGGACGGAGCTCGATCAGCCCGCGTCCAGCATGCCCGATTGCTAGCTACCCATTTCTATGTCTAATTTCTAAACACTTCAGTCTCACAATCATCTACAACACAACTACCCAGCCGCGGCCGGTAGTGGGAGTACCGGGCGGGCGGTGACATGGGGAGCGGGAGGGGCAGGGTGGGGGGTAGTAATGTAAGGATTACGGACCTTAACAGGTAAGTAAACATATAAATAAATAAAGCAAATTTCGTTGCGCACACTGCATCGCATTTGGTGATGCAGTGCGCGCAACGAAATTCATTTTATTTATTTATATGTTTACTTACCTGTTAAGGACTGTAATCCATACATTACTACCCCCCACCCTGGCCCTCCCCCTCCCCACGTCACCACCCGCCCAGTATTCCCACTACCGGCCGTGGCTGCAACTAACTCACAGTGAGGGAATGCACTCTCCTCCTTTCCAGATACCTCCTTCTCCTGCTGCTTCCCTTTGTTGCTGCTTGTCTTGTTTCTTCTCTCACAGCCCTCTCTCCATCCCCCAAAGCCAATTTCCCCACCTCCCTCTTTTTTAGAGTGCTTTGTTGGCAAGTCTGTGTAAAGCCAGGAACTAGATGAGTGGTGCGCAGCTCATATTTCACTATACATCTCACCTCCCTGTCATTCTTGGCCCATTGCGGAATTTTCTACGATTTTCTCTTCATTCGCACTTCCACCAGCTCATTATTTTGCCCCGCCCCATCTGACCTACTCGTATTGCCTGGTATCGCTCTTCTTGTCTCTTTCTCAGGCTGCATCTTTTTTCACATCGTTCCTCGTTCATTTCCTTGTCTGTCTTGTGGAAAAGTAAATTTTGCCATGTTATATGTGCCTACGTGTTCCTCATCCTATGTTATATGTGCATGATCGATATGCATATATCCCCCTATGATCGATTAAAGACGCAATTATAGTTGTGTCCAACTCTAGTATGCCAGTTTCCAGTTCTCGTGAAAGCAACGAGTACTAGGCCTATGTTACCACGTTTTACAGTGTGCACGTTAATTCATTGAATTGTCCCCGTTTCTAGGCCTCAAAAGGGCCCGGACACCAGATTCAAGCTCCAGTCTCCTGAACCCACTCTGAGGAGCGATGCAGCCCCCACCTGCATCCCTGACCCTTCACTTACTTCCTGCCGCACGGTGCCCGGCCCGGCCTGGCTCTGCCTGTCTGTCTGCCAAGAGTATGTTATGCTTCTAGTTATCAGTTCAGCTCCTCGTCTTCACATTCCTAAGCTACTGAACCGCATCAACAGTTTCAGCTATGGTCTAGTCTTTCTGTCTCCATGCAAGAGAAATACTGTATTAATATTCCTAGCACACGCATTACACGAAGAATATATGCATGCACCAGCCTTAGAGTCAAGTAGCCTCTGCCCTGATAGCTTTTAGTTTCTATCAACATGTACTCCAAACACAAGATACCAGATATGCCATAGGTACATGTCGTCCTGACACCGTAGACTTTAGTCTCCTCTTCTAGTGCAGAAGTCATAGCCCCCAGTTCTCCCTAGTCACACGTCATAGCCCGTTTGCGCGCACCACTAGGTTAAAGGTCCCAGCTGCTCTCAGGTAGCCCCCTCCATGTTTCCGCCCCATTTATGACACTTCTGTGACGTCTACATCACATGTCCATGTATACGCCTTGTACACGCCTTCTTGTTACGCCCATGTGTCCTTATTTTTCGTGACTGCTACGCCTACTGCTACGCCTACTGTATTGAATGTAATTGTAATGTATATATACCTTGTACTGTTACTTAGACGTTGCAGCTGCCATCCATTCTATTTCCGTGCAGGCTATCCCGTTCCTGTCCCTTCCCTTATGCCTGATTAAAGCCTGTTAGACTCAGATACCTCGAATCCTGTCTCTTATTTATTGAGCTATCTGTTTTATTCAATGTATTCAAAAATAGTACCGGTAATTAATTATTTATTTACCACATAATGGCGCCCGAATAGGGACTTGCCCTTTCCCCACGCGCCGGCGAAGCCACGCAGGCCCCCTGACCCTCTGCAGCCGTGACGGAACCATACCGTGCACGTGCAGATATTTCTGCTTCAAGTATCCCTCAGGCCCACGGAGGAGACGGAGACTGCGGTCCAGCATCCAGACGAGGCGGTGAGGAATGCGGCGAGTCCCGACCAGAGCCCAAGCCGAGAGTACAAGGTCCGAGGTATCCGGAGGCCCACCTGTAACTGAAGTCCGAAGTTCGTAGTCCGACGTCGTAGCAGTCCAGTCCAGTCCGAGGCCTTCCGTTCTTGCTGCCCGGTGAGTACCGTTGCTGGGGTAGTATCTAGACAGGGTCAATTAATTTGTCTCTGGTCCGATGGGTTTGGGTACACAGATCCAGTCCGAAGTATTCACTTAGGTGGATACGGGTCCTGACGTGTCTCTTTATGGGACCGGTATGTTCTGTACTGTTTTAGCAGTGCATCCAGTAATTCTAGTAAGTATGTTCTCGAGAAGTCCGAGTATTATGTTTTAAATGTACCAGGTAATATTCTGTTCGAACTGTTATTAATGTTATTTAATGTGTTTTCAATGTCGTGGTATGAGTGATTTGTTTTGCTATTCATTACTGTGTTTATCGTGTATTGTATTGTGTTTGGATTCAAGTCTAGAATGCCTCTGTTTTCCAAGTTACGTCAGATAGGAACCCGGAAAGGGTTACTCGAAGAACCAGTTCCTGTCCCGCCTAGGGACAGTCCAGGACATTTTATGTATCATAAGCATGGCTTAAGTGCCATATTGTATTTAGATTTATGGGTCGACTATACCAAGGATCTAGAAGAGAAATATAGATGGCCTGTATCAGGTACATGGGATGCCGAGTGCATCATGCGAGTAGAAGAGGCATTATGGAAAAAGAAAGCCCGACAGTCCCAGAAAGATGCCATCGAGTTATGGCGCAAAGAATCTCATAGAAGAACCGAAAAAGAAATCAGAAAAACAGAGTTAAGTAGGGAATCCTTAGAGAGAGCCCAAGAAAGGGAACTTCTAGAAGAAGGTGAACGAGTTAGAGCAGAACAGTCAGACAGACAGAGAAATGCTCTTATAAGGGGCATGTATCCTCTTCTTGCCGAGGGCTTGCCGAAGGCAACCCCGGAAGCATCCAGTAATTTTCCGCCACCATTAGTCCCGACTAGGCTACGTCATAAACCGACCGCAGCTGAAATTTTTCTTTCGTCCTATTTGGACGATACAGTCCCAGAATATGCAAATCATATTCCGCTTGTTCAACCTCAGCACCCTGTTAATAATGTAATCCCTGTTCCTCCAGCCACTGGTCCCGGGGACCAAGTTAATGTACCCCCGGCCCAGCCTACAGTAAATGCACCCGTTTTACCAGTCACGTTACTAGCACCCGCACGTCCGGTATTACCTGACGACTCTAGCCCAGGAGGGGCGGCGGGAGGCGCTCCTACCACCCCGCCTCAAACGAAACGAATGACGCTGAGAGAAGCAGCGTTACAACGTACACCGAAAGTCTCTACTTACGCAGCCCTCAAGAAATACCTTACTGATTGCGTATATGATTCAGTACCAGGTGAAGATTACATGATACTGTATTCAGTACGTTTACGACGAGTTACCACCTTTTTGGTTACTCTGCCAGACATGAAGGACCATCTAGATAGAATATATCGTTTTATCCGTACAGGGGAGGATCCAGAAAGTATTCACGAAGCTATGGCACACAGAAAAGTCGAGACTCAACATCTGATTTTACAGTTTTTGATTAACTGTTTAATAAGAGAACAAGACTATCCTGAGAAAGATAAAGATAAGATGAAAGTCCTGACAAAGTGGAGTGATAATATAGCCGAGGGAAAACACAAGACACAGAATTGTATAGACGCTATGTACAGGAAAATCCGTAAGGAAATTCTAGACATACACGAAAAAGAGAAAGCAAGGAAAACAACCGAGAAAGAGAGTGACTCTTCAAGTGAAGAGGTAGACAGCGAGAATCCCGACAGAATAGCGTATGTAGGTAGAACTAGACTTTCCGACAGACATTCACGTCCAGATTACAAGAAAAGTTTTCCTCCTCCAGTGCCAGAACAATGTTCTCTTGAGCAAGTATTCCAAGCTACCGATAAAATTCTGAAATCACGAATAGGTTATAGTGAACTTAATACCATGCATGAACAAGAACTAGCCCGATCAGCAGTCCGATGGACTAGTGATTCTACCACGTTTCCAGATGAAATCGTGGCACAAATGTTCCTGAAACTGCCCCCAGCCGAGCAGCGTCTGGTGGGTATGTATATGATCCAGCACCTCATCACACTGTATGAGGTTCAGCATTCTGATCCAGGTCCTTTACATGATGTATTGAACGAGTTACTCCAGTACAGATGGAAAGGTCTAGGTACCGATTTAATTAATGTCATTCTAGAACAGCGCCACAAATACCGAACGTTTCTGACTCCGCATTTTGTTCCCGTTCCACCCCCAGTAAGGAAGTCATTCTACATAGATAGACAGAATCCGTTACGAGAAGTACATCCAGTTAGGACAACGGGGGGTGCTCTAGAACGAGTATTTGTTTACACCCCCATCACGAAAATAGAACTTTTGGAGATGAAAAAGTTAATCCCCTGTCATGATAAAGATCCAGCAGGGTTCCACCGTGAATTAAAGGACATGCTCCGTATGGGAGAATACACGTATCCTGATATCATTAAAATGTTAAAGGTCTTGTTGCCTGCGGGCATATATGAAAAACTTAAAGAAAAAGAATGGGAGGTGGGAGAGAATAAGATAGATTGGTCCGCATTAGAAGCCGAAGATAACACACGAGTACCAGGTACCGGTCTTGGGGATAAAGCTAAAGCTTTGCCCGAACTGTTAATACAAGTCTTGCCAAGATTACTAGCCACGAAAAAGGAAGACTGGGATGCCATCTCAGCCTGTAAACAGAAACAAGATGAAGATACTAGTGACTTTTATTCTAGATTCGAGAAATGTTTCATTATTAATAGTGGTCTGAAAACAAGTAGTGAATCGTATCCACATCTTTTTGTTACCAAACTAGTCGAGAATTCAAGTCCACAAGTTAAAAATCGAGTACTGAAAGTCGAGAGTTCTTGGCAAGCTAATTCTCCGTCACAGATGCTCCAGATGCTCCAGTATCACCAGAACAGAATCAGGGAAGAGCAGGAACATGAAAGAAGACGTATGAAAGACACGAAAATGAAAGTATTAGTTGCACAATCTGTTCCACAAGACAGTCAGAAGAGGGGTCCGAATCAAGCCAGTCATCCTACAGCTCCCGTTAAAGGGACATGCAATTACTGTAAACAGTCAGGTCATTTTATAAACGAATGTGCAGTTCTGAAACATAACATAGCTACTGGTAAGACTAAAGAGAGACCGCGTCCGCCTAGACAAGAACAAGTTTTACAGACTTCCCAGCCACCACAGAATGCACAACAGACAGTTACAGTACCGCAGCCTATAGCTGCAACACAGCACGTTACACAGCAGATGTACCAGTATGCACAGTCAGAGTATCCAGATTATCAGCCGTATTCATGAAACAGCCTAGAGAGGGAGGTTGGCTTGCCTCTCATCGAGATTCCTGTAGATCAAGAGGGTCCCTATGTACACAGTCAAGTATTGGGGAAAGACAGAAAGTTTCTGATTGATACAGGGGCAAGTAGGACTACCATCAGTCATGACGAGGTTCCAGGGCCTCCGCTCTCAGGCTCAAGAAATGTTTCCCTTGGATTTTCAGGAAAGCCTATTGTTAATGAAATATCGAAACCAGTTACTCTAGAAGTTGGTCCACTGTCCCGAACTACTGATTTGTTACTTACGAAGTCATGTCCAGAAAATGTATTAGGCATTAAGACACTGAAAGAATTAGGTGCCATAATTTGTTGCTCCCCAGAGGGAGTAAGACTGTTCCTGCGAGATTTTAAAGGTCATTATGTATTACGTGATTTTGATCCAAGATTATTGAATGTACCACAGCATTTATGGGCGCAAGGTCCAACTGATGTAGGTTGTATGCACATTACACCCTGTCGTGTCACTCTGAAACAAGGTGTTGTATTACCACGAATCAGACAGTATAAATTGCCACCTGAGGCTGTAGCAGCCTTATCCAAAATTATTGACGAACTTATTGTTCAAGGAGTAGTTGTAGAAACTGCCTCCAATGTATGTAATTCTCCTATCATTCCGATTCTGAAACGTACTGATCCAAACGCACCTCCAGTTTATCGATTAGTGATCGACCTTCGAGAACTTAATAAGTGTATCATACCCCAGTACCCAGTGGTCCCTGATATTTCTTCTCTATTGACAGCCATTGATTCTGAAGCCACGTTCTTTACTGTAATTGATCTCAAGAACGCATTCTTCAGTGTCCCCATTCATCCAGACAGCCAGTTCCTTTTCGGATTCTGTTTAAATGGAAGAAGCTATAAATTTACACGAGCTCCTCAAGGTTTCACAGAAAGTCCTAGCATTTACAGTCAAGCACTTAAAAGACAACTAGACAATATTCAAATGCCAACTGACACTGCCCTACTCCAGTATGTCGATGATCTGTTAATCACAGCCCGTTCTGAACGTGACTGCGAGTGTGCGTCACTTACAGTTCTGTATTTTCTGGCCGAGATGGGGCACAAGGTGTCCCCTTCCAAATTGCAATTCTGTGTCCAGCAGTGGTATACTTGGGACACTTACTGTCCAAGAGGGGTAGGCAGTTGACACCTGACCGTATCCAGTTAATAGCGCATCTTCCACAGCCCAAGACTCAGAAGGAGGTACGAGCTTTTATCGGCCTCACTTCTTACTGTAGACAATGGATTCCTCAGTATGCATTTCTAGCCAAACCACTGATACAGTTAACGACACAGGAGGCAGCCGTATCGACTGTCCTCCCTTGGACCCAGGAACATACACTTGTTTTTAATGAGTTAAAGAAAGCTTTATGTAATGCACCTGTTCTAGCAACACCAAACTACAGTAAGCCTTTTACACTTTTTGTTACTGAACGTGATGGTACTGCATTATCTGTTCTTATACAAGATCAAGCAGGACAATACAAGCCCTGTGCTTATTTTTCTAGCACATTAGATCCGGTGGCCCAGGCTCTGCCTGCGTGCCTCAAGTCAGTTGCAGCCACAGCTCTAGCTATCAGACAAAGTGATTCCATAGTGTTAGGACACTCCCTGACAGTACAGGTTCCACACTCCGTGGAAGTTCTTTTGAACCGAACACAGACTCAGCACTTGACAATTGCACGTTTAACAGGTTATGAACTGACACTGTTTCAGCCACACATAGAAATCAGACGCTGCAACGTTTTAAATCCCGCTACACTGTTACCCTCAGTTACTTCAAGTCCTGCCACACATGACTGTGTGGAAGTTGTTAACACCATGACAAAGCCAAGACAAGACTTGACAGATATTGCATTACCTGATCCTGACCTGACACTTTATGTGGATGGTTCATGTATGAGAACAAGTACAGGAGAACTAGTAGCCGCGTATGCAGTGACTACGGACACTGAAGTTATAGAAACACACCGTATTGATACCCTGTCTGCTCAAGCAGCAGAGCTAGTTGCTCTGACCCAAGCCTGTATACGTGCCAAGAACCTGAAAGTTAACATATACACAGATTCACGTTATGCATTCGGAGTCGTACACGACTTTGGAGTGCTCTGGCAAGAGAGAGGTTTCATGACTTCTCATGGAACTAAGATTCAGCATGGCCTCCTCATTCAAGCTCTGTTAGATGCAATACATTTACCGACAGCTATCGCTATCATGAAGTGCAAGGCGCATACGAAAGTCACCGACACCATTTCCCAGGGTAACGATCTGGCAGATCGTACAGCCAAGCTTACAACTCAGACTCCAGACATTCCAGTTAACAAGACACCGACACACATTCCAGATCAGACAACTTGTATGACAGTTAAGGACCCTACATAAGATGTACTAGATATCCAGTCACATGCTACCTCTGATGAAATCAAGAAATGGTCCGAACAAGGAGGGGTCCAGACAGATCAAGGATGGTTAACGAAGGGAAAAGCCACATGGTTTCTCCCCGACTCAATGGTTCAAGTCATTATTAACACCGCACATAGTCCAGTACACCTAGGAGAAAAGGCCATGTTAGACAGTATCCAGAACATTTGGTTCAACAAGCATTTACGAGCAGCAGCCAAGCAGAAAGTGCGTACCTGCATGATCTGTTGTCAGTTCAATCCAGGTAAAAGTGTCCCGGTGGAACAAGGTGGATTCCATCCTCCTGACCACCCTTTTGAAGTCCTCCAGATGGATTATATTCAGATGGAGCGATGTCGAGGTTTCAAGTATGTCCTCGTAGTTGTATGTGCTTTGTCCAGATGGACAGAAGCATATCCAGTTCCAGATTACACTGCCGCGACCACTGCCAGGCAGTTGGTTCGTGAGTTTTTCCCCCGCTATGGTTTGCCAAGGGTCGTGTATTCAGACAACGGCCAGCCATTCTCCTCTGAACTCATGAAACAAGTTTCCCTTCTGTTAGGGTACCAGTGGAAGTTCCATTGTGTACGCCATCCTGAAGCAGCTGGTCTAGTTGAGAGACATAATCAGGTTCTGAAAATCCGCATCGCAAAAGTATGCGCAGAGAAAGGTGTAGATTGGTTGGTAGCACTGCCAGTTGCCCTTTTTTATATGAGAATGGTTGCACACTCTAGATCAGGTCTGTCCCCGTACGAGGTCGTATTCGGCCGTCCTCCAAATATGTGGGGTACACCTATGCCCCGAAAGATTACAGACGTTTCCAGTAATATGCTGACAGATTACCTAGCTTCCTTGATGTCTGCCCTACACTCTTGTCGTTCACAGGTCGCCGCTGCTTTTCCAGACAACACTCAAGTGAAACCGCACGAAGTCGTTCCAGGTGAACTCGTGTTGGTTCGAAACTTCGATCGTTCAAGTCCGCTGGAGCCCCGCTGGAAGGAGCCCAAGTTGGTGTTATTAACAACAAGGACCGCAGTCAAGCTCGAGGGACGCAAGGGCTGGGTACATACCAGCCACGTCAAGAAATTCCATGGATTACGACCAAAGACATTTATCAAAGACTGCCCTGTCCTCAAAGACTGCCCAGACACAGACTCTAAACTTCCCCTGTTAGAGAAAACTCCGCAGCAGGAGTATAAAGCCAAGTTGAGGTCTAGCAAGTCAGACAGTTTAATTGTTTAAGTCCCTCTCGGGTGAAGCGGTTAGACAGGTTCCTGACATGTATGAGATAGACCCACATAGTGAGAGAGTTAGTCAAAACTCTAAGAGAATACGCTATCAAAAGAATATTTGCAGTAGATGCATCGTTACTCTGTTATTTTTTATGTTTCTGAGTCTTATGGTTACCTGCATAAGTTATGCTTTTCATTTATGTTTTCCTATTTCACATGTACATATGTTTCCTAATGTTACAGTAGAGCACACATTTAGTGACCTGCCTCCTCACGAGTTATCCTATCGTCTTGCTATGCGTAATAACACATTTATCAGAATGTTACACTATTCACACCAGACCAGCAATGCCACTAATTGTTGGGTGTGTGGTCAACTCCCCCCTTTCCAGACACCGAAGGGAGTTCTGCCACTCTTTCCTTACCCGTTTTCACATAATGGTTCGTGTGGAGCATGGTCCACGTTAACGTCATCCTTAACTGATATATCCCTTCTGAATCGAACATGTTTCCCAGACAAGGAAGGACTTTCCCATAGAACAGGGTTAGATCTAGAAAATGAAGTATATGATTTAGGTAATTATTCCTCGAATTTCATGGTTTTGAATGTTCAGTCCGAAACTACTCCAGACTCGCCTTCCATAACAGTCCTACCCGTCAAAGGCGAATTATGTGTCAGAAAGAATGCTTCCACACATGTAGGACATAGTGATTGTACTACTGTGGTCGAGTATAGTGACAGTGGGAAATCTATTTTCAAAGCCTCACGTCATTCTTATTTTGTGTGTGGTCAGACCGCATATATACGTCTGCCCCTCGATTGGGATGGAACATGTTATATTGCCTTCCTACTGCCACCAGTTTTCCTAGCCCCATCTGATTATCATAGAAACACACATCTAGTACACGTTAGACATAGAAGGGAGACTGAGTCCCCAATTGTCGATCAAACTGAAACTGCTCTAGAACAATATCAAGACTTCAATAAAGGTTTCTTTTTCTTTATAGGTCCTGTCCAGAATAGTAAGTTAATACGTAGGCTAACCAGAACCCTTGAAGCAGTAGTGAATGAGACTACTTCCGCTCTAGGTAATTTAACCGAAGAGCAATCTGCTATGAGATTTGTCGTGCTCCAAAATCGTCTCGTTCTTGACGTCATACTGGCCGATAGAGGAGGAGCTTGTAGAGTCATCGGATCTAGTTGCTGCATTTTCATTCCTAATAACGCACCGTCTGTTTATTCAGCTATAACCAGACTTCATAAAATTGCCCATCAGTTACACCAGAATCCAGGCACCTGGACATGGTCCGGTTGGCTCTGGAATATCATATCTGCCTGGGGATGGAAGGTATTGTCATTTATAGGTATAGCAGTAATGATCATATTCAGTTGCTGCCTCTGTTTACAATGTGGCCCTGCGATTTGCGGCATGTGTGCTACATCCTGTATTCCTAGTCCTAAATCCCGTTCCAAGACAATTCGAGACGAGCAAATGATGCTATATGAACAGATAGATGGTATCATGAATATTGATGTTTCCTGATGGAAACGTAGGGCACAAGGAGGGAATGTGGAAAAGTAAATTTTGCCATGTTATATGTGCCTACGTGTTCCTCATCCTATGTTATATGTGCATGATCGATATGCATATATCCCCCTATGATCGATTAAAGACGCAATTATAGTTGTGTCCAACTCTAGTATGCCAGTTTCCAGTTCTCGTGAAAGCAACGAGTACTAGGCCTATGTTACCACGTTTTACAGTGTGCACGTTAATTCATTGAATTGTCCCCGTTTCTAGGCCTCAAAAGGGCCCGGACACCAGATTCAAGCTCCAGTCTCCTGAACCCACTCTGAGGAGCGATGCAGCCCCCACCTGCATCCCTGACCCTTCACTTACTTCCTGCCGCACGGTGCCCGGCCCGGCCTGGCTCTGCCTGCCTGTCTGCCAAGAGTATGTTATGCTTCTAGTTATCAGTTCAGCTCCTCGTCTTCACATTCCTAAGCTACTGAACCGCATCAACAGTTTCAGCTATGGTCTAGT
The DNA here is from genome assembly GCF_964261635.1 of Lissotriton helveticus. Taxonomy (NCBI): domain Eukaryota; kingdom Metazoa; phylum Chordata; class Amphibia; order Caudata; family Salamandridae; genus Lissotriton; species Lissotriton helveticus. The sequence continues at coordinate 1,310,434,746 of NC_136068.1, forward strand.
CTTTCTGTCTCCATGCAAGAGAAATACTGTATTAATATTCCTAGCACACGCATTACACGAAGAATATATGCATGCACCAGCCTTAGAGTCAAGTAGCCTCTGCCCTGATAGCTTTTAGTTTCTATCAACATGTACTCCAAACACAAGATACCAGATATGCCATAGGTACATGTCGTCCTGACACCGTAGACTTTAGTCTCCTCTTCTAGTGCAGAAGTCATAGCCCCCAGTTCTCCCTAGTCACACGTCATAGCCCGTTTGCGCGCACCACTAGGTTAAAGGTCCCAGCTGCTCTCAGGTAGCCCCCTCCATGTTTCCGCCCCATTTATGACACTTCTGTGACGTCTACATCACATGTCCATGTATACGCCTTGTACGCGCCTTCTTGTTACGCCCATGTGTCCTTATTTTTCGCGACTGCTACGCCTACTGCTACGCCTACTGTATTGAATGTAATTGTAATGTATATATACCTTGTACTGTTACTTAGACGTTGCAGCTGCCATCCATTCTATTTCCGTGCAGGCTATCCCGTTCCTGTCCCTTCCCTTATGCCTGATTAAAGCCTGTTAAACTCAGATACCTCGAATCCTGTCTCTTATTTATTGAGCTATCTGTTTTATTCAATGTATTCAAAAATAGTACCGGTAATTAATTATTTATTTACCACAGTCTCTAGATCATTGCCTCCCTGCTCTTTCTTTTTCCATGCCCTCTCCCACTCTGTAGGAGGCTGGCTTAGTATATGGTGCTCATTTATGTAAGTGTAGCACCCTCCACTAATCCAGACAACCCTTATGAAGATTTTAGTGGTTAGACAACCTTAAAAAGCTCTCTAAGTGGTAGCTGTGGAGAGCGGCCTCCAGACTTAGTCCAGAAGGAGTGTAATGCAGCTTGTTTAACCAGAACTAATCATATAGTGTAGGTTAAGTGAAAAAGAACCACACAGTGCAGTTATAAAAATATGTATTTATTATAAACACTCAGTAACACATTGCAATATCTCCTACCCGGAGATATAACCACAATACACACAATACTTTGGAAATAGAACACGTTAGTAGCACAAATACACAGTGGTCTCCAGGGGGAGACCAAAAAATATACTAAGAAAGTGGAATGCAAATCATGACCTAGGTCAATACTGGACCCAAAAGACATAGAAGAGCCAGGGACCCAAGGAACCCCCCAAGGTAAGTACCCAGGAACCCCACTGAGGCCATGTGCAGAGTGGAAACACAACCACGTGCTCAACACAAGTTATTGGGTAAGTCACGGTTGCAGTTTTTAAGAAGAAGGACCCTTTCCAGAGGACCCTGAAGAAACCCTTTGGAAGATGGAAGGTTGGAGAGCCACCCCACCTGTGGATACCCAGGGAACCAGGATATCTACACCAGGGAAGCCGGCTGCATAGGTGAGAAGGGACGTCGGAAACCGCCGTAGACCACAATGGAGGACTTCAGTGAAGATGCCGCTGGCGAAGAAGGTGAAAGAGGTCGGTGGAATCTAAAGGTGTTTTCAAGATAAGAGGTACCTGCAAGCAGAGTGGACAGAGTCTATGCCACTCAGGCGTGCCCAGGAGGCACGGGAGATGAATTCCCACTGATGTCGGAGATGCAGGAGAATTGATGGTGACGTGAAGCTGCAGCTCTGCAGACCAGGCAATGCTGTGGAAGACCAGGAGCTGTTCACAAGCTGTGCCATGTCGGATGTCAAGAGCCAGGGGTCGGTGTCCGTCAGGGGCACCAACAAGCCTTGGCAACAACAACAAACGTAGTAGACACAAAAGGTGCAATGTCAGAACCAGCAAGGTCCAAGTGACTAACCACAAACAGATAAGTCAGAGCAGTCCCTCAGCAAGCAGGGGAGCCCACTGTAGCCAAATAATACCCACAAGAGGACCCACGGTCTGAAGGCACAGGAGTCACAAGAGGACCTCAAGCAGCTCACCAATGATGCAGACCCACGGTGCAGGGGATGCTGTCTGGACAAAGATCTTGGCTGCAAGAGATGATTGAGGCTGGAGATTCTTGGAGCCTGCCTGACGATATCTAGTGAGAAGAGTCAACAAGCCTTGGTAACGGCAAATCAATGCAGTGCACAGGGGTACAGCTCCAGCAGTTCTGACAAGGGATACTGGCTTCAAACTTGCTGTGAAGATACTGCTGGCCTTGAGGGAGTTGCAAAACCACCACCTGTGTTGCTGAACCTTTCAGAGTCTGTAGGAGTTTAGGGATAGCAGACCGGTCAGTTTTGTTGCGGGGCCTGCAGGTGCTGGGAAGTGACTCCTTCACTTCAAGGGAGATTCTGTTGGGTATCTTGGATGTCCACAGACCTGTAGAAGAACCTGCATGGAGCACAGGCACAGATGATGGAGATGCCTGGTAGGACAATGAGACCAGGAGTAGCAGGAGTCTTCCCAGTTGCAGTCTCGGTCCCAAAGCAAAGTCCAAAGTGCCCAGACGAGTGAAGATGAAGTGGTTTAGGATCTGAATCTTGTCCCATGATGAATCTAAGGAACCACCCACAGGTAAGCCCTTAAGTACCCTAAGGAAAGGGTTGGGATGATTCAATGGTCCCTCCCACAAGAGGGACTGGACAGTGGGGAGAATACTCCCATGTCCTTTGTCCAGTTTTGCGCCAGAGCGGGAGGCAATGGTTTCCTGAACCTTTTCCAACTGGAGTATGCAAGGAGTGTACCAAATGTGCCCTTTAAAGCCGAATAGTGGTGCTGGCAAGCTCCCCCACTCAGTACCAATACACTAAGTCTTTTCTGGGAGGTGGTCACACCTTCCTGTAACAGGAAACCTATTGTCCTGCCTTCCCCTGCTCAAGCTTGGCTCAGCAGCCGGAGGGCAGAACCATGTGTCTGGTCAGGAGCAGCCATAGTTTGCTGTCCGTGTCTGGAAGACTGGTACCGGAGCACTGAAGGCCTCCTGTTGGGGCCCCACTGTGCATGGAAACATACCACCAACACCCTTTACGGTGTTGGGGTATGATTCCAACATGTTTCATACCAAACACTTTACAGACACTTTAGAGTTAGCCATTGTGTAATGAAGCATGGCCACTCGTAATGGCTGATGCACTTACAACCCGGGAGAAAGGGTTCCATGGATTGTAGGGGTGTCCTACTCATGAAGGGGCACCCTCACACTTATAATTGAGCACCCTACCTTCAGGATTGAAACGCCTGCCTTAGGGGTGACTTATAGATTTTAAGTGCAATGACCTCAGATATAAGAAAACTTATATCTGTTGTAAGTAATGCTAGCATCAACTTACGCAGCCTGCAATGGCAGCCCTGTAGTCACATTTGATCGGTCTCTCATGGTTGGCATAATACATGTTTCAGCATGCCCTGGCTACCTTAATACCATATACTAGGTACTTACAAGGGTACCCCAGTAGCCCATCTGGGATGTACCTAAGTACTCACCATGTCAAATTTAGGGAAGAAGTACAGTGACTGGGATCCTGATTAGCTGGATCTCAGTCAGACTAGTCAGACTAACATAATGATACCAGCAAAAAGTGTGGGGTGACCATGAAAGTAGATCCTACTTTCCTACACACTCTATCTGCCTGTGTTTCCTTGCCTTCTCAAGCCCCTTTCTTTCATTATCAAATCATCTCTTTACCTACTCCTTCTCTAGATGCATCTTGTTCCCTTCCATTTTTCTCCGTCCTCTCCTTTTACTTCTCTCTACCTATTCTTTCATTCCTCTTCACTTTTTCCATTCTCTTATTTCTGTCTGCCTTTGTGTCCCTCCTCCTCCTCTCTTTCCCTACTGCACCCCTCTCATTATTTCTAACTGCCTTTCGCCATACTCTTCCCGTTGTCAGGTAGCCACCAACCCTCTGCGGTGCTCCTCATTCTTCAAGTGGGTCTCCTGTACAGCTGAAGGCCAATCAATATCCAGTGTTGGCTGTCACAGATCGGGGATTGGGGAGGGGTTGTGGAGCATTTAAAAAATAAATTACAAAAAGAGAAGAGAACCCTTAACTTATTGCCACGTCCCACGTGTCTGCTATGTCTCTCCCCCGTCGGACTCGGCCAGAACAGCACCAGGAAACACACCCAGGCTCCCCATGCCAATCACAATGTTGCACCATTGTGATTGGTCTGAGTGCCGTGGTTCAGCACTCAGATGGAGACTGGGGACCTGGACATGTTCTCCATGCAGACTGTAATGCAGCCTGCATGGAGAACTTGCAAAGTGCGCATGACTGGCCGGTCCCAGAGGGCCAGCCAAGCAGTCATGCGCACTTAGAGTGGGCAAACCATTCCTCCCCTGCCCTGCTCTGAGAGCAGAGAAGTGCCTCCCGCCCACAAAGCAGCTGGAAACAATAAAATGTTAATAACAACAAGTTATTATCATTTTATTTTTGCTTTCGTCACACTGCTTAAAAGCAGTTGGGTGACGCTCCTCCGCCTGAACGGAGGAGCTGCCACTATCAATATCTCTTAAAGATAAGAGACTGGGGGGGTGGCTCCTGTGAACCTTGGCCAGGCCTGCTCTTTCAGAGAGTCGCTCCAGATGACCTTGGAGCTGCCTCTGTTTGATGTCACTACACCCTGTCACCTGAAAATGTAGTGCACAGTCCGCCAGCACATCATCTTTCAATCTTAATTGGACAGGAGGCAAGAGACATGTCGAGCTGGCCTTCAATTCAACAAAGGTGTCTGCTAAATGGTTCCACTTGGTATGTTATGCCTTCTTTGGAATGCTGACTTGAGAGAAGACAATTTCCACAAGGAACAGTTAGAACGTGAAAGTGGAAAATGACAGAACAATTCTGAAGGGACATGTCTGGGAGACGATGTATGCACTTGTTCTTAGTAGATTTAAAGGGAAGTAATGCGGAGTCTGTGTGCACGAGGGACGGCTTCTTGTAGCACATCAAAGGCACGCGCTTTGTAGGCCTCCTCGCTGCGAGTGTGAAGTGGGCACACAGGAACATGCATTTCTGGCAGTGCTTTGTGTACCCACTGTTAGCACCCATGAGACTCCCACCATTCCCACTATCCCTAGCACAAAACGTACTACCAAGCACTCTGAACTTCACCACTTCCATTAATTGACCCCTGCAGGGCATTACTCTTCAAGGACCTGTGCACTTCTTTCTGTAGCTTATCTCTCCCCCTTGAGCACCTCGGAGGCCATCTATGTAGTGCGAGAAGATTCGTGTTTACAAACACGCGGGCAGTGCTTTGTGTACATTACCCGCTACCGTTTCAGCAGACATGCCCATCCATGGCTTATCCGGTGACTTCAGAGCTCTGCGCCTTACTTCCCAAGGCAGTCAGTGGAAGGTCACACACCAACTGCTTTGTTTTTAGAATGTACATCAAGCACGTTAAGTACTGCCTGTGTCTCTTGCTTTCAGTATATTTGTGGATTATTTTATTTTTTATAAAACGCACTTTGTTGGCCAGAGTGCAGCCTACTACCCTCCTTCCCCAGTAAAGGAGTAGCATGTAGTAGACTGTAAACCCCATTCCATGTATGTCGGAGCTAGTGTCTGGAATACAGTAAGTGAAAGGACATTATTGCAGAGTAATACTGGAGTAAACATACTCAACATCTTACAAATGACATTGAATATCAAAAGTTCAAGAATGTGAGAGAAGAACTTTCTGTTACGCAAGAAGGCATTATATTATGAGGTTTGAAGTACTGGAGAGCAGAATTTCATACAAAAAGTTAAAATGAAAACGCAATTTTTTTACCTCTATGGTAAAACTGCATGAAAAGTAACATGCAAAACTAAACTAAGTTAACTTTTTTGGGGGAAAGTTTCATGCACATTTGTCCAACTACGCCAAAGTTATCTGCAAAACAATAATCTCCTTTTTTCAATTGAAACTTGCACGAACGTATCTACCTCAGACAAACGCACACACAATCAACCGCAGCTACCTCAACATCGCCGCCGACAACTACGGGAATGAAGGAGAGGGGGGAACGACAACAGCCATATCCTTTTTTTTGTTTAATTTTTTGCTCTTTCCCTCCACTCTAGGCGGACTTTTTGTGTATGCACCAACTCAGCAATAGAGACTATGCAAGGACTTGGGGGGGAGGGGAGTGTGAGGACCCTTGCTGTCGCACACCCGGTTTTCTACTGGCGGAGGGAGGGGGGGAGGGAGGGAGGGGGGCGGACAGAGGGGGAGGGCGGGACAGGTGGACAGGACGGCAGACGAGACAGCAGGCATTTGTGTAACAAAAATTTCCCTTTTCCTTTCTCATTTTTCCTTTCTCCTCTCTCACTATATCTCTTCCTCACCTTTCATCCCATACCGTACATTCCAAGCCCCGGGGGGGGGGGGGGGTCACAAGGTACACCACGGAACACTGACATACAGGCCAGCACCAAAACGTAAGAAAAACAGAAACACCAGCGATAGCCCTGCACCACCATGACAGACTCAACAAGGGCTAGCCTAACCACGAACCTGAAGGTGGTATCCATGAACGTTAAAGGCCTGAACCATCCGATCAAACGCAGGAAAATACTAGAACATCTGGCCAAACTAAAGGGCGACATTTACACACTGCAAGAGACTAAACTCAAGCTACTCAAAGCAAGATGGATAGGGGACATACTCTGCTCGCCGGCAAAAGGGAAGAAACGTGGAGTAATAACCATCCTGAGCAAGAGGGCCAACCTAACCATACAAAAGACAAACGCAGACGAAGACGGACGCATGCTAATAACAAGCGTCCAGAAAGGCAAAGACCAAATACATGTAGCCAACATCTACGGACCAAACTCTGAAGATAAACAATTCTGGCAGGAAGTGGACAGCAAACTATCCGACCTACCGCAAGAAGACCTCCTGCTTGTAGCAGGAGACATGAACAAGACGATGGATCAGGCCACAGACAGGCACCCAAACAGACCAAGCCATGACTCCCACAACAACAACACCCTGAAAGACCTGTGCATCAAACATCACCTAGCAGACCCATGGAGGCTACAGCACCCAACGGCGCGCGAGTACACTTTCTACTCGCACCCACACAATTTCTACAGTAGGATTGACTACATACTGATGTCCAACACCCACACGCACCTAATAGAGGAAACGGAGATAGCTCCAATAACCATCTCAGACCATGCGCACATATCACTCACTCTGAGCGGCAAACACAACGAGAACCCAACGAGAAGATGGAGACTAAACGACGACATCCTGCAGAACAGAGAAAACTTGAAAGAAATCGAGGAAGCAATAAAAGACTACCTCAAACACAATGACAATGGCGAAGTAGGGAAGAGCACCATCTGGGACGCCCTCAAAGCAACACTAAGAGGTAAATTGATCAACATCAAATCAAGGATGAACAGAAGCAGGAACAAAAAAATCTCCGAAATAGAGGAGGAGATAAAAGCACTGGAGAGAGGTCATTGCGCAAACATAACAGACAAGAACACACTCACCTTGCTCACAAAGAAGAAATACAAACTGAACAAGATTTTGAGCGAAAGAGCAGGCTCCTGGCTGACAAAATTCAAATCTGTGAACTTGTGCGCAGCCAACAAAGCAGGGAAACAGCTGGCATCCTACCTAAAAGCAAAACAAAGGCAACATACAATCGCAGCGATAACAGACAAAACCAACAAGTCCCAAACAACAAACAAAGGAATACTAGAAGTCTTCAGACAGTTCTACCAAGAACTATACTCCGAGGATAAGAACCTGAGCAAAGACGGAGGACTCACTCTTCTCAATGACACCAATCTGCCAGAACTCAAAGAGGATGAGAGGGTGTCGCTCGAAGCCGATATAACAGAAAAAGAAATTGAAGCAGCAATCAGCCAGCTAAAACAGAACAAAGCGCCAGGACCAGATGGATACTCCACCATGTTCTACAAAACTTTCGGCGACAACATAAAAACGCTACTGGCAGAAACATACTCGGCCTGCATACAGAACGGCAAGATGACGGAGTCCATGAGCGAAGCCAACATCACAATAATCCCCAAGGAGGGGAAAGACCCACAGCACCCGCTGAACTACAGACCCATCTCGCTAATAAATGTCGACTGTAAAATCTACGCAAAGATACTGGCCAATAGACTAAACAAAGTCCTACCAGACATCATCCACAGCTCACAAGTGAGGTACATCAAAAGCAGGCTATCGCAAGATAACACAAGGCTACTATGCCATCTAATCAATCACACAACACAGAACAGCGAACAGGCAGTCATGATAGCGCTAGACGAAGAGAAAGCCTTCGACAGAGTCTCGTGGCCGTTCCTAAGAAACTGCATGGGAAGATTCGGCCTGGGGGAGAAATACATAGCAATGGTGATGGCCCTCTACAACAAACCAAAAGCAAAAATAGTGGTGAACGGCAGTACATCCGAAACGCTCACACTAGGAAGAGGCACCAGGCAAGGATGCCCCCTCTCACCCGGCCTCTTCCTGCTGGCACTAGAACCCCTACTAGCCAGAATTAGAGACAATACGGAAATAACGGGCGTCAAGGTCAAAGAGAAGACAGTTAAACTAGCGGCGTATGCGGATGACATCCTAATCACAACCACAAACCCATCTTCGTCAATTAAAGCGCTCATGGACACAATAGGAGAGTACGCCGAAGCCTCAGGGTGCAAACTCAACAAAGACAAATCGGAGTGCAAACCAATGAACGTCCACACCACAAGAGAGGTCCTCGGGGACTCCGGCCTGGCATGGCAGACAAAACCACTCAAATACCTAGGACTGCACTTTGGGAGAGACCTAACATCCACGCTTCAGCACAATGAGGACTTAACGCTGAAAAAAATAAAAGAAAGACTAGAACTATGGTCGCCAAAATACATAAGCTGGTGGGGAAGGATAGAAACTATCAAGATGATGATAACGCCGGCGATAAACTACACGCTAACCATGCTGCCACTCCCGATGACAGAAGCTTTCCACAAGAAACTAGACAAACTTATTAACATCTTCTTATGGAAAAACAAAAAACCCAGAATCAGCCTACACAAACTGAGACTAACCAAGGACCTTGGGGCCTCACTCTGGCAAACTTCAAAACATACCAAACAGCTTGCCTGGCAAGGCAAGGTACAGCCTGGATAGATGACACCCAAACCTACAAACCAGTCTGGCTAGAGGTGGAGAAAGACATCCTAGGAGGCCTCAACCCAATAGCTCTTCTAACAGCAAACAGAAACCCCTACAGATCCAACCCAATACTGAAACACATGAGGGAAGCGCTGATGAAAATAGACAGACGCATGATGCAGAAGTTGAAAGGCACAGCATGGGAATCTATCTGGTGAGGAAAATGAAATTTTGCCTGACAAATGCCCCCTGCGTATACCCTATGTTACATGTGTGTGCATGTCATCCATGCATATTCCCTGTAGTGGCCTGAATCACTAGGCCTCTACATTCATGTCCTGCATTAGAAATGCCAGTCATCAAAGTCTCCCAAACGTTAAGGTAGCATAAGGCCCATGTATTTGCATTTCATGACTCCTGACACACTGAAAGCCGCAAGAAGCCCAGCAAGAGGCTTGCCAAGACAGTATTATGAATAACAGTTATCTGTTGCTTTACAGAATCACATTACAGTCTGGTGAAGAAGGTACACAGAACCCATCTGCATAGATAGGGCCCAGCCATTCTGTCTCCATTTAAGTGTATTACAGTGCTTGCACCCATAGAAAGCTCATGCAATGAACGAATAATCAGATAATACATCCCCTGACTCTAGATATCAGTTGTACTAGATGTGCTGGTCGCCTTGACACAAGAGATCTCTCTACTAGGTTGAAAGTCAGCTTCCTCCCAGTTACACGTCAATTGCACGTCATGCTCAAAGTTGCACAATTAGGGCATAGTTCCAGCTAGCTATCCAAACTCCTCCTCTAAGTACCCACCCACCTATGACACCTACCTATCACCTACCTATGACTCATAAAGTGTACACCCACATGTTCTTATCTCATGTTCTCTCTGCTCTGCCTCGAGCGTTCCTTCCTACGTCCTATGTACAAGGAGTAAAATGTATATAACCCATGTTCAGTAAATAATTGTTAGAAGACTCTTCCTGAACCTCAGAGGTGATGGAACATATTCTCCCTTTGACTCGAGTTATTGGAATAAAGCCCATTTTAACTTGGACACCACGGATCCTGTCTCTCATTTGATGCATGATACTTTGTTAATGCCTAGAAATTCTGCCAGGGTAATATTTTATTTACCACATAATTTGGCGCCCGAACAGGAACATATCCCTTTCCCCACTCGCCGGAGTTGTCGGTCTAGTCTTTGCCCCCTTCTACAGCCGTGACGGACTTCAAAGCGCTTCAGCAGGACTTCCTGCCACTCCCTCAGGCCCACGGAGGAGACGGACTGCGACCAGGCATCCATGTGAGGCGGTGAGGAACGCGGATCGTCTCATCCAGAGCCCAGCCCGTGAGAGAGCAAGGTCCGAGGTCTCCAGAGGTCCACCTGTTCCAAGGCGCAAGCGTAGTCAAGTCAAGTTTCCGAGGCCTTCAAGTTTCAAGTTCTGCTTTCCCGGTGAGTACCACTATGGGGAATGCATCAAATTTCAAGACGGGCCCACTGTAAAAGGTAGGAACGGTCAAGACGGGTCCACGGTTAAACGTGGGCCCGGTCAAGACGTGTCTCAATTTTTGGGACCGGTATGGTTGTACTGTATTTTCAGTGCACAAAACTGTTTTTCAAGTACATGTTTAACTCTCTGTAATGGTATCTGTTTTAGTGTTTCAATGTTATGATGTTCTAGTGTGAATGATTGTTACTTGTTTCAGTCTATTCTTGTGTATTGTGTTTTCATTGTATTGATTTCAAACATGCCACTGTTTTCAAAATTACGTCAGATAGGGATCAGGAAAGGTATACTAGAAGAGTCAGTTAACATCCCGCCAAGAGATACACCTGGTCATGATATGTATAAAAGAAGTCAAGACCCTCTCAGAAAGACGCTATTGAGTTATGGCGCAAAGAGTCACATAGGAGAACAGAGAAAGAATTCAACAAAGTAGAGAGAAATAAACTAGCAGAGGAAAAAGCCAAAGAAAAAGAATAACGTCCTCTCAGAAGAACTAGCTAGAGTTAGAGTTAGAGTAGGAGCTATAAGTTTACTGTGGAGTTCCTTGTAAATAGCGCCTTGTAAATATGCCTTGTGAATAGCGTGTCATTTTCGTGACTTGTTGAGTTTCTTGTAAATATGGCTTGTGAATAGCGCCATGTGGTTATGTTTTGTGCAGAGCTTGTTATCATTACGTTAGTCAGGAGAGAGCTGGATCTCTTTCAAGTGCTTAGAGAAAATGTTTTGAAGATGTGCGTACGTGTTATGTGATAACGTGGAGGAATGAGTTCATGACTTTCCCATGTACTGCAGTCATTGGGGAATGATTGTGCTTCAGCTGCCAAAGAGTTAATATCTTGTACTGAGTAGGCAGTATTTGTTTTAACATGCTGTTTAACAAAGTGTTGAGGGATTTTGGTGTTTTTTGGTGTTTGCGGGGGGCGTGTTGTTGAGCGGAAATTCGTACCCGTTCCAGTGGAAGGATTTGGTTGCTTTTTGGTGAGGATTTAGGGAACCGCTTGGACTACTGTGATGCCAAATTTGAAAAGGATCTGAGCTGTGGAAGTGGTGGAAAAGGCATGTTTTGTGCGGAGGTGCGATTTGCCATGTTATCCAATGGGCGTAGTCAGTTTACAGATTGAATGGTAAAATGTTGCATGGAGAGTAAAGAAGTGTATTTGTAAAGGGTTTGCCTTGGAACACTTGATTTAATGTGTTTGAATCAGAGGTCGGTAGTTGTAAATAAACCAGTCTTATTGAGATAAGGGTTTTTACACGGAGAGTGCTTTAATGTTTTTCACGGTTGAGAAGAAATTATAGAATAGACCCATTAGAGAAAGTGCTTTTAATTAGTGTACTGCAACAGTGTGTTTTTATTTAAATAGGAATGTTTCTACAGAATATTTTTCCCAATGCAAGCTGCCCTTTAGAATAGCGTTGTGACAGTTAATAGACTCACTTAGGAAATTAAAAGCACTTTCTTTTTTTTAAAATTTATTTTGTTTAGCTTGCACACTCACTTAGGAAAGTGGCTATTTGTAAATTAATGAACGTGGCTCTTTTTGATAGCTATAATACACCACCATCTTAATGCATTGCTATGTGTCCCCTACATTAGTTTAATTTGCATTCATTTAGTTTCAAGGCTCACCTATGTACTTTGACAGGCTGCTGATAGAAAGGTTATTTCTTGCACGATAAAAGCAGTGTTCATTAAACAAGACTTGGAAAATAGGATTTATTATGTCTGATTCAGAGGTCAGTTAGGCTGCAATGCTTACACAGATGGTTTCAGATAAACATTTAGTGGAGAAGCTTCAATTGATGTATGCAGAGAACAGTCCCAACCCAACAGTCCATGATAATTCGTTTCTTTTTCTCTCAACTGCAAAATGCGTAGCCTTGTGTGCAGAAGCACATTGTCCCATATTTGTGTGTTAATTTGCCTGCTAAACAACTGCCCATGTTTCAAATGTCTTGCCTTCTAGCTGAATTAGTTAGACAAAAGTGTTTTTTTTTAGAAAGTGGGGCTTTTAAGTAGCAGTACATTGTAACAGAATTATTTTAAAATGCTAGCATGTCACTTAGTTACAAAAAATATATATCTTTATTGATTTACTTTTTACAACGTTTTAAATTTGTTTCAGTTAAGTTGGAGAACGTGGGTTAAGCTCTCTGTCCTGGGAACAGTTATGTTTTGAATTACAGAGAATGTGTTTTTCGACCTTGAGACAGTCCGTCCGAGACCGAGATGGCCTGGCTCCCAGTAAATGTTTATGTACAGGGGGGGGCTTTTCCCTCTTGGAGCGAGCAGTGCCTGTCTTGTTGATATTGGCCATACTCCAATTCTTTCCGCGATCCCTTTGTTTATGTAAAGGGAGGGCCACTCCTCCTACTTACACTAGCTTCCTTCGAATGTGGAGGGAGGAGGCTTGCAGCTCACTCTCTAAGGAACTTGGCAGACGCTTGACTCTTTCAATGAGCTCAGCGTTGGCAGCGACCCAATTTTAGAGAAGCAGAGACGAGTGAGAGGCTTGTCTCCTCTTAGTGATGTTTGACACTGAGCCAGCTCCTGGCTCTGAGGGGAGGGGTAGGTGAGCAAGGAGATAGTTTGTAGCGAAGTTACCTCCCCAGCCCCTCTGACTTGTGTACAGAAAAATTGTTCTTCCTTACAGTCAACACTAAAAGCTTCATTGACTTCAGATAAATTCACGCTTGCAAATGAATATGTTTTTCCTTCAGTAGTGTAAACAGAATAATTGGCAGGAGTCTTGCTCTTGCAGATGGGTTCAGCATCTGGCAGTCATTCAATGTTAGATCACAGTGTAGCCCTGCTTGGATTTGATTCAAAACTCCGAGCGCGAACATAATTCTAGAGGGAGGGGCTGCTTCTCAAAGGAGTGAGGAGTGGCGAGGCTCTAGGCCTTCTGTCTATGACAAGAATACTTTGGTTTTATTCAAATACATTTAGAGAGCATATTGTAGGTGGTATGGTCATACTATTCCCAAGATTTAGAGTAGGATTTTAGTGTAAACTGCAGAGCTTTTGGAACGAGGCTCCACTTAACTTAGAGGTTAACAGAGGTTCATGGGTGTTTGTTTGAGGTTCCCCCAAAATAAAAATTGTGGTTTTGGATTGAAAATTCATTTTTATTTATTTATTTATTTTTATGTAATTCATTTTTGCTGGATTGATGACATAGGGTCCTAGCATTTGCAGTCAAGGGTTAAAGCGACAGCTAGTCAGTGTTTACATGCCTACCAACACAGCACTGATACAGTACATAAACGACATTCTGATTACAGCAAGATCAGTACCAGACTGTGACATTGCATCTCTGACAGTCTTACACTTTCTGTGAAAAGCAAGTGGTGTACGACACTTGCTTTCCAAGGAGGGTACACCAGGTATACAGCTAACATAACCATTTATTGGCCTTACTTCTTACTGTAGGCAATGGATTCCCCAGTATGCATATCTAGCCAACCACTCATACAGTTAACTACACAGGAGGCAGCCACTCTGACTGTACTCCCTAGGACACAAGAACACACCTTGGCATTTGAGGAATTAAAAAGAGCATTATATCACGCGCCATATTTTTATTTATTTTTACATTTGACTGTAGCGAGACTGACAGGATATGAACTGACATTATTTCAGCCACACATAGAGATCAGACGTTGTAACATTCTGAATCCTGCAGCATTTTTGCCCTCAAGTACAGTAAATACACCACCACATGACTGTGTGGAAGTTATGAATATAGTGACCAAGACAAGACCTGACAGATATTGTACTCCCAGACCCTGACCTGACGCTCTATGTAGATGGATCATGCATGAGAACGAGTGCAGGAGAGTTAGTAGCAGCGTATGCCGTGACCACAAAAGTCATAGAGACACAGAAAATAGACACACTGTCTATTTATACATTTATACTGACTCACAATACGCTTTTGGCGTTGTTCATGATTTTGGGGTCCTGTGGCAAAAGAGAGGTTTTTTGACCTCCCATGGGACCAAGATCCAGCACGGCCAACTTATTCAGGCCCTGTTAGAAGCCATACATTTACCTACAGCCATTTCTATCCTGAAGTGCAAAGCTCACACCAAAGTTACAGACACCATTTCCCAGAGTAATGACCTGGCAGACCGAACAGCTAAACTTACAGCACAGACACCAACAGACACGACAAGGACAGAGGTACCATTACTGACAACATGTATGACAGTCAGGGATCCCACTCAAGATGTACTCGACATACAGACACATGCCACTGCAGATGAGATAAAGAATTGGACTGAACAAGGAGGGGTCCAGACTGACCAAGGTTGGATGACTAAGGGAAAAAGTACATGGTTTCTTTCAGATTCTATGGTACAAGTAATCATCAACACAGCCCATAGTCCAGCACACTTAAGAGAAAAAGCAATGTTAGACAGCTTACAGAATATGCGAACATGTATGATCTGTTGCCAGTTCAATCCAGGTAAAGGCATTCCGGTGGATCAAGGCGGATTTCATCCTCCTGACCACCCTTTTGAGGTTCTCCAGACGGATTACATCCAAATGGACAGATGTAGAGGTTACAAGTATGTCTTAGTAGTTGTGTGTGCACTATCTAGATGGACAGAAGCATATCCAGTTCCAGGTTATACTGCTGTGACAACAGCCAGGCAATTGGTGCGCGAGTTCTTCCCCAGATATTGCCCCGTGTCATCTATTCTGATAACGGTCAGCCATTCTCCTCTGAATTAATGAAACAAGTGTCACTTCTGTTAGGTTATACCTGGAAGTTCCATTGTGTACGACACCCAGAAGCAGCAGGCCTTGTAGAAAGACATAATCAGACAAATTAAGACAAAAATTGCTGAGATCTGTACAGAAAAAGGCGTGGATTGGATGGTGGCCTTGCCGGTTGCCCTCTTTTACATGCGAATGGTAGCTCATTCCAGAACAGGCCTATCTCCTTCTGAAGTAGTTTTCGGTAGACCGCCAAATATGTGAGGTACGCCTATGCCAAAGAAAATACCTGATGTTGACAGTAACATGCTGACAGATTACCTGGCTTCCTTGATTTCTGCACTACTCTCTTGTTGTTCACAGGTTGCTGCCGCCTTCCCTGACAACACCCAGGTCAAGGAACATGCCATAGCACCAGAAGATTCTATACTTGTGTCCGGAATCTTGACCGATCAAGCCCCCTTGAGCCACGTTGGAATCGGTTAGGCTAGATTTCTGACATGTATAAGATCACATATGAGAATAGCAAGAAGAGAGATAAGAAGGAAAAATACTGCAAGAGTTTACGCAGTAGATGTATAGTTACCTTGATCATTTTTTTTATTCTGTGCATTGTTATAATTGGTATCAGTTTATTGCTACATGTTTTCTTTCCCATTTCCTCACATATACATTCTTCCAGTAACAGCACCGCAGAGCACACATTCAGTGACCTGCCTCCTCATGAATTGTCATATCGACTTGCACTACGTAACAATACTTTTATTCGTATGTTACACCATTCTCACCAGACCAGCAATGCAACTGATTGCTGGGTATGTGGCCAAATGCCACCTTATCAAGAGACAAAGGGAGTCTTGCCCTTCTACCCTTTACCGTTCTCACACAATGGTTCATGTGGAGCATGGTTTGCTCTAATGACCTCAATAGATAGAAAGTACATAGCTTATCCAGGTGGCTGGATATATGGAAACCTGAATAAAGTAATGAATGAAGCATGCTTTCCAGACAAAGACGGATTCCCCCAAAGGAAGGGAACCGATTTAGAGAATGAAGAGTACGAGCAGGGAAATGCATCTGTTAATTTTATAATGTTAAATGTTCAGCCCAAGCAAAACACAGGTCCACCGTTTATATCAGTCCTGCCAGCAATAGGTGATTTATGTGTTAGTAAGAAAGGCTCAGTACTTATGGGACACAGCGAGTGTAACACTGTAGTGGAGTTTAACGATAAAGGACTTTCTTCTTTCTAAACATCACGCCATACCTATTTCATTTTTGGTCAGACAGCCTATGTACATCTGCCCTTAGACTGGGGTGGGACTTGTTATATAGCATTCCTATTGCCACCCGTTTTTCTAGCCCCATCCAATTATCACAGAGATTCACGACTAGAACATGTTAGACAAAGGAGAGAGACAGATTCCGCAGGGATCGATCAGACTGAAACAACTTGGGAGCAATATACAGATTTCAACAAAGGATTCTTTTTCTTCGTTGGCCCCGTCCAAAACAGTAAACTGATACGCAGGTTAACAAGGACTCTTGAAGCAGTAGTGAATGTGACTGCATCTGCCCTGGCGAACTTAACCCAGGAACAGTCTGCTATTAGACTTGTCGTTCTTCAAAACCGCCTCGTTCTAGACGTCATCTTGGCGGATAGGGGCGGAGCTTGTAGAGTCATCCGATCTAGTTGTTGCATTTTCATCCCAGATAATGCACCATCTGTGTACGAAGCAATAACAAGGCTCCACAAAATTGCTAATGCCATACATCAGGATCCAGGCACATGGACTTGGTCCAGTTGGCTCTGGGGTATAATATCTGCTTGGGGATGGAAAGTTATGTCCTTCCTAGGAATGATCCTACTTATGATATTTGGTTGCTGTCTCTGTTTGCAGTGCGGCCCGGCCATTTGCGGCCTGTGTGCTACTGCCTGTATTCCCCATCCACGTAAACAAAGAGTTAAAGATGAACAAATGATTCTGTATGATGAACTATACGGTCTCATGAATATAGATGTATCCTAAAGGGTTACGTAGGGGACAAGGAGGGAATGAGGAAAATGAAATTTTGCCTGACAAATGCCCCCTGCGTATACCCTATGTTACATGTGTGTGCATGTCATCCATGCATATTCCCTGTAGTGGCCTGAATCACTAGGCCTCGACATTCATGTCCTGCATTAGAAATGCCAGTCATCAAAGTCTCCCAAACGTTAAGGTAGCATAAGGCCCATGTATTTGCATTTCATGACTCCTGACACACTGAAAGCCGCAAGAAGCCCAGCAAGAGGCCTGCCAAGACAGTATTATGAATAACAGTTATCTGTTGCTTTACAGAATCACATTACAGTCTGGTGAAGAAGGTACACAGAACCCATCTGCATAGATAGGGCCCAGCCATTCTGTCTCCATTTAAGTGTATTACAGTGCTTGCACCCATAGAAAGCTCATGCAATGAACGAATAATCAGATAATACATCCCCTGACTCTAGATATCAGTTGTACTAGATGTGCTGGTCGCCTTGACACAAGAGATCTCTCTACTAGGTTGAAAGTCAGCTTCCTCCCAGTTACACGTCAATTGCACGTCATGCTCAAAGTTGCACAATTAGGGCATAGTTCCAGCTAGCTATCCAAACTCCTCCTCTAAGTACCCACCCACCTATGACACCTACCTATCACCTACCTATGACTCATAAAGTGTACACCCACATGTTCTTATCTCATGTTCTCTCTGCTCTGCCTCGAGCGTTCCTTCCTACGTCCTATGTACAAGGAGTAAAATGTATATAACCCATGTTCAGTAAATAATTGTTAGAAGACTCTTCCTGAACCTCAGAGGTGATGGAACATATTCTCCCTTTGACTCGAGTTATTGGAATAAAGCCCATTTTAACTTGGACACCACGGATCCTGTCTCTCATTTGATGCATGATACTTTGTTAATGCCTAGAAATTCTGCCAGGGTCATATTTTATTTACCACACTGGTTCAATACAAAAGTAACTTACCAAGGGGCAACAATGCACAACGACATATGGATCGAGAAGGGAATCAGTATCCCCAAACAGATGGAAACCAAGCAGAAACCGCTGACATTCCAAAACATACAGCAACTACACGGTCTCCCAAACCAGGAGCTCTACAATTTCCTCAAGATCAAGACAGCCATAACGAGAGCTAACCTACACAGAGAGGAACCAAGCATCATCAAATATATGCAGACCCTCAACTCAGCAGGCCACCAAACTGCAAAGATCTATAAGTTCCTGAGCCCCTCCACACTGTTGCAAAACAAGAAAATAACCAACACATGGGAAACACTCCTAGGCAGGCAACTAAATGAAAAAGAACGGGCAAAAATGTGGGGCTCAGCGACAACAAACAAAGTAACCCCACAACTAGCACAAACCAAATTCTGGCTCCTCCACAGGGCCTACTGGACCCCCTCCAAGCTCCACAAGGTCGGCATTGCAGAGTCGGGCAACTGCTGGAACTGCCAAAAAGAGGAAGGCACCCTCGAGCACCTCATCTTCAAATGCGTGAAAGTCAAGAAGTTCTGGACACAGATCAACACTTTCATAAACGACATGCTCAAAGCAGACCTAACAATCAGCTTTGTAAGCCTAGCAACAGAACATCTGACCGCAAACCTAAACAGCAGAGAAGAGAGAGACCTACTAGACCTGCTCCTCACAGCGGCCCTAAAAATAATCCTGACAAACTGGAAGAACACTGCCAGAGAAAACTTTAAAACGTGGATTAATTGGGTCACCTTCCTGAGAGGAGCAGACAACATCACAGGCAATTTCTCTAAGGAGCATAACCCCAAAGTACATATGTGGCGCCCACTCGACGAGCATCTGAGGAAGACCCAGTAACCACAAGTGGGGAACCCTCGACGAGCATCTGAGGAAGCCCCCCCCCCTTTCTCCTCTTCTCTCTTTTTCTCCTTCACTCTCCCCCCCCCCTCCTGTAACCTGGGGGAAAACCAAAGGAAAAAGCGCGCATTCACAAATGGCCTGTATATATAAGAACTGCCAAATGTATATTCCACTTATATTTTTTTTATCAATAAAAATTTACTAAATAAAAAAAAAGAAACTTGCACCAAACCATAACAACAGAGTTGATATTACTTACTCTGTATTATGTTATAGTGAAGTTATGGTTACAAAACGAAATCTAAAAACACTTGAATTTGCCAGCTAGACTAAGGTTATCTCTGCAATCTGCACACAACAACCATGCAAACCATAACTCTCCACCAAATCAATGTTCATGGTCTAACACTTGATGCAAAAGAAGCAATTACAAATTACATCACATGGTCTTGCAGGTTGGCTTTCATATCACATTGAAATTAACACAATGATTGAAACGACTATGAATGTAGTTTCATTTATTATTCTGAATATCTGTTGTGACGTAATGACGTTCTTTTAGATGTTACTTATTGATATATATATTAAAAGGTTATAAGCATTACATCTGGTGTGCAAGTTAAGGTTTGCATGGCTGTTATGCTAGTATCACTACACTTTTTAGGTTGAGTGGCATGCTGTATTCATTTCTATGAGCCTCGATCACACCCTCGCTGTCGATTGGTTAAAGTGTGTGTCATTCCGAAAAGCTTTCTTCTCTATAGTGTTGTGGTTAAATGTCCCACCTTCTCGTGTCTTACTCCTCCCCTGGAGTATTGGTCTATTACAGCATCCTTTCCATGAAGGCTTTTTTCTTTGTGTTTGGGCACTCTTTATTTCTCCGCACAGCAGGTATGCATGAGCTCGACGCGACACCAACCGATACAAACTCGGAGGAACAACAAGCAATATACACACATCATTGTCATGAGGATGGGACTCTAACAGGGATTCCCACTTGGAATCTCCCCCTGGAGAATCAAGATCTCACTCTTCCTCTCCTCTGAGAAACGCCATAGAGTCTAATGCATTTGGTCCCTTTAAATTCAGCTTCTCCTTTGGACAGGGGGCGTGGTCACCAGGAGGATCCGAACCGGATATCGACGTAAAAGCATCAGCCTCCCAAGAGATGTAGTCCAGCATCCTGCAGGAAGCAGAATCGTGGAACATATCAACGGTGAATGAGAGGACTGCTGCTCAAGAACAAGATCCACCTTTCCCTGATGAATCCTACTGAGACCGGATCGACCGACGTGGCAAAACCTCTTGAGGGAGACAAGCCACCCACTGGAAGCAGCAGCCATCAATCTGACTTGTTCAACAGCCATACTTCAGGAGAAGCCTGGCTTTCCCAGGTGCTTGAAAACAAAAGACACATAATTGATGGACGGAATGCAGAACAAATCAAAACATTCGCCCACAGTCAAGAGATCTGGGTTAAATCCATCATTCTTTTGCTTGAGGTTTTTGAGGGACTGGGGAGGAAGGGTGATAGAGGGAGAAAACACTTGAGTGTGATAGAGTAGAGAAATATGTTACAACACTCTTAAGGAAGATCTAACCTTTCCTTCCCTTGCCCTGTCTTACTAAGTTCTCCTCTTTCGGTAATCCTTTTCATGTTCGCACAACACTATTCAGTTTCCACCGGGGTTTTTGCAAGTCTCTGATAGTCCATGATTGAGATAGCGTTGCGGCTTTAGGGCTAATCCTCTCACTATAATCACACTAAAACGCACCAGGTGAAGTCGGGAAGTAAGAAGAGTGTTACTTATATATTATATCATGTACCTTTACCTCGAGGGGAAGCTGGTGGCTGTTTAGATGGCCGACTTATTCAAGAAGAAGGGCTCCCCGTGTTCCCCAATGAAACCCCCACGTTTATTTGTCTGGTTCCTCGTGTCTTTTGGTGAATAAAAAAAGAAATGCAAAAACTTCACTTCAAAAGCTTTATTTTGACAAACTTGTCATAAAAAGCGATTACAACATAAATTACAAGTTAACAATAAAAGATTTTTCCATCAAACAGAAAAGATCATTTTAAAACAACTCTCACCTGGTAAAGAGCAATTCTATTGGTTCAGTGCTCTGTGTCTAATTTCTAAACACTTCAGTCTCACAATCATCTACAACACAACTACCCAGCCGCGGCCGGTAGTGGGAATACCGGGCGGGCGGTGACGTGGGGAGCGGGAGGGGCAGGGTGGGGGGTAGTAATGTATGGATTACGGACCTTAACAGGTAAGTAAACATATAAATAAATAAAGCAAATTTTGTTGCGCACACTGCATCGCATTTGGTGATGCAGTGCGCGCAAAGAAATTCGTTTTATTTATTTATATGTTTACTTACCTGTTAAGGACCGTAATCCATACATTACTACCCCCTCCCTGGCCCTCCCCCTCCCCACGTCACCACCCGCCTGGTACTCCCACTACCGGCCGTGGCTGCAACTAACTCGCGGTGAGGGAATGAACTCTCCTCCTTTCCAGATCCCTCCTTCTCCTGCTGCTTCCCTTTGTTGCTGCTTGTCTTGTTTCTCCTCTCACAGCCCTCTCTCCATCCCCCAAAGCCAATTTCCCCACCTCCCCCTTTTTTAGAGTCCTTTGTTGGCAAGTCTGTGTAAAGCCAGGAACTAGCTGAGTGGTGCGCAGCTCATATTTCACTATACATCTCTCCTCCCTGTCATTCCTGGCCCATTCCGGAATTTCTGCGATTTTTTCTTCTTTCGCACTTCCACCAGCTCATTATTTTGCCCCGCCCCATCTGACCCACTCGTATTGCCTGTTATCTCTCTTCCACCATTTTCTTGTCTCTTTCTCAGGCTGCATCTTTTTTCACATCGTTCCTCGTTCATTTCCTTGTCTGTCTCTAGATCATTGCCTCCCTGCTCTTTCTTTTTCCATGCCCTCTCCCACTCTGTAGGAGGCTGGCTTAGTATATGGTGCTCATTTATGTAAGTGTATCACCCTGCACTAATCCAGACAACCCTTATGAAGATTTTAGTGGTTAGACAACCTTAGAAAGCTCTCTAAGTGGTAGCTGTGGAGAGCGGTCTTCAGACTTAGTCCAGAAGGAGTGTAAAGCAGCTTGTTTAACCAGAACTAATCATATAGTGTAGGTTAAGTGAAAAAGAACCACACAGTGCAGTTATAAAAATATGTATTTATTATAAACACTCAGTAACACATTGCAATATCTCCTACCCGGAGATATAACCACAATACACACAATACTTTGGAAATAGAACACGTTAGTAGCACAAATACACAGTGGTCTCCAGGGGGAGACCAAACAATATACTAAGAAAGTGGAATGCAAACCATGACCTAGGTCAATACTGGACCCAGAAGACATAGAAGAGCCAGGGACCCAAGGAACCACCCAAGGTAAGTACCCAGGAACCCCTCTGAGGCCATGTGCAGAGTGGGAACACAACCACGTGCTCAACACAAGTTATTGGGTAAGTCACGGTTGCAGTTTTTAAGAAGAAGGACCCTTTCCAGAGGACCCTGAAGAAACCCTTTGGAAGATGGAAGGTTGGAGAGCCACCCCACCTGTGGATACCCAGGGAACCAGGATATCTACACCAGGGAAGCCGGCTGCATAGGTGAGAAGGGACGTCGGAAACCGCCGTAGACCACAATGGAGGACTTCAGTGAAGATGCCGCTGGCGAAGAAGGTGAAAGAGGTTGGTGGAATCTAAAGGTGTTTTCAAGATGAGAGGTACCTGCAAGCAGAGTGGACAGAGTCTATGCCACTCAGGCGTGACCAGGAGGCACGGGAGATGAATTCCCACTGATGTCGGAGATGCAGGAGAATTGATGGTGACGTGAAGCTGCAGCTCTGCAGACCAGGCAATGCTGTGGAAGACCAGGAGCTGTTCACAAGCTGTGCCATGTCGGATGTCAGGAGCCAGGGGTCGGTGTCCGTCGGGGGCACCATCAAGCCTTGGCAACAACAACAAACGTAGTAGACACAAAAGGTGCAATGTCAGAACCAGCAAGGTCCAAGTGACTAACCACAAACAGATAAGTCAGAGCAGTCCCTCAGCAAGCAGGGGAGCCCACTGTAGCCAAATAATACCCGCAAGAGGACCCACTGTCTGAAGGCACAGGAGTCACAAGAGGACCTCAAGCAGCTCACCAATGATGCAGACCCACGGTGCAGGGGATGCTGTCTGGACAAAGATCTTGGCTGCAAGAGATGATTGAGGCTGGAGATTCTTGGAGCCTGCCTGACGATATCTAGTGAAAAGAGTCAACAAGCCTTGGTAACGGCAAAACAATGCAGTGCACAGGGGTACAGCTCCAGCAGTTCTGACAAGGATACTGGCTTCAAACTTGCTGTGAAGATACTGCTGGACTTGAGGGAGTTGCAAAACCACCACCTGTGTTGCTGAACCTTTCAGAGTCTGTAGGAGTTTAGGGATAGCAGACCGGTCAAGTTTGTTGCGGGGCCTGCAAGTGCTGGGAAGTGACTCCTTCACTTCAAGGGAGATTCTGTTGGGTATCTTGGATGTCCACAGACCTGTAGAAGAACCTGCATGGAGCACAGGCACAGATGATGGAGATGCCTGGTAGGACAATGAGACCAGGAGTAGCAGGAGTCTTCCCAGTTGCAGTCTCGGTCCCAAAGCAAAGTCCAAAGTGCCCAGACGAGTGAAGATGAAGTGGTTTAGGATCTGAATCTTGTCCCATGATGAATCTAAGGAACCACCTACAGGTAAGCCCTTAAGTACCCTAAGGAAAGGGTTGGAATGATTCAATGGTCCCTCCCACAAGAGAGACTGGACAGTGGGGAGGATACTCCCATGTCCTTTGTCCAGTTTTTGTTAGGACACGGAACATGGCAAAGAAACAAACAGCGCTGCATCCACGGTAACCGGACAACAATCCCCATACAAAACCCCGGCGGGAACTACGCTACCCATCATGCTGCGCGCGGCGCATGCGCGAGGCTTGCACACGGAAGTGCCGGCATAAAACGGACCGGGATGTAGAGACGGCCGTCGGATATTTCGAGTCCGCCGTGGAGTCCGTGCTTCAACTCAGGTGAGCGGTACCTCTGGAGAGTTCTCTCACATCTTGGTCTACGCGCAACCAGGCGCCAGCACGCCCAGTCCCCGCTCGAGGGTTCGAGCATTACCTTCGCGCATTTGAAGCGCCAGCACGCCCAGTCCCCGCTCGAGGGTTCGAGCCTTACCTTCGCGCATTTGAAGCGCCAGCACGCCCAGTCCCCGCTCGAGGGTTCGAGCCTTACCTTCGCGCACTTGAAGCGCCAGCACGCCCAGTCCCGGCTCGAGGGTTCGAGCCTTATCTTCGCGCATTTCAAGCGCCAGCACGCCCAGTCCCCGCTCGAGGGTTCGAGCCTTACCTTCGCGCATTTGAAGCGCCAGCACGCCCAGTCCCCGCTCGAGGGTTCGAGCATTTCAAACCTTTGCGCATTTGAAGCGCCAGCACGCCCTGTCCCCGCTCGAGGGTTCGAGCATTTCATAGCGCATTGAAGCGCCAACGCACTCAGTCCCCGCTCGAGGGTATTCGAGTGACTTGAACTCGAACACGCAGAGCGACTGTCCCCGTTCGAGGGTTATCGAACGAAGGGGCTCTGCCTTTTGATTTCCCTTAATACTTCTTTTTGCCCTCTGTTGGGAGATGTCGGGACCGGCATCTATGCAGAGGACGAACTAGAGTGCGCTTTCCCCTACCACAGTTCGAGTGGCATTGTCGGCCACTGCTTAGCACGGTGTCCTCTGTTGGGTGGCTGTCGGGACCGACAGTCGTGCACAGGACGGTTGGACGCCCTTATCATCGGCTTCTCCCCACCTCTCTGGCCCTACGGCTTTGCTGTATTCGTGTTCTCCTTTGTGTGATTAAACAAACTAGTGTATCACCACAATATCGCGTTGTTACTGAGTTTCTGGTCCTACGGCTGTACCCACCTCAACCCCGGGGTACTCAGGGGGTTACAGTTTTGCGCCAGAGCGGGAAGCAATGGTTTCCTGAACTTTTTCCAACTGGAGTATGCAAGGAGTGTACCAAATGTGCCCTTTAAAGCCGAATAGTGGTGCTGGCAAGCTTCCCCACTCAGTACCAATACACTAAGTCTTTTCTGGGAGGTGGTCACACCTTCCTCTAACAGGAAACCTATTGTCCTGCCTTCCCCTGCTCAGGCTTGGCTCAGCAGCCGGAGGGCAGAACCATGTGTCTGGTCAGGAGCAGCCATAGTTTGCTGTCCGTGTCTGGAAGTCTGGTACCGGAGCACTGAAGGCCTCCTGTAGGGGCCCCACTGTGCATGGAATCATACCACCAACACCCTTTACGGTGTTGGCGTATGATTCCAACATGTTTCATACCAAACACTTTACAGCCACTTTAGAGTTAGCCATTGTGTAATGAAGCATGGCCACTCGTAATGTCTGATGCACTTACAACCCGGGATAATGGGTTCCATGGATTGTAGGGGTGTCCTACTCATGAAGGGGCACCCTCACACTTATAATTGAGCACCCTACCTTCAGGATTGAAACGCCTGCCTTAGGGGTGACTTATAGATTTTAAGTGCAATGACCTCAGATATAAGAAAACTTATATCTGTTGTAAGTAGTCCTAGCATCAACTTCCGCAGCCTGCAATGGCAGCCCTGTAGTCACAATTTGATCGGTCTCCCATGGTTGGCATAATACATGCTTCAGCATGCCCTGGATACCTTAATACCATATACTAGGTACTTACAAGGGTACCCCAGTAGCCCATCTGGGGAGTACCTAAGTACTCACCATGTCCAATTTAAGGAAGAAGTACAGTGACTGGGATCCTGATTAGCTGGATCTCAGTCAGACTAGTCAGAATAACATAATGATACCAGCAAAAAGTGTGGGGTGACCATGAAAGTAGATCCTACTTTCCTACACACTCTATCTGCCTGTGTTTCCTTGCCTTCTCAAGCCCCTTTCTTTCATTATCAAATCATCTGTTTACCTACTCCTTCTCTAGATGCATCTTGTTCCCTTCCATTTTTCTCCACCCTCTCCTTTTACTTATCTCTACCTATTCTTTCACCCTGCTTCACTTTTTCCATTCTCTTATTTCTGTCTGCCTTTGTGTCCCTCCTCCTCTCTTTCCCTACTGCACCCCTCTCATTATTTCTAACTGCCTTTCGCCATACTCTTCCCGTTGTCAGGTAGCCACCAACCCTCCGCGGTGCTCCTCATTATTCAAGTGGGTCCCCTGTACAGCTGAAGGCCAATCAATATCCAGTGTTGGCTGTCACAGATCGGGGATTGGGGGAGGGGTTGTGGAGCATTTAAAAAATAAATTACAAAAAGAAAAGAAAACCCTTAACTTATTGCCATGTCCCACGTGTCTGCTATGTCTCTCCCCCGTCGGACTCAGCCAGAACAGCACCAGGAAACACACCCAGGCTCCCCTGACGAATCACAATGTTGCACCATTGTGATTGGTCTGAGTACCATGGTTCAGCACTCAGATGGAGACTGGGGACCTGGACATGTTCTCCATGCAGTCTGTAATGCAGCCTGCATGGAGAACTTGCAAAGTGCGCATGACTGGCCGGTCCCAGAGGGCCAGCCAAGCAGTCATGCGCACTTAGAGTGGGCAAACCATTCCTCCCCTGCCCTGCTCTGAGAGCAGAGAAGTGCCTCCCGCCCACAAAGCAGCTGGAAACAATAAAATGTTAATAACAACAAGTTATTATCATTTTATTTTTGCTTTCGTCACATTGCTTAAAAGCAGTTGGGTGACGCTCCGAGGAGCTGCCACTATCAATATCTCTTAAAGATAAGAGACTGGGGGGGTGGCTCCTGTGAACCTTGGCCAGGCCTGCTCTTTCAGAGAGTCGCTCCGGATGACCTTGGAGCTGCCTCTGTTTGATGTCACTACACCCTGTCACCTGCTAACTCTCTCTCTGTGTCCTCTTTCCTTCATATCTCTTTACATAGGGCAAATCATCACTCCTATGCAGCCAGAAAACAGATGTAAAAAACATTGTCATTTACGACGTCAAAAGCGCTAACTTTCACTAATTCGAGACCGATTGCATTGCAAATGCTTGCTAAAAACTGCTTAAAGCAAAACGAAGGTTCTCAATTTTCACAGAAAATTTTGTGCACAGTCCGCCAGCACATCATCTTTCAATCTTAATTGGACAGGAGGCAAGAGACATGTCGAGCTGGCCTTCAATTCAACAAAGGTGCCTGCTAAATGGTTCCACTTGGTATTTTATGCCTTCTTTGGAATGCTGACTTGAGAGAAGACAATTTCCACAAGGAACAGTTAGAACGTGAAAGTGGAAAATGACAGAACAATTCTGTCCTGACTGGAGGATTTATAGGGTCACATTTGTTTTGAAAACCATATAGTTACTAATACTTTTTTTAAACGTTTAAGTGCATGTTATTGGCAGGTTGTCAATAGGCCACACTTCATTAAGGGCAGCTATTCTGCCATCTTCTTTACAGTATTAGTAGCAGCAGGATCTGATGCGTTTTGAGTTGGCCTGTGTACATCATCTCAATAAAAACAAAATATGCATATGAGGATTGAGTTCTTGACTTACAGCAGACAGAAATGTCAGCTATTTTTCATGCAGTAATTATGTTTTTAGTGCACAGTTGGTTGTAAATATGTGAGGCTCTGGTGTGCTTATTCATAGTCTGGAAATCTATGTGCATTTGTAGCGAGCTATGTGTACTGTGCCATACAGCTTTTTGCACAGAGTTAGTGTGCAGGCTATATTGAGATTCTTCATGACTGAAATACATCCCATTTGTGGGATGTGCTTGTAGAAACTCGACTGATGGGCTATCTCTTCCTCACCATGGCTCTTAGGCCCTGACCCGTTTTGCTGCTAAAGGTTTTGATTGCAGTAAAATGCTTGCAAAAACATTACAAAGTTTTGCTTTGCATTTACTGTTTGACCTATAATTACCTTTTTATGATGTATTCAAATTTTTTGACAAATACAAAGCAAAAAAATATTTTTGCCTCCACCTACCTCCAGTATTCTATGTAAGCAAACATAACGCTATGTTTTTGCTGCACTTTGAAATTGTGGGCATAACAGTAGTAGGTCCCCCAGTTGAAGTACATTTTGATTCTGAAAGTGTCTAGGGGGCAGATGTGCACCCATATTTTGTGAGTGTGTGCTAAAATATTTTTTAAGAGCAGGCAGTGATCTGTTAAAAAATTAAACAGAAATGTTTAATTTTTCTTTTTAAATGCATCCTGTCTTTCCTCCCTTTGAGTAAACGGGCTGCATTTAAAAAAAAACTCGACTGCTTTATTTAAAAACCAGTCCTGGACATGGTGGTCTGCTGATACGAGTAGGCCAGCATTCTTGGGAGTGCTAGCCATTCCTCACGCACCTGCCTCGTGAATATTAATGAGGCAGCCAATTTGCGACCCCATAAGGAACCGCAAACAGTGTCTGAGGCACTGTTGTAATCTCCTATTTGCATTGCGAGTTGCAAATTGATAGGGTCGTACATCTGGCCCTAGACCCTCTTTTAATCTCACAAGTTATTAATATGGCACAACCTTTGCACATTTTGGTCACAACTTGTTGGCTGACAATTAAAAAATGTGGGGAAACTATATTGTAATAGAAGCTATATTGGATATTGTCAGTACAGGCTTTTAGGATATAAAGCATGTGGGGTACATTGCCTTTAGATCCGTTTACTTGTAACGTCAGTCCACTTTAAAAGAAATCCATATTTTTAAATGGCTTTACAATTGAGTTCCCTCATGAAAAGATTTTTTGCACACGTCATTGACAGACACCCTCTGATGAAGGGACATGTCTGGGAGATGATGTATGCACTTGTTCTTAGTAGATTTAAAGGGAAGTAATGAATGAACAGACACTGACATTCTTATGGGATTTCGAAGGTTTGATGATGCTATGGGGGACTCACTGCTATTGACATAGCCTAATCATTAGGGGGTCACCCGCACTGAAACTGTCAGGCTCCCGTATGGCTGTGGGATGCACGCTGGTACTTCGCTGTGATGGGGGCTGTCAGAGGTACTATTTTGAAGGGTTTTGGAGATGGGTCATGGGCGGGGCTCCCCACCATTTGTTAACAGTAGTTGGGGTAGACACGTGATCTCAACATCCTTTATCACTGTGGACACTTGCACCCCAGGCCCACACTGCCTGCGACTCCACATCTTTAGTGCACGAAATATGTGGCTTCTAAGGTCTGCCAGGCTTCCTGAGCTCTGTGTGACCTCAGCCTCTACTCGGAGTCTGTGTGCACGAGGGACGGCTGCTTGTAGCACATCAAAGGCACGTGCTTTGTAGGCATCCTCGCTGCGAGTGTGAAGTGGGCACACAGGAACACGCATTTCTGGCAGTGCTTTGTGTACCCACTGCTAGCACCCATGAGACTCCCACCATTCCCGCTATCCCTAGCACAAAACGTACTACCAAGCACTCTGAACTTCACCACTTCCATTAATTGACCCCTGCAGGGCATTACTCTTCAAGGACCTGTGCACTTCTTTCTGTAGCTTATCTCTCCCCCTTGAGCACCTCGGAGGCCATCTATGTAGTGCGAGAAGATTAGTGTTTTCATACACGTGGGCAGTATTTCTGTACATATCTACTCCCGTACCCTTACATTTTCAGCAGACATGCCCCTGGTTTATCCGGTGCCATGAATATGTGACTTCAGAGCTCTGCGCCTTCTTTCCCCCCGTATCCCGAGGCCGTCAGTGGAAGGTCACACACCAACTGCTTTGTTTTTTAGAATTTACATCAAGCACGTTAAGTACTGCCTGCGTCTCTTGCTTTCAGTATATTTGTGGATTATTTTATTTTTTATAAAACGCACTTTGTTGGCCAGAGTGCAGCCTACTACCCTCCTTCCCCAGTAAAGGAGTAGCATGTAGTAGACTGCAAACCCCATTCCATGTATGTCGGAGCTAGTGTCTGGAATACAGTAAGTGAAAGACGTAATATAATTTTGGTGTGTGGTCTGGAGTGGGAGAAGGGTCGGCTTTTGATATTTGACTTATTTCTGTAACTTTGCAGTCTGTGCTTTTCTAGAAGCTAAAAAGTTTTCGTAAACACTTTTCTGTTCCAACACAGTAGCTGTTGATCATTAATTTTCCGGTTCTGTCACGCCAGCCTCAGTTCAGTATTAAGGTGTAAATGCGTTTGCATTGATTTTTCTAATCTTACTGCACATTCTGCAAATTTCTAATACATGTACAGCGCAAATTAGTGAATGGATACCTTGCCTTACTGTACATTTGAGCTGTGGGCAAACCAGTGTAAGGAAAAATCCATTGAGCTGTAACAATACTTATTTGAAAACAAAACACTTTTGCAAATATGTCAGAAACTATGATTCTGAAATAAATACGTACCTCATTGGACAGGATATTGGCCGATGTACACT
Source organism: Lissotriton helveticus (assembly GCF_964261635.1). Classification (NCBI taxonomy): domain Eukaryota; kingdom Metazoa; phylum Chordata; class Amphibia; order Caudata; family Salamandridae; genus Lissotriton; species Lissotriton helveticus. The sequence goes on from NC_136068.1 coordinate 1,310,465,432, forward strand.
GTTGTGCCTTTTTCACAATTCTGTTGATATTAGTTGTAAAGTTATTGAACCTAAACATTTGTTTGCTATATTTTCCCACTCAATGTAAATGAAATCATGTAACTTATTGTTCTGTTTTCTTTTGGTCTACTGACATTTATCTTTGAATTTTAGACCTGCTCCTGTTATCCAAGAGTCATGAAGCTTCTATTGTAAAATATGAACTCTTCCAACAAGTACGGATTCTATAGATTTTAAAAGCCCACTTTGACTGTGTGATTTGCACAAAATGATAGATTCCTGCGGGAAAACTTATCACGGTGTTGTCTTTTCAACACAATGATGTCAAGTTAAAGGAAATTATTTTTTTGCAGTAAGTAATTGATCCTATTGCTGCTCAAAATTAACTTGTTTATAGCAGCCACACTGCTCTACAACATAGCTTAAAGACATTGGTAAAGTCAACAGCTCTGGCTAAAAACGTATAAGGACTTAAAGGCTAGAACTATTGGCTATGCCAATGCTTGTTCTTCATACATGGGATATATAACCGTTTCGCTTCTACAAGAAACCCAATCTATATTATGTATCTGTTTATTTTTAAATAGTAATTTTCAAAATAGTGGCACTTGTCAGAAGTTTAAACTTCTCACATGCATTCCAGTAAAAGATTGGACTTTTGAATTCTTAAGAGTAAACCACATTTTAAACCTTTGCTTTTTATACACGGCTTTTGCTGCCTTGAAAGAATCACAATACCTCTTTCCAGATTTATCTGTTTCTTGTTTGTAAAAGAATCCATGCCTAGGCCTCAAAGCGGACGCCAAACTAATCTAATGTTGCTTTTTACGCTGGAAGCAGCTGTGTAATAGGATGCTCATCTCAGATACCTGTGATGAAACTTTAGAAGTCTGACAGTTGTAGTCCTCAAACTAGTATTAGTGCAATGGACGTGTGCTGGTTTTGACAGGGATTTTAAGAAAACCCTACTCAATAGGTATATTGATAGTCGAAGACTGTCTGGTAATGTTGTAAACCAGCACAACCATCTGATCCTTATTTAAATTTAAATATTGCCTCTCTAACTTTCTCAAATCAAGCAGGTGAAGCAGTAAGTTTTGCAAACATAAACACTTCAACAGCAAGAAAAGCGAACTTTCGGCTCATGTGGCGACCAATGTTGTGATGTAGAGGTACTTCCTGCAGTATTTTTTAAATTTTAATTTGTTTGGCTTATGTCTGATTATTGTGGAATTGACTGTCATAAGGGACGGAGTCCTGTCCCCAACGTTAATGTGCTCCTGATGCTTGTGGAACACTTGCTTGTCCTTCCAGTGTTATGTTTTGTGTAGTGACTGGACTTCAGATTTTGGTTATTTGAGAATTCTACTTTTGTGTTCATGTTGCTGTTGGTAGGTTTTTGTGCAGATGTGTTCTAACACTCATGCATGTTCATCTGATTGTCCAATGTTGTTGGCGGAATATATAATCCTCAGCTGGTGTTTCTAAACCGTTTAATACTTTTGGCACATACCCTTTGCTGTTTTTTTGCTGCATTATTTTCATCTCAACAATTACTCGAAGTTTTCTTTATGTTTTGAGTTGTTTCTTGCTTTTCATGGTGTTGTCCTATGCATTTTAGGTGCTCGCTTAGAGACACTCCTTGAGTATGACTTTTAGGTGTGAAGTTTTGACTGGGTGTTGGATTCCTTCTATTATGCTCTGAAGCATAGGAAGTGGACCAGTATTTCTATAGGGTAGTTGCCACAGGCACAGATGATACCCATAGTACCCTTGCAAGGGCCAGTCGATCCTTCTTTGTATCCCACCAGGATAGAGTTGGCTAGTCCCGTCTTTATGAAGTGTGCTTAACCATGGGGAGTGTTGTCTTGGTGATACAATCTTCTAAGTCAGCCTTTCCTTCAGCAAAGCATAAGGAGCCTGTTTGGAGCATCTCTGCATGACATCTCTTGATTCTCCTCATGGCCCCTTAGACTTTGTCTTTGTTGTGACAGACTGTTTGACCTCGGCTGAATTTGTCATCTATTTTTACCAGGTACATTAAGTTAATAAATTATGAGAAAATTCCATTGGTAAATGGCTTAAGGAGTTTTTTTCAGGCTCATTTTGAGAGGGGGATTTCTGATTGGTTTTGTTATCTGAGGATATAGAGGAATTGAAGAAATAATTACTACTTCTACTGCTTCTGCCAGTCTGCCAAGTGCCATGAGCCGTGGAACTGGTGTGGATTTGCTAAACATTTTGATAATTCTGAATGGTTAACATGTCCTGATTTGAGATAACTGCAGTTTTAACCATATAAAGTTCTGTTTCACACGCCTTCAGGTTAGGTAACACAAATAGCTGGCACGCACAGCCCTATGTATCAGGAAGGATTGGGTGACCTTACAAGGTAGAGATGGGTAATTATGTATGTCTTGGTGCTTAAAGCTATTTTTTCTTACCTCATGGATTATGAACTCGTTATTAGTATTGGCTCATTTTCTCTGTTTTGTGGTGCTTGATAGAGCATGTAAAGCTTAATGTGTAGTGGTCGTATTTTAGGTCTCAGCTAGAAACGCGCGAAGCGTGTTCTCGCCAGAGAACTATAGCTGTCGGCTCAGCCGACAACGAGAGGAAAGTGGAGACAAGAGCTGGCCACGCGCATCACTTTGCCATAGGATTACATTGCGCGCGTGATCTTCTGCTGTTTTCAGCATGCCAGAAAGAATCGGATCACGTCACGTGCCTCGGGAAGAGGTCACGTGACTGACTTTGGAATGCAGGGGGAGTGTGCAGAGGGGCGCGCGGCGCTGATAAACAGGCAGGCTTTATTTCAGGAAGCAGCGGTATTTGACTTGTTGCCTCATGTAACTTAACATTGGCTTTTTTATTTAATTTGTAAACTTGTAATGTTAATAATAAAAATAAACCGATAGCATAGAAGTGCTGGCAGCCGAGAGCGTGTGAGGTAAGCGATAAAGGCAGAGAAGGGACTGGGAATACCAAAGGGACGAAGGCAGGAAACTAGTCGCAGGACTACAAGGCTACGCGAAGGGCACCGCGCGGCAAAGGAACCCACCAGGAGTCAGAGCAGGGAGGCTAGGGGCAGGCAGTGTCAGTGTCACACGTGAATCATCCTAGAATGTCGGATTGTCAAATAATGGGTGTGGAATTCACAAGGACCCCTGTTGCGCGTCTTGCAGCCCCGATCATCAGAGTGAATGCTTCGCGTGTGGCCACCTAGATGGTGCCAACGCGGGCTGTGTATATGTTGCGCAGCCTCGTTGTGCCCCACAACACAACTATGCAGCCCGTCGTGAACCACGGGCACGAGACGCAGTCAGATCCAATGACACTCTCTCCCAGCCCGACGCTCAGCAGGAGTGTAGCCCAACACGATCGGCCAGTCCGTGGCACGAGGTGTTCATGTTGCTCACTGGTTCTTCTGGACCGCGAGGGGAGCAGAAAGTCGTCGCTGGTTAAAGTCACAGCCAAAAGCTCACCCGTTGCAGGGTATGCATACGCCTTACTCACTCATGTCACATTCTGCCAATATGTATTAACGCCGAGGGACTCGATGCCTGCTGCGCAGTGACTGCTCTGCCTGCATATTGTTACTGGACAGCCAGACCGCAGTGGGCATCCCTGGTACATTCCTGCATGCCAGCCCCATGCAGCCGAGCTCCTGCGGGGCCCTGAACGCTAAATACGACCAGACTATGGACGGCTGTTTCAACGCTGCTGATCTGAACACTGCAGGTCTCGTGCGGAGTATGTATTTGAAAGAATACCCACTGGATTTATACATCGCATTTTGATAAGGATTTGAGGGATTTGTTTTTTACTTCAAAATAAAGTATTGTAATAATTATACATGGCATGCCTATTAAACGATGTCACCATGTGGAATGTAGAAGTATCTCTTGCATTTATTACGTTTAGCAAAGCAATTCTAGTTAAAAAAAGAACCCTACTCACTTTATTTGGGTTGATTATATATAATGCCGACATACTGCCTTAGGCCTGCAGTGTTTCAGAGTGCTTTGAGGTGCGAAAGGCTAGAGAGACCACAAATGAAGTCATGAAATGCAGGATGCACAGTGAAAAAAACCAGTGCTAGTTTGGCAAAGCTTAATGGGATTTCAAAGAGCATGTTGAGGTTGTGCGAATGTCATGGTGGAGTAGTGTGGCTCACTGGTTAGAGGCGGCAGACCCGAGAGCAGAGAACGGCCCGGGACCAGGGTTCGATTCCCGACGCGGCAGGTTTCTCGACCAGGGTCAGCGGACTCGATAATTCTCTCGCCTCGGTGCCCACTCTGATCAGCGATCACACTCGGCAACTCTGGGCACTAGCTTGCCTCATCTTCACTAACGGCCCCACCAGACCGCCGGGGATGCCTGGTCTCACCCTGGAGATACCCATTAAGGGACCATCTCTCAGGGAAGCCAGGAAGGGTTTCGCAGCGGTCGAAGCGCGGAGGTACCCCTTCGGGAGTGATTCCAGCGCTATATAAGCACATAATTAATTAATTTTAATTAATGGTGTGCTCTTTGTAGGGTATCATATATATAAAATTAATTCTCCTTTTTAATTGTTTGTGCATGTAATGTAAATGTTATCTATATATTGATCTAAAATCTTTTTTCAAGATATGAATTCAAAATGAAAAGCATAGAAATATATATAAAAAAACAAATTCTCCAAAAAACAAAAGATGAATACTAAATAAAAATATAAATGGAATAAATAATTGTGCTTGCCATGTTTTGAAGGACTTTGCCTCAAAGTAGGAACTATATGTCTGGAGTAAAATAAATAAGGCCACGAGGGAATTCCTTTTTGTTTGAAAGTGCTTGTGCCATGTCTGAAGAACAGGCTGCCAGGCGTAAGCATAATGTGCATCCATACCTGACTCTTGGTAGTTGAAAATTCCCCATACAGTTCTCTCTCTACCTGAACATTATGACATATTTAGATTCTTTTCTGAGCTCATGATATCTTAAGTGCAGTGATACACTTGTTCGGTGGAAACCTTTTCAGGTCTCACCTAAGACACTGTATCCGCTGTTGCTTGTAAGATATTTTTTCAATTTAAAAACATAAAAAGGGCTTAGAGCCCATCCACTACTTACCACTGGTTGGCTAAATGGTCTCTTTTATCTGCTGGCTCCTGATTTGTCAGTGTGTGCCAATTTCAGTTTCTCTTTGTTTGGGTCTCTTAACCATCGAGCATGGGCCAAGTAATTATTGCTTGTTACCTTTTTATTAGTGTCCTGATGCTCGCTGCTTGTTGAAGGTACTCTCCAAGGTATCAAAGCATCTGATTCACACACTAAGGGGCCTATTCCGATGTCAGACAGACCTGAGTCCGTCTGACATCGGTCAGGAGCTGTAACCGACCGACCTGCTGTGGTCGGTTACAGCCCTGCAAGTACGATGCGACCGAACCCTGTTCGGTCGCACTAGTATACTTCACAATGGGAGCATGCATTCCGAGTGGAATGCATACCTCCATTGTGAAATGCAGGGGTGCAGTTCATCCCTGCACCCTGTGGCCGGCACTCCAAGGGTGCAGGGATCAACGGAGGGGCACCATATGTGCCCCCAGGCCGCCATTCGGCGTTCTCACTCCCATGAGGGCCCTGCTGGGGGCATCCAGATTCAGTTTCCGACTGCCTTTTCGTACCGGACACACCGGCACGAAGAGGCAGTGATAACTACCATCGTACTCCCTCGATCGTAAAGAGGCGACCGGGGGAGTACTGAAGGATTTCTGCATGGCAGACGGGCTCTCCAAGCCCGTCGTAAGCCAACCGGAAATCTGAGTCGCATTCCATTCCGACCGAGCTCATCGGAATGGCTCGTTCGGAAAGGAATCAGGCCGACACGTTCCACTTTGGTCGGAAGGGCTCCGAACCTTGGGGTCCATTATAGTTGCGGCGGATCACCACCGCCCGTATGGTGGTGGTGATCCACCCGCAGAAAACCTCCGCCCGCACTGAATTCTCCCCCCGCCATATTACCATGGCGGGGGGAGGCAGGCGAACGGAAAGACCGTCCGCCGGTTTTCCGCCCGGTCCAAGAGTTGACCGGGCGGAAAAGCTGCTAACATGGTGGCGTTGTCTGGGAGACACCACCATCCATATTAGCATAATGGCGGGGACATGCCTTTCCGTGGCGGCGTTGCCATCACGGAAAGGCAGCAGAAATCACTTGCGGGGCCCGTTGCGGGCCCCCAGGGATTCTGGGGGGTGGGGCATGCACATGGGGGGCTACCTATTGTACCCCCTGCATTTCAATATACAACGTGGCAGGCACCGCGCGGTGCCTATCACGTTGTGCATTGAACTGCATGATGTGCATTTTTAGCATTGCGGCGGGCGGTGCTTTCAGCACCGCCCGCCGCAATGCTAAACATGCGGGATGCGCCCACCACTGTGGCGGGCGCATCCTAATGGCCACCGCGGACCCCCGCCATTATGGCGGGCAGTCCCTTTTTGAGTCAGGATGGCGGGCGGACAGAATCCGCCCGCCATCCTAATGTGCCCCATAGTTCGGAGCCCTTCCGACCGGAATCGGCCCCAAAGTTGGGAATGTAGTAATTTGGATTATTCCTATGCTTGGAGTTAAAGTTCGAGTTTCCAAGAATTCAAAATACTCTAGGGAAACTGCGACTTTCTTAACTCCTTAAGAGTACTTACATGCATGAACATTTAAGCATCTGGAAATGTGGCATGGGCATAATTCCAAATGAGACAATGCAACGCATCGTTACACTTGTAATGTTTACATTTATGTTTTTGATTCTTCATGGGGAAAATCATTTTCTTTATAGAGAAATCTTTCCCCCTACACCACGCAAAAATCTAGGGGTGCTCCTTTTCCAGTCAGGTGTAAACTTGCGACTGTTTGCAGGATGTGAAATTACCTGAAAATAATTCATGAATACCCACAAAATGTGCATGTGTGTGTGTTTTCAATACATTTGTAGCTTTCTCGCTCAAGAAATACCAGAAACTTGCTCCTGTGAAGAAATGCTCTCACACTTAAAATTATGCCATAATGGAGTCGTTTTGCATGTGAATAGATCCATTTATGAATGCAGATTGACAGCTTTTGAACTCCAGTCTTGATTGTGCATTAGTAAATAATGGTAGATGTACTTTAAGTGCGCAAATAGCTTTCCAAATTGTACTCTATATGAGGGTATGTGCATTTTGGAATTGAAGGTTATTGTTATGCAATGTAATAATAAAAATCCCTCAAGGCGTATTTATTGTTAAGACATTTAAGTCTATAAAGCAACAAGTAAGTGCAGAATAAACAACCATGATCTTAAAAGAATTAAGATATATGTATTGGTGTTTTAAAAATACATTATGAGTATTAACATGCTTATTGTACTAAATCTAAAGAATTACACTGACCACTGATTAAGTCGATGAGTGGTATATTTTTTAGAATTCTGAATACAACTAATGTGTAAAATAGGAAAGAAATCATAAATAAATCAAAAAATCAAGTTTAGGTTATAATTAACAAAATTGAAAGTGTAAACTGTAAAGTATTGGGAAATTCTCAAGTTAAGGACCCTTATTACAAGTTGCTCTGACTTTAGGGAAGGAGATATTGGGGCTAGAAATTATTGATGCTAGCTGGCTTGTCTCCCCCAAACATCAGGCATACCAATCTTTAGTGCATGCAAAAAGAAATAACCACACAGACCCAGTGTTCCCAGGCCCTTTCCTGCAGGCTATCCCAGATTCCAGGGCATTCTTTTTCTCCTCAGATTACCACCTTCTCTGAGCAGGTGCTATATCTGAGCAGAGCGAGGTTGAGCATGGGGACTTGCGTGGCATCACAAAGTTGTAGGCAGGCACGGCAAGCTCTGCCATGGGAGCATTATGTGAACCTGTCTTCTATCAGTCTTGCCCAGAGACCATTTGTTGGTGTTGTGCTGCTGCTCAGCCTGGCTGACTGTGTTTGAGAATGCTGGTGATTGGAATGTTCGTGTGTGAGAGTGGCAGTTGGATGAGGGGCTGAGCAGCAGTAAGGCTGCTCCCGGTGGGGCTCTGATCTGTACCATCATACTGGAATAAATTACCTACAAGAAACTACATGGACTGCGCTACTTTTATTACAATATATTTTGGCGACGATTGGAAGAACCTGTGTAAGCTACTGCCACCTAATTCAACTACTTCAGGATACAACTCCTTCAAGATAAAGGAAACCGTCTGAAAAGCAGATCAAGCTCACTGGCACTGAGAGCCCCACCAGTGACTACTTCACCGGTCGCCCTACAAGTAAGTGCCAGTTTTCTCCATTACTTTCTTCCCTTCCCATCACCATGGAGTAGCGTCCAATTCCTGTGATTGTGGGACAGTTCCTACCCATAATGCAGTTTCCCTGAAGTACTTGTCTTTTAAAGATTAACTGTCTGCTGCCTGCCTGTATTTACTGCTACCCTGGAGCACTATCCTGCTGCCTGTTTTGTCAGGGTGTTTGTTACCTGATGCCTTGTTTCCTACTGCCCTGACACCCTGCTGCTTTAAAAATATTTTACTAAGGTGTGGATTTGACGACATTTACAAATATTGGCACTACGTCTAAGAACCCTTACTGGGCAATACATTCAACTGATTTACAGTGTACTGCTTCATCAGGCAAGTGTTACAAAACTGCTGCTAGTTCCTGCCTACCTACTTTAATTGGCCTCTCCTGACTTATGAGTCCTGATTTTTGTCTTTACGCTCTATTGCTTGTCACAGAGAAAGCCTGCTCCTGCATTTAAACCAGCATTGTGCATCTTTGAGGTACTGTCGTGTTTTGTCATGTGCAACATTGCTGAGACTGCAGTGTAAGTGAAAAGTCACTGCCATCTACTACAAGTGCAGCGACCCTACTTGGCACTGCATGAAACTGGACTGCCCCTGTGGACTGCCCACATTGCGGTACTTGTTCGGCGTCCCTTTGATGCACCACTACATGAGGCAAACTCAAGTGAGACATTTATTACTTTGTTTTTCGGGTCTACGCTGAGACCTGATTCAAGCACCTGTTACCAACCGTCACTCTTAAATTTAAATCAAGACATGGCACGAGCCTTCTTGCACGCACCTACCTGTATCCTGAGGACGCTCTGTTGGCTCAAGACTTCCTCAGTGACGTTGCTGAGAGATTGGGCACTGCTGAAAGGACTTCTTGCTGCACTGGTGTGCAGTGAACCATCCGGCGCGACGTCTAGTAGCGTGCCGCCATTTTGGATTTTCCTTTTCTTTGTGATGTGGATTATAGTATTCATTTTGCCAACCACGTTTCTGTTGTTACGAACGGCTGCAAGAACTTTCACACAAACCTCTTATGCACTTTGGACAAGTCTGTGATCTTCGTTTTTGTTGGGATTATTCTACTGTTTCAAGCCTTTTTCCACTGCGAGACAAGTCCTTATTTTTCTGCAACAAAGTCCTGCTTTTCATGTGCAGTTTCCCTTTGTACTTACTGTGTGAAGCTCTATATCCTGATTCTGAACTTCTGGTCTCTACTATACACCATAGAGCTGCGTACATGGATATTGTTTCTCTGCTAGAACGCTTTGCTGTTTTTCTGGATCTGACTCTGCTTAACATCCTAAGGTACATGGGTCTTCATTGTGATTTCGAATGGTACCTGGAGTTGAGACGGACTTCGGGTAAGAAGTCACTTACCTGTGATTTATGTATTGATGAATGGGGTTCATGTCACGTACCGGGCATGCGGTTCGGGTTGGACTCAGCTTTTATGGATGTTTTGTGCTCCCGTAGAAAAAGGGTCGTACGGAGTGTCGCAGAGACGAATCGTACTTGCTGGGCCGGAGCTGCTGCTTATTAACGTACGGACGTCGCGTAATGCGTGTTCCGGATACAATTGGCATGTATTTTTTTGCCGTACAGTGTTTAGTACGATTCGTAGGGAGATCTGCTTTGGATCCGAATCGTACATCATCGTACGTACGAGGTCGTTTACGGGTACGATTTGTACGGGATATATGCTCTATACAGCTATTTGTATAGGGATTTTACCAATTCGGAATCGGCCCCTATGTATTTTTATATGTTTGCAAATTCAAGAGATTCTTATTATGTGCAGTGGTAATGTGTTTGTATTGTGAATTAATTGTTATTTTACATTTTAACAATTAGAAAAATAGATATTGTTCATTTATATTAATTAAAAATGGTACATTGATTAAAAATATACATTTACGTAAAATATATGGGGGTCCATTAGGATGTTGGGCAGTGGCGCCACCGTGGTGTTGGCTGGGCGGAAAGAAGTCTTTTTTCGCCCGCAAGCTGCGGTACTTACGTCCGCCATTTTAGTATAGCATAACATAGGTCATTTCCCGACCGCCACGGAGCCACGCGTACCGCCATCAAAGTGCCCCCGCTACCACGGCGGTGGGAGCCAATGTCCAGATGGTGGGATGGTACCACCCTGGAAAAGTATATTGAAAATGAGAAAATCCAGAGAGGACTCAGGATCCTCATTTTCCCTACTTTTGAGGATCTCGATAAAGATTCATTGGAGGATTGGGAGGGGAATCTCCGCAATGCCTCATTCACTATGATGCACATTTTAATTAAAAATGCGAAGAAAAAAGGCATTAAATTGCAGCAGGAGATTGAAGAATTAGAGAAGGAAAACCATACCATTTTGGACGAGATACTAGAAGGTTATCAGATGTACCTAAGGGATAAAAGATTAAGAAGATCAAAAGAGACGATAAAGATTATAAGGATGGAAGAGTTTATACTTTCTCCCATAAGTACGACAATGTAAAAATACCTGGTGAAGGGAAAAGACAACGAGAGGACACATTGGAATTAACTTCTGCAAGTAGTATAACTTCGCTTTCCTCTGTGGCCAGTTCAGTCCCTACGGAAGAACTAACAGGGTCTACGGAGACTGAGAATAGGTCTAATTTTTTATCAGAAATGGAGAGGCTAAAAATTGGGGCAAGACCAGTACCCAAAGACCAAAGACCAGAATGGGGGGAGGAGATGGCAGGAATACAAACAGAAACAACAACAAAAAAACAAAACAGGAACCGGTAGCGAGAATGACCAGATCCAAGAAGACAGGGAATTAGAGGAACTGAATGATAATGTTACACAAGAACTAGCAATCGTTAATCTCTCTGAAAAAATATTGTCAAGGGAGGTTGTGTCTGTATTAAGTAAAGGGCTAGGTTTTAGCCGTAATCAGATGGGTAATGAGGTAGATTTGTTTGTTGATTTGTTTAAATTCACAAGACTGTTGAAACTTAAGGATCATTTTATTCATAACCCATCTGTTTGTAATTTGCCGGCTGAGGATTGTGTATCATCTGCATATACTGTTAATGAAATAAATGTTATCCAAACAAGGATGTCTTTGAATATGAAACTCCAATTGAAATAGATCTGATTAGAAATGTATTAGAAATTGTCGAAAATGTCACATTGGAGAGTGGTTTAAAACCTAAATCAAAATACATTCCTCAAGGTACACATCCCAACATAGACTTGTTTTGAGAGAAAGTTAAACAGGGTTTCTATAAACTTCTGAGTCACCCCATCCCCCCTAATCAGAGAAAGTACAATCTTACGGTGGGCGAACAAAAAACCTTGAAAGAACTTAAATCTGACTCATTCATCGTTGTCCGTGAAGCGGATAAGGGGGGTAACGTGGTAATCATGGAAAGGACAAGTTACATGAATGAAATTGCCCGTAAACTTTCAGATACATCGTGTTACACCAAAATTGTGATCAACCCGATTAAATCCCTGGATGATAACATTAACATGCGTCTTGTTGAATGGCAGGAAAGTGGTCTGAGAAGCGAAGAAGAATGTAGATACCTGACAGTCCATGAACACACTTCACCCTGTATACACATACTACCGAAAATACATAAGGGCGGCCCCTTTCCTCCAGGCCGCCTGATAATCTCAGGCATCAACTCCCCTACGGAAAAGCTCTCAGAATACGTAGATCTTTACATTCAACCATAAGTTCAAAACTTACCGGCATACATAAGAGATACTAAGGATATCCTTGGCAAATTTGAGGGACTCACCTGGTCTGAAAATCTCATCTTGGTCACACTTGATGTGACAAGTTTGTATACATGTATTCAAAAGGACTTTGGAGTACAGGCACGTCGATTTTATCTTGGGCAGAGATCAGGAGAACATTACTCACACAATGAGGTCCTGTTAGAAATGACTGACATCATTTTATCAAATCATTTTTTCTTGCATGATTCAGAGTGGTACCAACAGATCCAAGGCACAGCAATGGGCTCCAGGTTTGCCCCTGCTTACGCCGGCCTGTTCAAGGGCTGGTTTGAGTGGGGGCATGCCTGGGGACGCCATTCTGCAAAATGGATGGATCATGTCATTTTTTGGGGCAGGTACATCAATGATGTTATCATGTTATGGGATGGACCTGTCCCAACTCTCCTAGAGTATTTCTCTTTTTTAATTGACAACCCTTACAATGTCAGTTTTACGATCAATTATAGCAGTAAGGAAATTGACTTCTTGGATGTCAACTTCTTTATACATGACAACCGGATTCAGAGCCGTACCTTTAGGAAAAAGACAGCCTGCAACAGCACACTACATTTTGAGAGTGCTCATCCCCGTCATGTGGTCAATAATATCCCGTATGGGGAAAGGATCCGGATGAGACGGAACTGTAGTATGGAAGACACTTTCCTTAAGACCATCAGAGAAACTGAGAAACGTTTTCGTGCCAGAGGGTATCCTAAGAAGATACTTAACAAAGCGATGGAAGTTCCTAGACCTAATACGCTGACTACTAACCCCAGTAAAAGGCATATGCAGGCCCCTATATCGTTTAACACCCAATTTAACAGTGACAGCAACAGGGTGTATAATGTCTTGCGAAAACATTGGCACTTACTGACCGATATACCAAGCCTGAAAGGAACACTCTCTGTGAGACCTAATGTAACGTACAGAAAGGGACAGAATCTGCGTAACCTTCTTTGTCCCAGTTATGTAACTACACCCAAACCTCAAACATGGTTAACCTCATCCACCAAGGGCTTTTTCACATGCAATGAGTGTAACGTTTGTAGATTTGGTAGAAATAAGACAAAAACTTTCTGTTACAACACCAAACGTAGATATACAATCAATCATCTGATTAACTGTAATTCAAAGTATGTGATATATGTTTTGGGCTGCCCCTGTGAGAAAATCTATGTGGGTAGCACCAAGAGACCTCTTAAAACGAATCACGTGCGTACACTTCGAAATGGGGATCTACGATACCCCTTGACATATCATATGCAAGAAAAACATAGAGGAACTGAAGAACTTTGGTTTATGGGCATTGACCACACTCCAGCCCACCCAAGAGGGAGCAATAGGAAATTGGCCATGAGGAAAAATGAGGCGGGTGGATCAGTAAATTACGATGTGTGGATCTTGGGCATAGCAGTGATGATGAAATGCACTACTTTTTTTGATTTTGTTGCCGGTCTTCCATTCTGATGTATCAGCTTGTCTTTAAGATATCCTCCACCAATGTTAGGAATACAATCATGACATGAAAACACTGGACACTGTTTGAAGAATGATTATTATCTGTATAATTTATGGGTTTTACCTTAAGAGGTTTCATTGTAATGGTGATTACCGTACATTATTATAAGGTTATGAATGAAACATGATATTTAAAATGAAACATGATTTACATTGACTAAGGTACCTTGTATCCTTTGTATGAGTTTAAGTTTGTAATTTTATATTAGGATGGCCATGTGGTTTGTGTCACAGCTATCTGGAACATCAATGATACTATGAGGGTATCTATTAACAATACCTTTCTGTTGTTAGATTGTTTCAAACCAATCTATTTTCATATTGCTGTTATATTGACTCAAACTTTACGACGGATTATTTATGTCATGTGACTTATTTTTGACTGTATAATGCGTTTATTTATTGTTATGTAATCCCTTGTATTGTAATATTGATTCGTTCATTACTATGGAGACTTACTGTTTAGTTTATATCTTGTCTTTGCTCCATTTATGTCGGTGTCTCTTTCGTTAACATTTACTTTTTATTCCATCTTTATTATCGGTAGATTTTTGTCTGGACCGGTTTTTCACTTTTTTTCTTGGCATATGCTTAAATGGGTATGAGTGCTGCCTTCTTAGTTAGTTGTACCGCTTTAAGATGGCCGTCATCAAATCGAGTACTTTTCCATCTTCCATTTCCCTTAAAGCTGGGTCTTAACAATAGTGAGACCGGTTATATTATATTTTGGTGACGTTGTCTCTGGCTGTGATACACTTGGCTTGAGTACTTGGTAGGATCAAGGGTTTTAATTACATCATTGGTTATGGTTTTCTTTTCTCGTTTGTGTTCTTGTTTTTCGCATTTTCAAATAGATTACATTTTTTTTATCGCTTTTCTTGGAAGTTATTTGCATTTTCATTAATTTTATTTTTGTGTATTTTTTCATCTTACTTTAACTAGTCTAAGATGACCGCCGCCATTAAACGCTCGGTGGAGCATACGCTGTGATTGGTATTTTACAGTTGTGGCGTTTTGGCTCCAATAGCACCACAAATCTTTACTTTCGTGTGTCCGGTATATATGTGAAGGCGGATTATAATATTTGGGAGTTATTTATTTTTCTTCTTTCCCTTTCAAATAACCATGTCGCCTTAGTTTCCTTCTTACTTTAACAAGTCTAAGATGGCCGCCGTTACTAAACGTTTGGTGGAGCATGCGCCGTGATTGGCAAAACCCAGGTGTGGCGTTTTGCTCCATTAGTACCGCGAGTATTTAAAACCGGGCGAGAACGCTGCAGGTTTCGTTCCTGCTTCTGTTCCCCGGTCACCACACCAGGCATGTTGATGGTTCCTGTTCGGCTCTTGGATAACTAATTATCGGTAAGCAGACCATGGGTTATGCTGTAACTATGTTTGGGAATTAAGGGGTATTGAGTGCTGGTGCGGGCTTTCCGATCAAGTGAGGTTTTTTCCTCTAAGAGAATACCCTTTCGTGGTAAACCGATTGTCTGAGCTAGTTCTTCTCTATACGTGTGTTTTCCTCGTTATATTTTTGGCCTCAAATTATGTTATGTTAACGTTGTTTTTCTTTTAATTTTAATATTGGTGGCCCTCCAATTATATTTATCCCTGCTTCACATTGGGTTGAACACCTACTTTACCTTGATTATCGTGTTATCCATGGAGAAAAGTTTATGTGGTTAGTCTGTTTACTTGTTTGTGCTGTTTTGCACTAGGAAATCATATATTAGACCAGTGAGTCCATTTTTATTTTCCCTTCCTTCTTTTTCACAGCCCATAACTGACAGCGCTTGACCTCAGTTTTCTCATATATAAGAGGCACTAGGTCTGATTTGTCCAACAGTTTCTTTATGATATTCTAATAAGTAAATATAAGAGGCTGTGTCTTTTCTTCATTAGTGTCTGGTAATTAATGGCTTGACTCATGTACCTGAAATATTTACATACTATGGAATATAAGTCTGGTGTATGGAAGGGCTTGATCTTTATTAAGTGAAGTTGGGTTTTATTTGTGTAGACTGAGATTATGGAAGCCCAAGAGGTTAGATGGTTTACTTTAGTGTTGTTTTTTAGGTAGTGTACTGATTGATGCACATTGAGATTATTGCAAAAAACACAGTTGATGGACAGAATGTAGAACAATGTCATACATTCACCCCAGTACAAGGATCTGGGCCTAAATCCATCTTTTTTTTTCACTCCACATCACCCTGGGTTAGACACTGGCTATATGCAAATCAGCTCTGACCCTGTGCCTCATGGGAACAGTCCAGTCCGAACTACCAAGCCATGTCTTTCCCAGACCGGAATCAAGCATCCAAGGACCGGTTTCTGGCTATCAGCCTTCATCAGCCTGTATAGCTTGACTCCAGTGGTGTGGAGAGCCTGGGACTCACGTCTGAGCATACCCAGCCCACTCGGGGTGAAAATTGCAAAAAACACAGTTGATGGACAGAATGTAGAACAATGTCATACATTCGCCCCAGTACAAGGATCTGGGCCTAAATCCATCGTTTTTTTGCACTCCACACCACCCTGGGTTAGACACTGGCTATATGCAAATCAGCCCTGACCCTGTGCCTCATGGGAACAGTCCAGTCCGAACTACCAAGCCATGTCTTTCCCAGACCGGAATCAAGCATCCAAGGACCGGTTTCTGGCTATCAGCCTTCATCAGCCTGGATAGCCTCACTCCAGTGGTGTGGAGAGCCTGGGACTCACGTCTGAGCACACCCAGCCCACTCGGGGTGAAAATTGCAAAAAACACAGTTGATGGACAGAATGTAGAACAATGTCATACATTCACCCCAGTACAAGGATCTGGGCCTAAATCCATCGTTTTTTTGCACTCCACACCACCCTGGGTTAGACACTGGCTTTATGCAAATCAGCTCTGATCCTGTGCCTCATGGGAACAGTCCAGTCCGAACTACCAAGCCATGTCTTTCCCAGACCGGAATCAAGCATCCAAGGACCGGTTTCTGGCTATCAGCCTTCATCAGCCTCGATAGCTTGACTCCAGTGGTGTGGAGAGCCTGGGACTCACGTCTGAGCATACCCAGCTCACTCGGGGTGAAAATTGCCAAAAACACAGTTGATGGACAGAATGTAGAACAATGTCATACATTCACCCCAGTACAAGGATCTGGGCCTAAATCCATCGTTTTTTTGCACTCCACACCACCCTGGGTTAGACACTGGCTATATGCAAATCAGCTCTGACCCTGTGCCTCATGGGAACAGTCCAGTCCGAACTACCAAGCCATGTCTTTCCCAGACCGGAATCAAGCATCCAAGGACCGGTTTCTGGCTATCAGCCTTCATCAGCCTGGATAGCTTGACTCCAGTGGTGTGGAGAGCCTGTGACTCACGTCTGAGCATACCCAGCCCACTCGGGGTGAAAATTGCAAAAAACACAGTTGATGGACAGAATGTAGAACAATGTCATACATTCACCCCAGTACAAGGATCTGGGCCTAAATCCATCGTTTTTTTGCACTCCACACCACCCTGGGTTAGACACTGGCTATATGCAAATCAGCTCTGACCCTGTGCCTCATGGGAACAGTCTAGTCCGAACTACCAAGCCATGTCTTTCCCAGACCGGAATCAAGCATCCAAGGACCGGTTTCTGGCTATCAGCCTTCATCAGCCTGGATAGCTTGACTCCAGTGGTGTGGAGAGCCTGGGACTCACGTCTGAGCATACCCAGCCCACTCGGGGTGAAAATTGCAAAAAACACAGTTGATGGACAGAATGTAGAACAATGTCATACATTCGCCCCAGTACAAGGATCTGGGCCTAAATCCATCGTTTTTTTGCACTCCACACCACCCTGGGTTAGACACTGGCTATATGCAAATCAGCTCTGACCCTGTGCCTCATGGGAACAGTCCAGTCCGAACTACCAAGCCATGTCTTTCCCAGACCGGAATCAAGCATCCAAGGACCGGTTTCTGGCTATCAGCCTTCATCAGCCTGGATAGCCTCACTCCAGTGGTGTGGAGAGCCTGGGACTCACGTCTGAGCATACCCAGCCCACTCGGGGTGAAAATTGCAAAAAACACAGTTGATGGACAGAATGTAGAACAATGTCATACATTCACCCCAGTACAAGGATCTGGGCCTAAATCCATCGTTTTTTTGCACTCCACACCACCCTGGGTTAGACACTGGCTTTATGCAAATCAGCTCTGACCCTGTGCCTCATGGGAACAGTCCAGTCCGAACTACCAAGCCATGTCTTTCCCAGACCGGAATCAAGCATCCAAGGACCGGTTTCTGGCTATCAGCCTTCATCAGCCTCGATAGCTTGACTCCAGTGGTGTGGAGAGCCTGGGACTCACGTCTGAGCATACCCAGCTCACTCGGGGTGAAAATTGCAAAAAACACAGTTGATGGACAGAATGTAGAACAATGTCATACATTCACCCCAGTACAAGGATCTGGGCCTAAATCCATCGTTTTTTTGCACTCCACACCACCCTGGGTTAGACACTGGCTATATGCAAATCAGCTCTGACCCTGTGCCTCATGGGAACAGTCCAGTCCGAACTACCAAGCCATGTCTTTCCCAGACCGGAATCAAGCATCCAAGGACCGGTTTCTGGCTATCAGCCTTCATCAGCCTGGATAGCTTGACTCCAGTGGTGTGGAGAGCCTGTGACTCACGTCTGAGCATACCCAGCCCACTCGGGGTGAAAATTGCAAAAAACACAGTTGATGGACAGAATGTAGAACAATGTCATACATTCACCCCAGTACAAGGATCTGGGCCTAAATCCATCGTTTTTTTGCACTCCACACCACCCTGGGTTAGACACTGGCTATATGCAAATCAGCTCTGACCCTGTGCCTCATGGGAACAGTCTAGTCCGAACTACCAAGCCATGTCTTTCCCAGACCGGAATCAAGCATCCAAGGACCGGTTTCTGGCTATCAGCCTTCATCAGCCTGGATAGCTTGACTCCATTGGTGTGGAGAGCCTGGGACTCACGTCTGAGCATACCCAGCCCACTCGGGGTGAAAATTGCAAAAAACACAGTTGATGGACAGAATGTAGAACAATGTCATACATTCACCCCAGTACAAAGATCTGGGCCTAAATCCATCGTTTCTTTGCACTCCACACCACCCTGGGTTAGACACTGGCTATATGCAAATCAGCTCTGACCCTGTGCCTCATGGGAACAGTCCAGTCCGAACTACCAAGCCATGTCTTTCCCAGACCGGAATCAAGCATCCAAGGACCGGTTTCTGGCTATCAGCCTTCATCAGCCTGGATAGCTTGACTCCAGTGGTGTGGAGAGCCTGGGACTCACGTCTGAGCATACCCAGCCCACTCGGTCCAACAATTGACAGAACTGCATCTGGCTACTTCATCAAGTTCGATGACTTTTCGGATGATCCAAGTGAACATGAAGAAATGCCAGCAACAAAAACTTTTAAACAAAAAATGACTGAACTATTTCAACAACTCAAAGAAACATATCTGATTTCACCATGGATTGAATTATGGATTGTGTTAGGTGTACTTTTCCTCCTACTTTGGCTCATCATGATTTTATGTTTGGGTAGATTTATTGATTGAAAATATAGTACAATGGACACAGCAAGTCAGAACATCAACTTGGCCCTAAAGCCTCACAGATCTTCTCATATTGAAAAAAGAGAACTGTCATCAGTTAACATCACAGCCAATCCTATACCTGGGGGTATAGCATGGGACAAAACGGATTACAAAATCTATAGCCCAATTGAGCACTTGAAATATCCACACCAGTTCAAGGTTTCCTTAAGTGACTTTATGACACCAAGTACTTTCTCTGATGATTGGGACTTTGAAAATATTAATAATATGATGTCAGATTTAGAAATGTCAGCAAAATTCACAGAACATGCCTATTTGCAGGGTTCATCGAACTATGAAGAAATGTATTGTTATAATCATTATGGTCATCACTATTTGCATAAATCTGCTAATCCTAGAAATGTTTTTACTTATAACCAATGGGAACATTGTCCCACATCGCCAAAAGGCAGTTCAAAAACATTTTATGAGAAATTTCCATACTTCTCAGGGTTTAACAACACAGATCCAGAAACGTTTTATTACAAAATGTTAAATAAGATAGGAATGAAAAACATGTTGACAAATACTAAATTGATTTATTCTGAAAAATTTTATGAAAAAATGTCTACATTTGGTTTTGAATTTTGGAAAAATAATACTGAAACAAAAACCATCTGGGGTACAAAAGACTGTCAGGTACAAGGTATAGAATCATTATTTAGAGCCTGCACGATCCCAGAACAGATATTGTTCCTGTATGACACCATTCAGCAAACAACCTGTCTTGGCCTAGCCAAGATAAAAGACTTAAACAAACCGTCTATTCCAAAGCCCATACCTGATAGTAATAGCACTACAGATGTGGAGATAGACGTATCTCACATTTTACACCAAAACAGAACAAATCCTGATTGGAAAAGTGGTTGATCTGGCCCACAGACACTAATACCTGTCAAGATAGATTCCTGAACAAAACACAGGGGTTCAAACAGACCAGGCCAGACCCAAGATATTCCCAGAGACAACATGCAGGGATAGTAACAACATACAGTGTAGGAAAGCTATCCCTCAATGGCTACAGAAATCTACACTGCAGGAAATTAAGCAACACTTAACTTTACTTAAAGAAGGTGCTGACTTGCGAGATTTCATATTGGGACCTCGCAAACAGCGTCAAAAACGTTTCATATACGCCGGTATATACGCAGCTTACAACGAAGCTTGGAAAGTAATGCAAATTGAAACTGCTGAAAAAATACGAGAAATTGATCGTATAAATTTGGAAAAATCACTGTCTGTAGTGGACAATGGGTTAACGACTCTGTCCTCCAGAATGTATTCACTGGACAGCATTGTATCATCTGCTATTGATATAATAGAGCAGGACTTGCTAATGTTACAACATGGCCAGTCCCAAATGCGTTCTATTGTACAGCTAGGCTGGACGTTACAAAATCTGCGTTCAGGCTACGTGCCATGGCGTCTAATCAACATAACGTCATTATTTTCTATCTTTAACCTTACTGATAAACAAATCAGTTTGGCACAAAAAGGAGCAGACTATACGATTCTGAGCATTGAAAAACTTGAGAGATTACCATTGACAATGTCAGAGAGACCTGTCATTAAATAGATAATACATGGTACAATTACAATTCGGATAACAACTTTTCAGTTTCAATATTGCCAAAAGTATATACCAGCAGGCCTGTATGAAAGGTTGGGTAAAGGATACATCAAATCAACCTGGAATTTACCTTACACACATAAATGTTATAGTGAAGGGAAAAAAGAAGTATTTCTTAGTGGTAACAACTGTAAAAAATCACTAAACGGCACACTTCTGTGTCAAGGTATTAACTTACATGGAGCCTGCTAAGGTTCATCAAATAACCTTTCATGTCACCTGCATGGCACTCCTGCAACACAGATAGAGCCTTTTTTCAGACAGCTTTCCAACGGCAGCTACGTTCTAATAAGTGACCACAGCTGTTGTGGCATGGTGCCAGGAAAAGCCTATCTCGTAACCGTTACTTCCAGGATCATTTGCTGTATGCAAGTATTGTATCCAAACAGTAATCCAGACATGGAGGCGGCAATATGGCCTTCTTTGAATATCTCTTCTATTCGAATTGATACTTTAAGCAGAATGAAGTCTATTCTTTTACAGACAACTGTGCCTTTAACCTCGTCCAAAGAGACGTATGATCTGCAAGTTGCAAGGACAGCGGCAGAGATACATACCCTATTATCGACAAATTTCCCGTGCATTTCGTAGAAATGTTAGGTCAAATCTTAAACATGTCTGATACCAGTGGCATCGCACATGTATTTAAGACAATTTTTTGGGGGACTGTTAGCACCCTTTGAAACAGTTCTGGGCATTTTTCCCCGAATTTTGTGCATTCTTTATTCGGCGGCCTGCCTCTTCTTTTGGGACTCGTAGCAGGAATTTTATTTTTGATCCTTCTGCTCCGATATGGCAAGCCAAGCCACAGACAAAACTCCAGCTACGATGGAAGAAACGATCCTAGCAATACGCTACTGAGACCGAATCACTAGAGTCCTCGGATTAGCCCGGCTAAGAGATCTGAATACAACTTGGTTTCTTTCATTCAGACCAATCTGGCAAGATTGCATCTTACCTGTGCTTTGATGTCTGCTATGCGGAGAAGAATGCGTGTTGGACGTCTGTCTTACACTACCATCAGCAGTACCTATGGATATTGATACTTTGCTTGGTTCGGTAACGGCTCATGCAACGTGTTGTCCCCAGCGGCTACCTATTCTGATGACGGCATTTGTTGAGACTTCACCATTACGATTAGGTGGCGGTGAAGTACGAGATGAAAGCAGCACCACACAGGTACAACCTTCTGTGAGCATTGCTGATCCAGACATCGATGATAGCAATGATTCTCACATATGCACAATTTGGTCAAACTTTCACCTACTGTTGTAGACCAATTCTTCGCAAGCCTGTCTGATTTGATGTTCTCTCCTAACAACGAGAATAACTTTTAAAAACAACGAGCACACAGCGTTCCCTGAACTCTGAATTCGGCCTTCAGTTTTGATAAACAAGACTACTGAAAACAATTGAAAAATTTTTTCCCCTGAAAGCGAAATTATTTTTCCATTTAAAAAATATTTACCTTTTTTCTGGCACACGGTACTCTGCTTAAAGTAGAACTATTCTTAGAGAACAGAACTTCTATTTTGAAATTCTAGAGACAATATTTCTGATTCAGCCTATAGCACATGTACGGTATTGTATAAATATGTGATGAAATGGTCTCAACCTTCTTTTCTGTATTAAGAGCCATTTCATAAATGTAATTTTCGCAATTCATTCAGACAATATTTATGTATGCATTATCTGAATGATACCACTGCTTGAAAACCGTACAGTACAAATACTCATTTTCGTGTATGTACCATATACCATTTCAAATGCATTTTTTGTATTTTGGGGTGGGATGGAAAACACATGCATCGTTATATGTTTAGTATTGCTTAGTATTTAGTAAATGATGGACATTATACGTGGAGTGGGTGTTGTGAATGTATCTAGGACCCTATTTAAATATTCCCGATTCATGCCCTTATGTGGTTATAACAAAACATATCCTTATAAAGGCATAGGAATCATATCCATATTTAGTCATAGCTAATGCAGTCCAAATACGGCAAGGCTACTCCCATAGACTCCTAGAAAGTACAACGCGTTCTTTAAACAAACCAAGCCTCCAGCAGCCCGGGAAATCCCCCTGCTTTTGTTTTGATTTGAACAAAAACTCCTGGAGTCCAGAAAGAACTGTAAGTTCTTAGTGACGTCTTATGTCCAACCTTACGTCAAACTCGGCATCTTCCAGGTATAAATATACCCATGTTGCCTTAAGCAAACACACGGTGGTTTGGAGCAGATCGGTGTGGTGGTGGGTGCGCGGCGGACCGGAAAAGCAGGCACGGAGGACGTATATAGTGGGCTATGCCGGTATTTTATTTCACAGTACAAGGCATAAAGTACAGGAGGTGCAACGGAGAGGGGTCCAAGGGTCTTCGGGGCTCTTCTCCACTGAGGGGGTCCAAGGGTCTTCGGGGCTCTTCTCCGATGAGGGAATCCGGTTGGTCGTCGGGTCGGCTCCGGTGTTGGGGATGTACCTCGGAGGACAATAAGAGACAAGATGGGACCGTTAGTCTGGTAGGACCACAGTGAGATTCCTTTCACCAACACCAGGGATGTGAGGACGGAAAGAGGGGTCCGTGAGGTAGGTCTGGGTCGGGAGGAGGAACGAGGGACGGGGATACAGAAAAGCGTGTGATGGAAGAAGTGAAGGGGGGGGTTTCCACACGGTGCGAGTGCTTTACATAGAGTATACAGTGCCAGGTGGGGCTAACTCTACTAAGTGCTTCGTGACTATGAGTGCCTAAACGGAGAGAGGGGTGGTTATCTACAATATATACAGAGAGCACCTAGCGTGCTCTCAGGGCGGTTACTAGTACTCACCCGGTCCGCCGCAACTCTCCCTTGGAGTCGCGGCCGCTCTTCAGCCACCTCCTCAAGGACTCCACCAATCTTCGGACCACACGTCTTCTCCTCCTTTCTCCTCGTCTCCGTCGTCTCCTCCAGTCTGAGCGTCCTGCCACGATTCTCCGACGGCGTTCTGGGCTTCCTGTCTGTTTTTAACTGGTTCTGTCGCTGCCCCCGAGGCGGGACTTCCGGGGTCAGTGGGTTCTGTGTCCGGTCGGCGGCTTTCACTGGTTGGCTCCTGCGGCTCCTCCTGTAACACAGAGAGGGGTGGATGACTCCTCGACATGGCGGCTTTTCCGAAACGGGTTGCGGATGTGGGGTTTGCCGACCCGTCGGTTAGTGGTGAGTATCGGGGACATGGTAATCCGGGCGGGGAAGAGAGCGGGGCCCCTTCACATCCCCTTCCCCTAGCTGTCTTTCTTGTACGGGTTGGGGACGAGGGGTACCGGGAGAGGAAATCGGCGTTCCCTTGTTCTGTTCCCTTTCGGTGTTGTGTTCTGAAACGATAAGGTTGGAGGGACAGGAACCACCTGAGGACTCGGTCATTGTGTCCTTTGTTCCTGGCCATCCACTCCAAGGGAGCATGGTCTGTGTAGATAGTGAACTCTCGGCCCTCCAGGTAATAGCGGAGGCAGTCGATGGCCCATTTGATCGCGAGGGCCTCTTTTTCCACGACTGCATAGTTCCTTTCTCTGGGGAATAACTTTCGGCTGAGATATAGGATAGGCCTTTCGTGTCCTTGGGTGTCTTTCTGGGACAGGACCGCCCCCAATCCCTGGTCGGAGGCGTCTGTTTGTAGAACAAAAGGTAGGGTATAGTCAGGGCTTATCAGTACCGGGCTGGAGGTCAAGGCGTCTTTTAGGTCTGAAAACGCATGCCATAAGATGGGAGTGGGATTTTTCAGCACTGCTTCGGTGTGGGTAGTTTTCTTTAGAAGGTCCGTAAGGGGGGCTGCTCTCTGGGAAAAGTTGGGTACGAACCTCCGATAATACCCCAGGAGCCCCAGGAAGGCTCGTAGATCTTTCTTTGTTTGTGGGAAAGGAAGGGACTGTATGGCTTCAGTTTTGCTCTTCTGGGGTCGTATCAGTCCTTCCCCTAAGAGGTAACCCAAATATTGGACCGTTTGAGCAGCGAGGGTGGTCTTAGCGGGGTTGATGGAAAACCCAAAGGAGCCTAGGGAAGCAACAACCCTGGTTAGATGGGTAAGATGTTGCGACCAGCTATCGCTGTATATAACGATGTCATCTAAATAGGCTCCCGCATACAGAGAGTGGGGACTTAAGACATGGTTCATGGCTCGCTGAAAGGTGGCAGGGGCACCATGAAGGCCAAAAGGCATAACCGTGAATTGGAATAAGCCCTCTGGGGTGGAGAAAGCGGTTTTCTTCTTATCTTGGTCTCTGAGGGGTATCTGCCAATACCCCTTACAGAGGTCCAGGGTGGAAATGTACTTGGCTCTACCAATCCTTTCGACCATTTCGTCCACCCGGGGTAGGGGATACGTGTCAAAAGAGGATACTTTGTTGACCTCCCGGAAGTCGATGCAAAACCGTACAGACCCATCAGGTTTTGGTACCAGGACAATGGGGGAATTCCAGTCACTGACCGAGGGCTCTATGATTCCCATCTTTTGCATGTCCTTCACCTCTCTGCTGATAACGGCTCTCCGAGCTTCGGGTACTCTGTATGGTCGCATTCTGACTACTTTCCCGGGTTCTGTGTTTATGGCATGTTCGGTGATCGTGGTTCGTCCCGGAGACGACGAGAAGACCTCTTTTACGGGAAACAATGCTTCTCTGATGTCCCGTTTTTGTGGGGCAGACAACTCGGGATCCAGGCAGGGATCAAAGGGGAAGGAAAAGGGCAACATAGCACCTGACAACACAGGACGGGGTCCCTCCCATTTTTTTAAGAGGTTGACATGGTATATCTGGCTGGAACCCCGAGTGGGATCCAGTTCGACCTCATATGTAACCGGGGTGACCTGTCGCGTGATGGCAAAAGGACCTTGCCACTGCCCCAAGAGCTTGTGATCTGACGAGGGCATCATTAGGAGGACTAGGTCTCCCACAGCGAAGACCCGGTTTTTAGTGCCCTTATCGTACTGCGTCTTTTGAGCGTCTTGGGCCCTGTCTAGGTTTTGTCGGACTATGTCCCGTATTTCGGCCAGATGAGACTTCAAGTTCTCTATGTACTCCGGCAAGGGACGGGTCCGTTCGGGTTCAGCCTCCCAGGCCTCCTGGGCCATATCCAGCAATGTGCGAGGGGCCCGACCATACAACAATTCATAAGGGGAATAGTCGGTGCTGCTTTGCGTTTTACAACGAATGGCAAAAAGTGCCAGAGGCAACATATCTTCCCAGCGTTTGGCCTCCAACCCTATCAATTTCTTCAGTGTCTGTTTCAGCGTGGCGTTGTAACGCTCAACAAGACCATCCGTCTGCGGATGGTACGCTGAGGTCCTGATCTGTTTTATCCCTAGTTGTGCACATACCTGCTTTAAGAGGGCTGAAACAAAAGGCGTGCCCTGATCGGTCAGGATTTCCCTGGGAAACCCCACTCGGGAAAACACCGAAATAAGTGCTTTAGCGATGGTCTGAGCTGTGGGCTGGCGTAAGGGAATGGCTTCGGGGAAACGGGTGGCATAATCCACTATGACTAAGGCATAGCGACACCCGCTCCGTGAGGGTAGGAGGGGTCCGATGATATCCATCCCTATCCTGCTGAATGGGATATCGATCAGGGGAAGAGGTCTCAGTGGTACCCTAGGGGGCCGATAACGGCTATGTCTTTGGCAGATCGCACACTCCCTGCAATAATTCTTTACGCGCTGGTGTACCCCTGGCCAGTAGAACTTTTCTAGGACTGCCTGACTGGTCTTCTCGTCCCCGAAATGACCCCCTAACAGGTGGCTGTGGGCCAGGAAGAGAACCTTCTCTTGGAATGGGCCGGGAATCAACAACTGTGCTTTCTGGTGTGTTCCCCCCTTGCGATACAACAGGCCGTTTTTCTTGAAAAAGTAGGGACCTACTTGTAAGGGGTCCTCGTTGTCTAGGGCCCTTCCCCAGGCTTCTTGTAACAGTGGATCCTCAAGTTGGGCTGCCCTGAACTCCCTGTCGGTCTCCCAGGGGTGGTCCTCGATGACCGCGGGATAGGCGTATGTATGGTGTTTCTTCTCCTGTCTCCTCTGATTTCTGGACTTGTGTGGTTTCGGGGTGGCTGTCTGTGAGGATAAGTCCTGGGAATAGGGGGCCTCTCTCCACCATTGGGCAAGGGAGTCGGTAGTGTCCTGTAGCAGTAGGGGGAGACCTGAGTAGTCGCTCCCCAGGATGGCTTGTTCGGGTAGCTTCGGTACGAGACCTACCGTTAGTGTGGTACCAGGGTCACCGGGGTGTTGTACCCTCACCTGGGTTGTGTGGTAACTTTTGGTGTCCCCGTGGACGCACTGTATGGCTACCATTCCTGTGGGGGTTCCCACCGGGAGGGTTAAATCCTGAGGACGGAGAACGCTTTGGCGACAGCCTGTATCGGCTAGGGCAAGGACTCTTTGTCCGTCGATAGACACCGGGCAGTGAAATGGAGGTGGGGTAGCCCCCGGGGTGTGGCAGACATAGTTCCGTACAATGCCGATCTCCATCGGCTCCTCCTTCTGAGGGCACACCCGAGCTATGTGTCCGAAGCCACCGCAATTATAACACTGAGGCCCAGGATTAGGAGGACGATACATGACCTGTGGGGCCATGAGAGGAAGAGGTTCGGGTCTCCTTGGTGGTGGTGGTGGTGGTCGGGAAGACCGAGGGTTCGGTCCATAGTGTCGTTTATGGGTGGGTTCTTCTCTGGAGCGTTGTAGTTCCTGAGCCCGACTATATGCACAGGCCACTTCGACTGCCGTGTCCAGAGTGAGGTGGGAATGTTGTCTTACCCATCTCTGGGTGGCCGGGTGCAAGGAGTTCAGGAATTGTTCAAGATAGACCTTGCCCATGATATCTTCCTTTGTGGACGCTTCCGGTTTAAGCCACCTGTTGGCAAGGTCTTTGATCCGGAAAGAGAGGGCTCGGGGATTCTCTTGGGGCCCTTCTTTGGCCTGTCTCAATTTGACTCTATACGTGTCGTCATCCACTCCGAGGCGTTCCAGTATGCACTTCTTTATATCTGGGTATGGATTGTTTCCCTGGATGTTCGCCTGTTGGTAGGCGGCTTGCAAGTCGCCTGTCAAAAGTGGCCCTAGGTATTGACCCCAGCGCTCCACTGGCCAATTGGCGGCCTGTGCCAACCGTTCAAAATTGGTGAAAAAGTAGTCCGGGTCCTCCCCCGGGACATACTTCTGAAGGATCACCGAAGGGAGTGATGTCATGGGTCTTGGTTGTCCTAGGACATCCGTCAACTTGCCCATAGCTTGTTCCTGCACAGTACCTTGGCCTTTGAGGACGTCGTGCAATTGACCCCTGTCGGTTTCGGCGGTTTTCAGGAATTGTTCCATCAATTTACCCAGCTGTTCCTGGGAGTCGGCCATTCTCTTCATGACGTCCTCCATGCTTCCGGATGATCCCACTTCTGACACCAAATGTGGTGGTGGGTGCGCGGCGGACCGGAAAAGCAGGCACGGAGGACGTATATAGTGGGCTATGCCGGTATTTTATTTCACAGTACAAGGCATAAAGTACAGGAGGTGCAACGGAGAGGGGTCCAAGGGTCTTCGGGGCTCTTCTCCACTGAGGGGGTCCAAGGGTCTTCGGGGCTCTTCTCCGATGAGGGAATCCGGTTGGTCGTCGGGTCGGCTCCGGTGTTGGGGATGTACCTCGGAGGACAATAAGAGACAAGATGGGACCGTTAGTCTGGTAGGACCACAGTGAGATTCCTTTCACCAACACCAGGGATGTGAGGACGGAAAGAGGGGTCCGTGAGGTAGGTCTGGGTCGGGAGGAGGAACGAGGGACGGGGATACAGAAAAGCGTGTGATGGAAGAAGTGAAGGGGGGGTTTCCACACGGTGCGAGTGCTTTACATAGAGTATACAGTGCCAGGTGGGGCTAACTCTACTAAGTGCTTCGTGACTATGAGTGCCTAAACGGAGAGAGGGGTGGTTATCTACAATATATACAGAGAGCACCTAGCGTGCTCTCAGGGCGGTTACTAGTACTCACCCGGTCCGCCGCAACTCTCCCTTGGAGTCGCGGCCGCTCTTCAGCCACCTCCTCAAGGACTCCACCAATCTTCGGACCACACGTCTTCTCCTCCTTTCTCCTCGTCTCCGTCGTCTCCTCCAGTCTGAGCGTCCTGCCACGATTCTCCGACGGCGTTCTGGGCTTCCTGTCTGTTTTTAACTGGTTCTGTCGCTGCCCCCGAGGCGGGACTTCCGGGGTCAGTGGGTTCTGTGTCCGGTCGGCGGCTTTCACTGGTTGGCTCCTGCGGCTCCTCCTGTAACACAGAGAGGGGTGGATGACTCCTCGACATGGCGGCTTTTCCGAAACGGGTTGCGGATGTGGGGTTTGCCGACCCGTCGGTTAGTGGTGAGTATCGGGGACATGGTAATCCGGGCGGGGAAGAGAGCGGGGCCCCTTCACATCCCCTTCCCCTAGCTGTCTTTCTTGTACGGGTTGGGGACGAGGGGTACCGGGAGAGGAAATCGGCGTTCCCTTGTTCTGTTCCCTTTCGGTGTTGTGTTCTGAAACGATAAGGTTGGAGGGACAGGAACCACCTGAGGACTCGGTCATTGTGTCCTTTGTTCCTGGCCATCCACTCCAAGGGAGCATGGTCTGTGTAGATAGTGAACTCTCGGCCCTCCAGGTAATAGCGGAGGCTGTCGATGGCCCATTTGATCGCGAGGGCCTCTTTTTCCACGACTGCATAGTTCCTTTCTCTGGGGAATAACTTTCGGCTGAGATATAGGATAGGCCTTTCGTGTCCTTGGGTGTCTTTCTGGGACAGGACCGCCCCCAATCCCTGGTCGGAGGCGTCTGTTTGTAGAACAAAAGGTAGGGTATAGTCAGGGCTTATCAGTACCGGGCTGGAGGTCAAGGCGTCTTTTAGGTCTGAAAACGCATGCCATAAGATGGGAGTGGGATTTTTCAGCACTGCTTCGGTGTGGGTAGTTTTCTTTAGAAGGTCCGTAAGGGGGGCTGCTCTCTGGGAAAAGTTGGGTACGAACCTCCGATAATACCCCAGGAGCCCCAGGAAGGCTCGTAGATCTTTCTTTGTTTGTGGGA
Source organism: Lissotriton helveticus (assembly GCF_964261635.1). Lineage (NCBI taxonomy): Eukaryota > Metazoa > Chordata > Amphibia > Caudata > Salamandridae > Lissotriton > Lissotriton helveticus. Next base: position 1,310,495,326 of record NC_136068.1, read on the forward strand.
AAGGAAGGGACTGTATGGCTTCAGTTTTGCTCTTCTGGGGTCGTATCAGTCCTTCCCCTAAGAGGTAACCCAAATATTGGACCGTTTGAGCAGCGAGGGTGGTCTTAGCGGGGTTGATGGAAAACCCAAAGGAGCCTAGGGAAGCAACAACCCTGGTTAGATGGGTAAGATGTTGCGACCAGCTTTCGCTGTATATAACGATGTCATCTAAATAGGCTCCCGCATACAGAGAGTGGGGACTTAAGACATGGTTCATGGCTCGCTGAAAGGTGGCAGGGGCACCATGAAGGCCAAAAGGCATAACCGTGAATTGGAATAAGCCCTCTGGGGTGGAGAAAGCGGTTTTCTTCTTATCTTGGTCTCTGAGGGGTATCTGCCAATACCCCTTACAGAGGTCCAGGGTGGAAATGTACTTGGCTCTACCAATCCTTTCGACCATTTCGTCCACCCGGGGTAGGGGATACGTGTCAAAAGAGGATACTTTGTTGACCTCCCGGAAGTCGATGCAAAACCGTACAGACCCATCAGGTTTTGGTACCAGGACAATGGGGGAATTCCAGTCACTGACCGAGGGCTCTATGATTCCCATCTTTTGCATGTCCTTCACCTCTCTGCTGATAACGGCTCTCCGAGCTTCGGGTACTCTGTACGGTCGCATTCTGACTACTTTCCCGGGTTCTGTGTTTATGGCATGTTCGGTGATCGTGGTTCGTCCCGGAGACGACGAGAAGACCTCTTTTACGGGAAACAATGCTTCTCTGATGTCCCGTTTTTGTGGGGCAGACAACTCGGGATCCAGGCAGGGATCAAAGGGGAAGGAAAAGGGCAACATAGCACCTGACAACACAGGACGGGGTCCCTCCCATTTTTTTAAAAGGTTGACATGGTATATCTGGCTGGAACCCCGAGTGGGATCCAGTTCGACCTCATATGTAACCGGGGTGACCTGTCGCGTGATGGCAAAAGGACCTTGCCACTGCCCCAAGAGCTTGTGATCTGACGAGGGCATCATTAGGAGGACTAGGTCTCCCACAGCGAAGACCCGGTTTTTAGTGCCCTTATCGTACTGCGTCTTTTGAGCGTCTTGGGCCCTGTCTAGGTTTTGTCGGACTATGTCCCGTATTTCGGCCAGATGAGACTTCAAGTTCTCTATGTACTCCGGCAAGGGACGGGTCCGTTCGGGTTCAGCCTCCCAGGCCTCCTGGGCCATATCCAGCAATGTGCGAGGGGCCCGACCATACAACAATTCATAAGGGGAATAGCCGGTGCTGCTTTGCGTTTTACAACGAATGGCAAAAAGTGCCAGAGGCAACATATCTTCCCAGCGTTTGGCCTCCAACCCTATCAATTTCTTCAGTGTCTGTTTCAGCGTGGCGTTGTAACGCTCAACAAGACCATCCGTCTGCGGATGGTACGCTGAGGTCCTGATCTGTTTTATCCCTAGTTGTGCACATACCTGCTTTAAGAGGGCTGAAACAAAAGGCGTGCCCTGATCGGTCAGGATTTCCCTGGGAAACCCCACTCGGGAAAACACCGAAATAAGTGCTTTAGCGATGGTCTGAGCTGTGGGCTGGCGTAAGGGAATGGCTTCGGGGAAACGGGTGGCATAATCCACTATGACTAAGGCATAGCGACACCCGCTCCGTGAGGGTAGGAGGGGTCCGATGATATCCATCCCTATCCTGCTGAATGGGATATCGATCAGGGGAAGAGGTCTCAGTGGTACCCTAGGGGGCCGATAACGGCTATGTCTTTGGCAGATCGCACACTCCCTGCAATAATTCTTTACGCGCTGGTGTACCCCTGGCCAGTAGAACTTTTCTAGGACTGCCTGACTGGTCTTCTCGTCCCCGAAATGACCCCCTAACAGGTGGCTGTGGGCCAGGAAGAGAACCTTCTCTTGGAATGGGCCGGGAATCAACAACTGTGCTTTCTGGTGTGTTCCCCCCTTGCGATACAACAGGCCGTTTTTCTTGAAAAAGTAGGGACCTACTTGTAAGGGGTCCTCGTTGTCTAGGGCCCTTCCCCAGGCTTCTTGTAACAGTGGATCCTCAAGTTGGGCTGCCCTGAACTCCCTGTCGGTCTCCCAGGGGTGGTCCTCGATGACCGCGGGATAGGCGTATGTATGGTGTTTCTTCTCCTGTCTCCTCTGATTTCTGGACTTGTGTGGTTTCGGGGTGGCTGTCTGTGAGGATAAGTCCTGGGAATAGGGGGCCTCTCTCCACCATTGGGCAAGGGAGTCGGTAGTGTCCTGTAGCAGTAGGGGGAGACCTGAGTAGTCGCTCCCCAGGATGGCTTGTTCGGGTAGCTTCGGTACGAGACCTACCGTTAGTGTGGTACCAGGGTCACCGGGGTGTTGTACCCTCACCTGGGTTGTGTGGTAACTTTTGGTGTCCCCGTGGACGCACTGTATGGCTACCATTCCTGTGGGGGTTCCCACCGGGAGGGTTAAATCCTGAGGACGGAGAACGCTTTGGCGACAGCCTGTATCGGCTAGGGCAAGGACTCTTTGTCCGTCGATAGACACCGGGCAGTGAAATGGAGGTGGGGTAGCCCCCGGGGTGTGGCAGACATAGTTCCGTACAATGCCGATCTCCATCGGCTCCTCCTTCTGAGGGCACACCCGAGCTATGTGTCCGAAGCCACCGCAATTATAACACTGAGGCCCAGGATTAGGAGGACGATACATGACCTGTGGGGCCATGAGAGGAAGAGGTTCGGGTCTCCTTGGTGGTGGTGGTGGTGGTCGGGAAGACCGAGGGTTCGGTCCATAGTGTCGTTTATGGGTGGGTTCTTCTCTGGAGCGTTGTAGTTCCTGAGCCCGACTATATGCACAGGCCACTTCGACTGCCGTGTCCAGAGTGAGGTGGGAATGTTGTCTTACCCATCTCTGGGTGGCCGGGTGCAAGGAGTTCAGGAATTGTTCAAGATAGACCTTGCCCATGATATCTTCCTTTGTGGACGCTTCCGGTTTAAGCCACCTGTTGGCAAGGTCTTTGATCCGGAAAGAGAGGGCTCGGGGATTCTCTTGGGGCCCTTCTTTGGCCTGTCTCAATTTGACTCTATACGTGTCGTCATCCACTCCGAGGCGTTCCAGTATGCACTTCTTTATATCTGGGTATGGATTGTTTCCCTGGATGTTCGCCTGTTGGTAGGCGGCTTGCAAGTCGCCTGTCAAAAGTGGCCCTAGGTATTGACCCCAGCGCTCCACTGGCCAATTGGCGGCCTGTGCCAACCGTTCAAAATTGGTGAAAAAGTAGTCCGGGTCCTCCCCCGGGACATACTTCTGAAGGATCACCGAAGGGAGTGATGTCATGGGTCTTGGTTGTCCTAGGACATCCGTCAACTTGCCCATAGCTTGTTCCTGCACAGTACCTTGGCCTTTGAGGACGTCGTGCAATTGACCCCTGTCGGTTTCGGCGGTTTTCAGGAATTGTTCCATCAATTTACCCAGCTGTTCCTGGGAGTCGGCCATTCTCTTCATGACGTCCTCCATGCTTCCGGATGATCCCACTTCTGACACCAAATGTGGTGGTGGGTGCGCGGCGGACCGGAAAAGCAGGCACGGAGGACGTATATAGTGGGCTATGCCGGTATTTTATTTCACAGTACAAGGCATAAAGTACAGGAGGTGCAACGGAGAGGGGTCCAAGGGTCTTCGGGGCTCTTCTCCACTGAGGGGGTCCAAGGGTCTTCGGGGCTCTTCTCCGATGAGGGAATCCGGTTGGTCGTCGGGTCGGCTCCGGTGTTGGGGATGTACCTCGGAGGACAATAAGAGACAAGATGGGACCGTTAGTCTGGTAGGACCACAGTGAGATTCCTTTCACCAACACCAGGGATGTGAGGACGGAAAGAGGGGTCCGTGAGGTAGGTCTGGGTCGGGAGGAGGAACGAGGGACGGGGATACAGAAAAGCGTGTGATGGAAGAAGTGAAGGGGGGGGTTTCCACACGGTGCGAGTGCTTTACATAGAGTATACAGTGCCAGGTGGGGCTAACTCTACTAAGTGCTTCGTGACTATGAGTGCCTAAACGGAGAGAGGGGTGGTTATCTACAATATATACAGAGAGCACCTAGCGTGCTCTCAGGGCGGTTACTAGTACTCACCCGGTCCGCCGCAACTCTCCCTTGGAGTCGCGGCCGCTCTTCAGCCACCTCCTCAAGGACTCCACCAATCTTCGGACCACACGTCTTCTCCTCCTTTCTCCTCGTCTCCGTCGTCTCCTCCAGTCTGAGCGTCCTGCCACGATTCTCCGACGGCGTTCTGGGCTTCCTGTCTGTTTTTAACTGGTTCTGTCGCTGCCCCCGAGGCGGGACTTCCGGGGTCAGTGGGTTCTGTGTCCGGTCGGCGGCTTTCACTGGTTGGCTCCTGCGGCTCCTCCTGTAACACAGAGAGGGGTGGATGACTCCTCGACATGGCGGCTTTTCCGAAACGGGTTGCGGATGTGGGGTTTGCCGACCCGTCGGTTAGTGGTGAGTATCGGGGACATGGTAATCCGGGCGGGGAAGAGAGCGGGGCCCCTTCACAATCGGCTATCTACTTGCCTGAAGCCCAGCTGATGCGAGAGCCGAAGGAAGCCGACCCTCCCATTGACACACTGAGAGAGACGCTGTCTTTTCTCCTGCCGAGAAATCCAGCTCCAGTGTTTCCAGTCACCCTTGCGGGTTTCTGGGAGATCGAGTCCTGAGAAAGAGATACAATACCTCCTTCATTCTATAACCAAGGTACAGAGCTGATTAAATCCTTAAAGAGAATTCTTGATTCAGAATCTTGGTAAAACTAACTTAACTTAAACTACAGCTCACTTACTCCTTCCCACGTACTAGGCTTAGGTTAGGTACACCGGGGTAGGCGTATCTTAGAAGCACCAGTTGAGTACGTTTAGTCAATGATTTTATGTATGTATATATTTTATCAGTTTTAAGTATCATATGGCTCAGAAACCATATAAATACTTTTACAGTATTAGTTCATAATACTCCTTTTACTGTACGCACTTTACTTTATGACAAGTATTGCAATTACGGCAATTTACTTCTCTTGCACGAGAAAGAGGACTGCTCAATAAATAACACCTTTTATTGAAAACGCCCGTCTCTCTATTTCTCTGCACTCTGGTGAGACTAAGCATGCACGATTGACTAAGTGAAATAGCTGTCTATTGTTTTCACACGACTCTGGAGCTATACTCCTTATTCTGGAGGGAGCAAAATTGTCATGTTTATGCGGTTGTCAGAAACTAATCCCTTCTTGTCTAATCAGGAAAGTTAACTCCTTCCTGTTCATTCGAGAAAGTTTCTAGTGACCTCTGAGCTAGCTGGCATTCATAATTAAGTCTAACATATTCAGTAGAGACCTAGTCCACCTCAGTCTTACGTCTGAACTATCGTTTATGTTATTCCAATGCGCAGAGCCTATTGGGAATATAGGAACTACACTACACACCCTCACCCCCCTCGACCATTCAACGGCATTCTACACCATGTGCTACCACACTGTCATATCAGACATCTCCAACACTGGGATCCAGAGGAGGGCCCAGGATTACATACCAAGTACCTCACCAGCAAGGCCCAGGGAGTCCGCCTCCTACCTTCTGCACGTAGTACACTGGGGTCATCTGGCCCATGCCCCGGGCTCATCTCTCAGCATAACGATCTTCAATGTCTCCATGACCCCCCTCTCCACCATCACATGCGCACACGACATTGTCATCATGTCCTGTGCCATTGACACCCAGCTGCTCCTCACCCTCACCAAAGACCCAGCCAATGCCAGATCCAACCTTCAAGAAGGCATGAGGTCCGTAGACGAATGGATGAACATCAGCCACCTGAGGCTGGACTTGGACAAGACTGAGGTCATCATCTGCGGATTGTCCCCTTACAGCTGGGACAACTCCTTGTGTCCCACCAGCCTGGGCAGCGCACCAGCACCCATGGGCCACGCACGCAAGCTGGGGTTCATCGTAGACTCCTCGCTCACAATGACCATGCAACTCAACACTATCTCTACCTCATGCTGCAACACCCTCCGCATGCTGCAAATGATCCTCAGATAGATCCACTCCAAGGCAAGACAGACAGTCACCCAGGTCCACATCACCAGCCGGGTCAACTACGGCAACGCCCTCTACGCAGGAACAACAGCCAAACTCCAGGAGGACTTGTACACATCCAGGGTGCATCCGCACACCTCATCCTCAACATCCCCTGCCACAGCCACATCACCGTCCACCTGAGATACCTACAATGGCTCACTGTCAACTGCAGGATCACCTTCAGACTCCTCAGCCACACTCAGGAGGCACTCCACAACCCCAGACCCAAAAACGACCTTGGAAGTCTCTCATCCAACACCCCATTGCCCCAAGTCCATCCAGCCAACCTTGCCCTGGCCACCATTCATCACATCCACAGAACAACTGCATGCAGGAGATAGTTCTCCCACCTTGCCAAACAAACCTGGGACTCCCTCCCCGGGCACCTCCACATGACCCATGACCTCTACGCCTTCATGATACTCTTCCAAACCTGTCTGTCCAAGCAGTATCGCAAGCCCCCCCCCCCTCCAGCAGCTGGGAACCATCACGGGTGAGTATTGCGCTCCATGTATGTATTTGATGATACATTGTGACCTATGTGTGTCCTCGACCGGACTCAGATCCCAGTGTATGGATGGCTTGAGTTTGTTCCACACTCAGGCATACTCAGTTTCTCACCTCCACCTGCCGCCAATCCCACCACCCCTGCCCACATGTGCCCGGCCTGCCGTTGTGGGCACATCGGGTCGACGGGACCCCTGAGGGATGACAGTGGTGGTGTTGTCTGCCACCTCCTGGGTGCCCGGCGAACCTTGTCCCTCATTGTCAGACTGGCTCAGTTGTTCACTGTGGGCAGGGCTCCTAGATGTCTGCTGGGATGTGCCAGGAATGGTGGTGGTGGCTGGAGCAGATGTTCCTGATCCAGGAGGTGCACGGGTTTGGGCACCAGAGGTGCCAGGTTGGTCGGGGTCATCCATGGAGTGGTGAGAGGCGTCGCTGTCGGTGGGATCAGTCTCCTGTGGAGCCTGGGACTGTGGATCATCTCCCCATTGTTGGGGGTAGATTCCGCACATTGCCCTGTAGGTGTGAGAGACAGACATTGTTTATGCCATTTAATGCAACATCCATTTTTCATACACATTGTAGTTGGCACTGTTCCATCTGGTAGTTGTCTATGCTTTGGATTTTCCTCAATGTTCACATGTGGATGGGTATGTTGTGGGGTCAGATGATATGTGCTCCAGAGTCATTGACATGTGTGGGCATATTTACAGTAACTGGCACATCCCTGCATACCAGCAGGGATTTGCCAGTCATTGTGCACCACAGGTCCGCCAGCATGGATGCGACACATTTACATTGCGGAGCACCATGGGGGCAAAATGGCACAGCTGCGTCACACATCTGTGCCATAGAAGTGGCACATTGCTGAAGTTGCGTCGCCAGCGCAACGCAGCTCCAGCAATGCTCTGTGGGGCCCTATCTGCACAATGCTGCCTCAATCCTTGCGCTTGCTTCAAGCATGCGCAGGGTTTTGACGCAGCATGGGCTTAAAAGTGACTGAGTGAAATCTTGTAGATTCCTGTGCCGGAATGCCCCCCATTCCCCCCCCGTGCCAGAACACCTACTTCTGGCGCAGGGCTTTAAAACGTGACACATCTCCCAAAAGCGTCACCATGTAAATACCCAGTACCATGGTGCCACTTTTGTGCCGCCGCTGCATTACAAAGGTGACGCAACGGCGGCGTGAAAGAGGCGCAAGGGGCTTGTGAATCTACACCGTGCATTTTTGGCTTAGATGCTTCAGCAGATCTGTATTGGTTTCGTTGTATTACATGTCCATTGTGACAGTGGGACACTCCATTGCCTGTCCCAGGAGGGTATGTTTGTGTAAGGGGTGTGTGTGACAGGCCCTGCTGGTATTTGGAGTCTGAGTTGGCACTGTGCCTCCCTTGTGGTGTAGCTGTCCCCCATGGAGCATGCTGACATGACAGTGGTTGTGAGTTCCTGTCCCGGATATCTAATCTTGTTGTCCTGGTGTTTGTGTTTGCACTGGTCACAGGAGGGCCTTGTGCTGCGTACACCAGGGCCCAGTGTCAGCTATCTTGTCAGTACTTTCCCACTCCCTGTGCATTGAGCATGGTGCATGGATGTGCACCTGGGCCATATGGGATGAGGGCAATTGGGCATGGGCGTCCACAGAAATGTTTCTAGGGGTGGGCAAATTTTTAACTTCATCACCATCCCCCTTGCACCCTTCTCCCCACTGCCTTGCACCCTTCTCCCCCTCCCCCTTGTATACTTCTCCCCCTCCCCCTTGCACCCTTCTCCCCCTCCCCCTTGTACTCTACTCCACCTCCGCCTTGTACCCTTTTCTACCTTGCACCATTCTCCCCTCTGCCTTGCACCCTTCTCCCCTCTGCCTTGCATCCTTCTCCCCTCTGCCTTGCACCCTTCTCGCCCTCTGCCTTGCACCCTTCTCGCACTCTGCCTTGCACTCTTCTCGGCCACCCCCTTGCACCCTTCTCGGCCACCCCCTTGCACCCTTCCCACCCAATGGAGGGGGCTGCCACCTGGAACAATGGCACCATTTCAAAAGCATGATGGACTAGAGTCAGCCCTGACTGGGTCCACACCAGATGCACTGGCGAACCAGGGGGGGAGCAGGAGCCCCCCTTACCCCCCTGCAGACGCCCATGCAGTTGGGTCTGATTTGGAGTCCCACAATGCATTTTGTGACACCCGCCCTCCCAGCATACCGGACGTCCATTTTTGGGTCTGTGCTTCCTGTAGCATGGGACATAGCATGGCCTTGCTTTCTCAATGGGGCATACACATGTTAGTGGCATTAGCGTTGTTTTGGGATGTAGTTCTGGGCAGTGGACGCTTGGGGGTTGATGCGGGCATTTTTTGTACTTGGGGTGTGGATGCCATTACCCCCATGTTACATGAGTTGTTTGTGTACTCACCAGGCTCTACTACTCCTTCAATTCCATGGGCCATCACCTTCTCCTCCCAGGGCTAGTACTGTACTGGTCTGCGGGGAACACCACCTCCAGTGTGCTGGCTCTGTGCGTACTCTTCATCTATTTTCCGCTTGGTCATCCTCCACAAATCGTACCACCTGGCCTGGCTCTCCTTCCTTGTGCGTCTGATGGGTGCAACAGCATTCACCCTATTGACTATCCTCTCCCACAGGCGGGTTTTCTCTGCTATGCTGGTCCGTCTGACCAATGTGCCAAACAGCTGTGGCTCGACTCTGATTACTTCGTTTACAAGGATCTCCATCTCCTCCATTGTGAACTTTGGATTCTTCTGTGTGGACATGGTGTGGGGTGACGGTGTGTATGGATGTGGGTGTGTGGGTCTGAATGTGAATGGGGGTATGTGTGAAGGTGGATGTGTGCAGTTGGTGGTGTGTTGTCAGTGTCTCTTGCAAATTGGGTCTGTTGCAAAGGATCATGGTTTGTGTGTGTGTGGGCCCTTTTTATTGGTCCATTTGTGGGTGGGGCTTAGTTTGAATTTTTGGTGGGTGTGTTATAAGGGGTGGTTCTGAGTTAGCCCCTCTGTTTGCCTGTTTGGATCTGCCCAGGACATTCATTTCCATGGTTTGTACACTGGAGACGTGTTTTGTGGTGTTGTGTGAGTCGTTTTCACCCTCCTTGTGCTGTTTTACAGTGTCCGCGTGGTTCAGTACGGCTCGTTTAGTTGTATTTGCTTCTGTTTATTTGTGTGTCCAATGCGACGTTCTCGCGGTACGAGTCGTTTTCAACCTCCTTGTGCTGTAAATGTAAAATGTAAATGTACAGGAATTTATATAGCGCAAATCACCAAGCGGTCTCTAAGCGCTTGCTTAGGGAACCCGTCCTGGTATTCCCCTGTGAGATAACCCCGGCAGGGTATCCGCAAGGTGAAAGCCAGGCATCCCGCCACGAGGGGCCGTTGTGGAGATTAAGCAAGCTATTGCCCAGAGTCGCAGAGTGTGAACCCGTGAATCGAGTAGGCACCGGAGCGAGAATTGTTGAGTCCATGGACATTTTAGGACTCAAGACCACGCCGAGCCGGGAATTGAACCCTGGTCCCGGGCTGACCTCTGCTTCCAGGTCTGCCTCCTCTAACCAGTGAGCCACACTTCTCCACTCCCTGTATTACGGGGTTTGCGTGCCCTTCGTTCAATGTGGGTTCATCTCGTATTTGATTGTGTTGCTCGCTCATACGCGACGTTTTTATGGGGTTTGCGTGCGCTTCGTTCAGTGTGGGTTCATCTCGTATTTGATTGTGTGGCTCGCTCATACGCGACGTTTTTACGGGATTCCCGTGCGCTTCGTTCAGTGTGGGTTCTTCTCATATTTGATTGTGTGGCTCGCTCATACGCGACGTTTTCCGTACAAATAGCAGATCATACGTGACATTTTCCGTCCAAATCACATTCTGATTCCCCGGTCTGGATCGTACTTGTCGGGTCGTACAGCATGTTTACGATTCGTACGGTTCACTTTCAGGGTCCATATCGTACAGATTTTCCCTTGCTTTTCATACGGTTCGTAACAATTCGGTCGTATATTTTTCGTACGAATCATACTACGCAATTCGGATGGAATTGTACGATTCGTACGGAAAGAGCTACGGATTCGAATCGTCGTATGGATTAGTTTACCGAATCGGAATCGGCCCCATAATGTAATATCCCTACACCAATTTATATTAAATTAGTAAATATACTAAAAATAACATATGTAATTTAACATTCTTAGTTCCGTTACAAATAAAGAAAGAAAGTTATTGGACATAAACATATATCATTTACTATACCCACTCCAGTTAAATGTAAGTCAGGGAATGTGCTGGACACTAAAAAAATATAACATACTATTCCCACTCCAGTTAGGATTAAGTCAGGGAAGATGCTGAACACTAACTATATATAATGTACTATTCCCACTCCAGTTAGGATTAAATAAGGGAAGGTGCTGGACACTAACCATATATAAATTACCATTCCCACTCCAGTTAGGATTAAGTCAGGGAAAGTTGCTGGACACTAACCATATATGATGTACTATTCCCACTCCAGTTAGGATTAAGTCAGGGAAGATGCTGGACACTAACCATATATAATTTACTATTCCCACTCCAGTTAGGATTAAGTCAGGAAAGGTGCTGGACACTAACCATATATAATTTACTGTTCCCACTCCAGTTAAGATTAAGTCAGGGAAGGTGCTGGACACTTAACATATATAATTTACTGTTCCCACTCCAGTTAGGATTAAGTCAGGGAAGGTGCTGGACAGTAAACATATATAATTTACTGTACCCACTCCAGTTAGGAATAAGCCAGGGAAGGTGCTGAACACTAAACATATATAATTTACTATTCCCACTCCAGTTAGGATTAAGTCAGGTAAGGTGCTGGACAGTAAACACATATAATTTATTATTCCTACTCCAATTAGGATTAAGTCAGGGAAGTTGCTGGACACTAACCATATATAATTTACTAATCCCACTCCAGTTAGGATTAAGTCAGGGAAGGTTCTGGACACAACACATATATAATTTACTATTCCCACTCCAGTTAGGATTAAGTCAGGGAAGGTGCTGGACACTAACCATATACAATTTACTATTCCCACTCCTGTTAGGATTAAGTCAGGGAAGGTGCTGGACACTAAACATATATAATTTACTATTCCCACTCCAGTCAGGATTAAGTCAGGGAAGGTGCTGGACGCTAACCATATATCATTTTTTACTCACACTACAATTAGCATTAATTCAGTGATTACGCTGGACACTACACAATTTATAGTTATAAGATAAATAAAAAATATAATAAAACAATATTAAACTCCATTTTCCACTTTAGATACTATTAAATATGTTACCTTTTTCCCCACTACCTAATTATATAATTAGTTGTAGTAATTAGACATGATATCATCACACAAAACACACATGGAAAGTTTTTTTTTATTTCATAAAAATAATAAATATTTTTTAATTGACATTATTAATAAACATTTCTAATATATTCTTTTAAAAATTCAGAAATACTTTTCCAAAACTATTATTTAAATAATGTAAAATTACAATATTTGTATCTACTGTAACACAAAACATTAATACATTAATGTCAAATATAACAACATTTATCAGATCATTTGCTCTTTTTTTGTTTGTATTTTTGATACATTTATTCATTTATATTTTAATTCTGATGCATAATTATATTAAGAATTATTTTGTCAACAAAATATAAATTATCAAACATTTTTTTTAATTGTGTTTATTATTCAATTATATTATTTATTATTATTATAAATATACATTACTTTTATAACATTTTCCAAAACTTTCCACTATAAACATAAATTACCCACTTTATTATTTTTAATGTAAAATATGTTATTTTTTTTATATTTATATTTCCACAAATATTTAGAAATTAGCAGTTCTCACACCACTTATCACATAGCATTTTTTTATATTGAGTTTTTCAATTTCATAATTCAAAATTAACATTTCAAATTTAAAGTTTTTTTTTAAATGTTGAAATTGTATACGCTACCCACCCTTCTCCCCTACAACACAAAAAACCCAGTCCTAAACACTAGCAATGTTCACATTTAATGACATTTTCCTACATTATTTCTAAATATAGTAATTATTTTGTCCTGCGTTGGAGCTGCTGGACAGTGGTTGGCATCGAGATGTGTTGCACTAGAGCACACTTGCGGGGCTGTTGAGGCGAGCACGGTCCTGAGTTGAAGATGCGTGGTGCAGAAAAGCCTGTTGTGTCCCTGTTGTGTGACAATAGGAGGTCAGGTGACTGACCCTTGGAAATCTTGGAGTCCTAGTAGGCACAGCAGAAGAGTCCTAGTGCTGCAACAGCAATCCTTGGACAGTAGAGCACACTTTGGACAGCAGAGTAGGTCAGCAGACTTCACAGCTGGGCAGACTTCTTCCTTGCAGAGTCCACAGGTCCAGAAGTGATCTGAAGACATGGGTCTGAGGTTCAATATTTATATCTGGTACCCACTTTGAAGTAAACAAAGCTTCTAGAGGTTTCAAACCCCTGAGTTGTCAGGCATCTCCTTCTTACCTGTCTTGGCCTCAGCTTGTCTTGGGTCACAAAAGACCAGTGTCAAACCCTTTTGAGAGTTTTCAGGCATGGCCTTTGTGATGTGAAAGTGTGGTGGTGACAGTTCCTCCCTCTTGATAACTCTGAGTGGCCCATCTTGCCATCACCTGTCTTCCCTTTGTCTCACTGTCTGGGAGCAATACACTAAGACCCACTTCCAGCTGCACCCCATCATGTAACCCAGGATCAGGCTGCAGGCACCAAATAATTAGGACAAGAAAATGCCAACGTACTAAAAGTGCCATTTTCAAAATTGTGACTAAAATCTGACTTTATCATTAGAGAGGGCTTTTAATTACAATTCCATAAACACCAAACCTGATCTGTCTACCTGCTCTCAAATGAACTTTAGCACTTACTAAATGTAATACAACACCAGGACATGTAAAAACTTTAAAGTACTTTTCTAGTTTTTTTAAATACACTGCACCATTCTCTCTAGATTGTTTATGGCATATCCTAGAGGTGACCGTATTGTAAAGGAAAGTTTGGGCCTGGCAAAAGGTTTACTTTGCCAGGTGGAAATGGCAGCTTAAAAACTGCACATGCAGACTGAAGTGGCAGGCCTGAGACATGTTTAAAGGGCTACTTAAGAGGGTGGCACAATCAGTGCCTCTGTCACTAGAAGCATTTAATTTACAAGTACATTCTTTATGCTAATTAGGTGTAAGACAGTTCTGCCATGCTTAAAGGAGAGAGCACATACATTTTTGCACTGGTTAGCAGTGGTAAATTGTGCAGAGCTTTTCAGGCCAACAAAAACAGATGCGGAAAACAGAACGGCGATGGCAAAGGTTTGAGGATGGCCCTGCAGAGAGGGCCAAGTCCAGCCCTGACTAACAATTTGAAAGTGATAAAAGAGATTTGTTTGCAGCTTTTTTTCCTCAGAAGAACAACAGTGTAAAGATAGAAGTTAGGTTTATATACCTTTAATGTTTTGTTGTATACTTAAAGTCAAAAGTACTTTAACCAGTAGTGTATTAATTAGCAAACACACCAACACAAACTTTCTCTTACAAGTATAAATAGAACAGTAAAATAAAGGCGCATCCACTGTTACAAGCACAACTACTTATTTCAGCACATGTACATTTCATTAACACATACACAAACAGTTACAGATCAAAGTTTCCATAAGAAAACATCAAGAGTTGGAATGACTTTTGCAGACCAAGGCAACTCAAATTTAATAGTAACTGGATTCATAATCTGCTCTATCACAAATGGACACACAAACTAGGGTCACAACTTACAAGATTTCTAAAAATTCAATTTTTTACAAGCTACTATAGTGCCTCTTCTACAACATACTGAGGTGCAGGACTTCTTATAATCAGCATAACATGTGTAATCCTCCTTACCTTTTCCAAACTTCTTGAGCAGATTTCTCAGTGTCAGTTTTCTCAGTTATATTCTCTTTTACAAAAGAAACTGAGTATACACCGAACGATTGTGAGGAAATACACCGTGATGATGAACATACACACAAAAGAAAGGCAACATGCCAACAGTTTAATGCTTTGTTTATTTTAAGTTACCTAAGTTATCTCTGTTAACCAAAAAGTCTTGTTCCAGGCCTTTTCTTGTGCTAACATGTTGTATCTCAAAGATAGGTCAGCACATTGATTCAGGGGCATATATATTAAAGAGTTGCATCGCCCTGGTGCCACGCAGTGGTCACAAGAGCAATGCAACTCTTAAGTTACATTTGTCAAGCCACACAAGGCCACTTTGCGTGGCTTGATAAAGCTTGAGTAATGCAATGCAGTGAAAATCGCTGCATTGCATTACTCTGCCCCAGGGAAGCATTCCATGGGTGGAACGTGGATGTTCTGTGTTGTGCTTCCAAACTACTTTGGTTGCATCCCCCTAGGCACTCCTTTTGTCCTTGTATCAAGGAATTATTATGTTCTGCTCTTTGTAATAATCACATTGATTCATACAACATTCTCAATAAAGTTCTTTATTATTTTATCTTCATTGAAATTACTTTCATTTCAATTTTCTTTTACTGCATAATGTTTATGCCATTAGTCAATTAGTACTACTCTACTCCAATGCATTTTGGGGTTCAGCCCTTCCTCAGGGAGCATATTTGTGAACAGAAAACTTTACAAATCCAGTTTGCAATGAGGTTTATACATGAAGTTTTCTCAGTTCACTTCTAAATGTCATTATCCCCCATCTAATGTGTTGTCTTAAAAGGTTTATTGTGTATCATGCATGTGTTTGTGATTTCTAATTATGTCCCTGTGACATGTAAAACTTCAATTGTTAGTGCTCACAGTGATTTGATTGTAATTCATATTCAATTAACCCGACGTTCGTGTCCCTATACAATATTTATGTGCGCATGAATGTTTGTTTACTCACGATTTTGCCTTTGTTTAACGCCTCTCTATTCTGTGATTGAAGAGAGCAGTTTGTGATAAACGCGTTCGGGGGAATAAAGATTATCGATCTTAAACAGTATATTTATCGTGTTTTATGTATGCGCCAGTCTTCCACTTACTTGTTGTAGTTTTACAAAGACTTCCATGTGTTATCGCTCGGCAGTATTGTAACGAGCAGTTTTTCCCAAAATCTGCGTTATTCACTGTGCTTCACCATAGCGGTGTTTGTTTAGTTCTGAGTTCTTGCGGCGGTTAGTAAACATAGTAGTAGGACTCGAGGTGAATCGAGGCGGTTGATGAACATGGTAATAGGACCCGAGGTGAATTGCGTCGGCCATGTTGAATGTGGATATTCATGTATAGGACACATATACGTACTATGGGCCCCATTAGGATGACGGGCGGACTTTGTCCGCCCGCCACCCCGTAGTGAAAATGGCCCGCTCGCCATAAGGGCGGGGGACCCGTGGGTGCTATTAGGATGCTCCCGCCACAGTGGCGGGTGCATCCTGCATCCCTAACATTGTGGCGGGCGATCAACTCAGCACAGCCCGCCTCAATGTTAGGGAGGCATGTTGTGCACTTCCATGCACAACATGGCAGGCACCGCACGGTGCCTGCCATGTTGTGCATAGAACTGCATGGGTGCACCCCCCAGCCCCCCAGAGTCCTTGGGTGCCCGCAACAGACCCGCCTAGCAGACTCCGCATTCCTTTCCGTGGAGGCAATGCATTCGGAACGGAAAGGCATTCCTAAATGCACATTGTAATATGGCTGGCGGTGTCAAACAGACACGACCACCATATTGCAGCCTTTTCCGCCCGGTCGCAAGTCGACCGGGCGGAAATGCGGCGGACGGTCGTTCCGTCCGCCACGGACCCCCCAGCCATAATAATATCACGGGGGGTCATTTCTACTGGGATGGCGGGCGGATTTCCCCCGCCGAGCCGGCGGCGACCACCGCCGGCCCGACGGGGGCAATCTGCCCGCCATCCTAATGGGCCTCTATGTGTGAACTAAACATTAAATAAGTAGAAATATGACTGAAAATTAGGCTGTAGTTCATTTAGATGTGTGTTTGATGTATTATAAATATTAGGTGGCATTTTCTTCAAGTATGTGAGAACTAATGTGAGTCATCAATGTAATGTTCATAAACCAAGCGTACCATTAAACAGAAAAACAGAGAAACAGAATCTAATCTGTTTCGTTACAGTCATAAAGTTTTATAAAAAGCATGTGTATTCTATTCATTCATTTAAACCATGTGGTTTGCATGACTGAAGCTTCATTATCCAATAATTTTCACGTCTCAAGAGGTGTTTGTTATTGTCTCTTCCTTCAATTTTTTGAATTACTTCCAGAATAAAAAATTTCAGTTGTGATATATTATTCTGTTGTTCCATGAAGTGTGTTGCAACCGTGGACTTTATATTCTTAGTTCTTATGTTTGATTTGTGTTCATTGATGCGTAGCTTGATTTTACGTTCCATTTTTCCCACATACACTCTTCCACATGGGCATTTTAGTAAATATACGACATTAGCTGTGTCGCATGTGGCTGTTGTGTGGACTTTTATGTTGTATCCTTTCATGGGATGGAATATATTGGTTCCTTGTATGATGTTATTACCGTTGTTGCAATTCATGCAAGGTCTGGTTCTTTTGGGTTTTGGTGTGTTGATCTGTTGTTGTTTGAGGGTTTCCCCCAGGTTTTTACTTCTGGTATGGGCGAAAAGTGGCATTTGCCAGAACAAGTTGTTAAAATCCAGTTCTAGTGTTAACATTGGCCAATGCCTCATGATAATTTTTTTGAAGGTGTTGCTCAAGGTTGAAAATGTTGATACTACTACCATCCAGGTGTTTTCTGGTTTTTGAGTTGATTTTTGAAGATCTGTTCGAGTGATTAATTTAACATCTTAGTTTTGCCTTCTCTATGGTTGATGGTGGATATCCTTTCTGTGTGAAACTTTCTGCCATTTCTTCCATTCTTTGTACCACTTTTTCCAGATTTGTTGTTATTCTTTTAATCCTTAACATTTGTGATGTTGGTAAATGTACTTTTAGTGATGTTTGGTGAAAGCTGCTGTAGTGCAATGTGTTATTTATGTCGTTATTTTGCAAAATATGTCTGTTTCCAGTCCTTCATTGGTCCTAGTGATTTCCACATCCCAAAAAGTAATCTTGGTTTCTGATATTACAAATGTAAATTGTATTTGTTCGTCCACACTGTTCCAACTAGATAATGTTCTCATCAATTCGTCTTTCTTGCCGTTCCACAGCATAAAAATGTCGTCTATGTAACATAAGAAAAGTTTAATGTTGTTCTTTGAATTATGTTGTGATAAGATGTGTTCTTCTTCAAATTTCTGCATAAAAGATTTGCGTACGCCGGTGCAGTACAGTTGCCCATGGATGTACCTGTTAATCTGAGATACCAATCTTTCTTCCATTGGAAATAACTTTGATATAAAGTAAAGCGGATTATTTCCATGAGAAATACCTGCATTGAGAGTTCTAGGTCCGTTTTTGTCAATGCGTGTTCTATTGCTTCAATGTCCAATGAATGTGGGATCGAGGTGTATAAGGATTTGACTTCCGCTGTACATAATAGGATCTCATCTGCTGTACTGATTTTTGTGTTCTGGAGTTTCAATATGAAGTCTGTAGTATCCTTTACATAGGTGGTCATCTGTCTCACGCTTGGTTGTAAATATTTATCCAGGAATTGTCCTACAGCTTCATGCAAACTTCCACGAGTCGATACGATTGGTCTGTATGGTGGATTTTTCTCATCCTTATGTATTTTTGGGACCACATACGTTGTGGGACTTTTGGGATTTTGTTTGATCAGAAAGGTCTTGGTTTTCTCTTCTATGATTCCGTTATCATATGCTTTGTTAACTATTTCCTTCAAAAGGTTGGCAAATTGTGTGGTAGGATTCTCCTCCAACTTCATGTATGTTGTGTTGTCTAAGCTATGTTCCATTACTCGTGTTTCATAATGAGTTGTTTTCATGATCACTAGCGCGCCTCTTTTGTCAACTTTTTTGCTATGTTCCTTAGTGTATCCAGATCTTTCTGTGCTGTGTTCCGAGTAACGTTTTTATTGTAATTTATTTTGATAAGTCTTGTTTGATAAGCTTCTCAAACAGATCCAAGGTTTTGTGACTTGCAGGTGCTTGATATGTACTTTTATTCCTTAGTCCCCATAGTTGATCTGGTTCCTTTGGCCCTTGGTTTTGTACAACGTTTTCAAAAAAAATTCTCAAATGCAATTTTCTCATTAGTTTGTAAAGACTTACTTCTAATTCCAATTGATCCATCTTGGCTGTTGGAACAAATGATGTACCTTTTTGTAAAAGTTTAAGTTTGTGTGGTGTCAATTTATAGTCAGAAATATTGATCACTAGATTTCCTTGGGTGTTGTCTTCTTCTTGTCTTTCTTCGGCAAGGTAGTGCTCCTTGTGTTTGGATGATCTTTTTCCCTTTCCCCTCCTGGGTTGCCTCTTTCTTGGTTGCCCTGATCTAAAAAAGCACTTCCAGTTGTTAGTTGTTGTCCTGATATACTCGCTGTTGTTGGTTGTTGAACATTAGAAGCTGGTATCAGTGTTTTTTCGTGGATGGTTTGATGTTGTGTTCTATCCGTTGTATCACTTTCAGATGAGGAGGTGTCCGTTTGTTGAGTGTATGGATGTTGCGGCGTCGTTGGGCATACACTTCTGCCCATGTATAGACTTCCCCAAGCTTATAATCCCACACATCCTCCCATGGATTTTGGTGCATTTCCAGATTTCCTGGACTGATAGACCTGGGACTGCGTCAAAATGATACACATCCCCAGGGGAAGCATAACAAAGAGATATATCTCCTTGTTACTTAATCTTTCTATCTGTGCTTCATTTTACAGCACACATAGAAAGATGAAAATCCCTCAGGGGATTGTATTTTTTGCTGCATGGTGTCCCTTCCTGCACAAAATCAATCCTGCTTATAACGCAGGCACACTTGCACATTGTGCTTCAACAAAGGGAAAACACAGGAAAGTGCAGTATTATGTTAAATGCGTCTCATTCCTGCCCTTTCCCTAGCACTCAGTGCAGCAAGGTGGCTTACTGCGCTGTGTGCTTTTTAAAATAAGTATACCCCTTAAACTTTTACTTTCTCCATCTGCTTGAGGATGATGACTAGTATTCCAATGCATGTCCCTCTCTAATTCCTTACATGGAGCAGAGCAGAACTTTGAAACAAATTATGACCCTGTATCAGTAATCAAAACCTATTGAACACCATGCAGATGGATCACGTGTTGTGAAAAAATATGTGCTAACTCTTTAGGTGAAGGTAAACCTAGAAAAGATATGAAAGGTTCTATTTTAGTCAACCGCTAAAAGTACTGCCCTATCTTTGCTTTTGGGTAACTCAACAATACAATACAACAACACTGTATGCCAGTGTCTAGCTAGAAGGATCTCAATATCCTATCTGTTTACTGTGTGAACTCTTAATTTGCGCACATATTGAGCATGTTTGTATGGAGTTTTAAACATCAGAAAATATTTTGCCCACCAAAAATATCTGCTACTGCTGACAAAGCCTTAGCATTTCCACAATGACCGCCCACCCACCTTAGAATCATGAAGCAAATTCAACACCAGTTTTCCTACCTTGTCTGATATATATGGCCTTTTCATGACATAACAAGCCATCTTTTTAATGTCTCTTTTCTTGTTCCTTTACATGAATCGCTTTATCTAAAGATTGATTTAGATCAAAATGAATCTAAATTAATAAAGCTATTGAATGATTAGTCAATTCTTTTTTAGGTCAATTTAATGGTGGATTTTGGTTAATTGATTTTAATTCTTTAACTGATCTTGTCGTGATAAGGCATCAGTCTTCCCATTCCTCTGACCGGGCCTAGAATTCATCACAAAATCATAGAGTAAAAACAAAGTCAGTCTGAGTCGGGGTTTCTGCTTAGCTGACTTAAAATTCCTCTATATTGTGTTTTACCCCTAACAAATAATGTCTCTATTTCTCAAAACATCTCTTTATGGGCAAACATTCCATATCTGTACTTGTATAGTTTAACTCTGCTGGTGAAACTGTCTTCGAAATTTACACTAGTGGGTGAACCTGGCTCATCTTTGGATTTCTGTGAGACACATACCTGTCATTGCATTGTAAGAAGCATCCATCTCAACAATGAAAGGGCATTCCAAATTGGGATCTTGTTAAATTGGGGTACTAGAAAAATGCTTCTTCAGAAAACAAAATGCCTGATCACTTTCACTAGGCATAAGCTACTCCCTTCCTTAATAACTTGGTATGGCTCTTACAATTTCTGAACATGGATGAATACGTCTCCTCTAAAACTATTTTTTTAAAGCTCTTACTTAATTTCACTGAAGAAGGTGTTAGTCACTACACTATCGCTGCAACTTTCTTTTCATTTATTGCAGGAGTGGAATTTGAGTCTCCAAGGTACCAGAGCAAACCAAGTTGTCATCTAGATAGACAATACAAAAAAAAGCCAAAAATCCTCACAATAAAATGCTGAAATGTGGTGGAGCATCGCAGACTCTAAAAGGAAACCCCCTATTTATTAATAATACATACCTAGGGGTCCATTAGGATGTTGGGCGGTGGCACCACCGCAGTGCTGGCGGGGCAGTAAAACGCCTTTTTCCACCCGCAAGACCTGCGGGAAACAATTCCGCCATATTAGTATTGCAAAACATAGGTCAGTTCACTTTTGCTGCGGAGCGACACGCACCGCCATCAAAGTGCGCCCGCCACCGCGGCTGTGGGAGCCAATGGAGACTCACCGCTATGCGGAATGACGTCCACCCCGCTCCACAAATTAGGATGGCCCAAACAAGCAGACACACCGCAGCGGAGACACCGCCCAACCAGAGACAGCGGAAACTCAACAGTGTAGCGCGACAGCAGAGACCCGGTCCACACCTCCCAGTCACGACCGCCATGGACCCAGCTCTACATGTGATTCCGGTGCTGTACCTCCTACAGCACTATCATCTCATGGGCCGCCGCGGACGCTGCCGCAGGTACGCAAATACACAAATACAACACACAACACACGGGCTGACCCAGGTTCCAAAACCACAACAGACACCCTGCTGGGGGCAACAACACATCCACAAGGGCACCCACACATGACCCACCTGCCACCAAGTCACCCCACTGCATCCTTGACACACATCGACCGCGAACATGCAGCAACGTCCCGGTCCCGTCACCAAAGAAGTCAACACATGCGCACAATGCAGAAGGCTGGGCCAGTCCAAGGCATGGGCAGGGCCAGAGACCACAGGGACACACCCCCTCCAACCACATAGCAACACACCCCATCATGTCACAGGCCAGGTGCCCATCCTGTGCACCCCCATGCACACCCACAAGCAACAAGCACAGCAACAATCACGCCCAATACACACCCTGCACCACACAACAAACAACCAGGGAGACAGTCACTGCAGGAGTGGCTGACAAGGAACACAGAACACCAATGCCACACACACTGAAGGCTGCCAATACTTGCCAGCACATACACACACAAACAAACACACAGCCTGGGTGTAGCCGCAAACAGAACAGACACACACGGATGCCTGAACAGATGCCTGGCCAAAAACAACACACAAACACTACAGGAACACACACAGAACCACATCAGAAACAGACAAACCCTGTCAGCCAAACTGTGAAAAGGCAATTGGAGCACAGACACAACAGGAGTGCACAACCTCATCACTCAGGAACAAAACACACACAACATACCACAAATCACACAATAAGTGCACCAGAACTACACTGCCACATGAAACCAACCACGGATGCACATGAAATCAAAAATTAACAAACACCACAGGACATCAGGGGATGCTCATCAGGCAATGCCAAGGCCACATGCACACAGCACTGTATGCACAACAAGCAGTGTGTGCACTACAAGCAGAACAGTCACACACAGACATGACTGACACAACTCAACACACACAACACTAATCAGCACAGCACAAACACAACAGCACACCCAGGAAGTGAAGCAATACCACAGCCAACATACATACATCCAACACAACAACCACAGATGCATCACTCTGGTATACAAGAGCACAACCATCTTGTCCAGAGCACTGGGCAGCACACACAGCTGAAGTGCACAGGAGCAATCCTGACTCATCAATAGCAAAAGAACAGCACACATTAACCAGTGGGGCAATGTCCAGAGTGGAACATCACTCTTGGCCCAAGAACTTCACCACAAAGCACAGTTTCACAAATGAAGTGATGGGGAGGCACATACACATGTAAACCAAGGGGACAGCTGACATCAAAGTTAACTGACTTGCATGTCAGTAGTAGACAAGTAAGGGGTGTACCCAGTGCTTAATTTGTGCCGGTGCTTTCCGGTGCTTAGCACCGGCACTTAATTGACAGGGCGGGTCTACGCATCTTGCATGTGCGTCATTGATGTTTTTTAATATTTACCTTAAGTAGTGTACTCAGCGGTTAACAATGAATGCGTGTGAGACGACTAAAACACACTTGCTTCTCTTAATTAGCTGCCGCGCACAGTGCCGTCCGAGAGAGAATAAATTATTGTGTTGTGGTGGGCGGCACTTGTGATCATGGCGGCCGTCGTAGCCCAGGCTTCTTGGTCACTTATTCACAGTCACACAGTGAGTGGGCCGTCACTTTGCGTGCACTGCACAGTTGACTGTGTGCGTGCGCCGTGCCGTGCGCGTTGCTTGAAGGAGGGCGGGTGTGGGGCACGGGAGGGACCAGTACACACACACTGATTTATTGAGGCGCCAGGGGCGGGCGGGCTGGATTTGATTTCTAACTTCAAGTTCTGACTGTTAGGGGCTGGAGGGGCCGTTGTACGGGCGCCACGCCCCAGCATAGCCACCGCAGACAGTATCACTGCTAACCAGGACATTACTGCTCGTGGTTCTGGTAGCATTGTTGGTGACTGGGTAGAGCAAACAGCAGCAGCAGTGCACCAGGCCCGCCGCCGAATCTCGTAAACAAACAGTTATTCACTGAGCCGGACCGTCCGCCCACCACGAGTAACGGTAAGATTGAAGTTAATAAAACAGTGAGTTAGTAACTACTGAAATCGTGTGAAGCACTGCCTCCTCGCAGATATACCCCTATATGTCCTGTGCATACTCCCATTTTAACCCCCATCTAGCATTCAATGTTAAATTAAGTGTGTGTGCGCGCGCTTCTTAATTTGCAGCCTGAGCACAGCAAGGATAATCTCGCATAAAGGGGAAAGGAAGAGGAGGGAAGTGCTTGTTCCTGTTTGAAATCTCAATCCCTTTATGTTTTTGTAAAAAGGTTCAGGAGCTTATAACTCATCAGGCGGTACTCCCCACCCCTTCGGAAAGGCCATACAGTTGTCTGCCTTACAGCGTGTTTAGGACTGCTGAAATCAGAGCAAACATTTGATGATCCAATTTGTCAACAGGGCCACTTGGGAAGGCTGGCTGTCCACCACGCGACTTGTAGCACACATGCCTCACCGATTAAGCAAGCAGCAGAGGTGATTGAAGGCTAGCTGCCATTTAGATTGTCAAGCAAGTGTGCTCACTCGGGTATACGGAGGGAGGCGGTCAAACGTAGATGAATGGGCTGGGTCTTAATTCTGATGATAAGAATCAGCAGTGAAAAAAAACAGACCTTAAAATGTGTCTCTACCAGTCCCTCATTTCTTGTTCTTCGCTCATCATTTAAAAACAACAAGTTACTCAGTTAAAATGAAGTACGTGACAAGGAATGCCTGGCTCACTTCTGCCACTACCGTCCTCAACACGCTTTTACAGAGGAGAAAGGAAAGTTACATTTACCAATGCCCGCCCGACTAGCAGCAAGTGAATAAGCTTCAGCGCTTTATGAAATGCGAGTGCGCCCTACTTTTAAACCCTAAAGTCTCCAATGCAATGGCGTTGGTCATTCTCCTTCCTGAACACCAGCATGGTTATTTTAAGGGGGGGGGGCTCCATTATCCCTGCACTACTACTTACGACACCTATATAACCACCTTGCCCTCTCAAATTGCTGTGGGTTTTTGTCTTGCCGTCAGTAGTCGAGAAAAGGATTCTGATGTAACACCTTTTTGATAAATTTTAGCCTTCGCTTTTTGGATGGGACACTTTTAGTTTTTCTAAATTAATTTAAAAATAAAAAAGACTGCCTTCTCCCATGCAGGCTGCTGAATAACTTATGGCGCATGCCTTTTTGTCTGGTAGCAGATCATCAGCTGTTTTGCATGTTTTTTTAGTGAACTTTCATCCTAGGTGATCCTTTCATTTGTGTGTTACTTCAGCCACTTTGTCTGGGCCCACATTTATTTTAAGCTGAAGTATGTTCGGTATTGCCTGTAGGTGCGACTTGGGTATCTTGTGTGGTATCTGTTGCATCATTGCTTATTTTAAATAGTGTGAGGGCCCACTCCCCTGATCACTGGCATCTGCATGTTCCTGACATACAACATGCAAGTACATTTTGAGTGCTCTCATAGAGTGGCATAACGTGAAATGATGGGTCCCTTGACAGTGTGAACAGAGGACCACAAGGCTCCTACATCTTGTAGATATTAATGAGCCTTTATGAATGAAGGGACCTCTCCCTGAGGATTTGCCCCCCCCCCCTCAAAGGTTGGGCCTCCCTACACCACATGGGATGCAGGTGATTGTGCTATTCCCCTGATCCAAATAACACACCCGTTGTGGCTTCAACAGAGTAGGGTGGAACTTTGATCAGCTTGAATGCTGTTTATGCGTGTGTGTGACATTTCTCAAATAATTAGATATTGTGCATGTTAAACCAGTCTACATCCAGGGTACTGCCCCATAATAACACGATGCTTAAACTGATACCAGAGACAAGAGGCTTACAGAGAGTAAAGCAAGACTAAAACAACATTTCGCATGAATCCTTTTGTTAGTTATTGGTATTTAACATTTCCAAAATGCATAATTTCCCAGTGGTAAGGCTTTACAAGTGCTTTTTCCTCCTTCATTGCTAAAGATTTCTATTTGGCTTTTTAGCATAAATACTCTGCCAACATAGAGACACTTGTTTCTGCACAAATTAACAACATCTTGTACAGTGTTTTATTTATTATAATATTTATTTAGTTCCTTTCTAAGTTCATTTATTATTTGTCGAGTAGGATACTTTATTAATTTGCAAAGCAAAACATTCTAATTAACATGTTTGTCCAAGTGTTTCACTATATATGCCACACCTCTTGTAAAAGATTTTTGGTTCCTTCATCAGGCCCCTTTTAGATTCCTAAGTCCTTTTTTTATCCCACTTAAAGCCCTGGTCTAGAGGCAGGACCTTCCCAGAGCTTTTAAGTTTCCCATCTCAAGGAGTCCCAATTTACCCGTTTCTGCAATATTTGAGCTGAAGTCCCATGTTTGTAAATGTATCAGCAGGACTACAAATCACCAAAAGGGAAAGACAAGACTGGGTGTGCTGCTCATGCCTGGAACTGGAAAACATGAGAGCTTTGTCTTCCTGAAATCATACAAATTCAGTCACTGTAAAGTCCATGCGTTTGTCCTTTCAAAGTATCATGTGTCGCATAAATCTGGATTTGTTAGCAGTTCATCATTTTTAGGTCGAGCCTCGACAGTGCATGTGCTGTCTGCAAGACCTGATGTATCTCTTATGTGGGCTTCTGTCAGATCAACCAATTGACATTGGTTCTTTCTCATGCCATTCCGAAATTATGGCTTTCTATTAGTCCATTCCCCTCAATTGTCCCTCCTTCTATTGGTAGTTTCAGCTAGGCAATTTCACTATGTGACGGCTTTTGTTGGCCTTCACAGCTTCCTCCTCCACAACGGCGTGATGGCCCCTCCTCCCCTCTGGGCATTGCAGTCTGTTACAACCTGAAACTGTCTGGGTGGATTTTTGGTTGGCACAGGGATTATCCCACGATTAGAAGTGTCGTACCAGAGCAGGGTATGGCCGGAAGTTGCTTATATGAAGAGCCAGGTTTTCAGCTTCTTGCTCAACTCAAGAAGTGAGGAGCTGGCTATGATGTGTTGAGGCTTGTGAATGTGGGTGGCGCCAATAAAGGAAGTGGGTAGAGCCAGTGGACGAAGTGGGCGGAGCCGGGGAGTGGGTGTGGCCTCCTACAAAAATTTGAGCACCTGCACTTAATATTTTACAAATTAAGCACTGGGTGTACCATACACAAATAGAGGGAGTGCAGACCCACAATGGGTAGGCATCAGTGGCACACATAGGGGATGGCATTACACCACACACACCATGCCAAACAGGAGGAGAAAAGGCACCATGTGCATGCAATGCATGAGAAACACAACCACAGTGGCAGTGTGTAGCAGCAGGGCTACACAGTCTACACAAACACACTCAAGACACATTGATGATCAAACAAACACAACACTGATGTGCAAGTCACACACTTTGCACACACATAAGTGACCAAAACAACAAGGAGGAGTCAGACAGAACAGCATGGACACACCAACACACTGCACAGTGCACAACAGACAACTCACACATGTGCATTCAACCATATCCACAGGGCAGAACAATCTAAACAACAGGCACACAACTCCTGGGTGACACATGTGTCTTTCACAATCCAGGGGCACACACACATCCACACCCACTACAAAATCACACCCTTCACACTGCACACCACTTGACTACCCAAGAGCACACATCTCATGTAGGCAATGGGACCAGGTCTAAGGGCCAACACAAGATGACCATACACATACACAGCTGTGCATACATAAAGGAATAACACACATACATCATGACATTGCCCAGCCTGCATGCAAACCTGTGCACAGCATCACACCCTGTGCTGGCAGTGTACCCCAACCTGACATGTGAACAATGTAGCCAACAATAGCAAATCCCTAAAAAGAGAACTGCATGACACGCATGACAGGTAAAAGAGCCATCACAGATAACACTAGTATCAGTGTCGGAATGGCCTGAAGACTCTGTCCCCCCCTGTTTAAAAATGTGATGTGGCCAAAGAGCTTGGCAATGTTGAAGTGACACATAGAGCATGGGGCACAGGCAACCAAATGCACACACCAAAATAACTTTAATCAGCAAGGACACTGACAAAACAGACAACAGGAGTAACTGTCCTTATTCACATATTGCACAGATGTGACAGTAGAACAACAATAGACAAGAGCAAGGCACAAAATGCTGATCATATGCAAGATATTCTGCACAGGCAAACTCCAAACAGAAACGCCAGTGTCCATGACAGGTGGCACAGCAAGTACATGAGAGGCTGCACAGGGGAGACTGCAACACAGCAGAGCAACAGGGCCAGTGTCCATGGCACAGGGGAGAGTTCAACACAGCAGAGCAAAAGGGCCAGTGTCCATGGCAGGGAGGAGAGTCCAACACAGCAGAGCAAGAGAGCCAGTGTACATGGCACAGGGGTGAGTCAAACATAGCAGAGCAACAGGGCCAGTGTCCATGGCACAGGGGAGACTGCAAAACTGCAGAGCAACAGGGCCAGGGTCCATGGCACAGGGGAGACTCCAACACAGCAGAGCAACAGGGCCAGTGTCTATGGCAGGCGGCACAGCAAGTACATGAGAGGCAGCACAGGGGAGAGTCCAACACAGCAGAGCAACAGGGCCAGAGTCCATGGCATAGGGGAGAGTCCAACACAGCAGAGCAACAGGACCAGTGTCCATGGCACAGGGGAGACTGCAACACAGCAGAGCAACAGCGCCAGTGTCCATGGCAGGTGACACAGCACGTACATGAGAGGCAGCACAGTGGAGAGTACAACACAGCAGAGCAACAGGGCCAGTGTCCATGGCACAGGGGAGACTGCAACAACACAGCAGAGCAACAGGGCCAGTGTCCATGGCACAGGGTAGAGTCCAACACAGCAGAGCAACAGGGCCAGTGTCCATGGCACAGGGGAGAGTCCAACACAGCAGAGCAACAGGGCCAGTGGGCATGGCAGGGTACAGAGTCAGGACATGAGAAGCTGCACAGGCAAGGCCAGAACAGCACTGAATGACAAGGCCAGTGGGCATGGCAGGGTGCAGAGACAGGACATGAGAAGCTGCACAGGCAAGGCCCGAACAGCAGTGAATGACAAGGCCAGTGGGCATGGCAGGGTGCAGAGTCAGGACATGAGAAGCTGCATAGGCAAGGCCTGATCAGCAGTGAATGACAAGGCCAGTGGCCAGGGAGAAGTGCAGAGTCAGGTCATGAGAAGATGCACAGGCAAGGCCAGAACAGCAGTGAATGACAAGGCCTGTGGGCATGGCAGGGTGCAGAGTCAGGACATGAGAAGCTGCACAGGCAAGGCCCGAACAGCAGTGAATGACAAGGCCAGTGGGCATGGCAGGGTGTAGAGTCAGGATATGAGAAGCTGCACAGGCAAGGCCCGAACAGCAGAGAATCACAAGGCAGTGGGGATGGCAGGGTGTAGAGTCAGGACATGAGAAGCTGCATAGACAAGGCCAGATCAGCAGTGAATGGCAAGGCCAGTGGCCAGGGAGAAGTGCAGAGCCAGGACATGAGAAGCTGCACAGGTAAGACCAGAACGGCAGTAAATGACAAGGCCAGTGGGCATGGCAGGGTGCAGAGTCAGGGCATGAGAAGGTACACAGGCAAGGCCAGAACAGCAGTGAATGACAAGGCCAGTGAGCATGGCAGGGTGCAGAGTCAGGACAAGAGAAGCTGCACAGGCTAGGCCAGATCATCAGTGAATGACAAGGCCAGTGGCCAGAGAGAAGTGCAGAGTCAGGACATGAGAAGCTGTACAGGCAAGACCAGAACAGCAGTGAATGACAAGGCTAGTGACCAGGGAGAAGTGCAAAGTTAGGACACGAGAAGCTGCACAGGCAAGGCCAGAACAGCAGTGAATGACAAGGCCAGTGACCAGGGAGAAGTGCAGAGTCAGGACATGAAAAGCTGCACAGTGAGTGTGTTTGACTGTACCCTTCCATGGCCAGCAACAGACCCAGGTCGTAAACAATGGGCAGGACTAGCACACCTGTATGAGAGACAGGTGTATGAGGGGGACTACCACTCACTCGTGGGTGTCAGGTGGACTTGGAGCTGGCTGTGTGTCCGGGACAGCAAGACCACTTGACTGGGGAGACAGAGGCCCAGGTGATGTAGGGCTATCAGTGGCTTGGCAAGCTGGAGGGCTGTTTGGACCAGGTGGTATAGTGGCACGTGGAGGTGGAGTCATGCAGACCTGTGACACAGTGTGGGTGGGAGAGGTTTGAGGGGTGCCCTTCCACTTCTTGGGAATTCGAAATGCCTTCCCTGTACTGGGGTCAATGGGAACTGGTGATGACACAACAGGCACACACACCAACAGTCCTGCATCAGGTGCAGACACTGGCACTCCCTCTGGTGACGTGCTGGACCCTACCGAACCCTTTGTCTGGCTACGCCTCTGGACCACCTTCCCCTGTTTGCCAGGTGTACCCCCTACAGTGCCCTCCTTTGCCTGTTTACCAGGGGTAGCCCCTGCAGTGCCCTCCTTTGCCTGTTTGCCAGGGGTAGCCCCTACCGTGCCCGCATTCACCTGCTTCACTAGGCTTGGAATTGGAGTTGATGTGGCAGGGGAATGTGGCCTTGAGCCCTTCCTAGGTGTACCCTTGCCATACAACACCTCCTCAGTGGGCATAGACACTGCACGCCTAGCTCTGCGTGAAGTTTTAGGGCCTGGAGAGTCCTTCGCTGGTGATGCCTCTGAGGCATGGGAGCCTGATGCCTGCTTCCTTGCTCTTCCGGCCTTGCTCTTCCCTGACGGGCTCTTGTCTTTGCATTCTGGGCTGGCTCTGCTCTGGTGTCTGTGGGCGGGACCGCTTGGATTGTTTCTGCTGGGTGCTTCTTGGGCTGTATCGTGTCTGTGACCCATAGGAACCATGGTCACTGTCATCCGATGTGGCCACTGACTGGGGGGGTGGACAAAGGCACTGGAGCAGGAATGGGACTATGTGCCGGTTGGAGGGCAGACGTCACTGTGGACGACAAAGCCTGGACTGTACGGTGTAGCCCACCCACGTCAGAGTGTATGCCCTCCATGTAGGCAACCACCTGGCCCAATTTATTGTCATGGTCACTGAAGGCATTGAGCAGGGCTGTCTGGCCTACACAAAGCTGGCGCAGGAGCTCTACAGACTCAGCACTGAGGGCAGCAGGGGGGACAGGTGCAGGCTCAGCAGTGCCAGGTATGAATGTAACTTGTCCCCTCTTACTGACACGGACACTGGCAGCACCAGAGGAAGTGGATGGGAGGCTGGCCACTGGCCGCTGTGTGGTAGAGGATGATGCAGAGTCCCCATTCCTTGTGCCTGCCAACATGGATGCATCACCGCTGGCATCAGATGATGTAGTACTTTGTGTCTCAGGCACGGATTCCTCCTGCATACTCTGGTCCCCCTCAGATGCGCTGGTGGGCTCTGTGTCACTGGCCTCCGGTGCAGCTGTAGTGCTACTCTCGCCACCACTGGTTTCCTGCTCTTGTTCCTCCGTGTCCACTGGCGATTCTGCATGAGGGAGAGATGCAGGGTTGTGTTAGTGTCATCATCAGGACAAAGCAATCCAATCAATGCAGTACAGGAGATGCCCAAATCAACATGGTGACCACCACACCCTGCAATCACATTGCAGCAACACACTACATAGACCACAACAGTGCCTGTAACCCTGAATATCTACCTTAACTGAGCCATGTTGAGGCCACACAGCACAACACCCTGCCCGTGGATGAAGTGTACCAGACACACAACTTGCTCTGCCCACACCTAGGGACATGATGTGGGGACAACACTTATTTCCACTGACAGACCTTGAGGGAACAGGAGGGGACAACACACACCTATTAGGATATGAGTCCACAATGGCAAGTAGGCCATACCAAACACCATGTGTTACTCTGGGGCACATTGTTGTCAGATGTGTGTGCCTCACCGATCATGGTGCATGCAAACTATGCATACATGAAGTCACACTCAGATAGTGTACACTGCTGTTCACCCCCTAATAGATTTCCCACACTATCCCAATGCTGAATGACCATGGCCAATGCATGACACGGGCACCCATCCCAGCAGCCACTCAGATGACACAGCACAACACCACCCCACGAACATCACATGGGCCACGGCTGCCACAGGCCTGTACACATGCATCCGCTCCCAGCCAAAGTCACCCTCCCCAAATACTCACCCCTGCCTTGCTGCCG
Organism: Lissotriton helveticus; assembly: GCF_964261635.1. Taxonomy (NCBI): domain Eukaryota; kingdom Metazoa; phylum Chordata; class Amphibia; order Caudata; family Salamandridae; genus Lissotriton; species Lissotriton helveticus. The sequence goes on from NC_136068.1 coordinate 1,310,527,185, forward strand.
ATGCTCCATCAGACGTGCATCCAGCTCAGGATGAGTCACTGCCAATATGCGGCCCATCAGTGGTGTCATGTTGCGCCGTGCCAAACGCCCAGTGCGTGGTAGCATCCCCAATGTCTTCTCTGCCACGTTCTTTGCCAGCCGGCTGATGTCGTCCCACCTCTTGTGGCAGTGGGTGCGTCGTCGGTTGGATACCCCCAGGGCTCGCACCTTTGCTGCAATCTCCCTACACACGGCCTTATGCTGGTGTACCTTGAGCTGCAGGCATGGGAGAAAAGTAAGGGGAAATGATCAGTTACACAGTGTCATGTACCAACATCTATCGGTACAGTAGCAAGACACAGCCTCATTACCAATTGTAATCTCCCTCCATCCCAAACTGGGGTACACCACACAAGGGCACTCTGCATGGGCCAAACAATAGTGATTGCATGCATTTATGAGGGCGTACAGGGTCCCTGATAATCTCACACACATGCAGGATGACTGCACTGAACACCCTCAGTGGCTTGCACACATCTCCAGTCCTAGGCATGTCTGGCCACTACATACATCACATATCTACCTGTGTCTGTGTGTAGAATCACTGTGTGCATGACTGGGCAGCATTCAATGAGCATGTCCTGTGAACATATGTGTATGTAATGTGTGTGGCATCGGGGCACATGGATTCACCAACAAAATAGCCATCTACACAAGTGTGGTAGTGTGCAATTATACAGGGCTGAGATGGTGCATATCTTACTTTCAGTGTGAATGAACAAGAGTAAGGACCTAGTCAGTGCAGTGATGTCATCACGTCTTGGAGGGTGGGCACTGGGCATAGTCTCTGGGTTCACACTAAGTCGGACAACGGGGGCACACAGAGACAATCACCCAAGCAATTACTGTCCTGGCACCTGCATGTCCAACATCCTGTGGCTCTGTATGGCTGACAATGTAACACACTCCACTCAGACATACAACTGCGGGCAGGGTAAACCGTGACATTGAGACACACACACCCCCTCGCCCTAGAGACAGCATGTTTGTCAGTGTATGACACAACCCCACACCCTCAGGCATATACTGCAGCAGTACAACTACATGTCTGACCCCCCTGCCCTACACCTCTCTTTACGATGACTTACCACAACATTGGGGGCACCATACAACCTTGGGTATTGTGCCAGCACCTCGTCCACCAGGAACTCCAGCTTCTCGCTTGTGAATGGGCTGGCACAGATCTTCTCTGTCATTGCCATCCCTGTTGACATGGAACACCTGTGGTGGAAGTGGGTGGTGAGGGGTCCCAGGCAGCAGGCTCTGGAGGCAGCAGCAGGAGAGGGTCCCAGGCAGCAGGCTCTGGAGGCAGCAGCAGGAGAGGGTCCCAGGCAGCAGGGTCTGTGAGCAGTGGAAATGTGAGGCTCACTCCCACAGATTTATAGCTCCCTGGGGTCGTTTCTTAGGTGCCAAGCTGCAACAATTGGTTGTCCAGGTCTGCCTCTTTCAAAAGCATCCACTGACCACCTCCGCGGTGGCGGTGCACGCCTTCGCGATTTTCAAAACTGCTTCATGCAACCGCAATCATCGCTCCCATTGGCTGTAGGCAATGCTCCATGGCAGTGATGAACCGCTGGGGCCTGGGGTGCGCTACCGCGACGGTGCATCTTTCAAAGCCATCCAATGACCGCATCCGCGGTGTCGGAGCACGCCTTCCGCGATTTTCAAAACTGCTTCATGCCAACGCAATCATCGCTCCCATTGGCAATGTCTACCGCACTTGTGTAGGGGGTGGTGTTGGGTGTCACACCGCCGGTGCCAGGCGGTAGCTACCACAATGTGGGTGGTGGAGCATGCCCACCACCATCCACCCATGTCTCCATGCCAATGACTACTGCATTTGTGAAGGGGGTGGTGCTGGTGTCACACCGCCGGGGCCAGGTGGTAGCTACCATGATTTGGGGGGCAGAGCATGCCCACCGCCATCCACCCATGTTTCCATGCCAATGACTACCGCACATGTGAAGGGGGTGGTGCTGGTGTCACACTGCCAGGGCCAGGCAGTAGCTACAGCGATTTGGGGGGCGGAGCATACCCACCACCATTTGAGCATGTCTCCATGCCAATGACTACCGCACTTGTGAAGGGGGTGCTGCTGGTGTCACACCGCCGGGGCCAGGTGGTAGCTACCGCGATTTGGGTGGTGGAGCATGCCCACCTCCATCAACCCATGTCTCCATGCCAATGTCCACCGCATTTGTGAAGGGGGTGGTGCTGTTGTCACACCGCCGGGGCCAGGTGGTAACTACCGCGATTTGGGGGGCGGAGGATGCCCACCTCCATTTGGGCATGTCTCCATGCCAATGACTACCGCACTTGTGAAGGGGGTGCTGCTGGTGTCACACCGCCGAGGCCAGGTAGTAGCTACCGCGATTTGGGTGGTTGAGCATGCCCCCCGCCATCCACCCATGTCTCCATGCCAATGTCCACCGCACTTGTGAAGGGGGTGGTGCTGGTGTCACACCGCCGGGACCAGGCGGTAGCTACCGCGATTTGGGGGGCGGAGCATGCCCACCGCCATTTGGGCATTTCTCCACGCCAATGACTACCACACTTGTGAAGGGGGTGGTGCTGGTGTCACACCGCTGGGGACAGGTGGTAGCTACCGCGATTTGGGGCACATGCAATGGAAATGTCCATCGTGAACACTTCAACAGTACACAGCGGCAACATGGTTAAGGGCACATCATCGTGCACACAATGCCATTATTACATATAATCCACAGGTGGACGCACGTGCCATGGTTGGCTATCTGTGACGTACATTGGTCTGTGGTCCCTGCCATGTCAAATATGTATTTGATGGTTGATGATGCATGACAATGTTGAAGTGGACTCAACAATGTGTAACCGATCAATGTGTTGTGGGTCATTGCTGACCTTGGCAAGGCTTGTCTCACTGTATGGTGTTGTTACTTACTTGTGCTTTTATATCTGCTCATGCACACAACTGACAGTTCGCCGCCTACTGTGATCATTGTGTTGTGGATGTGTGCCAAGTATACATAATGCATTGAGGTGTGACAGGTACAGCAGAGTATGAGACAGTCATGTTCATTTTACACACATTGGCTGGATGGTACGCAACAAGGCATGCACGTGTGAAATGTGGTGTTCAGTATGTGTGCAATCACATTGACCTATGTGTTGTTTGCGGCACTTGTGTATGGTAAATAGAGAGGTGTGCCCACTGGGTGTCTCAAATGTCCACCCATGTAACCTGGTGTGTCACGCATTTCTCATGGCAGTCTTTGTTTTTCCGAGACGTCCTTAATGGGATGTGCTGTGGCCATCTCATGATGGTTGTCATTGACATGTGTCCATTTTCATCTCAACTAGGAGGAGGCCTAATCTCTTACATCACTTGACACTGCTGGAGGACATGGAGGATGTTACGATCATTTGCAAATTCCGCCTCAACAGACTGACCCTGAAGACCCTTTGTTATCTGTTGGAGCCCCACCTGCAGCCTCGTCACCACTACCCAACAGCTTTCACACCAACGTACAAAGTGATGGAAGCCCTCCATTTTTTTGCAACTGGTTCCTTCCAGGAGACCATGGCCAGCGCTGCAGGGATGTCGCAACCCATGTTCAGCCTGGAACTGAGGGATGTTCTTGCAGCCATGATGATCTATAAGGACAGATACATACATTTTCCCAGGGGAGCAGAATTGGCCGTTGTGAAGGGAGACTTCTATCCCCTTGGGCACATCCCCCATATTGTTTGTGCCATCGATTGCACCCATGTCGGTCCGGTGCCACCACAGGCGAATGAGCACATTTTTCGGAATCGAAAACATTATCACTTGATCAATGTGCAGGTGGGGTGCCTTGCACACATGACCATATCGCAAGTGTGTGCCAGATTCTCCGGCTCGGCCCATGACTGGTACATCCTGAGGAACAGCATTGTGCCCTGGATGATGGCAAATATGCTTCCCGTGCGTGCTTGGATTGTGGGTGAGCATGTCTAGTGATATGGCGTGCTGTGTGTGTGACCTGCTGCCCTCTGCCTGTGCAAAATTGCAATGTGTGTTCATCATTCCTGGCTGACTCTGCATATTCCAGCCGTCCATGGCTGCTGAGCCTACTACGGAATCCCAGGACCCCGGCTGACATCAGGAACAATGAGGCCCATGGCAGGATCCGTCGTGTCATTGAGCAGACTTTTGGCCTGCTCAAGTCAAGATTCCGCTGCCTTGACAGGACTGGAGGTGCACTGTCATACTCGCCTGGGAAGGTCTGCAAGATCGTTGTGGCATGCTGTATGCTCCACAACATGGCCATTTACAAGGGGATTCCCCTGCCCCTGGATGATGGTGAGGACCCAAGGCCCCCGCCTGCTCAGGGTCCTGAGTCCAGTGATGAGGACAGTGGTGAGGAGGAAGGAGTTGACTTGCGTCAACAGCTCATTACCCGCTACTTCACATGAAGGTGGGTGACGAGGTGCAACTTGTACATTGTCTGGTGTGATTGCTGTTGTCGTGAAGGGCTATGTGTGGATGGTACAGACAGGCACATGTAGAGCCACCTGTGTGTGGAAATGTGGCAGTGACATTTCACCTATGAACGTATACGGAACTCTGTTTGTTGACACTGGTTTCACATTGTGTTGTCTGCCTGTTGACCTATGTAGATGGTTGGTGTAGTGTAATGATGCCACACTCACACCAGTGACTGTTGTTCTGGTGTGTCTCCCTAGGTGCCTCGGAATTATCCAGGCCTACGTAGTGTACATCTTTTGAATGTATTATGGACATTTTGAAGACTGTACATCTTGCACTAAAGACAAAGCTGACACGATGAAAGTGTGTAAGGTATTTTATTTACAAAGTTGACATGTGAGGTGGGTGGGCAGATTATCATGAAGGTGGTTATGGAGCAGTGAGTTGAAAGTCATGGTAAATAAGATGAGAGAGTTGACACCACATCGATGTGGTGACCCAGTCCAACAGACAGGTGCCATTGACAAGGCAGTGTGGGGAAGGACAGTCCAAACAGTCAATGCGGTGGGGAAGAGGGTTGCCATCATGGCTGGCTCCGTGACTGGTGTTTGGCTGGTGCTTTGCGTCCAGAGACTCCCTGGTTCTTCTTGGGACTCCCCCTTGGTCGCTTGGCTGGGGGGGACCCTGCTGCATGACCAGCGGCGTCTGAGGACTCACCCCTCTCTGTGGCCGCAGGGGAGGATGGTGCACTGTCATCCTGCAGCACAACAGAGGGGGGCAGAGGTGATGTTTGGCACTCAGGCCTGTCCCTCAGTAACGCCACTTGCTGGCCCATGAGGTCCACCATTTGTCCAAGGCGGATGTCGATAGACCTCATCATCAGGATGAGTTCACGTAATAGTTCGTCAGACCGGCCACTTTGTCCCTGGACCTGTTCGTAGGCCCCGATGACTCTGGTGAAGTGGTCCAGGGATAGTGTGCCAACCTCCTGAGGTCTGGGGGTGACCCTGGCCCTCCCCCCTGCCCTGCTGCCACGGACCTGTTGCCTCGACACTGTGGGTCCCCGCACACTCTCCCTGCCGTCCACAGTTGTTGGTGTGGGCTGGTCATCTCCTGGGACAGGGAGGGTGCTGCAGGTGGCACTGGTGGTGGTGGTGGCGGAGGTGGCGACGGTGGAGGCACAGGCCATAACTGCAGGGGTCTGCTGTATAGTTGTTGTTGCAGCAGAGGTGGTGGTGGGGAGGATGGGGTTCTGGGACCTGTTGCTCCCAGGCACACCAGATGGGCCGGCCTGGAGCTCATCGTCCATAGTATCCTGGGAGTCTATATCCGAGAGTCCATGTACCGGGGTGAAGACTGGCTCTGCTGGTCGTTGTTGTTGTCCTCAGCAGTGAGTTCTTCGTCACCTGTGGATCAGATGGGGAATGGTCAGTGTTGGGCACTGTGCAAGTATTCTGTTAGCTGCAAATCATCCACTGTCTGTACACTACACAATTGAGCATTCTTGACTATTTTCATTGAGTGCAATACTGTGCCTCATTACTTGATGCAGAGGTACATCAATTAATCGTACAGGTCAGGTATTGATGTATTGCATGCAATTGGTGCTGTGTGTAGTGATGCAGGTCTCCCACCCGCAAAGAGCCAGCCCAGTGAAGATGGCTACCTACCTGTAAGGTGAGGATGGACAATGCAATGGCTTCCAGGGGCTCCTGGGTTGGGGAGGGTTCTATCCTGCTCAAGTGTGGGACAGGGGGCATTGTGGGAGTAGGAGTGCAGGCCTCCCTCCCCCAAACAGGCCTGACATGCAAGATGGCTATCTACCTGTAAGGGGTGGGTGGACAATGCAATGGCTTCCAGGGGCTCCTGGGTTGGGGAGGGTTCTATCCTGCTCAAGTGTGGGACAGGGGGCATGGTGGGAATAGGAGTGCAGGCCTCCCTCCACCAAACAGGCCTCCCCAGCAAGATGGCAACCTACCTGATAGTTTGTTTGGTGGACAATGCAATGGCTTCCAGGGGCTCCTGGTAGGGAGGGCGTGCTCGATGCTGCAGGGGTGTGGGACAGGGGGCATGGTGGGAGTAGGAGTGCAGGCCTCAATCCCCCAAACAGGCCTCCCTAGCAATATGGCTACCTACCTGTTAGTTTGTTTGGTGGACAATGCAATGGCTTCCACGGGCTCCTGGGACGGATGGAGTGCTCCATGCTGCAGGGGTGTGGGACAGGGGGCATGGTGGGAGTAGGAGTGCAGGCCTCCCTCCCCCAAACAGGCCTCCCCAGCAAGATGGCTACCTACCTGTAAGGTGAGGGTGGACAGTGCAATGGCTTCCAGGGGCTCCTGGGTGGGAGAGGGCTCTATCCTGCTCAGGTGTGGGACAGGGGGCATGGTGGGAGTAGGAGTGCAGGCCTCCCTCCCCCAAACAGGCCTCCCCAGCAAGATGGCTACCTACCTGTAAAGTGAGGGTCGACAATGCAATGGCTTCCAGTGGCTCCTGGGTGGGGGAGGGCTCTATCCTGCTCAGGTGTGGGACAGGGGGCATGGTGGGAGTAGGAGTGCAGGCCTCCCTCCCCCAAACAGGCCTGACAAGCAAGATGGCTACCTACCTGTTAGTTTGTTTAGTGGACAATGCAATGGCTTCCGGGGGCTCCTAGAAGGGAGGGGGTGCTCTATGCTGCAGTGGTGTGGGACAGGTGGCATGGTGGAAGTTGGAGTGCAGGCCTCCCTCCCCCAAACAGGCTTGACAAGCAAGATGGCTACCTACCTGTTAGTTTGTTTGGTGGACAATGTAATGGCTTCCAGGGGCTCCTGAGAGGGTGGGAGTGCTCCATGCTGCAGGGGTGTGGGACAGGGGGCATGGCGGGAGTAGGAGTGCAGGCCTCCCTCCCCCAAACAGGCCTGACAAGCAAGATGGCTACCTACCTGTTAGTTTGTTTGGTGGACAATGTAATGGCTTCCAGGGGCTCCTGGGTGGGGGAGGGCTCTATCCTGCTCAGGTGTGGGACAGGGGGCATGGTGGGAGTAGGAGTGCAGGCCTCCCTCCCCCAAACAGGCCTCCCCAGCAAGATGGCTACCTACTTGTAAGGTGAGGGTGGACAATGCAATGGCTTCCAGGGGCTCTGGGTGGCGGAGGGCTCTATCCTGCTCAGGTGTGGGACAGGGGGCATGGTGGGAGTAGGAGTGCAGGCCTCCCTCCCCGAACAGGCCTGACAAGCATGATGGTTACCTACCTGTAAGGTGAGGGTGGAAAATGCAATGGCTTCCAGGGGATCCTGGGTTGGGGAGGGTTTTATCCTGCTCAGGTGTGGGACTGGGGGCATGGTGGGAGTAGGAGTGCAGGCCTCCCTCCCCCAAACACGCCTGACAAGCAAGATGGCTACCTACATGTTAGTTTGTTTGGTGTACTGCAATGGCTTCCAGGGGCTCCTGGGAGGGAGGGAGTGCTCCATGCTGCTTGGGTGTGGGAAGGGGGCATGGTGGGAGTAGGAGTGCAGGCCTCCCTCCCCCAAACAGGCCTGACAAGCAAGATGGCTACCTACCTGTTAGTTTGTTTGGTGGACAATGCAATGGCTTCCAGGGGCTCCTGGGAGGGAGTGTTCCATGCTGCTGGGGTGTGGACAGGGGGCATGGTGGGATTAGGAGTACAGGCCTCCCTCCCCCAAACAGGCTTGACAAGCAAGATGGCTACCTACCTGTTAGTTTGTTTGGTGAACTGCAATGGCTTCCAGGGGCTCCTGTGACGGAGGGAGTGCTCCATGCTGCAGGGGTGTGGGATAGGGGGCATGGTGGGAGTAGGAGTGCAGGCCGCCCTCCCCCAAACAGGCCTGACAAGCAAGATGGCTACCTACCTGTTAGTTTGTTTGGTGGACAATGCAATGGCTTCCAGGGGCTCCTGGGAGAGAGTGCTCCATGCTGCAGGGGTATGGGACAGGGGGCATGATAGGAGTAGGAGTGCAGGCCTCCCTTCCCCAAACAGGCTTGACAAGCAAGATGGCTACCTACCTGTTAGTTTGTTTGGTGTAGTGCAATGGCTTCCAGGGGCTCCCGGAAGGGAGGGAGTGCTCTGTGGTAAATAAATAAATAATACCTCTATTTTTGACTAGATATACAATAACAGATAGCTCAATAAATAAGAGTCAAGATTCGAGGTAGCTGGAGTTTGCAGGTTTAATACAGCATAAAGGACAGGAACAGGACAACCTGCACGGGCAAGATCTGGGATGGCTAGCAACTTTTAATAACAGTGCACAAGCATATATAGTTAAACAAAATACATTGCAGTACATACAGTAGGCGTAGCAGTGGGCAGGGCCTGTAGCAGTCGCGAAAGATAAGGCAGAAAGTAGTTGTAACGAGAGGCGTGAACATAGACATGTGATGTAAACGTAACAGAATATGTCATAAATGGGGCGGAAACATGGAGGGGGCTACCTAAGGAGCCGGGACCTCTAACCTAGTGGTGCGCGCAAGCTGGCAATGACGTATTACTAGGGAGAAGCTGGGGGCTATGACTTCTGCGCTAGAAGGAGAGACTAAAGTCTGGAGAGTCAGAGCGACATGTACCTAAACACTATCTAGTATCTGATGTTTAGAGAACATGTTGATAGAAACTAAAAGTTATCAGGGTAAAGGCTAACAGACTCTAAGACTGGTGCATGCATTATTCTACATGTAGTGCGTGTTGAGGAATATTAAATGACCATTAATACAGTATTTCTCTTACATGGAGACATAAAAGCTAGACTGTGACGGAAACTATTGATGCGATTCAGTAGCTTAGGAATGCAGAGAAGGAGGGCTGGACTGATAACTAGAATCATAACATACTCTTGGCAGACTGGCAGGCAGAGCCACACCGAGCCGGGCACTGTGAGGCAGGAAGTAAGTAAAGGGTCAGGGATACAGGTGGGGGCTGTATCGCTCCTAGAAGAGGGTTCAGAAGACAGGAGCTGAATCTGAGTCCGGGCCCTTTTGAGGCCTAGAAACGGGGACTTTACAATGAAATAACGTGCACACTGTGAAACGTGGCAACATAACTTTACATAGGCCTAATACTCGTAGCTTTCACGAGAACTGGAAACTGGCATACTAGAGATGGACACGATTGTAATTGCGTCTTTAATCGATCATGGGAATACATATGCATATTAATCATGCACACATAACATAAGATGGGGAACACGTAGGGGCACAGAACATGGCAAAATTTACTTTTCCACATTCCCTCCTTGTCACTACGTTTCCATCAGGAAACATCTATATTCATGATACCATCTATCATTTCATACAGTATCATTTGCTCGTCTCGAATTGTCTTGGAACGGGACTTAGGACGGGGACTTGGAATACAGGATGTAGCACAAATGCCGCAAATCGCAGGGCCACATTGTATACAGAGGCAGCAACTGAATATGATCGCTACTGCAATACCTAGAAATGACAATACTTTCCATCCCCAAGCAGAAATTATACTCCAAAACCAACCGGACCATGTCCAGGTACCTGGATTCTGGTGTAACTGATGGGCAATTTTATGAAGTCTGGTTATAGCTGAATAAACAGACGGCGCGTTATTAGGAATAAAAATGCAGCAACTAGATCCGATGACTCTACATGCTCCTCCTCTATCGGCCAGTATGACGTCAAGAACGAGACGATTTTGGAGCACAACAAATCTCATAGCAGATTGCTCTTCGGTTAAGTTACCTAGAGCAGAGGCAGTCTCATTCACTACTGCTTCAAGGGTTCTGGTTAACCTACGGATTAGCTTACTATTTTGGATAGGGCCTATAAAGAAGAAGAATCCTTTATTGAAATCTGTATACTGTTCTAGAGCAGTTTCAGTTTGATCGACAATTGGGGACTCGATCTCCCTTCTATGTCTAATGTGTACTAGATGTGTGTTTCTATGATAATCAGATGGGGCTAGGAAAACTGGTGGCAGTAGGAAGGCAATATAACAGGTTCCCTCCCAATCGAGGGGCAGACGAACATATGCGGTCTGACCACAAACAAAATAAGAATGACGTGAGGCTTTGAAAATAGATTTCCCACTGTCACTATACTTGACAATAGTAGTACAATCACTGTGTCCTACATGTACGGAACCATTATTTCTAACACATAATTCGCCTTTGACTGGTAGTACTGAAATAGCAGGTAAGTCTGGAGTAGGATCAGACTGAACATTCAGGACCATGAAATTCGAAGAATAATTACCTAAATTATAAACTTCATTTTCTAGATCTAACCCTGTTCTGTGGGGAAGACCTTGCTTGTCTGGAAAACATGTACTGTTCAGAAAGGACATATCTGTTGAGGATAACGTTAACGTGGACCAGGCTCCACATGAACCATTATGTGAAAACGGATAAGGAAACAGTGGCAGAACTCCCTTCGGTGTCTGGAAAGGGGGGAGTCGACCACACACCCAACAATTAGTGGCATTGCTGGTCTGGTGTGAATAATGTAACATACGGATAAATGAATTGTTGCGCATAGCAAGACGATAAGATAGTTCATGAGGAGGCAGATCACTAAACGTGTGCTCTACTGTAGCATTAGAAAACATATTTACATGAGAAATTGGAAAACATAAATGAAATGCATAACTTGTGCAGGTAACCATCAAGCTTAAAAATAATATGAAACTTAGAAAAACGATACATCGGATTGAGTTTTGACTAACTCTCTCACTATGGGGGTCTATCTCATACATGTCAGAAACCTGTCTAACCGTTTCACCTAGGGGAGGACTTAGACAATTAAACTGGCTGACTTATTTTACTAGACCGGAGCTTACTTTTATACTCCTGCTGCGGAGTTTTCTCTAACAGGGAGGGCTTGGTATCAATGTAATTTGCGGGACAGTCCTTAAGAATAGTATCTTGGCAGTCTTTAAAATCTTGACAATCCTTGGAAATGTTCTTGGAAACAGTTTTTAGTCGGAGTCCGTGAAATTTCTTGACATGTGACAGGTGCACCCACCCCTTCCTGCCTTCCAACTTGACGGCAGTACGGGTGGTCAAAAGGACTAACTTCGGCTCCTTCCAGCGAGGCTCCAGCGGACTTGAACGATCAAAATTCCGGATTAAAACCAGGGTGCCGGGAAGGATCTCGTGTGGCTTGACTTCAGTGTTGTCGGGAAATGCAGCGGCAACCTGTGAACGACAAGAGTGTAGGGCAGACATCAAGGAAGCTAGGTAATCTGTCAGCATATTACTGGAAACATCTGTAATACTTCGGGGTCTAGGTGTACCCCACATGTTCGGGGGGCGGCCGAATACGACCTCATAAGGGGACAGACCTGATCTGGAATGTGCGACCATGCGCATATAAAATAGGGCAACTGGCAGAGCTACTAGCCAGTCCACACCTTTCTCTTTACATATTTTGGCGATGCGGATTTTTAGGGTCTGGTTATGTCTCTCTACGAGACCTGCTGCTTCAGGATGGCGTACACAATGGAACTTCCACTGGTACCCTAACAAAAGGGAAACATGCTTCATGAGTTCAGATGAGAATGGCTGGCCGTTATCAGAATACACGACCCTAGGGAGTCCATAGCGGGGGAAGAATTCACGAACCAACTGCTTGGCAGTGGTCGTGGCTGTGTAATCTGGGACTGGATATGCTTCTGTCCACCTGGACAAAGCGCATACAACTACAAGGACATACTTGAAACCTCGACATCGCTCCATCTGAATGTAATCCATCTGGAGGACCTCAAAAGGGTGGTCAGGGGGCTGGAATCCACCTTGTTCCACCGGGACACTTTTACCTGGATTGAACTGGCAACATATCATACAGGTACGGACTTTCTGCTTGGCTGCAGCTCGTAAATGCTTGTTGAACCAAATGTTCTGGATACTGTCTAACATAGCTTTTTCTCCTAAATGTGCTGGACTATGTGCGGTATTGATAATGACTTGAACCATAGAGTCGGGGAGAAACCATGTGGCTTTTCCCTTCGTCAACCATCCCTGATCTGTCTGGACCCCTCCTTGTTCGGACCATTTCTTGATTTCTTCGGGAGTAGCATGTAACTGGATGTCTATGACATCTTGAGTAGGGTCCTTAACTGTCATACAAGTAGTCTGTTCTAGAGTGGATGTCGGTGTCTTGCTAACTGGAGTGTCTGGAGTCTGAGCTGTGAGCTTGGCTGTTCGATCTGCTAGATCATTTCCTTGAGAAATAATGTCTGTAACTTTCGTATGTGCTTTGCACTTCATGATAGCGATAGCTGTCGGTAAATGTATTGCATCTAACAGAGCTTGAATAAGGAAACCATGCTGAATCGTGGTTCCATGAGAAGTCATAAAACCTCTCTCTTGCCAGAGCACTCCAAAGTCGTGTACAACTCCGAATGCGTAACGTGAATCTGTGTAAATATTAACTTTCAGGTTCTTGGCGTGTATGCAGGCTTGAGTCAGAGCGACTAGCTCTGCTGCTTGGGCGGACAGGGTGTCAATACGGTGTGTTTCAATAACTTCAGTGTCAGTAGTCACTGCATACGCGGCTACTAGTTCTCCTGTACTCGTTCTCATACATGAACCATCCACATAAAGTGTCAGGTCAGGATCTGGTAATGGAATGTCTGTCAGATCTTGTCTTGGCTTGGTCATGGTGTTAACTACTTCCACACAGTCATTTGTGGCAGGATTTGAAGTAACTGACGGTAACAGTGTAGCAGGATTTAGAATGTTGCAGCGTCTGATTTCTATGTGTGGCTGGAACAGTGTCAATTCATAACCTGTCAAACGTGCAATTGTCAAGTGTTGAGTCTGTGTTCGGTTTAAAAGAACTTCCACGGAGTGTGGAACTTGTACTGTCAAGGAGTGTCCTAATACTATGGAATCACTTTGTCTGATAGCTAGTGCTGTGGCTGCAACTGACTTGAGGCACGCAGGCAGAGCCTGGGCTACTGGATCTAATGTGCTCGAAAAATAAGCACAGGGCTTGTATTGTCCTGCTTGATCTTGTGTGAGAACAGATAATGCTGTACCATCACGTTCTGTGACAAAAAGTGTAAAAGGCTTACTGTAGTTTGGTGTAGCTAGAACAGGTGCTTGGCATAAGGCTTTCTTTAGCTCATTAAAACTAAGTGTATGTTCAGATGTCCAAGGGAGAACAGTCGGTACGACTGCCTCCTGTGTCGTTAACTGTATCATTGGCTTGGCTAGAAATGCATACTGAGGAATCCATTTTCGGCAATAAGAAGTGAGGCCGATAAAAGCACGTACCTCCTTCTGGGTCTTGGGCTGAGGAAGACTCGCTATTAACTGGATACGGTCGGGTGTCAACTGCCTACCCCACTTGGACAGTAAGTGGCCTAAGTAGATCACTTGCTGGACACAGAATTGAAGCTTCGAAGGGGACACCTTGTGCCCCATCTCGGCTAGGAAATACAAGACCGTAAGTGATGCTCGCTCGCAATCTCGTTCAGAACGGGCTGTGATCAGTAGATCATCGACATACTGGAGCAGGGCAGTGTCAGTTGGCATGTGAATATTGTCTAATTGTCTCTTAAGTGCTTGACTGTAAATACTAGGACTTTCTGTGAAACCTTGAGGAGCTCGTGTAAATTTATAGCTCCTTCCATTTAAACAAAAACCGAAAAGGTACTGGCTGTCTGGATGAATTGGAACACTGAAAAATGCATTCTTGAGGTCGATTACGGTAAAGAATATTGCCTCAGGATCAATAGCTGTCAACAGAGATGAGATATCTGGAACAACTGGGTACTGGGGAATAATACATTTATTAAGTTCTCGAAGATCGATCACTAATCGATACACTGGGGGTGCATTTGGATCAGTACGTTTCATGACTGGAATGATAGGAGAATTACATACATTGGAGTCAGTTTCTACAACAACTCCTTGAGCCATGAGCTCGTCAATAATTTTGGATAAGGCTGCTACAGCCTCAGGTGGCAATCTGTACTGTCTGATTCGTGGCAGGACTATACCTTGCTTGAGAGTCACACGATGGGGTGTGATTTGCATGAAACCAACATCAGTTGGACCTTGTGCCCATAGATGCTGCGGAACATTAGACAATCTCGGATCAAAATCTCGTAAAACATTGTGACCCTTAAAGTCACGTAAAAACAAACGTATTCCTTCTGGGGAACAGCAAATAACTGCACCTAATTCTTTCAGTGTCTTAATGCCTAACAAATTTTCTGGACATGATTTCGTAAGTAATAGGTCAGTAGTTCGGGACAATGGACCAACTTCTAGAGTAACTGGCTTTGATATCTCGTTTACAATAGGCTTTCCTGAAAATCCAAGGGAAACATTTCTAGAGCCTGAGAGCGGAGCCCCTGGAACCTCGTCATGACTAATAGTCGTCCTACTTGCCCCTGTATCAATCAGAAACTTTCTGTCTTTCCCTAATACTTGACTATGAACATAGGGACCCTCTTGATCTACAGGTATCTCGATGAGAGGCAAGCCTACCTCCCTCTCTAGGCTGTTTCATGAATACGCTTGATACTCTGGGTACTCTGCCTGAGCATACTGGTACATCTGCTGTGTAACATGCTGTGTTGCAGCGATAGGCTGTGGTACTGTAACTGTCTGTTGTGCATTCTGTGGCTGAGAAGTCTGTGAAACTTGTTCTTGTCTAGGCGGACGTGGTCTTTCTTTAGTTAACCATACTATCCTCGCCTGGGACTGGATCATAACAGCATTCTGTAAGAGCTCGCCTGATTTCTGCAATGGACTGATATTTGGGCGTACGCTGTAATGCACGTTCATGTAACTCGACTACCCCTAGACGTTTACTTGGCGGCGGGGTACCAGGAGGACCTCCTCCCGCGGCCCCCATACTGGAATTGTCGACTGATACTCTTCGTGCCGGCAGAGTGGCTGATGTGGCAGGAATTTGTACTACGGGCTGGACCGGGGGTACCGTAACAGGTACTGTAACAGGTGCCCCGGTGACTGGAGGACCATGAATTACAATATTTACAGGAGCTGGTGGTACAGGATTTGCATATTCTGGAACTGTGTCGTCCAAATAGGACGAGAGAAAAATATCAGCTGCGGTCGGTTTGTGACGTAGCTTGGTCGGAACTAAGGGTGGCGGAAAATTACTGGATGCTTCCGGGGTTGCTTTTGGCAAGCCCTCGGCAAGAAGAGGGTACATACCCTTAATAAGGGCATTTCTCTGTCTGTCTGACTGTTCGGTTTTAACTCGTTCACCTATCTCGATTAGTTCCCTTTCTTGGGCTCTTTCTGAGGATTCTCTACTTAATTCTGACTTTCTGATTTCTTTTTCGGTTCTTTTATGAGATTCTTTGCGCCATAACTCGATGGCATCTTTCTGTGACTGTCTGGCTTTCTTTTTCCATAATGCTTCTTCTACTCGCATGATGCACTCGGCATCCCACGTACCTGATACGGGCCATCTATACTTTTCTTCTAATTCCTTGGTGTACTCCACCCATAAATCTAGATACAATATGGCACTTATGCCATGCTTTTGATACATAAAATGACCTGGACTGTCCCTAGGCGGGACAGGAACTGCTTCTTCTAACAGACCTTTTCTAGTTTTTAACTGACGTAACTTGGAAAACAATGGCATGACTGGGCTGGAGTCTAGACACAATACAATACACAATAAACACGATAATTACTGAAGAAACACCACTTTCATACCACGACATTGAAATACATGAATGACATTTAGGATAACAGTTCGGACAAAATACTACCTGGAATACTGAAAACAGAATACATGAATTTCTCGAGAACAGAACGGACTAGAACAGAAACTAGATGCACTGCTAAAACAGTACGAAACTTACCGGTCTCATAAAGAGACACGTCAGGACCCGCATCCACCTAAGTGGACACTTCGTGTTGGATCTGTGTACCCAAACCCACGGACCAGAGACAATGCAATTGACCCTGTCTAGATACTACCCCAGCAACGGTACTCACCGGGCAGCAAGAACGGAAGGCCTCGGACTGGACTGGACTGGACTGCTACGACGACGGACTACGAACTTCGGACTTCAGTTACGGGTGGGCCTCCGGATACCTCGGACCTTGGACTCTCGGCTTGGGCTCTGGTCGGGACTCGCCGCGTTCCTCCACCGCCTCGTCTGGATGCTGGACCGCAACCTCCGTCTCCTCTGTGGGCCTGAGGGATACTTGAAGCAGAAATATCTGCCACTGCGCAGGATGGTTCCGTCACGACTGCAGAGGATCAGGGGGCTTGCGTGGCTTCTCCGGCGCGTGGGGAAAGGGCAAGTCCTTATTCGGGCGCCATTATGTGGTAAATAAATAAATAATACCTCTATTTTTGACTAGATATACAATAACAGATAGCTCAATAAATAAGAGTCAAGATTCGAGGTAGCTGGAGTTTGCAGGTTTAATACAGCATAAAGGACAGGAACAGGACAACCTGCACGGGCAAGATCTGGGATGGCTAGCAACTTTTAATAACAGTGCACAAGCATATATAGTTAAACAAAATACATTGCAGTACATACAGTAGGCGTAGCAGTGGGCAGGGCCTGTAGCAGTCGCGAAAGATAAGGCAGAAAGTAGGTGTAACGAGAGGCGTGAACATAGACATGTGATGTAAACGTAACAGAATATGTCATAAATGGGGCGGAAACATGGAGGGGGCTACCTAAGGAGCCGGGACCTCTAACCTAGTGGTGCGCGCAAGCTGGCAATGACGTATTACTAGGGAGAAGCTGGGGGCTATGACTTCTGCGCTAGAAGGAGAGACTAAAGTCTGGAGAGTCAGAGCGACATGTACCTAAACACTATCTAGTATCTGATGTTTAGAGAACATGTTGATAGAAACTAAAAGTTATCAGGGTAAAGGCTAACAGACTCTAAGACTGGTGCATGCATTATTCTACATGTAGTGCGTGTTGAGGAATATTAAATGACCATTAATACAGTATTTCTCTTACATGGAGACATAAAAGCTAGACTGTGACGGAAACTATTGATGCGATTCAGTAGCTTAGGAATGCAGAGAAGGAGGGCTGGACTGATAACTAGAATCATAACATACTCTTGGCAGACTGGCAGGCAGAGCCACACCGAGCCGGGCACTGTGAGGCAGGAAGTAAGTAAAGGGTCAGGGATACAGGTGGGGGCTGTATCGCTCCTAGAAGAGGGTTCAGAAGACAGGAGCTGAATCTGAGTCCGGGCCCTTTTGAGGCCTAGAAACGGGGACTTTACAATGAAATAACGTGCACACTGTGAAACGTGGCAACATAACTTTACATAGGCCTAATACTCGTAGCTTTCACGAGAACTGGAAACTGGCATACTAGAGATGGACACGATTGTAATTGCGTCTTTAATCGATCATGGGAATACATATGCATATTAATCATGCACACATAACATAAGATGGGGAACACGTAGGGGCACAGAACATGGCAAAATTTACTTTTCCACAGCTCCATGCTGCAGGGGTGTGGGACAGGGGGCATGGTGGCAGTAGGAGTGCAGGCCTCCCTCCCCCAAACAGGCCTGACAAGCAAGATGGCTACCTACCTGTTAGTTTGTTTGGTGGACAATGCAATGGCTTCCAGGGGCTCCTGGGTAGGGTAGGGCTCTATCCCGCTCAGGTGTGGGACAGGGGACATGGTGGGAGTAGGAGTGCTGGCCTCCCTCCCCCAAACAGGCCTCCCTAGCAAGATGGCTACCTACCTGTTAGTTTGTTTGGTGCACAATGCAATGGCTTCCAGGGGCTCCTGGGAGGGAGGGAGGGAGTGCTCCATGCTGCAGGGGTGTGGGACAGGTGGCATGGTGGGAGTATAGGTGCAGGCCCCCCTACCCCAAACAGGCCTGACAAGCAAGATGGCTACCTACCTGTTAGTTTTTTTGGTGGACAATGCAATGGCTTCCAGGGGCTCCTGGGAGGGAGTGTGTGCTCCATGCTGCTGGGGTGTGGGACAGGGGGCATGGTGGGAGTGGTAGTGCAGGCTGACTGTGCTCATGCTCCCATGGTTATATTGCAAGAGATGTTTAGGGTACATGGGAGTGGGTGTCTGTTGGATCTGTGGGACAGGTTTTTGTGGGTGTGAGGTGCTGATGGATGTGATTTGTCTGGTGTGGTGTGTGTTTTTGGATGTGCAATACAGTACATATCAGTGTGTTGGTTAACATTTGTTTGTACTTACCAGCCTCCACTCCCACGCATACTCCTGTGAGACTCTCAGGATGCAGTATGGCAAGCACCTTCTCCTCCCATGGAGTGAATGTTTTCGATGGGATGGGAGGGCCACCACCAGTCCTGTCAGACAGCTCCCGGTTCTTGCTTCTCCTCTCTTTGACAACCCTCTTGAGATCATGCCACCACTTCATGATCTCCTTCTTGGATCGCGGGGTGTTCCCTACTGCATTGACCCTTTGTACTCTCCTTTCCCACATTTGGGTCCTTGTGGCTAATGGTGTCTTTTGACCAGGCTACCAACAGTTGTTGTTCCACTCTGACTATCTCATTGACCATGACTGTCAACTCACTCTCTGTGAATTTGGGCATTTTCTGTGATGCCATGGTGTGTGGTGTTTAAAGTGTTTTTGGTTGCAGGGGTGTGGTGTTTGTGTGTGAGGTGTGTTATGTGCTGGGGGATTGTTGGTGCTGGTGTGATGGTGGTGGTGGTGGTGGGTGTGCTGTGTTCTCTTGCCTCTCCTGTCAGGTCTGGTGTGTGCCCTTCTCTTCTGGAGTGTTGTAAAGGATTGTGGTCAGTGAAGGGGCTGGTTTTATACTCAGCTGTGTGGGTGTGTCATAATGGGGTTTTGCTGTCAGGTGTGTTGTGGGAGTTGTCCTGGAAATTGTATGTTTTTGTTTGGCATTTATTTATTTAATTTGTATGTGTTTTGTGTATTTGGGGGGCATGACTACTTTTTTTGTGCAATGTTTGCCTTTGTTGTGATGTTTTTGCATCGTCCGCCATGTTTTGTGAGGATCGTCCGCTGCGGTGGCCATGCTGCAGCTCTTCCGCTGGCTCTCTCATTCACTGCAATGTGCGACCGCGGCGGTCGGAAACAGCGGTTCGTCCCGTGGAACCATCGGGGATATACTAATTTCCTGTGCAGTGTCTCCGCATTGCTTACGGCAGGTTGTAGCTTTTCCGCTGCGTTTCCGACCGCCGCTGTCGGTTTTTGGACATCACTGCCAGCGTAGGGCAGTTTTTGTTAGCCCGCTACAGCCGCGGTTGGTCCTTTTTGGCGTTTGTTCCTAATTTGACCACTGGTTTATCCGCGGTTCCGGCGGGCGGTTGTTTCCCGCCTCCATGGCGATCGGGGTGGTTTTCCGACCGCCATCCTAAGTGGGCCCCTAGTATGGAAAGCTGTAAGCTGTCTTCTACTTATTACCTTTTATGACTCTAGTCAAAGGATAAGCTCATTTGACATTCAACTTAGCATTTGTGAGACGATGTAACAAAACAGATATCAAGGGCATAGAATACTGATTCCTCACCATGGTGCTATTAATGGCTGTGTATTCCATGCATGCACTCTAGTGTCCCCTTTCATTGGTCGTAAAAGAAATGAGGAAGATGCTGAAGACTGTGAAGGACAACTAAACCCATTATGCAGGCTCTCATCTAAATAATGTCTAAGATATTCTATTTCTGATTCAGGAAGTGCATATACTTGACAGCAAGGAATTTATACAGCTCTTTTCATATCAACCTTGCAGTCATAATTTCTATGAGGGGTTATTATTCTTTGTTTTCATAAAAATATTACTAAATGCCTAAAAACATGGGAGTAATCAAACAGTGCACCCAGCTGCTGGCAATATGCCCACTCCTCCACGGACTTTAGAAGAATGATTTTCTCTAGTGGTGCATGAAGATAAATAACTATGGTGACAATAATCAAAATTTAACTGAACCATCCAAGCAGCCCAGTTATCAAGTAATGCCCCAAATCAGCTTATGTGAGGGGCATCAATCAAATCAGAATGAGTATGCTCTTGATGAGTTCCCATAATACCAGGGAAATTATATGCATGTAAAATATCACTAACACTGAAGATGAGTTAAAACCATCTACTGCCTTAGCATTCTAAGAATCTTCTTCTGAATAACTGAAATGTGTAGAGTAAACTTTATATCCATGTAATTTTCTGGAGGTCCATAACCTAAACGTCCTGACTCCATCCTTCCTAACCCTCTGACAAAATAATGATCTTCAAAGGGATTATCAATAGGTGACTACATGTTATTTACAATTTATCTAGAAACTGAGTTAATTTCTTCACTCAACAAGTCAGTCCTTTCACAGACTTAGGGCATCATTCGGATGGTGGGCGGACTGACGGAAAACGGGCCCACCAGCCATATGTGCGGCGGTCTTGTGGGGGAGATTAGGATGCACCCGCCACACTGGTGGGCGCATCACGCATTTTTAACAATTCGGCACGCGGTGCTTGCAGCAGTACCCGCCGCAATGGTAGTGTGTATAGTGTTGTAGTGTAGTAGTGTTTATTTATTTATTTATTTATTTATAAAGCGCATCATTTATCCCAAGGGATGTCACGGCGCTAAGGACTCTAGTAACAGATGAAAGCTGGATTAGCCAATTATCGTGGGTCAGTCTTCAGGAAAAAGTTGTGTTTTAAGTTTTTTCCTGAAGAGATTATAGTTGGAAGTTAATCTAAGTTCCACTGGAAGTTCATTCCAATGACGTGCAGCCAGATAAGAGAAGGTGCGTCCTCCTGCTTTATTTTTTTTAATTTTCTTTGTTATGGCAAGAGCAAGATGTTGTGATCTTAAAGGTCTGGCAGGAAGGTAGAAGTGTAACCTATTCTGAAGGATAATGGGTCGTTTATTATTGAGTGTCTTATGGGCATGGCCCAGAAGCTTGAAGCAGGCTCTTTGGCGCATGGGCAGCCAGTGGAGTTGTTTTAAGCATTCTTTGGCAGAGCTGTATTTGCCCTTCCTGCATACTAATTTAGCTGCAGCATTCTGCACTACCTGCAATCGTTGAAATAGGGAGTGAGGCATGCCTACAAAAAGTGCGTTCCCATAGTCCAGCCTACTGACTAATAGGGCCTGTGTGACTTATTTCTTACTTTCCAAGGGGATCCATGCAAAAAGTCTTCTTAAGAGTTTTAGTGTGGCAAAACTTTTCCCACACAGGGCTCAAATGTGGGCCTGCATGGATAATGTATCCTCAATAGTGATGCCTAAATTTTTGGCTGAATGCTTAGGTGATGGAGAGTCTCCCAGCGAGGCAGGCCACCAGGAGTTTTCCCATATGTGTTTTGCCTCACCGAACAATAAGATCTCGGTTTTGTCCGCATTTAATTTGAGGCAATGCTCTACCATCCATGTAGCCATTTCCGTTAGGCAAATGTTGAGCCTCAGTTTGCTGTCTGCCTGCCCCTTCCCCAGCCTAAGTATAAGTTGCGTATCATCTGCATAGGAGCAAACCCCCAGACCCCACCGTGCTCCGATTTGTGCCAAAGGTGAACATAGGCATTGAACAATGTGGGGCTGAGGGATGCTCCCTGCGGAACACCGCATTTGAGGTGCTTGGGTTTGGATAGGAAGGCTCCTAATTGTACCACTTGCGTTCTATTCTGCAAAAATGAGCCAATCCATTCTAGCGCTTTCCCATTTATCACTTTACCTAGCAAGTTCTCTAGTAGAAGATGATGGGAGACCGTGTCGAACGCCGCCGACAGGTCTAGCAGGATCAGGGCCACAGATTTGCCCTGATCCAGAGAATTTCCAATGCTGTCAGTAACAGCCAGTAGAGTGGCTTCTGTGCTGTTAATAGCTCTGAACCCTGTTTGATTTGGGTCCAGTAAGTTGTTATCCTCTAAATATTTAGACAGTTGTCTATTTATTAGTTTCTCCAGCACCTTCGAGAGATAAGGGAGTTGGGATATAGGTCTATAGTTAGCTGGGTTTGTTACATTCAAAACCGCTTTTTTTTGCGAAGGAAGAACTATAGCTCGTTTCCATATCTCCGGAAACACAGCTGTTTCCAGAGACTTATTAAAAGTTGCGTAATGGCAGGGGTTAAAATCGGTATAAGCTGTCTAAAAATAAAATGAGGGCAGGGATCAAGGGATGAGCCAGATTTAATTTCTAACATGGTACTGGCCACTTCATCTTCTGTTATCGGTGTGAAGCTGTTTAAGTTAGTAGAATTTTCAGGATTTTCAAGGGAGCAAGTAGATACTTTCATATTGTCGCTAGTATTAAATGTAGCATATATTTCCTTTATTTTATCAATGAAGTAATTACTAATCATTTCACAGTTCCCGATTGAGGGATGTAATGTTTGGGACAAGCAATTGGGTTTACATAATTCATTTATAATTTTATATAGTTCTTTAGCAGAATTACCATTTTCATTTATTCTTTGTGTATAATGTTATTTTTTTGCTATTTTTATGGCTGAGTAGTACGCTCTGAGCTCATTCCTATAGATAAGTTTATCAATGTCTGAACGAGACATTCGCCATATGTGCTCCTTATTTTGACAGTTTCTTTTTAGTACTTTAATTTCAGTGGTGTATCATTTTTGGGATATAACTCTTTTCGGTCTTTTGGATTTAATTTTAGGGGTACATAGATCCAGCGTGTTGCTAATCCCATTTTCCAAGTTCTGGGCAATAGTGTTTGTACATGAGATGCCAAGAAGGCCGTAGTGATGTTATCAGGCCAGTGAGACTTAAAGCCTTCAGGAGTGATACGTTTCCAAGGTCTGTTGAATTCCCGCATTAATAAAGAAGGCCTAGCGGCTGAAATAACGTGATCAAAGGAAAAAAGAATTAAAGAATGATCTGTCCATGTTACTGGTTTGATCTCCTCTATCAGAATGGTATCTATGTTAGCAAACAACAGGTCTAATGTGTGGCCCGCGCTGTGTGTAGGTCCTTGAATCCATTGTTTAAGTTGGAGTCTGTTTTTTCAAAATGAATATTAAAATCCCCAATTAGCAAAACATTTTTATATTTAAGACATGCGGAGAAGATTTGTGAAAGTAGCCTTGCACTGAAATCAGTGTAATGTCCCAAAGGGTTATAGACTACAGCTCCTTCTAATAGAATATGATTGTCTTTAGATATCTGGAAAGCTAGTAGCTCATGTTCATCATACAAGGCAATTGTTATAGGGAGACAAGTGAGATTGTCCCTGAATATAATAGAAAGTCCCCCTCTTCTCTTTTCCTTGTCTATCCTGCATTGAGATTTTATATCCTGGGGGAAGAGCTGTTGCAATGTCGGGCCATTAATATCACTTAACCAAGTTTCTGTAACGAAAACTAGGTGAGGGTTCAGTTTGTGAATAGAATCCCAAATCTCCTGTGAATGCTTCGGTACTGATCTTGCATTAAAATAGAGACATTTAATTCTTGCGCCCTTGTTCCCTAAGTAGTGGGCCGGTTCTGTGGTCGTTAGACTACTCCACTTGCAATTTAAACAAGTGAATGGCCCTTCTGTCAGTTCGGGTGAAGCCTTGATACAATCCGCACAATTATAGTGGATATGTGAATTTAGATTGATCAAAGTTGATCTAGAATATGTTAAAAAGTTACCCGGATTAGCTGTGCTTTGAGCAGGGGTACTGGCCCCTGGTCCCGGACGTGCCTGGACAGGCGCAGACGGGCTTGCCTTCGGCGCGCCAGCGGCGCACCTGCTGCACGCGTCCGAAACATGTATGGCCAAATACCTTTCTTCCGGCGGACGACTAGACCGCGTCCGCCGGAAGTCGGAATTGTGTCAGAATTAAATCAGGTCAACCGCCCTCCGCACAAACGGCACGGCAGCCCGGGCGGACCGGGGTCAGTTGCAGAGGAAAAGGCACTGAACAATATAAGTAAGTTTAAAATGCCCCCGCAAAAAAGAAATGCTTCCTAGATCTCCCTTTTAACTGTGTTGTGGGCAACAAGTTTTTTACACAAATATCTTTGTTCTATTGATACAATTCATATTTTTTCTCATGTCTTAATTTTTTCTCATGTCTTGATTAGGAATGGAGTGAGACTTAGTAAATTGAATGTATTGATAATATGATATTGTACTAGATTTGGGGAGGCCATGTTATATGTCCCAGTATCAGAGGCGCCTATTGCACATTAAGATGTAATTGGATATTGTAAAATGAATAGCTATGTTTTTAATTTGTGACTATTGTTGCTCGGCTGAGCATATCAATTGGTCATAATTTTAATTGCATGTTTATATGTTTTGTTTTATTACAATACAGCCCTGAAGAAGTCCCATCTGGGACGAAACGCGTCGGCTGTTCTTGGTTACAAATGGAACAATAAAGTGGATTTTTCTAAAAAATTGGACATTACTGCCAGTGTCTTTGTAATAAATTTGTGACATAGATTTCACAATCCTTACATGTGGTGCACCTGTGCTTATAAATGAAATTACGTTAAGTTCTAGCTAGAACTATCATTGTGATGGTGGGTGTATTTCGGTGTGCACGCAAGCCCCAGCCTAGAACATAAGGGGAAATTACTTTTAGGGGTTATTTTGGTTAGGTGTATTTGTAAAGAAGGTTCCACCGTCTGCCTTGCTCTAATTCTTGTGTTGTGGGCAGATTTAAATGCAAAAGCCCCACGTCACACAGGAATAGTTAAAACAGCACTAATTAAAATAAAAACAGGGTTTAAAATCATCAAGCATATAAGATTTGTGGTGCCAGTAGGGCTACTCATTTAGGGGTAGTGTAGGGGTGGGAATAGTGTGGGCAGTGTTGTAGTGTAGTAGACCCCCTTGCACAGCTGTCTGGCTTCTGCCCCGTCACACTCCAGTCTTGTTTGTTCCACCCCCTTCAGTCACAGTGTGCTTGTACCTGGGGAACAGCCAATACAATGCAAGTTTTACTACTCGTTGCTATTACATCGCATGCGTTGCAATGCATGCGATGTTACAACGCGTAGAAAAAGCTACGCATACCATTACATCACATGCGCTTTTACAATGCATGCGATCTACTGGCTATCCACGTTGTTGTGAGGAAACTGAGGCTGTTTCCTCACACCGACGTGCACCTCTGACGAAGCAGTAAGCAGGAACCGGGAGCAGAGGCGGCGACGCTGGAGCCATGAGGAAATAGGTAAGGCTGATTGTGCTTGGGGTGGGGATTTTAGTGTTTAGGGTAGTGTAGGGGTGGGAGTAGTGTGGGTAGTGTTGTAGTGTTTTAGGGTTTAGGGCAGTGTAGGGGTGGGAGTAGTGTGGGTAGTGTTGTAGTGTTTTAGGCTTTAGGGTAGTGTAGGGGTGGGAGTAGTGTGGGTAGTATTGTAGTGTGGTAGTGTTTTAGGGTTTAGGGTAGTGTAGGGGTGGGAGTAGTGTGGGTAGTGTTGTAGTGTGGTAGTGTTTTAGGGTTAGGGGTAGTGTAGGGGTGGGAGTAGTGTGGGTAGTGTGGATAGTGTAGTAGTGTTTTAGGGTAGTGTAGGGGTTGGAGTAGTGTGGGTAGTGTTGTAGTGTAGTAGTGTTTTAGGGTTTAGGGTAGTGTAGGGGTGAGATGAGTGTGGGTAGTGTTGTAGTCTTTTAGGGTTTGGGGTAGTGTAGGGGTGGGTGTAGTGTGGGTAGTGTTGTAGTGTAGTAGTGTTTTAGGGTAGTGTAGGGGTGGGAGTAGTGTGGGTAGTGTAGTGTAGTAGTGGTTTAGGGTTTAGGTAGTGTAGGGGTGGAAGTAGTGTGGGTAGTGTTTTAGGGTTTGGGGTAATGTAGGGGTGGGAGTAGTGTGGGTAGTGTTGTAGTGTTTTAGGGTTAGGGGTAGTGTAGGGGTGGGAGTAGTGTGGGTAGTGTTGTAGTGTAGTCGTGTTTTAGGGTTTAAGGTAGTGTAGGGGTGGCAGTAGTGTGGGTAGTATTGTAGTGCTGTAGTGCTTTAGGGTAGTGTAGGGGTTGGGGTGGGGTGGGTAGTGTTGTTATGTTTTGGGGTTTAGGGTAGTATAGGGGTGGGAGTAATGTGGATAGTGTTGTAGTGTTTTAGGGTTTGCGGTAGTGTAGGGGTGGGAGTAGTGTGGGTAGTGTAGTAGTGTTTTAGGGTTAGGGGTAGTGTAGGGGTGGGAGTAGTGTGGGTAGTGTTGTAGTGTAGTTGTGTTTTAGGGTTTAGGGTAGTGTAGGGGTGGGAGTAGTGTGGGTAGTATTGTAGTGTAGTAGACCCCCTTGCACAGCTGTCTGGCTTCTACCCGTCACACTCCAGTCTTGTTTGTACCACCCCCTTCAGTCCCAATGTGCTTGTACCTGGGGAACAGCCATTACAACGCACGTTTTACTACTCGTTGCTATTACATCGCATGCATTGCAATGCATGCGATGTTACAACGCGTAGAAAAAGCTACCCATACCATTACATCGCATGCGCTTTTACAATGCATGCGATGTAATGGCTATCCACGTCGTTGTGAGCAAACTGAGGCTGTTTCCTCACACCGACGTGCACCTCTGACGACGCAGGAAGCAGGAACCGGGATCAGAGATGGCGACGCTGGAGCCACGAGGAAATAGGTAAGGCTGATTGTGCTTGGGGTGGGGGTTTTAGTGTTTCGGGTACTGTAGGAGTGGGAGTAGTGTGGGTAGTGTTGTAGTGTTTTAGGGTTTAGGGCAGTGTAGGGGTGGGAGTAGTGTGGGTAGTAATGTAGTGTTTTAGGCTTTAGGGTAGTGTAGGGGTGGGAGTAGTGTGGGTAGTGTTGTAGTGTGGTAGTGTTTTAGGGTTTAGGGTAGTGTAGGGGTGGGAGTAGTGTGGGTAGTGTTGTAGTAAAGTAGTGTTTTAGGGTTTAGGGTAGTGTAGAGGTGGGAATAGTGTGGGTAGTGCTTTAGTGTAGTAGTGTTTTAGAACTTGGGGTAGTGTAGGGTTGGGAGTAGTGTGGGTAGTGTTGTAGTGTTTTAGGGTGTAGGGTAGTGTAGGGGTGGTAGTAGTGTGGATAGTGTTGTAGTGTAGTAGTGTTTTAGGGTTTAGCGTAGTGTAGTGGTGGGAGTAGTGTGGGTAATGTTGTAGTGTCGTAGTGTTTTAGGGTTAGGGGTAGTGTAGGGGTGGGAGTAGTGTGTTGTGTAGGTGTGGGGGTAGGGGTAGGGGTAGGGTCGTCACTTACCTTGCAAACTTTAACCACGAGTATAGCTTTACCATGCATGCCTTTGCGTTGTAATGGCATGCGTGGTAAAGGCATACTCGTGGTAAAAGTATGCAATGTAATGGCATGTTGTTGTCATTGACATCGCGTAGTAATACCCGTGTTGTATGGCATGCATGGTATTAGTATGCAATGTAATGACATACATCCTTGTACCTCGTTGGGCCCCAGTCTAGTTTGTGGCCCCTTATGCTCCAGTCTGGCATGCTCCTCGTCCTTATGTTATGCCCCTGCCCAGTCTGGCTTGTAGCCTCCAAACACTTCAGTGTGGCGGGTCACTGCTCATTAAAGCTTTCCTTTCTTTACCAGCTTTCCAATAATAGCCTGTTTCTAAACATTCGACTGACTGTAAACCTGCAATCTCTGCAACCTCAGGGACCTGGGTTGAGAAGGCTTAGTTACGGTCACCTGTCCCCATGCACAAGCGGAAGAGAGGGGTCTTGTGCTCTGAAATAGGCCTCGCCTCATACCGGAGGGAGCACTATTCATAAGTGACAGGGTCATACAACTCCCATTCTAAACAAACCATAATCTGATTATTGCACCAGATTAGAGCAGACTCAGCAGAGGTAAAACATGTTTACGATAGCTCTGCTTGTTAGAACCTCTTCATTTCCCATTGCGGTAGCTGTAGTTCTTTGCATCGCACACATTCGTGAACCCTTAATTTGATTCTTGCGCAATGAACATGAGGACATGTTTCTACTGCAGAGTTGTCAGTCAACCATACAATTGTGATGTGTTTAAGAATGCACTGCTCAACTGCACAACGCTGCTCTCATGTGAGAGCAGCATCGTGATTGGTTGGGGAAGGGAGCAGAGAAGCTCTTAGGCAATGTCCGACAGCAGCAGCAGCAGGTAAGTTATTTTAGTCATGTTATGTTTTTTTAATTATTCCACGCTCACCTCCATTGACTCACCAATTCGTTATTGGCAGTAGCTGCAACTGGTTCCACTCGAGGCAAAGCAAATCTTTCTTTAAAGTTAAAAGCCAGCAGCAGTGGAGGAAGAACTGCAGCGGTGGGCCTTTCACTATAAAACGTTATTTAGCATGAGCCATTTCAATACAGCTCTGACTACTGGTACAGCTGAGGGCAGAAAACAAGACTGTCTGAAGGTGAATTTTGCCTGTAGTGGCAAATTCAGGTAGTCTTGAACACTGTGTGTAGAATCGGTTACACTTTCATCTGTAGTTTATAATCAGTATGAACTCGCCTACCCATGTAGTGTCTGGTATAGTGTCAATGTTTCACAGAAAACAAGCTTGCTTAACCTATGGAGGTTGTATGTTTGATAGCAGTAATGATGCCAAATTCTAATCTGAGCTATTTTGCATTTACTTTCATAGTGCTAATGCTGTACCTGTTTATAGAGCAATTTGTACAAAAGAAGCTTGGATGATGTCATGAGTGATGTCATCAATGATGTTGTTTGAAATGTCATGAGTGATGTCATAAATGATGTCATAGAACATGTCATGAGTGATGTCATATGCGAGGTCATAAGCAGTGCATGGCGGGAGCGCAAGTTATAGTTAGCTCCGCTAACTATAACTGGTGAATTCTTGTGTTTTTTTAGTTCACAACATTAATGTTGTCATTGAATTAATCACCTAACTATACTTTAACCTTTGGGTTTTCTGAGAATTCCTAAGATTATTATCTTTTTTTAAACAAAACATATTTTTTATCACACCTAACTATAACGTTACTTTAACCTTATTTTTTTCCAGTGAATTTTTATAGCTTTTTTAAAGTAAAGTAATATTTTATTATGATATGTAAAGCCACACTCCTGCTACATACGGTCTTTGGCCATGCACGGCGGAAGGGTGACCACAGGACCTTAAGTTTTTTAAAAGTGAGGGAGGGCCACATGCCCATGTCCCTGATCCTTATTAGGTCATGGGGACCCAAACCCCCAGAGACCTTTTTCTTATGAGAGAGAAGGAGCGCTGCACTGCCCCCTCCACAAACCTTATTGGGCCTGAGGACTCCATCACCCAGGGCCTTTATCTCTCCATCTGCAGGGCCTCTTTTTCCAATTAAAAGGGAGGGGGCCTTATTATGCCCTGGGGATCCCATCTCCAAGAGCCTTTTTTATAAAAGTTTTTTTTAAATTAAAGGGATGGAGGAAACGAGCCCCCCTTTCCAGAGGCTTCCATCCTCCAGGGCTGTTTTTTCAATTAAAGGGGAGTGGAGGCTGCGTTGTCCCCATCCCGAGGCTTATTAGACCCTGACAAGCCCACCCCAGTACCTTTTTCATGAAAGTGGGGGTCACATGGCACCCCTCATTAGGCCTTGGGGGCCCCAACCGCCAGGGCTGTTTTTATTTCACTAAAAGGGAGAAGGGCCGCATGGCCTCCCTCGCTAAGCCTTATTAGGCTTTGGAGCCCCATCCCCCAGGGCTAGTTTTTGTAATTAAAGGGAAGGGGTGCCACAAGCCCCCCCCCTTTCGAGCCTTATTAGGCTCTGGAAACCCAAATTCCCCAGGGCCTTCTCTTAATGTAAGGGGAGGGGGCACGTGGCCCCCCTCCCAGAGCCTTCTTAGGCCCTGGGGACCCCATCTCCCACAGCCCGCACTATTAAAGGTGGGTGCACTGGTACCCACCATATCCTTGTTAAGGGCTGTGAGGCCAGCCCCAGGCCCCCGTGGTCCCAGCCAACTTCCTACATGCTGCGGGAGACAGCATTTTTCCCGCCCAGAGGGAGAGCTACTTATGCTGCTCCCTCCAGGCGGTAGCAATATTTTGATCTGTTTTCCTGCCCGCATCACTGTGGCCAGAGAAACAGATCAACAGTCTGTGCCCAGTTGGTGGGAGCATTTTCTAAGCTCCTGCCTGCTGGGAGCAGACTTTGTGCTTGCTCCCACTTGGCAGGAGATCCAAAAATGCTCTAACCAAGCAGGAGCAAATACAGGTTTTCCTGCTGGTGCGGCCAGGCAAACCACTATGGCTTGAGGGTGGGCTCCTCGGGAGATAGCTAGTGAGCTGGCCCCGTGGATTGAGTCCCTGCGGCCAATAAGGGCACCCAACTCATTTTGAGTAATTTTGGCCCAGTGGTGGATTCCCCGGGGCCTGTAAAGGCGAGAGGAGGAGGTGTCACCCCCCTTCCCATTAATAAAACAAGGTAGCCCCATCTGCCATTTATTTTTTTTACAATCCCAATACCGCAGGAGACCCATGGGATCGTGCCAATTTTTGCTTATTTCTTTTTTGTTCCTTAAAGCACATAAACACTCTTAAATGTGCTTCCTACATGCCATTTACCGATTCGGTAAATACCGAATCGGTAAATAATGATTCGGTAATTACAAAATCGGTAAATACCGATTCGGTATTTACCAAATCCTCACCTTCATAGCAAATGGCTCAATACCGGTCGGTAAGCCTGAAATTTACCGAATTTCAGGTTTACCGACCGGTAATGAGCCATCTACATCGGGCCCCAAGTCCCCAAATCCTGTAATAGCTGCCAGCAACATTTTTCTCATGTTGGTGGCAGCCAATCAGAGCACTCACTCCTGCAGGAATCTGACTTCCGCTGGAGCAAGATGACCTAGGAAAAATAAAGCTCCCTGGGCCAATCAGAAAGCTTCATTTTTTAATTGACGCTGCTCCGAGATTATCTTGAGTCTCTCACATACACAACTATCCAGACATACAATTATTTTTTTAACCTTAATTTCTACTTACCGGATTTACACCAAATCACAAACAGTGCAATCTGTGGACCAAGATCTAGTTTCCTGAAAAATTTGGTATAAATCTGTTCAGCAGGTTTCGCTGTAGCGCTGCCTAAAGAAGTTCTATGGAAAATGCATGGGGATTTTGCGTTTTGGTTCCCTCTTTTTTCTCAGCCCCTGCTTGAGAAAGCACCCTGAAAATTCCATGCGCAAACTTGTCAAAAAGTAGCTCTGTTTCTGGAAGGTTTCATAGAGATTCTTCAAAAGGGGACAAAGTTATTAGCAACACAAAAAACAGTCAATCAATAATTACTTTATTTCGGCCAATTTGACCTTAAAAGCTCATGTGAAATAACATACAATACTTTTGCTTTAAGATCAGGTAAAAATAAAAGAGAACAACAAATCTGAGCACATACAATAAAGCAATTAGTTAAAACATACCCAGGTACAACCTGGAGCAGTGTATAGTAAAGTGCAATCAATTGGCGGCTCGATGAAAGGAAGGTCTGATCATATAGGTTGCAATATCAATCAAAGATGAAAACATAATTGACAATTCAAAGTGCATGTGCAATATTTATAAGTAAGTCATCAGTCCAGATTTAGGAGGTCAGAGCTCTGACTTCGTCGCTAGAGGCGGCCAAATCTCAAAAATAATAATCCAGTGTGACGGGTCGGGTCGCCTAGCGAGAGGACAAAACAAAAAACTGGCTGGTGGTCCGCTATACCTGTCTCCCCTACTCTTATTCCATTCCAGAACAACGAGTGGATCGCGGAGAATAAATCTTTATTGTTCCCTGCAAACCCCGAACAGGAGTACGGCTCCTTTAACTGGGGGTTTATGCCAGGCGTAACTCCACCCACAAATTACGTCAGCCCACGCCCAGTGTTATCTGTGAAGACTTTCTGGTCCCCTGGGTGTCCAGACACCGGAGGAGAAAAGGAGTGGCATACAGGAGCATTCGAGGTGACGAGAGGACTAGAGGAAGAGAGTGTAGAAGACCAAGGCCGGCTGGAACCACGAGGGAGCCAGGAGGCCAACGACCCCGCGACCTGCTGTGCCATGCCCCAGGAGGAGCGTGGCTCAAACAGGAACGGAGCAAGTTTACGGGGTGGGTGGGAAGGAAGGAGCGTAACCAGACCACTGAAACACCTCCAAACCCCACCAGGTTTTAAAATACCCCTCCAGCACACGTGGGTGCGACACGGAGCCAGACTGGCAGGCGTGGTGGCCTATCAATATGTTCCCCCCAACGGGCTCATCCCAACTGGCTAAGAACTTGGGTGTTAAGATGGACACGGGGCTGACAATGAAGGCCCAGATTCTGGGGGTGTCGGGTATGTGTTTCGGCCTCCTCAGGATGCTACGGAGGTTTCTTCCCTTATTATCGGAGGAGCACAGGAAGCTGACTGTGGAGGCCCTGATAGGCTCCAGGTTGGATTATTCTAACATTCTGTACCTGGGCCTGCCAGAGTACCTGTTACAGCGGCTACAAGTTGTGCAGAATGCTGCGGCAAGAGCAATTTACGGACTGAACAGACGCGCCAGTGCTGCGGGCTTGCTCCAGACCTTGCACTGGCTCCCAATTCGCAAGCGGATCGCCTTTAAGGCTCTGTCTCTGGCATACAATGCCCTCCATGCGACGGGTGCTAAGTACTTCCAAAGGAGACTTACCTTTTACCAACCGGCTCGCTCTCTGAGGTCAGAATCCTTATTTCTGGCAACTGTTCCACGAGTGAAGCGAGCACGCCTGGGAGGTCGTTCCTTTGGATTACTGGCGCCCCAACTGTGGAACTCTCTGCCCCTTCCACTTCGGGGAGCCACTAGCTTATTAGCCTTCAGAAAGGACCTTAAAACCTGGTTGTTCCCCCAGTAGGCCTCCTGTGTTTGTTGTTTTCTTTTTATCTGTGATTCTTTCTCTTTTAATGTGTTATGTTAGTTTACTGCAGCCTTATTCAATTAAAAGCGCCGGGACACTCTTTTTGAGTAGCCGTGCGCTCTACAAAAGCCATTTTAACATAACATAACATAACATAAAATAACACCTCCGCACGAGCACAGACCCAACCCCCTTTCTCGCGTCTCACCCAGTGCCCTGTGTATGGTGTTTCTCCTCACTAATTGGCCCCTCACAAACTGGGCTCTGAAGAGCAAGAGTCCTGTTATTTCTTTTTTGTTGTTTTTTTATCTTATTTCACCAGACGGGATCCCCGAGAGCCAGACCCAGGGACCAGGAGCCTGACCATTCCAGCCAAGCCGGTTCCCAGGAGAGTGGGAACCACCGCTATCATGGTTCCTGGCCCCTTTTACAAAGAAAGACTTACCCATAGACAAAAACGTATTTTGGGAAAATAAAACCCTATCTGACCCGACCTGGCCTATGCCCTGTTCTTTCGAACCTGCCACACCCAGTTAACAATAAAAACAAAATAAAAATATGGTACATCATTAAAATCATTCTCAGTCGGACGATAAAGCTGGTAATCCATTTAACATCCTTCATTAGGTGACTATTGAAGGAGAATATAGATCTTATTTATTGGGTTGATTTTAAAAATGCTCTTCGAGTGCACCACATGGAGAATAAAAAGCCTGCTACAGAGTATGCTATAGGGAGGCTGGTGTCATGTTTTAGTATCCTAAAAGCCTCGAAACAGCACCTGGTACCTAATTTTCTGCATATCTGGACCAACCGTCGTTTTCTCGCTTTGTGGTATCCCGGGGCAACAAAAAAGACATGGAATTCTGATTCAATGGCGCAGTCACATGCTGGACACCCCAGGATTTGCAAGCCCGCCCATCTATTTGTAAAGGAGCGGAGTGGCAAGACCCTGTGTGTGAATTGCAGATAGAGTTTTCTGGCAGTTGATGGCTTGATGTCGTTGAGTGCCGGCTCTACGCTATGCCAGTCCTTAGGTTTTGTAAGAAAACTGCAGTAAGCTTGGCTACTGAAGGATTGCTCTGAAGTTGGGCCAGTTTGAGCTCCCAATAGCAATTCTTTAGCTCTTTCCTGAACACGGTGGCACATGCCTC
The DNA here is from genome assembly GCF_964261635.1 of Lissotriton helveticus. Classification (NCBI taxonomy): domain Eukaryota; kingdom Metazoa; phylum Chordata; class Amphibia; order Caudata; family Salamandridae; genus Lissotriton; species Lissotriton helveticus. The sequence goes on from NC_136068.1 coordinate 1,310,561,496, forward strand.
TAATGGGTCAGCCCAGAGATTGCCCCGACCCAGATACCCTGAAATGTGTCGAATGTAGGAGAGCCAGGGTAATTTGCCCACCCCCGGTAGACTCATCACCTCTCTTAGTTCTGGGGTGACCCACAGATGTTGCCAAAATAAAAGGGGTCTAAGGTTAACTTCTTCAGCGATAGCCTTACCCCCAGGTCCATTCGGAGCGGCGCTAGTGGGGTGCTTCGTGGGAGACCAAACAGTAGCCTGAGGAAGGTGTTTTCTGTCTTTGTAAGACTCTCAGAACTGTGGTGGTCCCATAATTCAGCTCTGTACTGCGCCGCTGCCCTAGCTCGGACCTTATATATTTCTATTGCTGGGCTCACAGGTTTGTGGCTGGATTTTCTAGAAACATTCGCAAGCCACCTCCGATGTTTGTGTCAATTTCAAGTTTGATTTTTTTAATTTGTGCCCCCCAGTCCATTGTTTCCATGATAGTTATGCGGAGATAATCGAAAGCAGATACTCTCTCTAAGGGTTTACCATTTAAACTTGGGTTTGGTCGGGTACTTCTGGCTGAGTTAAACACCATTAATTTAGTTTTTTGGAAATTGATCTCAAGCCCTCTTTCTCTGCAAAACGTCTCAAATCTATATAGTACCCTCTGTATCCCCATGGACGATTTTTACTATAATAGCGTGTCATCGGCAAACATCATGGCTGGAATTTTACGTGATACCAACTTAGGGACATCCAAATCTTTATTGCTAAGTAAAAAATCAATTGGCCCATTTATAAATAGGCTGAAAAGAATCAGGGCAAGGAACCATCCCTGGCAGACGCCTCTACTTACAGGGATGGGGGCCATAAGTTTTCCTTCCTTGCTTAATCTGATTTTCGCATAGTTTCCCTCATGTAACCACTTCATGATTTGCCACAGGTATGGCGGACCCCCCATCACATGGAGGACTGACCACAGCCTGTCTCTTGGGACCTGGTCGAACGCTGATTTCAGATCTACAAATATTAAGTAGAGGTGCCACCTCCAAACACACGATCTTGCAGTATAATATCTGCAGCCTGAGGATTTGGTCCAGCATGGACATTTTTTCTCTGAATCCTGCCTGGAGAGGACTAAGTATCTCATGCTCTTCCATGCAACCGAAGCAGCAGCACCCGCGCAAATATTTTTTGGCTAATATCTGCAATTTGTAGGTAGCAGCGGGGAGCCCTTTTTGTATATAGGGATTATTTCAGCTCCGACCCAGCTGGCAGGAAGCTACATGCCTTGTAAGAAGCCGTTGAATAAAACCCAGAGGTATGGCGTCCAAATAATGGATTCACTATGGAATAGGTCCCTTGGGATCTTGTCTAATCCTGGCTCTTTGCCCAGGGCTATTTTGGAGAGGGCACCCGTTATCTCTTTGAGAGTTATTGTCGGGGTGTCATCTGTAGTCCCTGGGGTTGATCCTAGGTGCAATTGGGCAGTCGACCGGTTGGGAGAGGCCTTCAGCTGCTAGGTCGGTCAGTGTCTCAGCGCTTGAGTACAGTGACTCAAAGTGGTCTCTCCACACGTCTGCCTCTAGGTTTGGCTCTATCGCCGATTTAGCCTCAAAGCTGCCGGTATTGACAACATTCCAGAAGGTCCTCATGTCACGGGCACCCAGGGAGTTTCTCAAAGTGTCCCACTTATCGCTTTCCCACCCTTTTTTTTGCCTCAATGACACTGGCCTTGTAGGCCGCTCTGGTTATTTTAATTACAGGACGATTGTTGGCCTTGATGGATATAAACAAGGCTGATTTAGCCTTTTGGCATTGGTCATTGTACCAGGGGTGAGCGCGTTTCCTGTTTGGCCTGATGATCTTTGTGGGAAAGAAGAAGTCAACCGTAATCGACATTTAACCTAGTGTGATTCAGGGTAACCAACTGGTGATCAATTCTGGTGCCATCAGTAGGTACAGATTTGCTTGCAGTCAGGATGCCTGGAATAATGGCTTCATACAGGGAACCTTGCCTATCTTGTGCCAGGATTATGTCCGCCCAATGTACCCTCTTCCTGCAGTTTGTGAGAGACAGCCTGTCGTTGGGGAGTGTGCCCCCGTGGCACTCCTAGGGTTTAACTCATGTAGTTCTAGTACAAGGGTGTTATGGTCGCTATTGTGCCGTGTCATGACTTTGTAGTCGGCTACCCTATGCCAGGATTTTGCATCAATTAAAAGTTGCTGGATGAGTCAGACTTTGTTCTTCCATTGCATGCCCTTAGAGAGTATTTTAAAGCAAGGCAATTTATCTGGATCTCCAGAGGGGACCAGATATTTACAAATGGGCAGGCAGTCTCCGGGATGGCCCAATACTTATCTTCTTCACAGGGACTATCCTTGGGCAAACCTTCTAATGGCTCAAACTGACAATTAAAGTCCCCTTCTGTTAGACCTGGCATCTTTGGTGTGGTTTCCCCTATCTTTTTTGCCTCTACCTCCTGTATTTTTGATGCTGTGCTGGATTTCGTTTTTGCTGGTTTAGATGCTTTGGACACTCTGCCACTGCTGATCAGTGCCAGAGTGTAAGTGCTCCCTATGTAAAGTATTATTCTGATTGGATATACATGTTTGGCATATTTGTATCACCATGAAGTCCCTAGTAAAGTTCACTGGGTGTGCCAGGGCTGGTGATGACAAATGCTACTAGTGGGCCTGCAGCACTGATTGTGCCACCCACAAGAGTAGCCCTAAAATGATGTCTCAGGCCTGACACTGCAGTGCCTGTGTGCAGTTTAGAACTGCCATGTCCTCCTGGTCAGTGCCCCCACTGACCAGGCCTAACCCTTCCCTTTTTGTGCACATCAGTCACCCCTATGGAAGGCCCAAGGTACCCCCTTGGGCAGGGTGCAGTGTATGTGAAAGGTAGAGCATGTACTGGTGCAGGTAACATGCTCTGGTAGTGAATGGCAGCCATTTTCGTTTTTCACTACTGTAAGGCTATCTTGCTCCATAGATTAACATGGGGGATGGTGGTCCTATTTGTATATTTTTGTATATTTTTGTGTATTTCTAAAGCGCAAACGGTCGCTCCGAAAGGAGCATCTTGGCGCTGAATAAACAGTGTGCAAGAGAATAAACAACAGAAATCATAGCGCCAACCAACGGTTGTGAGAGAATAAAGCAGAGAGAAGCTATATAAGGGACATTACATATTCGTCAGAAAGAGAATAAATCCATGTTTTGAGTTGTTTTCTGAATTGGTTTTCATGAGTAAGGGTTCTGAGATGGTTGGGAATAGAATTCCAAGCTTTACCAGCTAAGAAGGATAGGGACTTGCCTCCTTTCGTCTTGAGTTTAAATTTTGACAGCTTGATTAAATTCTGACCTGAGGATCTTAAGGTCCTAACGGGACTGTAGTGTGGAAATCGTTTAATGAGGTAGGTCGGGCCAATGCCATTGAATGCCCGGAATGCTATAATTAAGATTTTAAACAATATTCTTTTAGGGAGCGGCAACCAATGCAAGATATTAAGTGCGGCCGAGGCAGATGATCTCCTCGGTAACCTGAGAACCAATCTAGCCGCTGCATGCTGCACGCCTTGGAGTTTTTTAAGGGTGTTTTTCTTTTTGACGCCAGCCATCAGGCCGTTGCAGTAAACAAGACGTGCAAGAATTAAGGCCACTGCCACTGCCTTTCTTGAGTCGATGGGAAGAAAGTCAAAGAACTTTTTAGTGACTTAATGATGTTAAAACAGCTTCCTGCAACATTCCTGACATGTTGGTCGAAGGATAAATCGGCGTCAAATAACACTCCAAGATTTCTTGCTGATGTTACCACTTGCGGTGGCGCCGGGATGTCATCTGGCCACCATTTGCTGGGACATAATTGGAGATTTTTACCGATAGGCAAAATTTCCGTCTTACTGGTGTTGCAGCTAAGATGGTTTTGATTCATCCAGCGAAAGACGTCTCTCAAACACTTCTTAAAGTTCAACTCAGCATCTATGGAATTGTTCTCCAAAGGGACAATCAGCTGAGTGTCATCGGCATATGATGTTACTAATATGCCGTATGACTCTGTTAGGGTGATGAGAGGGACCATATATATATTAAACAATAAGGGGCTCAATATTGAGCCCTGAGGAACTCCAGAGTGTACCTTCTTCTCCTTAGAGAGAAAGGAGCCCAGAGAAATGGTCTGGGACCTATCCGCCAGGAAGGAAGTTATCCATTTCAAAGCAACGTCTGTGATTCCTATGTCCCTAAACCTATTGATCAGTAGGGAGTGGGAGATGGTGTCGAACGCCGCCGTGAGATCCAATAGGATCAGGACGGCGTTCTTCCCCTGATCTTGTAGTAGCTTTATTGAATCCGTGAGATCAATCAGGGCAGATTCCGTAGAATGATGTGAACGGAAACCCGACTGCTGAGGGCGAAGAATTTTATGAGTATCAACGTATTTTTTTAATTCTTTATGAACCATTTGTTCGGTGATCTTTCCCAGGACAGGGAGTAGTGAAATTGGGCGGAAGTTAGCAAGGTCTGTGGGAGATTTATTTGCTTTTTTCATGAGGGGACGTACGATTGAGTGCTTCCACTCGCTAGGTGTGAGAAGTTGGCCTGGTATATAATGCTCACTAGTTCTAGTGATCACCTTGTACCATGCCAAGCAACCCTTATGGTGCAGGTTGTAAAGTCAACCTTATAGACAAGCTATCCTAGGGGTAGCATGGACTAGGCAGTCTTAGGCTAAACTCTGTAAAGGCATGTGAAGCAAGCTGTTTTACCATACACAATCCCTTGAATACCAAATGAAAGGACACCACACAGATATATATTGAAAATATATATAGATTTATTTCTACAAATAACCCTGATACTCTTTATGAGCACAGAAGCAAATGCGTTAAAACAAAACACAGTTTAAATACACAAAAGTTGCACAATTATGGATGAGCCCTAGGGGCCACCTAAACCATATACTAAAATAGTGGTATAAGAACCACTATGGGGAAAGTGAAGAGGCCTAGGGCCTGGGGAATCGCTGGAGCTGTTCGGGACTAGCAGTGAAGAAGTCGGGAAAGGCCTGCGGGACTCGGGTGCAGTGCGGAAAGTGCACCCGAGTCCCGCGGGCCTTTCCCGACTTCTTCACTGCTAGTCCCGAACAGCTCCAGCGATTCCCCAGGCCCTAGGCCTCTTCACTTTCCCCATAGTGGTTCTTATACCACTATTTTAGTATATGGTTTAGGTGGCCCCTAGGGCTCATCCATAATTGTGCAACTTTTGTGTATTTAAACTGTGTTTTGTTTTAACGCATTTGCTTCTGTGCTCATAAAGAGTATCAGGGTTATTTGTAGAAATAAATCTATATATAAATATATATCTGTGTGGTGTCCGTTCATTTGGTATTCAAGGGATTGTGTATGGTAAAACAGCTTGCTTCACATGCCTTTACAGAGTTTAGCCTAAGACTGCTTAGTCCATGCTACCCCTAGGATAGCTTGTCTATAAGGTTGACTTTACAACCTGCACCATAAGGGTTGCTTGGCATGGTACAAGGTGATCACTAGAACTAGTGAGCATCATATACCAGGCCAACTTCTCACATTGGTGAGCAGCGGATTGGGATTTGAGCTTGCTGTTGTTTTACCATTACAATCTTTGAAAATATCATTTGAAAGATCATACAGGTACCTGATAGGTACACTAAAACAAGACTAGATATACTTAAGTTCTACTGAACTTAGTTGTTGTAGAGGATAGGGAGTAGCACACCTTGACTACAACTACTAGATAGGTTTTGTAGGAAAACACAAGTGTAGGTAGATTGCAACACATCCACCACACTAGAGCAATGTCTGGAGCAGAGGGATCCACTGGAACCACCTCTGTTGAGAGTGACCCTCCAAGGGTACCATCCAAATTTGCTATCTTTCCATTTAAGGAACTGAGGCAACTGTGTTCCATGAGAGGAATCAAAACAGGTCCTACTCCTACAGCAGGACACCTCAGAGAGCTGTTAGACCAGTCTGAAGCTCTAAAGAACTCCAAACCAGGCCCCTCAGGGACTGGAGATGGAGGCTCTCCCACTGAAGATGATAACCCTGATGCCCCTGCCCCTGTCATCCAGATAGATGTGGAAGACCAGACCACTTGGGAATACTCAGCCTGAGGAAGAGGAAGAGGAGGAGGAGGAAGAAAGTGATTCTGATGATGGTAGAAATAGCCAGGTGGAGTCAGCAGGCTTAACCAGGCTAACCTAAGCTTATTTGGGACTGAAGGTGGGTCCAACCCATTCAGACCCCCAAATGGACTTAACCAGGAGCATAGGAGGAGGAGGAATCACTCAGGTGAGTCCAATACTTCCCATGTTTCTAGAGGTTCTCATGGCAACTCCAGAAGGGAGTTTACTAGCCCTCAGAGAAGGGAACATGAGGCCAAAATGAGAGAGGCTGAACTTAGGATTCAGAGGCAAGAGTTAGAAGTTGCCCTGGCCAAAGAGAAACTTGCTAGAGCAAGGCAGCCTAGAGAGAGTGGATTAGAATCCACTGGTGGCAGCACTATCCCTAAGGATAAAGACAGGTCCTATGACAATAGAAACCTGAGTAAGATTGTGCCCCCCTACAAAGTTGGGGATGATATCCACAAGTGGATGACTGCACTTGAGAGAGCTTGCAAAGTACAGCAGGTCCCTCAGGAGCAGTAGGCAGCAATCTTGTGGCTCTCCTTTGAAGGTAGAGGCCGAGACAGACTCCTCACAGTTAGTGATGGGGATTCTAGAAACTACCTGGTCCTGAAGAGTGCTCTGATTGATGGGTTAGGCTTAACCACTGAACAGTACAGGTTAATGTTCAGAGACACCCAGAAGACACAGACTCAGGACTGGTCTGAATTTGTTGAATGTGCCACTAAGGCTCTGGAGGGCTGGTTGCTGGGAAGTAAGGTTACAGACTATGAAGGATTGTACAATTTGCTTATGAGAGAACAGATTTTAAATAACTGTCAGAACCAGCAGTTGCATCAACATTTGGTTGACTCAGATCTAACCTCTCCCCAAGAATTGGGAAAGAGGGCAGACAAATGGGTTAGAACCAGAGTTAAGCAAAAGAACCAGAACCAGAACCAGGGTGGTGACCAAAAGAAAACAGACCAGAAGGGTGGGGAGCAGAAAGCTAAAGACCAGAAGTCTTCAACAGGGCCCCAAACTAATACTGAGGGTGGGTCCCAAACTTCCAAGAAGAAGAAGAAAGAAGGTCAAAGAAAACCCTGGTGTAGCTTTTGCAAAAACACCACTCACTGGACAAGTGATTGTAAAAAGGGTGGAACCCCCAACACTGCAGCCCCTAAGGCACCTGCACCCACTAGTACAGTTGGCAGTGTTGGTCCACAAACTAAGGGGGTAGTGGGTATCACCTTGGGAACTGATGGAGATTCTGACCTAGTCAGAGTCCCCACACAGGCTGTTCTGATTTGTGATGGGGAGATTGATTTTTCCCCTACTGTCAGTCCCAATAATTTGGGCAAGTACAGACAGACACCTTTAATTAATGAAAAAGTGGCTCAAGCATACAGGGACACATGTGCCAGTGTCACTATGGTGACACCTAGCTTTGTGGACCCTGGACAATACATACCAGGTGATAATTACCTGGTGACCAATGCCAGCAATGTCACTACTACCCATAGTGTGGCAATTGTTAACTTTTCCTGGGGAGGGGTAACTGGCCTAAAAAGAGTTGTGGTTAGTGCTGATCTCCCAGTAGAATGTTTGTTGGGCAATGACCTGGAGAGCTCTCTATGGTCAGAAGTTGAGTACAGGACTCATGCAGAGATGTTAGGGATATCATCACATGTCCTTGCTGTGACCAGGTCACAGGCCAAAAAGTGCCTCTCTGAACCTCAGGTCTTGGATCCTGGAACAATGGACCAAGTACCTTCCAAGACAAGGAACAGGAGGGTAAAGGCTGTGCCTTCCCAAATGCCTACAAGTGAGGATCAGCCTTCACAGGAAGATGATTCTGAGACCCCTGAAGGAACTGTCCCTATAGAGCTTGAACCTGATCAGGTTGAGTTTCTGGGGACAGGGGGAACTTCTAGGGCAGACTTGGGGCAGGTTCAGTTATCCTGTCCTTCTCTTGAACCCCTCAGACAGCAGGCTGCTGCTGAGGCTGCTGGGAATGCTCAAGGTACCCATAAGGTTTATTGGGATGATGGGCTCCTTTATTCAGAGGGTAGAGAGCCCAAGCCTGGTACAACCAGGAGGTTGGTCATACCTCTGCAATTTAGGGGCTTCCTTCTTACCTTGGCACACGATATTCCCTTAGCAGGACACCTAGGCCAGAACAAAACATGGGACAAACTTGTCTGTCACTTTCACTGGCCTCACATGTCAGAAGATACAAAGGAGTTTTGTCACTCCTGTGTAACCTGCCAAGCAAGTGGCAAAGCAGGTGGTACCACAAAGGCCCCCCTAATACCATTACCTGTGGTGGGGGTGCCCTTTGAAAGGGTGGGGATTGACATTGTTGGACCAATGGATCCCCCTACAGCATCTGGGCACAGATTCATACTGGTGGTGGTGGACCATGCCACCAGGTACCCAGAGGCAATTCCACTTAGGACCACAACAGCTCCTGTTGTGGCCAGGGCCTTACTTGGAGTTTTCTCCAGAGTGGGGTTTCCTAAGGAGGTAGTATCTGATAGAGGTGCAAACTTCATGTCAGGATACTTGACAGCTATGTGGAAGGAATGTGGTGTCAACTATAAGTTCACCACTCCCTATCATCCACAATGCAATGGGCTTGTTGAGAGATTCAACAAGACCCTAAAGGGCATGATCAAAGGATTACCTGAGAAGCTCAGGCGAAGATGGGATATCCTTCTGCCCTGCCTTCTGTTTGCTTACAGAGAGGTCCCACAAAAAGGTGTTGGCTTCAGCCCCTTTGAATTGTTGTTTGGGCACCCTGTAAGAGGACCCCTATGTCTGGTGAGGGAAGGATGGGAGTTACCTCTCAAAAAGCCCAAGCAAGACATAGTGGACTATGTACTTGGTCTCCGCTCCAGGATGGCTGAGTATATGGAGAAGGCATCCAAAAACCTTGAGGCTAGCCAGGAATTACAGAAAGCCTGGCATGACCAAAAGGCTGTCCTGACTGAGTATCAGCCTGGACAGAAGGTATGGGTGTTGGAGCCAGTGGCCCCAGCAGCACTCCAAGACAAATGGTCTGGACCCCATACAATCCTTGAGAAAAAGGGAGAGGTTACCTACTTGGTGGACCTAGGAACTCCCAGGAGCCCCCACAGGGTGCTCCATGTTAACAGGCTGAAAGCATATGTTGACAGGGCAGACATGGGCTTGCTCATGGCTACAGATGAGGGGCAGGAGGAAGAGAGTGACCCTCTCCCAGACCTGCTGACTCAGAACCCTGAGGATGGCTCAGTTGATGGTGTGGCCTTAGATGGCAGCCTCACTGAACATCAGCAACATGACTGTAGACAGGTTTTGCAGTCATATCGACATATGTTCTCCCTGACACCCAGTCAGACTAACTGGTGTACCCATGTGGTGGACACTGGTGATAGTCTTCCTGTAAAGAACAAAATTTACAGGCAGCCTGATCATGTCAGAGACTGTATCAAGGCTGAGGTGCAAAAGATGCTGGAGTTAGGTGTCATTGAGCCTTCAGAGAGCCCCTGGGCTAGCCCAGTGGTTCTGGTCCCCAAACCTCACACCAAAGATGGAAAGAGAGAGATGAGGTTCTGTGTGGATTACAGAGGACTCAATGCTGTCACCAGGACAGATGCACACCCAATTCCAAGGGCAGATGAGCTCATAGACAAATTGGCTTCTGCCAAGTATTTGAGCACATTTGACTTGACAGCTGGCTACTGGCAAATCAGGTTAGCTGAGGAGTCTAAGGCCAAGACAGCATTTTCTACCCCCAGTGGGCATTACCAGTTTGTGGTGATGCCCTTTGGTTTGAAAAATGCCCCTGCCACCTTCCAAAGGTTGGTGAATCAAGTCCTTACTGGGTTGGATGACTTTTGTGCAGCATATCTGGACGATATTGCTGTCTTTAGCTCCACCTGGGAGGATCACCTGGTCCACCTGAGGGAAGTGCTAGAGGCTCTGCAAAAGGCAGGCCTCACTATCAAGGCAACCAAGTGCCAGATAGGGCAGAGTAAGGTTGTGTACTTGGGCCACCTTGTGGGTGGAGGCCAAGTTCAACCACTGGAGAATAAGATTCAGACCATAAAGGACTGGACTCCTCCAACTACCCAGACTCAGGTCAGAGCTTTCTTGGGCCTGACTGGGTACTATAGGAAGTTTGTTAAGAACTATGGGTCCATTGTGACTCCTCTTAATGATCTGACATCCAAGAAGATGCCCAAAAAGGTTCAGTGGACAGAATACTGTCAAAAGGCATTTGATGACCTGAAGAAGGCCATGTGCTCTGCACCTATCCTGAAGAGTCCTGACTACTCAAGAGAGTTTATTGTCCAAACAGATGCTTCTGAGTTGGGAGTGGGAGCTGTGCTTTCACAACTTAATGTAGATGGTCAAGACCAGCCCATTGCTTTTATTAGCAGAAGGCTGACCCCCAGAGAGAAACGTTGGTCAGCCATTGAGAGGGAGGCCTTTGCTGTGGTGTGGGCCCTGAAGAAGTTGAGACCATACTTGTTTGGCACTCACTTCAAGATTCAGACCGACCATAAGCCCCTCTTATGGCTTAATCAGATGAAGGGTGAAAACCCCAAACTGCTCAGGTGGTCCATTTCCCTACAGGGGATGGACTTTACAGTGAAGCACCGCCCAGGGACTGACCATGGTAATGCAGATGGTCTCTCCAGGTACTTCCACTTAGAACATGAAGACACAACTGGTCAAGGTTAGTCTAATGTCCCTGCGTTTGGGGGGGGGGGTTGTGTAGGAGAGTAGGGTCTGCTATCCTATGGTCACCCCAAATGTTTGCTTTTTGCTTCACTGGTTTATGACTTAATGTGGCTGTGGGCCTGCTAATCAGACCCACAGCCTGCTGTTCTCTCTCTAAATTGTTACCCATGTACTTTAGGTGCATAACAAAATTGGAACTGGTTCACCTTATTGGCCCCTGTAACAGTGTACCCAGGTACCCAGGGCATAGGTGCTTCCAAGGCCTACCAGGGGCTGCAGCATGTATTGTGCCACCCCTGGCCTGGCCTCCATATTTGACACAACTGGCTGATCACTCAGCTGGGGTAAGTCGGTGTAACCACCCCTTACTTAGGTGTAGTATGCCTATACCTAACCTAAAATGGACACATATGTCCCTATCAGCCACTCCTATGGAAGGCCTCATCAATCCTGGAGGCAGAGTGCTTGGGAATATGTGAGATAGTGCTCTGGCATGAGCTGAGCCTGTCTGCAGCTTTCGGAACCATGTCCTTTAGCTGTTTCATGATACTGCCATACCATATACTCTTAAGTGCATTATGAACCTCGCGGTTAAATGCTATCTTGGGTTTGGCTTTATCAAAACATGTCGAGTAAGGTGTCATACGAATTGGAATACTACCCCCTCGCCAGTTCTGGTGACGGGGGTAGCATTCCACCCTTCTAGAGGGACACGACATGTACCTAGCCTGAACCCCAGTTAAAGTTAAACAGAGCCTCAGCATCACAAAATGGATGCTGCCACCACAGACACAAGTCTGACCTCCTGCTGCTGGGAGTCCTTCCAGCGAGGGCAGCTTGGACAAAGGGTTTCCTGCCTGGGGAGGTGCTAGCACCACCCCAGACAGGATTTTGTGTATTGGGTAGGACAGGGCTTAATGGAATCAGACATGCCTGGGGCACACAAGGTGTCCCTGTGCATAGGCCAGTTCAAACCGGTGCCGGGGCTTTCCAGCCCCAGTCCTGGCGCGAAACTGGACAAAGGAAAGGGGGTGTAACCACCCCCCTTCCTGGTTCCACCCAGAGGAGGGACCTAGTAGGTGATCCGGCCCCCCAGATTCGAATAAGAGTGGGAGCTGTGTCCTGAGACTTCAGATCATCCTGATTCAACTTGAAATACAGAAGAAGACTGGACTTCGACATTCTGCTGCACAGAAGACAGAAGAGAATCTCCCTTGTGGCCAAGGAGTGACCACCCTGTGAACATAGGCACCAACCAGCAACTCGACGTCTGCTTTGCCGCCGCCTCCCGCCGGAGCCCGAGCCCAGAGCCTGACAAAACCCAGACTCCCAGACTTCTCACCGCCCGATCCACAGTCCCTGCAAAGAAGAGACCCGTGGAGGCACCGAGAGACATGATACCGGACCTCTTGGAAGACCCCCGAAACGCTGACTGCGCAGCATCAGAGGCACCCTCGATGCTGTGCTTTGGGGTTTGAGAAGCCCCAACCTCGAGCAGCCCTTGCACCGAAGATCAGCCCCCCAGCATCTCCACGATCTGCGTGGGGCCCTTTTGCACTGTGCCACTCGACGCGCCATCCCGTCCACTTGCCACGTGGCTAGCGGCCATCTTGGCGACGAAACCTTCAACTTACACTGCGGGTCTGGTTGCTTCAGACTTGCCCTCGCTCCTGTAAAAGGGAGCATCTGCTCTGACCTTGCTGGTCCGAGTAACAAGCCTTTTTTGATTCCTGCGTGGCTTGCATTAGCCAAGGCCTGTTTGCTCCAATCAAGTTGCCGACACCGCCAACAGCGAGAAGCCTGCGTGGGACAGCTCGTGATTGACTCCTAGACGTCCTCGACCCCTCGTGTCCACGTGGCTGCAGAGAGAAGATACACCTCAACGCCTGTTTGCACCCGACATCGCCTGGTTCCAATCTGGTTCCACGGTAGTCACTGGCTAGTGACTTTGAACATTGTCCCCTCTGCTTTCAGGTCTTCACCTCTTCAGATCCACCCTTGGATCCACCGGAACTCTTCACATCGAGCCGCCTGCAGCATCTTCAGCTCCAAGCACCATCGACCTGCGTGATGAAACCCGACACTACTTCGACCCTGTGCACCCGCTTCCTGTGGGTGAGGTAACTCAGCAACGCCGGTGTTCCCACACTGGTATACACCTCTAGTGTCTGTGTCTAAAGTTTCATCCTTCTAGGTCACTCGGAAGGTTCCTTAATAACTAACGTTGTAACTTTTACGCACCATTGACATTGCATTGGTAAAGCGTGCACTTTCCGCACTGCACCCGAGTCCCGCGGGCCTTTCCCGACTTCTTCACTGCTAGTCCCGAACAGCTCCAGCGATTCCCCAGGCCCTAGGCCTCTTCACTTTCCCCATAGTGGTTCTTATACCACTATTTTAGTATATGGTTTAGGTGGCCCCTAGGGCTCATCCATAATTGTGCAACTTTTGTGTATTTAAACTGTGTTTTGTTTTAACGCATTTGCTTCTGTGCTCATAAAGAGTATCAGGGTTATTTGTAGAAATAAATCTATATATATTTTCAATATATATCTGTGTGGTGTCCTTTCATTTGGTATTCAAGGGATTGTGTATGGTAAAACAGCTTGCTTCACATGCCTTTACAGAGTTTAGCCTAAGACTGCTTAGTCCATGCTACCCCTAGGATAGCTTGTCTATAAGGTTGACTTTACAACCTGCACCATAAGGGTTGCTTGGCATGGTACAAGGTGATCACTAGAACTAGTGAGCATCATATACCAGGCCAACTTCTCACACTAGGCACAACACCTGTGCTCAGGGATGCATTAACAATCTCATTTATAATGGAGTTAACAGCCTCAATTTCTTGATGGAGGATTCTAGGTGGACATGAATCAGAGGGGGCACCTGACTTACATGACATGATTGCCTCACGTGTCTGGAGAAGAGAAACCGGAGTGAAGGTTTTGATGCTGCCCTTCAGATTCTGTACACTATCCGGTAAAGGGTCAAGCAGAACTTGAGGGGGAACTGGGAAATCCTTTTGTATTTGTAAAATTTTTCCTTCAAAGAAGTCCGCAATCTGATTGCAGAATTCTAAAGAAGAAGGAATTTCTGGTTGTAAGGCCCTAGGATGAGTGAAAGATTTGACTATGGAGAATAGCTTTTTTTGCTTTTGTTTAGCTGTGTCAATGGCATCAATATAACATTTTTTCTTAGCTGTTTTGATCGTCGTAAAGTAAATTTTTCTCTGCTGAGTATACAGGCTACAGTGGTTAACAGCATTTCTTCCCCCAGGAACAAGATAGGACATAAGTATCTAGTATCCCTGAACTCAGAATTTAATAACACATCTTTTAGGAAAGGTTGTTTTTAAATCCTGTGTTTGAGAACAGCAGTTTTAGAAAGTTGCTGTTCTCTTGTCTGACCCTTCTGTGTGCCTGGGCCTGTTTGTGTATTGACTGTCTGGTTTGAGAGTGACAGGGGCTGGGGATTCCCCAGGAGGCTGGATGAGTCAGCCCTAGGCTGAATGACTGTAATTGCAACTGGATTGGTGGGAGGAGTTAGCACCTGGGCCTGAATAGGGCTGTGCCTGCCTTCCACAATGCTGGCTCCACCCTCCTGTTGGGCGGCTGAGGACCCTTCCCCTCACTCTGAAAGGGAAGATGCAGCCAGCAAAACAAAGTACTCAGGAACCACCCAGAACTGGTTCAGACCGGGCTCAGGGCCCACATGCACCAAGGGAACAAAGACTTTAGGGGTATAAGTACAGGACCCCTGACAACAGAAAATTAGATCATCCTGGAATCAAGAAGGAACCTCGGCCAAGGAGAAAGCTGAACTGAAGAAGGAAGACTGTCCAGCTGTTGCTCTGCTGGACTGACCTGTTGCTTTGCTGCCAAGGAGAGGGGAAGGACTTTGCTGCTGAGCTGTGTCCCCTGTCTTGAAGGAATCTCCAAGGGCCTGAGTAGAGCTGGCTCCCTGTTCTGAAGTCCCAGGAACAAAAGGACTTCACCCCCAGCTTCCCTGAACTCTGCTCAGAGAGTTCTGTCCTTCCTAGAGTGCTTGATCTAGTTGTGGGGCCTCTGGAAGTTGTACCTGTGCTGGGAAGGTTGAAACTAAGCTTGAGAGACTTTTGAAACTGAAAAGTGTCGCATCGCTCGCTTGCGGAGCGCATCCCCAACAGTGCGAGAAGTTTCCCGCCGCTACGGAGGCCGAGATCGTCGCAGCACCTGACGCCGCTGCCAGAGACGTCGCATCCTTCGTTTGCGGGACGCACCAGACCGGTGCAGGAAAATCGAACATCGCTGCGAGTGTCGTCGCAGAGCCTGTCGTCGCTGGGTGAGATCGCCGCACCGCTTGCTTGAGGACCGCATCACGCCGCTGCGAGCATCGTCGCAGAACCATCGCATCGAGGAGCTGCGAGAGAGAGGATCACCGCTGGACCGCGCATCGTCGCCCCGGAGATCGTCGCAGCCCCTACGAGATCGTCGCATCGTGCCTTTGCGAGAACAGACTTCCTACGGAACCTACGCACCGGAATCCATACAAGTGGCCTTCCTCCCCATACAGACCGGATTCGTCGCAACATGCCCGCTGCTGCAGCGGGGTTGTCGCATCGCGTCCCCAGGGTCTCAGGAGCAACGCATCGCTTGTTTTCCACCGCACCAGCTTCTGCTTTTGGAACTTTGTTGCAACTAAAAGGTACTGTGAGTAAACGTGACGCAACTGTGAACTTTTCACGCATCTGTAGAGAATTCTATCGCAACGTAGAGAATTCTATCGCAACCTAAAGAATTTTAACACAACCTTAAGAACTCTTTTGAAACCATATTCTTGAACTGTGTATGTTGGATTTTTGTCGTTTTGGTCTTGTGTAGTGTAGATTAAATACCTTTATTATTCTAAACTGTTGTGGAGTCAGTTTGTGGTGTTTTCACTGTGTTACTGTGAGTGTTGGTACAAATACTTTACGCATTGCCTCTGGTTAGCCTAGACTGCTCGTGCCAAGCTACCTAGAGGGTGAGCAGGGGTTATCTCAGAGGGTTATCTCCTTGCCCTGACTAGAAGCAAGGGTCCCTATTTGGACAGTGGTACCTACCTCTGCCAACTAGAGACCCCCAGTTCTAACATTGGTGGTCAGGCGGTGGGATTTGAACTTTTATTTGTACTTGACCCACAGTAATTGGTGTACATCACTAGTGAGTGCAGACCACTACGCCACCGCATACTACTGGTTTTTTGATTATTCTATTTTTGAGTAACTCTTCTAAAGGATCATGTCTGAGCATGGGAAGGCACCCAGTAAGGAGGCAGAAGCAGAATTAGAGTTTTGCATTGGAGATTTGTATTCATACAAAGTTGAGCAACTGAGGAAGTTCTGCATTGAGTTTGAGTGCCCCATAAAGAGCGCCTACAGAAAGGAGGAGCTGCAAAGAATCTTGAAGGCCCATTGGGAGGCACAAGATGATGTGAATGGGGAAAACAGTTTTCAAGTCACAGATTTGCCAGTGGGCAAAGTAGGTGCAGGAGCTGGCAGCAACGATTCCAGCAGGGGCCTCTCCCCAGAAGAGTTACAAGAAAATCAGAGAGTAAGAGAGTATGAGTTGGAAGTCATGAAAGTGAAAATGAAGCAATTGGAAATGGATAAAGAGAGAGAAAAGGCGGCGGAGGAGAGCAAAAGTGCCCGCGCCTTGGAGGAAAAGAAATTGCTTTTGACCCATGAGTTGAGCATGAGAGAACTGGATCTTAAAGCCAAGGAGGTGGATGCCTGTTCTAATGGTGGCAGCGCGCAGCCAGTGCAGGGGGGTAAAGTATACATTCCCAAGGACCTGGTGCAGAATTACCATAGGAGTGAGGATATTTATGCCTGGTTCACTTCGTATGAGATTGCATTGAGAATGAATGGTGTGCCTGAACAGCATTGGGGGGCGGGCCTGTGGAAACATTTTGAGGCTTCTGGGAGGAGTGCTCTAGAACCCTTAGAGTTGGCAGGTGCCATGACCTACCCCAATATGAAGGAGGCTTTATGTCTCGGGTATGGCCTTACTCCAGAGCAGTATAGACTGCAGTTTAGAAACTCTAAGAAGAGAGAGTCTGAGACTTGGATGGAGTGTGTGAATCTGTACTCACGTGCACTGGAAGGTTGGATGAAGGGCAGTAAAGTAACTGATTTTAAGGGGTTGTTGCATTTAATCAGTTGGGAGCACTTGAGTAGTCTTTGTGTTCCAGAGCTGTGCCAGCATCTTTTAGACAGCAAGCTGACAGACCCCATTGAGCTTGCTAAGGAGGCGGACTGCTGGACCAGTACCAGGGTCCACAGAGGAATTGTGGGTACCACAGCCAAAGGTGGGCAGGGTCCCCAGCAGAAGAGTGGGGGGGACAAGGGTAATCAAAAGGAGTTCTCTGAAGGGCCCCAAAATAGTTCCCAGGGAAAGGAATCCCAACCCCCCAAACCTAAACAGCCATGGCCCTCTAAGGGCAGGCGGGACAATAGAGACAGAAGGGATAACCAAGGTCCCCCTACCTGCTATCACTGCAATGAGGTGGGCCACATAGCTCCAAAATGTCCCAAGAAGAAACCCGCACCCACTGGTGCTCCAGCCCTAGGGTTAGCAAGTGTAGCTTTGGGCGGGGATTTGATTTCTAGTGGGGAGGTGGGCTTAGCAGTTATGTCCCTTGTCTCTCTAGGAGACCAAGAGATGGTCCAGGAAACCTTACTGCCCCATAAAACACTAAGAAATAAGGGCAGAAGGTGACCATCAATGGGAGGGAGATTGAGGCTCTGAGAGACACGGGAGCCAGCGTGACATCCGTGAGGTGTCAGTGGGTGTCTGAAGAGCAAATCATCCCTGGTGTACTCCGCCCTGTAGTGGCAGCTGACAGCTCAGTGCGCCTCTGCAAGCTGGCGCGTGTTCCCTTTGCATGGGGAGGAGTCTCTGGTCTTTTGAAGTAGTTGTCAGTGATGCCTTGCCTGTAGACTGTCTGTTAGGCAACGACCTGGAGAGTTCTCCATGGAAGGATGTGGAGCAGAGAACTGATTTGGAAATGTTAGGTCTGCCTCCGTGGATCTGCGTGACCACGCGGGCTATGGCAGCCAGTAAGGGTGATCCAGCAGAACTGGAGCCTGAAACAGTGGCCCAGAGATCTGCCAGGAGAGGAGGAGGCAGAGGGCGCGGGAAACCAGCCCCAGCCGTTCCCACGGTCCAGGAGGAAGCAAAACCTGAGGGGGATGCCCTTGAACCTACAGGGGAACAGGTGGCCGAACTGGGAGACCTACCTGAGCTGACCCATTGGCAGCAGGAAGGTGGTCCCTCCAGGGAGGAATTCTGCCAGGCGCAGAAAGAATGCCCTTCCCTCATTGGTCTGCGGCAACAGGCTGTAGATCAGGCAGCAGGTGGAGCAGCCAGAGATCACTTTATCTACTGGGAAGATGACTTGTTATATAGCGAGCCTAAGTTTGCTGAGCCCGGTGCAGCCCGTGTGCTGGTGGTACCCGAGCGCTTCAGAAACTTCCTAATGGGTCTGGCTCATGACGTGCCTCTTGCAGGACATCTGGGGCAAGACAAGACCCTGAACCGGCTTGTCACCCACTTTCACTGGCCCCAGATGAGAAAGCACGTTGGTTCCTTTTGCAGATCTTGCCAAACCTATCAAGCCAGTGGCAAGACTGGAATGAAGTTGAAGGCACCCCTTCAGCCCTTCCACGTAGTGAGCACCCCTTTCGAGCGGGTTGGCATAGAAATTGTAGGGCCCCTGGACCCCAAGACAGCCTTAGGCAACAGATTCATCCTGGTCTTGGTGGACCATGCCACCCGGTACCCGTAAGCAGTCCCTCTCAGGACAATCACAGCACCCGTGGTGGGCCGTGCATTGATGGGGATCTTTTCCCATGTGGGGTTCCCCAGAGAGGTGGTCTCCGACCGGGGTACCAACTTCATCTCTAAGTACATGAAGTCTCTGTGGGAGGAGTGTGGGGTAACTTATAAGTTCACCACTCCTTACCACCCTCAAGGAAATGGGTTGGTTGAAAGGTTCAACCGGACCCTAAAAGGCATGATTATGGGCCTAGCGGAGCCCATGAGACGGAAGTGGGACGTCTTGTTACCATGCCTGTTGTTTGCCTACAGGGAGGTGCCTCAGAAGTCCTTAGGGTTCAGTCCCTTTGAACTCCTGTATGGCCACCCTGTTAGAGGACCTCTCTCACTGGTGAAGGAGGGTTGGGAAAAGTCCCGTGGGAAAACCCCCCAGGATGTGTTCAGCTATGTGCTGGCCATCCGCAACCAGACACAACGCTTCAGGAAGCTCGCTCAGGCGAACCTGGAAGCAAGCCAGGAAGGAATGAAAATATGGTACGACCAGAATACCACTCTGGTCGAATTCCAACCTGGGCAGAAAGTGTGGGTGATGGCGCCAGTGGAGCCTTGTGCGCTCCAAGACAAGTGGACTGGGCCATATGAGGTGGTGGAAAGGAAAAGTGAGGTAACCTACCTGGTTAACCTGAGGACTCCCAGGCAGCCCCTGAGAGTCTTGCATGTGAACCGCCTCAAACCACACTTTGAGAGGTCTGAAGTAACCATGCTCATGGCTACAGATGCAGGAATGGAACAGGATAGTGATCCTCTCCCTGACCTCCTGGCAGTTAAGGAGCAAGATGGGTCAGTGGATGGTGTGGTCCTCTCGCCCACCCTGACCCCAGAACAGCAGCGCGACTGTCGCCAAGTGTTGGGTCAGTTCTCCTCCCTGTTCTCCCTGACCCCAGGAGTCACCAACTGGTGCGTCCATGACGTGGACACTGGAGACAGTCTGCCTGTGAAACAAAAATTTTACAGGGTACCCGACAAGGTCAGGGCCAGCATCAAGGAAGAGGTTTCCAAGATGTTGGCGCTAGGGGTGATTGAGCCCTCCAGCAGTCCCTGGGCTAGCCCAGTGGTCTTGGTGCTCAAGAAAGCTGCTACGCCCGGTGGCCCTCCAGAACTCCGGTTTTGCTTGGACTACTGTGGGCTCAATGCGGTCACGAAGACTGACGCACACCCCATCCCCAGAGCTGATGAGGTCGTGGATCGGTTGGGAGCTGCCCAGTACCTCAGTACATTTGATTTGACTTCTGGGTACTGGCAGATTGCCTTAACTGATGGGGCCAAAGAGAGGTCAGCATTTTCAACGCCAGAGGGGCACTTCCAGTTCCGAGTCATGCCCTTTGGGTTGAAAAATGCCCCTGCCACGTTCCAGAGACTGGTTAACCAGGTACTGTCCGGGCTGGAAGAATTCAGCGCTGCATACCTGGATGACATTGCTGTGTTCAGTTCCACGTGGGAGGAACCCTTGCAACACCTCTGCGAAGTGTTGAAGGCTCTGCAAAGGGCAGGCCTCACTATCAAGGCCAGCAAGTGCCAGATAGGGCAGGGATCTGTGGTGTATTTGGGACACCAGGTGGGGAGCGGCCAGGTGGCGCCTCTACAGGCAAAGATTGAGACCATTCTGGCTTGGGAGCCCCCCAAGACCCAGACAGAGGTGAGAGCCTTTTTAGGACTCACCGGGTATTACAGACGGTTTGTCAAGGGATATGGCACCATTGTCGCCCCCTTGACAGAACTCACTTCCAAGAAGTTGCCCAAAAGAGTTGACTGGACTGACGCCTGCCAAACTGCTTTTGATGCCCTGAAAACTGCAATGTGCACAGCACCGGTGCTCAAGGCACCTGACTTTTCCAGTGAGTTCATAGTACAGAAAGACGCTTCAGAGCATGGTGTGGGAGCAGTACTCTCACAAGTCACTGAGGAGAATGGAGACCAGCCAGTAGCTTTCATTAGTAGGAGGCTACTCCCCAGGGAACAGAAGTGGAGTGCGATTGAGAGAGAAGCATTTGCTGTGGTCAGGGCTCTGAAAAAGTTGAGGCCCTACCTGTTTGGGACTCACTTCCGTGTTCAGACCGACCACAGGCCCCTCAGATGGTTAATGCAGATGAGGGGTGAGAACCCAAAACTGTTGAGGTGGTCCATCTCCCTACAGAGAATGGACTTTAGGGTGGAACACCGCCCTGGCACAGAACACGCCAATGCTGATGGTCTGTCCAGGTTTTTCTGCCTTAGTGAAGAGAACTCCCAAGAGGGTGGGTAGTTCTCCCCACTTTCAGCTGGAGGGGACACGTGTTAGACCTGGCATCTTTAGCGTGGTTTCCCCTATCTTTTTGCCTCTACCTCCTGTATTTTTGATGCTGTGCTGGATTTCGTTTTTGCTGGTTTAGATGCTTTGGACACTCTGCCACTGCTGATCAGTTCCAGAGTGTAAGTGCTCCCTATGTAAAGTATTATTCTGATTGGATATACATGTTTGGCATATTTGTATCACCATGAAGTCCCTAGTAAAGTGCACTGGGTGTGCCAGGGCTGGTGATGACAAATGCTACTAGTGGGCCTGCAGCACTGATTGTGCCACCCACAAGAGTAGCCCTAAAATGATGTCTCAGGCCTTACACTGCAGTGCCTGTGTGCAGTTTAGAACTGCCATGTCCTCCTGGTCAGTGCCCCCACTGACCAGGCCTAACCCTTCCCTTTTTGTGCACATCAGTCACCCCTATGGAAGGCCCAAGGTACCCCCTGGGCAGGGTGCAGTGTATGTGAAAGGTAGAGCATGTACTGGTGCAGGTAACATGCTCTGGTAGTGAATGGCAGCCATTTTCGTTTTTTACTACTGTAAGGCTATCTTGCTCCATAGATTAACATGGGGGATGCTGGCTACAGTGGTTAACAGCATTTCTTCCCCCAGGAACAAGATAGGACATAAGTATCTAGTATCCCTGAACTCAGAATTTAATAACACATCTTTTAGGAAAGGTTGTTTTTAAATCCTGTGTTTGAGAACAGCACTTTTAGAAAGTTGCTGTTCTCTTGTCTGACCCTTCTGTGTGCCTGGGCCTGTTTGTGTATTGACTGTCTGGTTTGAGAGTGACAGGGGCTGGGGATTCCCCAGGAGGCTGGATGAGTCAGCACTAGGCTGAATGACTGCAATTGCAACTGGAGTGGTGGGAGGAGTTAGCACCTGGGCCTGAATAGGGCTGTGCCTGCCTTCCACAATGCTGGCTCCACCCTCCTGCTGGGCGGCTGAGGACCCTGCCCCTCACTCTGAAAGGGAAGATGCAGCCAGCAAAACAAAGTACTCAGGAACAACCCAGAACTGGTTCAGACCGGGCTCAGGGCCCACATGCACCAAGAGAACAAAGACTTTAGGGGTATAAGTACAGGACCCTTGACAACAGAAAATTAGATCATCCTGGAATCAAGAAGGAACCTCGGCCAAGGAGAAAGCTGAACTGAAGAAGGAAGACTGTCCTGCTGTTGCTCTGCTGGACTGACCTGTTGCTTTGCTGCCAAGGAGAGGGGAAGGACTTTGCTGCTGAGCTGTGTCCCCTGTCTTGAAGGAATCTCCAAGGGCCTGAGTAGAGCTGGCTCCCTGTTCTGAAGTCCCAGGAACAAAAGGACTTCACCCTCAGCTTCCCTGAACTCTGCTGAGAGAGTTCTGTCCTTCCTAGAGTTCTTGATCCAGTTGTGGGGCCTCTGGAAGTTGTACCTGTGCTGGGAAGC
This sequence comes from Lissotriton helveticus, assembly GCF_964261635.1. Taxonomy (NCBI): domain Eukaryota; kingdom Metazoa; phylum Chordata; class Amphibia; order Caudata; family Salamandridae; genus Lissotriton; species Lissotriton helveticus. Next base: position 1,310,583,906 of record NC_136068.1, read on the forward strand.
TTGAAACTAAGCTTGAGAGACTTTTGAAACTGAAAAGTGTCGCATCGCTCGCTTGCGGAGCGCATCCCCGAAATGCGAGAAGTTTCCCGCCGCTACGGAGGCCGAGATCGTCGCAGCGCCTGACACCGCTGCCAGAGACGTCGCATCCTCCGTTTGCGGGACGCACCAGACCGGTGCAGGAAAATCGAACATCGCTGCGAGTGTTGTCGCAGAGCCTGTCGTCGCTGGGTGAGATCGCCGCACCGCTTGCTTGCGGACCGCATCACGTCGCTGCGAGCATCGTGGCAGAACCATCGCATCGAGGAGCTGCGAGAGAGAGGATCACCGCTGGACCGCGCATCGTCGCCCCGGATCGTCGCAGCCACTACGAGATCGTCGCATCGTGCCTTTGCGAGAACAGACTTCCTACGGAACCTACGCACCGGAATCCATACAAGTGGCCTTCCTCCCCATACAGACCGGATTCGTAGCAACACGCCCGCTGCTGCAGCGGGGTTGTCGCATCGCCTCCCCAGGGTCTCAGGAGCAACGCATCGCTTGTTTTCCACCGCACCAGCTTCTGCTTTTCGAACTTTGTTGCAACTAAAAGGTACTGTGAGTAAACGTGACGCAACTGTGAACTTTTCACGCATCTGTAGAGAATTCTATCGCAACGTAGAGAATTCTATCGCAACCTAAAGAATATTAACGCAACCTTAAGAACTCTTTTGAAACCATATTCTTGAACTGTGTATGTTGGATTTTTGTCGTTTTGGTCTTGTGTAGTGTAGATTAAATACCTTTATTTGTTTTCTAAACTGTTGTGGAGTCAGTTTGTGGTGTTTTCACTGTGTTACTGTGAGTGTTGGTACAAATACTTTACGTATTGCCTCTGGTTAGCCTAGACTGCTCGTGCCAAGCTACCTAGAGGGTGAGCAGGGGTTATCTCAGAGGGTTATCTCCTTGCCCTGACTAGAAGCAAGGGTCCCTCTTTGGACAGTGGTACCTACCTCTGCCAACTAGAGTCCCCCAGTTCTAACATCTTCTATTATCACCTAATGATTATCTGAGATGGTGGCTAGGAAGGACATTAGTTGCTCAATGGTTTTTGACTCCTGTCCCTGGCTGACTGGTCTCGAGTACACATTTATTAGGGCTATAGTGGTCATAGGTGGGAAGTGAAGGAGGACACACAGAATGTCATTTGAAGATGTTTCTATCTATTTGGCTGAACAACCTAGGTGAACTCCCACCCATGTACTTAGCCCACCCGAGGGTCTCCCTATTCCGCCTGATACTGCAGGAATGTTTAAGCTGGCAAAACCCAGTTTTTGGACGTCCCATCTTGCCCATGTCTCCTGGAACATACAGATCTTGTGTGGGTCAATGAAGTGACCCCATTCAGGGGTATCTATCTTGGAGTTTAAACCAGCTATGTTCCTGGATAGGATTCGCAGTTTTGGACGATCCGGGGTGTGGGGTTTGTTGGCAACTAGAGGGGTGATTGGGGGCAAAGTTCCACAGAACCCAGAATCAGCTCTCTTTACAGGCCCGCTATTCGGTAGTGGAGGATGGTTGCTGTTCAGGGTTGTATTATGGGTCTCATGGTTATTTCCTGGGAAGCCTCTCATGCTCCCACAGGTTTCTCCATCCGCTCGTGCCGGGCAGAACCCTGCGTTCCCTTTGGTTTTAAAAGATTCTGCCTGGGACTTACCCAGCTGCACCTCGGGGCCTATGGCATGGGTCTCAAGTCAATCCACTCCTTCTAAACTGCTAAATCTATTTACCGTGGGTATATTATAGATTGGATGTCTGGACCAGTGGTGGTCCAGAGTGGCTGGATTGTAACTTTGGTTTTCTGGTCTCCAATCCCGCCTTCTATCTTGATGAATTCTCTCTGGAGGACAAAAATAGCCCAGTGGAAGAGCTCTGATAGTACCTGTCTGTCTCCCATCATCTCTACTTAAAATTTCTTGGACAACGCAAGGATTTCTAAAATGTTTCACTATACAGTCTCCTTGCTTATCCTTCGGTCTCCAACCTAGCCAACCAACTCTACGTGTTGTAATGATTTCTCCTGCATCGTCATACCTGAAGTGTCTATGATTAGCTAACCAGTACATGCATTTGTTTTTTAAATCTTGGTGTAGTTAATTTTGGCCTGCTCCAAGCTGCGAGAACAAGAACAAATGGGGCTGAGGCGGTGGGAGATTAATAACTGGGAGGGGAGAATTTTCTTTGTTGGCTTCTATTCTGTAGTTAGATACTACCCCTGCCCGTTGTTTGTTTCACTGCCATTGCCTAATGGAATGTCGGTGGGGAGGCATTAGGTTTGCTCTGCTCTCGGTTAGGGGGGTTGTCTATCTGTGTTAGCTCTATTTGGGGCTGTAGGTTGTTGTCTCTCTAAGTTTGGTGCATGGGTAGCCGGGCAATCATTGTGTGTAAAGGTTGGGATGGCCTTGGTGATGTTGGGAGCGGCCAAATCATTGGGTCCAGTGTCGAGCCCAGCGTTCTCAACAACTGCCCCTCTATTACTTGTCCGGTCATTGAGCAGCGAGGTTAGCTTATCAACCCTTTCCATAAGTATTTTAAGCGCTTTCTTTACTATAGCCCTTACTTGGATTTGGAGATCCACCACTAACTTTGTGACCCAAACTGGCTGCTCAATAACTGTTTCAAGGCTACTTACTATACCTCCCAACCAAGTATTCCTATTGTCTGTCTTCTCTCCCATAACCTTCTTCCTTCTTGCCATTGTTTTCACTTGAGTTTTGGGTCTTCCTTTTGTAGCGGGCTGTGTGGATAGTTCCACCCTGGATTGCTCAAAATTAGTCACTGCAGCTATGGATATTTGGCCCCTGGAGTTGTCAAATGGAGGGCTCCCGAAATTTGCGAGGTATCTAAATCTACCAGAGGGAATTCCAGATTAAGGGTTAGTGATAATTGTCTCTCTGTCCATTCTATTTCACTTGCCACCGCTCCTATTGCCTTTTCTGATATCCTATCTATAGAAGTCGGTTGGGCTTTCGATTTTGACATGGGAGGAGCCTGTTGTTTTTTTTCGGCGCACACACGTTTGCCCATTCTCCTTTGATTTGCGGATTTACCTTGTGTGCGAAGGATGATTTTGTGGGTCGCTACTAGTTTAATCAGGACGCAGGGGGAGGGAAAAACAGGTTAGAAACCAACAAGTGCAATAAACAAAGTGCACAAGTGCTCGGTCGTAAAGTGCAAGGTGTAAGATGCAGGTGCAAATATGCAAATCTCAAAGTGCAAAAGTGCGGAAAGCAAAGTGCAAGTGCGGAAGTACAGAATAATAGCAAACTACAATGTAGGTCTACACAGGGATAGCTGGAGTACCAGGCAAAAATGACCGGAGTAGGGAGGTCAGCCCACATACCAATCGCTGAGGGCGTTCAATACTATGATCAGATAAATTCAAAACCAGCTTAAAACCTAAAATCTTTTAAAATTAGGGACCTTGCCAGTACTGAATGACAAAAGACCAAAGAATCCTTTAAAGTACCTTTATGGCTAAAATACCCGAAGAACTAGAAAAGTAAAAAAAAGAAAAGAAAAAGTGAGCCGTCTAATGCTTAGCCGTTAACTCTTATTAGATGGTTAAAAACAGAACCTCATTTTGCAATTTCATTATGTCCGCCCTACAGGAGGTTGCCCCCTCTGATTGTATAGTCTGTGCAGTTATTGGCAATAGTAGTTGAATAGATAGTCACAGGGGCAAATGGCTGATAAAAACAGAAAATGGGGCATAAGGGTTGAGTCTCACCACCTTGCCTTCCTAATGTTCAGGGTGTCTGGTCCTTTGCCACAAGCCAAGAGTGCAGAATCCCGATGGAACAGCCAAGGGGGATGGCCCAGCCCAGCCTCGTCCAGTGGCCGACGGGCGCAGGACGGGGCTGCCCTTGGCCCGCACGCGTACCGTACCGCAGGATGTGAGCGGCGCTTAAGTGGGCTCAGGAAACACCTCCCACTCAGATGCAATGGGTTGGGGCCAGCCGTTGCACTCTGGGACTTGGAGTCCCACCAGAGTGGATGAGGGCGTCGTTCTCGGGGCAAAATGCGGGAGAAGTGCACCCCAAGGACACCAGGCATCTGCAAGGGCAGAGGAGCAGACACACCACCTTCCGATCGAAGCACACCACCCAACAGCAGCAAATTGGGCGTCACGTGCCGGGGGATGTGAGCGGCACTTAAGTGGGCTCAGGAAACACCTCCCACTCAGTTGCGATGGGTTGGGGCCAGCCGTTGCGCTCTGGAACTTGGAGTCCCACCAGAGTGGATGAGGGCATCATTCTCAGGGCAAAATATGGGAGAAGTGCATCCCAAGGACACCAGGCATCTGCAAGGGCAGAGGAGCAGACACGCCACCCTCCGATCAAAGCACACCGCCCAAGAGCATCAAATCGGGCATCCCGTGCAGCAGGATGTGAGCGGCGCTTAAGTGGGCTCAGGAAACACCTCCCACTCAGCTGCGATGGGTTGGGGACAGCCGTTGCACTCTGGAACTTGGAGTCTCACCAGAGTGGATGAGGGCGTCGTTCTCAGAGCAAATTGCGGAAGAAGTGCACCCCAAGGACACCAGCCATCTGCGAGGGCAGAGGAGCAGACACGCCACCCTCTGATCGAAGCACACCGCGCAACAGCAGCAAATTGGGCGTTTTTGCTATAGCGCTGCCTAAAGAAGTCTATGGAAAATACATGGGGATTTTGCGTTTTGATGCCCTCTTTTTTCTCAGCCCCTGCTTGAGAGAGCACCCTGAAAATTCCATTCACAAACTTATCAAAAAGTAGCTCTGTTTCTGGAAGGTTTCATAGAGATTCTTCAAATGGGGACAAAGTTATTAGCAACACAAAAAACGCTTTTCCTATGCCTAAAACATTTGGATTGCTGAAACCTTTTGGCTTTGCCAATGTTTGTTCTTTCTCATGTAACCATTGTAATTTTCTTATGATTTACCCAAGTTACGATAACTGGGTGTAAGAATGTCTTCATTTAAGACAAGATCAGTCCATACCACAGCAGCAATTTGCGATAGCACTAATCTCTCCTTGGCTGCAAGACATCAAGTGCACATGGGCCTGACACACTGCATGCATGCACATAAATCCTGCAGAGTAATAAACAGCACCTCCAGTCCTTCTTCCTGACACCTATGACCTTGGTCCATGCATGCAGGGGTTAGCTGCGGGCCATGCAGCCAGCACCCACAGCTGTTTGCGGCAGAAGTTGGTCACTGGCCTAACCTATAGCAAGGCCCTGCACCAGACCCCATGGTGACAAGCCCCCACTGTGCACAGTCAAAGGTGAGTGCAAAATGTGTGCAGGTTCATCACATACTGACAACATTTTAACCAAAATTCAATTTCAATGGAAGGTACATCTGAATAACTTTCCGAATAATGGCTGAATGCTTTCTGCGACAGGTTCAGTTTCACAGGGGCTGTGGAAGGGTCTGGCCTGTGGTTTCTGAGTCCACTGAGCATGGCTAAAAGCCATGCAAAGTGGTGGTGGATACATGAGCAGTGGAGCACAGCGCCTTGCCCCAGCCACTGCCTTCAGGGTTAGGAAATACTCGTGGGTGGGCACAAGGCCTGACTGTATCCTACCCCCAATGTGCATAGCCAAAAGTCACACCTTTTACACACAGATGGAAGACTGGTCCTGTGTCTAAACCCCAATGTGCAGGGCCCAAGCAGCTCGCATGGGCCACTGGACCCAGGTCTGGCTCTGCATCTAATCATTATGGTACACTAGCAGGTAGATCCATGGTCTGGCCGCAGACTAGAGCCTGCATCCTTCAACTGCTGTGCATAACCAAAGGCTGCACCCAGAAGAATGTGACAGTGTATATGTAGTAATTTACCCTAGAACTGATACCGATATGTGGCTAGCAAAATAATTATTTTGCAAGCTTCTGTAAAGATTAATCACTTCATCAGGCTGCGTGGAAATTAGGATTTGCTAAACAATTGCATACAATTTATAATTAGAATTCCTTCTTACTGCTTTTCTATGCCCTTGTAACATTGAGTTATGGAGAGAAATTCTAGCCAGCCATTCTAGGTTTAATATATAGATGTGGAGTCAAGCCACTTACATGGTGACACCTTGACACAGAGGTGGCATGGAGCCAGGCAGAGCAGAGGAGACAACGCAGGTAGGGCAGCTGTGCTTTGGGCTTTGGTTGTTATTCGGCCTTGCGCCTCCTTGGCGACGTAGTGTCTACATATCCATTTATGGAGATACGTTAGACCAGTGATACTCAAAGTATGGCCTGGGGTCCGCGTGCAGCCCTCCTAACCTTTAAATGCGGAACCCTGGCCAACAGCAGCACTGGGTTGCTGTTTACTCGTATCAGCTCTAGTGCTAAAATGATGTTAAAGAATCAGACAAGCATTTGTTTTCGGGTTAATGGAAACTAAAGCAGGAGGTAGCTAAGGTTTCCTGCACCACTTAACTTAAGAAACACGTTCATTCTTAAAGACCTCTTGCAGCAAACGTAAGAAATTCAAAGTGTATTTCTTTAACATGCAGAACCGTCTCACCTTATACCATCAGATTATATCAGTGCATTGAGAAGCATTTTTTGTCATATTTTCAAACATGTTTATATGAAACATTCATGCTTCCTTCCACCCAAACTGAAAAAATGTTCAATAGTGAACTAAGAGGCAAGTCACTTGTTATCTGCACTCTTTGAATGGCCAGGGTTTCTGTTATACATGGACAACAGTATAGTTTATTAAATTATACACAGGAGGGTTCGTACAGCGCACATCCTGAAGCCATGTATTTCAAGGTATTCTTATATGTGATAATGAAGAAGAAGGAGGGAAAGTGAAATAAAACAATTGACTAGAATCACACAATTTGATGAAATAGGGAAGCAGGATTGATCCCAGGTTTTCTGATTTCATGTTGTGCAATTTAGCCACTAGATGTACATGCTTCACTTCCCCTACACCCATCCAAAGTCCCCCTCCCCGACCACCACCATGCTGGCATCATTGCGGCCCTCGGACACACCACAGACCAAACCTTTTGGCCCTTGGGAAAATGTTTGTGAGTACCCATGCATTAGATGGTCACCGAGGTTCAAGAGTTACAGATGTATCCTGTGCAGTAAGTACATGCACACAAACACAACAGAAGGAGAGGGGTAGCATATCTATCTGGCATCATGGGTACCGACGTCTGTGGGGCACAAGGCTTGAGCCCCATCAATATTTCACCGGAAAGGCTTGTGATAGCTCACTAAGGCTTAGGCTCTGCATGGGAACAGAGGCACCAGCAGTGACGCTTTAATTTCAGCTTTCACATCCACATAGTGCCAAGTTGGGTCCATGTGTGACTAGCTGGTTCAGTCTAGTTTTTGTCTTTGCATTCTGGGACTTTTTTGTCCAGGTTTCATGATTAGATGAACTAGTCTTCGAGTCCTAGAATGCAAAGCAAAAACGTAGAGTAGCTAGTCACACATGGACTTTGGAATCTTGGAATGGCTGACTACACTTCTTTAATTTGAAAAAGAGAGAGAGGCGGCACTTCTTAGCCCTAGTGCAATACATTTAACGGGAGAGTACTGACACTTCTCAGTTGCAAACAGATACTTTAGGTTAGTGGGTGCTTGCACTTTTATGTTTCCAATTAAAGCACTGAATATAAAAAATGTAAGACTTTTTGTGGTTGCAAAGCTTGTAATTCACAAAATCAGAGGATTTTCAGATAGAAATATTCAAGTTATAATGTCCAATGGATTTTCCAACTTGCAAATTGTTCTTTGTGATTAATTGCAAGTTGGAAGAAGAAGAGGCCTTGAAAAGGGTGCTCCACAACTTCTTCGGAGTGGCTATGGTATTATTGGAATGGTAGGAAGGCAGGCCTATCAAAGTTGGTGACAGCCATTCAGAAAGTGAAAGCTACCTGTGGCTGACGCCTTTTACTTTTTGGATGCCAGCTGTGGGCATCGGGAGAACAGAGTGTGGTCCGCTGTATGTTCCCACAATGTGATTTATTGAAAACCAACTTTTATTTTTGAAAGCAAACCCTGTCCCATGGACAGGGACTGCTCTAAAAAACAATGCTGGGATTCAGTGAATGCAAATACAGTAATGGAGGTCTGTCTGCTGTCTCTCGAGGGCAGAATCGCAAAAGGACTCCAGCCTCATAAATATCAATGTGCAAGGAGTTTTTGCTGCTCCCTGTGAATGCAAAAAGAGCACTTGATGGACAGAATGTTGAACACCTCAGTTCAGAGATGTGGTCTAAATCCCTCCTTTTTTTGCTCCTCATACCATTCCAGTTTGAACCCAGCCATATGCAAATCGGTCTTGACCCTGCTCCCTATGGCAACAATCCAGCCCGGAACAAGCATCCTGGGACCGGAACAAGCATCCTGGGACCGGTTTCAGGGTTTCACCTGTCATCAGCCAGGCTAGCTTGACTCCAGTGCCATGGAGAGCACAGGACCCACGTCTGGTCATACACGTCCCACTTGCGGTGACAAATGCAAAAAGAACAATTGATGGACAGAATGTTGAACAATGTCAAACATTCACCCCAGTACCAAGATCTGGGCCTAAATCCATCGTTTTTTTGCTCCTAAGCTATTCCAGTTTAAACCAAGCCATATGCAAATCAGTCTTGACCCTGCGCCCAATGGGAACAATCCACCCCGAACTGCGAATGAGCATGTGGTTAATTAGTACAGCAGTCGCATTGCAAAATGAAGGTGACTTTGCCAAAGAAGTGTATCTCTGATCCCACCTTTGAATATAAGAGCTTCCATTATCTGTATTGTCAGACCATAACATTCATGCATGACATAAAGCATGGATCTAGCGATAGCTTATGTTTATCTGGTTACACCCATTTGAAATACTTTCCTTAACCGAAGTACTGAGCATTTAAGTGTTTTTTTAGGCTGCTGAAGGAGAGATAAAGTGCACTCCTTTAAAGGCAGTTTTATGAGAGTTCTCTGTGGAAAGTTCAAAGAGTGCTTGGATTACATTGCTGCCAAGCAGCCGCTCCTCATAAGTGATACCTTCAAACAGTCCCCCCTTTTTTAGCCAACAGCATTTTACATGCTTGGATTTTTTTCAGCTCACTTCAATGCACTTCTGCTGTTTCTAGATGTCGTCACTGATAGCAGATTCACATATTAACCACTTTAATGGTATTCAGTTTACCAACCTTAGCGGGATGAAAGGTTGAGCTGGTCTTACCTCGATTTAAACCTGCGACCTGCAGATCAAAGTGCGATTCACAAGCAAACATTCAATGTACTGCTCCATCCTGCCGACCTAGAATGTGACATGTTGCCAAAAGATCAGTACTGATTAACGGAGAGCAGTTTTACAGATAATAAACAAAGGTTTCCTGCTGTCAATGTCGTGGGCTTTCTTTCTACGTAAATTGCTGATTGGCACCAGCACTGCGCTTTTACCTGTCACACACTACTACTACTGCAGGGTTCAACGTCATAGGATGACAAGCACTGGCAATTTATTTATTTATTTATTTATTTATTGTAGAGTTTTATATAGCGCGAACAAGACCCGTGGGTATCAGAGCGCTTAACATCAAAATAGTTAACACACACAAGTGTTGACATTACAAAGAACAAACAGATATGAGGTATATAATAGCATGAATGTGATTGTGTAAGCAATATAAGTGCAAACAAAGTACATGTGCAAACCACCTTAGGAGGTGGGGTAAGGCTAAGATTAACTCATATGCCAACTGCATCGAAACGTGAGGTAGGCGATGGTCAGGTTTAGGCTTAACAACCAGTTAGGCTTTCCAAGAACAAAACCGTTGTGAGATAGATAATAGTGTGGCTATGAATATGTGAGAACAATATATATATGAACACACAGACATCATGCAATTCACATTAATAAGTGGGGTAGGGCTTATATCATATGTCATATACCCCGACAGGGGTGAGGTAGGAGAGGGTAGGTTTAGACTGTTATTATTATTGAATTTTGTACCGCGCACGGTTACCCTAGGGCATCCCAGCGCTTAAAGAAACCAAGAGCAGGCTTACTAATAGGAAACAGAGGAGCTGCAGTTATTCTGGGAAAAGATACGTTTTCAGATGTTTCCGGAATCTGAGAAGGTTTGGTTCGGACCGCAGCGAGAGTGGGAGGGAGTTCCAGGCGAGCGCTGTATGGATAGAAAAACTCCTGCCCCCTGAGCGGGCTCTCCTGATTCTCTTAGTCTGAAGGAAATGTTTATTGTCAGAGCGTAAGGCTCTTGTGGGCTTATAGGGGCGAATCATGTCCTTCAGAATAGCTGGTCCTTTCCCCTGTATGCTCTTGTGGGCGATGCACAGGGCCTTGAAGGTAACTCTCTCTTTGACAGGGAGCCAATGGAGTGCTTTTAAAGCCGGCCTGGCTGACTGCCTGGCCGGAACATTCCGCAGCAGCCTTGCTGCTGCGTTCTGCACTTGTTGCAGGATCTTAAACGTTGACTCTGGCGCTCCAAGAAAGAGCGCGTTACTGTAGTCCAGGCGTGAGATGATTAAGCCTTGGACTAACAGCTTCCGGGAGAGTTCTGGTAACAGGGGGAGAACCTTACGGGCCGACCGGAGCATTCCATAACAAACGCCCGCGATCTTCTTGGCGTGTGTCCTAAAGGACAAGTCCGGCTCCAGCCAGACCCCCAGGCTCTTAATCTCCTTTTTTGGGTCGGGCGGGGTGCCCATGCAGTTGGGCCAGCTGCTTGGCGAGAGGGCAAAACTTGACTGGCCCAAGATCATCAGCTCAGTTTTTGACCCGTTCAGTTTGAGCGATGACCTGGACATCCAATCAAACACATCTCTCAAGCATGCATGGAGTGTCTCAGGCTGTTTCTCCAGCTGTGTAAGACTCACCACTAGCTGGGTGTCATCCGCATAGCTTATGATCTTAAAGCCAAACGGAGACACCACACCCTCCAGGGGTGCCATATACACGTTAAATAACGTGGGGCTAAGGGATGAGCCCTGTGGCACCCCGCAGTGGAGTGGGAGGGGAGGGGATTTAGTATTTCCTTCCCAAACCTCGAAGGTACGCCCCTCCAAAAAGGAGGCCAACCATTCCAGGGCCACTCCTGTGACACCCGACTCCGCTAGACGTTGTATCAGGACCCCATGGTTGACGGTATCGAAGGCCGCACTGAGGTCCAGGAGGATCACTGCCACTGATCCCCCTGCATCCAAAGTGCTTCTGGCCTCCTCTACCACTGCTAGCAGAGCCGTGTCCGTTCCATGGCCTGGTCGAAATCCCGTCTGGGAGTCCCTCAACCGGCCATTCTCCTCAAGAAAGTTTGATAACCGCTGGTTCGCCAGCCTCTCGGCCATCTTACTAACTCCTGCTAATAAGGAGATGGGCCTGAAATTGGCCAAGTTCTGCGGGTCCAAGCCCGGCTTCTTCAGAAGCGCTTTGACAACCGCACCTTTCCAGTCAGGTGGCACTGTCCCCTGAGTGAACGAGAGATTGATCAGATCGGTCAAGGGCTCTCCTATCGCCAGGGCGGCCTGCTTTAGGTACCGCATCGGGACTGGGTCCCGAGGTGAGCCGCTTTTCATGCTCCCGAGGACCTTCAGTACTTCACCTGTAGATACAGGGCCAAATGCCGTCAGTTGATTCTCCGACATGCTGAAGTCCTCAGAAGGGGGCGATGTTCCCAAGACCGAGGGGAGAGAACTAATAATAATGTCAATTTTGTTTTTGAAGTAGGTGGCTAATTCCAGACATTTTTCCTGTGGTCTATCATAGACAGGAGTAGGCTCAGGTGGTTTAAGAAGCTCCTTCATCACTAGGAAGGCTTCCCTGGATGAGGACGCAGCGTGATTTACTCTCTCCCCATAGAAGGAGGCCTTAGCAGTACGTATAGCACGTTTGTATGTTCTAAGTTCCATGCGATATTTTTCCCTGCTATCTATCTCCGGGCACCTTCTCCATAATCTCTCCGCGCGTTTGCAGTTCTGTCTCAGGGTTCTGAGCTCTGGGGTGTACCAAGGGGCAGACCCCATTCTCTTGTCCCTAATAAGCATCTTCTTGAGGGGAAGCACATGGTCCAGTGCATTGGTCAGCCAGTTCCTCACTATAGCATCTGCAGTCACCGGATCACAGCCCTTCTCAGGCTGAGTGTCCTCCAGGCGGGCATTCCAAGTTTCTACCGGGAGCCTTGACCATGCCCTATCAATTCTAAATTCCCTGAGTGGGAGCGTGTCATCAGACTTAACCTCCCAGTTAGCCATGATCAGTGAGTGGTCGGACCAAGGAAGAGCGAGGGGAGGCATAGCGGATATACCCGTCATGTTCGAAAAGATGGGGTCAAGAAGATGACCTTTGACATGGGTGGCCCCAGTATTTATCAGTTTCATCTGCAGGGCGCTCAGTTCACTCACTAAATTAGTAGCCCTAGGGTCAATTTCTTCATCGAAATGGCAATTGAGATCTCCTAGCAAGATGAAATTAGATGCGGCCGCGGCCAACAGAGTAGTAGTTTCCATTAGTGACGATGTAAAATCACCCATGTTTCCAGGGGGCCGGTAGACAAGGAGGCCTGTCAACGTGAAGGTAGGGGAAAATTGAAGTGAGAATTGGCAGCTCTCACAGTCCTTGACCCCTGCCTCACGTGCCTTACAACTCAGTGACTCCCTGTATAAAATGGCCAGACCTCCCCCTCTCCCTGTGCCTCTGTCAAGATGGTAGATCAGATACCCCGGCGCCAGCGCTATCACCACATCCGGACCCGAGGTGTCAGATAGCCAAGTCTCAGTGAGAAACAAGGCATCAACCTTGTGGTCCAGTAGTAGGGAGTTAATCTCTGTAGCGTGGCAGGGGAGTGATCTGCAGTTGAGCAGGGCAAGCCGACACAAGGTAGTGGGGATGGCTTCTTCTACATCCAATTGGCAAACTCTACATCCCCTAAAGCGCTTTCCATTTTTGGCAACATAGCAGCATTTATCGTATTTCGGTATTCGGTAGGATAGGAGCTCGTCCTTCGTATACCTGATCTTGATGGACTGCTGGGGACTCGCCTCTGGCATAGCTACTGGCCCTGGGCCCGTCTGGGCCCGGATGGGCCCAGACGGGCTTAACTCTGGCGAAACTCCGGCGCTAGTCCGGTGCGTCCGCTGCTCGCGTCCGCTGCGCGGAGCCATAAGGGACTATTTATATAGGGCGACTAGACCGCTCGGGGAATGTGGCCCCACCTAAGATGGCCGCCAAAACCAGATCGAGCCCGGGACCGGTCTAAACCCAGCACCCAGGGATCGGGGACAGAGGGAAATGAATTCTCTGCCTAGCGAGGGTAGGAGCGTTCAGAAAAACAATTTTAAAAACGATTTTAAAACTCCGTTTTTTTCGTCCTAAAATGTACTTCTAAATGCAGGGGGGATCGGACACAAGGGGTAAATCAAGTAAAATTCTTTATCAGGTAAAAGCAGCAACTGAGCGCTCGACTAGCAGCCTCTCAGTAGTTCTTAATCCCCGGTCTGGACGCTAAGCCCTCCTTTTATAGGGCGACTAGACCGCTCCGGGAATGTGGCCCCACCTAAGATGGCCGCCAAAACCAGATCGAGCCCGGGACCGGTCTAAACCCAGCACCCAGGGATCGGGGACAGAGGGAAATGAATTCTCTGCCTAGCGAGGGTAGGAGCGTTCAGAAAAACAATTTTAAAAACGATTTTAAAACTCCGTTTTTTTCGTCCTAAAATGTACTTCTAAATGCAGGGGGGATCGGACACAAGGGGTAAATCAAGTAAAATTCTTTATCAGGTAAAAGCAGCAACTGAGCGCTCGACTAGCAGCCTCTCAGTAGTTCTTAATCCCCGGTCTGGACGCTAAGCCCTCCTTTTATAGGGCGACTAGACCGCTCCGGGAATGTGGCCCCACCTAAGATGGCCGCCAAAACCAGATCGAGCCCGGGACCGGTCTAAACCCAGCACCCAGGGATCGGGGACAGAGGGAAATGAATTCTCTGCCTAGCGAGGGTAGGAGCGTTCAGAAAAACAATTTTAAAAACGATTTTAAAACTCCGTTTTTTTCGTCCTAAAATGTACTTCTAAATGCAGGGGGGATCGGACACAAGGGGTAAATCAAGTAAAATTCTTTATCAGGTAAAAGCAGCAACTGAGCGCTCGACTAGCAGCCTCTCAGTAGTTCTTAATGAGTGAGATAAATGAATATTATCACATCGTCCCTCAGGGCAATTAGGTAAGGGTACATCTGCGTCTTATATAAGGCGTCAGTCTTGAGCCAAACAATTAGCTTACATATTATTCAGGTTGGTGCTCCTCGTTCTGAGAGCAGCCCCAGATCAGCGACACTATGCAAGATATTTGCTCATCATGTGGCTCTTCACTTCCCGTTTGAATGATGAAATATTGCGAATCTTCCTAATGCTTGGAGGAAGAGAATTCCAGATTCTAGGGGCAGTTCCAGAGAACGCTCTGTCGTAAGTCTTTTTCTTTCGGAATCTGGCTGGCCGCAATAGCAGTTCAACGGCACTTCGAGCTGGTCTGTCACCTCCAGATATCTTAATTTTCTTGGCTAGATATCTAGGAGTGTTGCAGTGAAGCGCTTAATGGGTGATACATGCTAACTTCATTTGTATTCTGGCTTCATAAGGAAGCCAGTTTAATGCTTTCAAGTGAGGGGATATATGATCAAATTTCCTTGATCCTGTGATCAGTCTTGCCGCTGCGTGGAGGCAGGCTTTTAGCGGAGCTGTTGAGATTTTTGGTAAACCTGCTAAGGTGGAGCAGCCATATTCAATCCTAGAGATAACCAGAGATTGGATTGCTAATCTTAGATCAGTTTCCGAGATGTAGGGTTTCATTTTCCTTAAGTAGTTAAGGTGGAAGCGGGCACTTTTAGCCATTGCATTAATATGAGCTTTCATGTTGAGGTTCTCGTCTAGGGTGATTCCAAGTGATTTCGCTGATTCGACTAGTGTTGGGGTGCATTTTAGTGCAGACACTAGTTTGGTCCATTCCCTTATTTCCGACTGGCACCTAGGTGGTGAAATTAGAAGGAACTCTGTTTTGTGAGCGTTTAGCTTCAAGTGATTGGTGGATAACCATTGCAGTGCCCTTCTCAAGGCCTCGTTCATCCGATCAATGTCTTCAACAGAGGCGACCTTTAAGTAAATTTGCGTATCATCCGCATACATGTGGTAGGATATCTGAGACTCTCGGAGAATTTCTGTGAGTGGTTCGACATACAAATTAAACAGGTCTGGGGAAAGTGTCGATCCTTGTGGGACTCCTATTGAGTTGGGACATGGAGTTGAGGTAGAATGATTGACCAGGAATCTTTGTGTTCTGTTCCGTAAGAAGGAGTCGAACCATTTCAGCACATTTCCAGTTAATCCCATCCTATCTCGAAGTCTAGCCAGTAAGGCTTCGTGATTTACCGTGTCAAATGCAGATGACAGGTCCAGGAGAATCAGCAGGCACGCTCGATTTTGGTCTAGAGCTTGTAGCGCGTCGTCCACAATATGTAGTATAGCCGTTTCCGTGCTATGTCCTGCTCTGAATCCTGATTGGCAGTCATCTAGTAGTGAGAACTCGGAGATGTGTTGGCTTAGCTGCCCCTGCACACATTTCTCGATTAGTTTGGCCAGTAGAGGGATGTTAGTCACTGGGCGAAAGTTGTTCGGATCTGTTGCGTCCGCTGTAGGTTTTTTGATTAAGGGAACCACTTGGCCTGTTTTCAGGCAATCAGGGAGGATCCCTTGTGATAGTGATGCATTTATTATTTTGGTCCATATTGGAACCAAGATGTGGCTGATATCTCTAACACATTTTCCGGGTAGAGGGTCTTGGTAGTGGTTATTAGGTTTAATTTCCGACAGCGTTTTGGCAATCTTATACTGGTCGTATAGTTTGAATGTGTCCCAATTTGCCTCGTTTTTTGTCTTGGTACATTCTAGTGACTGGATGTCATCGTTCGGGGACACAGCATGTATAGCGAGGTTGGTCGCCACGTTTGTGAGCTCTTCTTCCAGCGCTTTTGCCTTCTCTGTAAAAAATGTGGAGAATTCTTCACAGCCTAACGGAGTAATCGTGTTCTCTTGAGAGGATTTGGCTAGTTTATTAGATTGTTGTTTAAGGATTTCAAAGAGTTTACGTGGTCTGTTTTTGGCATTGTCCAGTTCTGATCGGATAAATTCCTTTTTGGAATTGATGATCTTTTTGTTATATTGGCTTCTGATTTTTCTGAGAGCTTTCAGCTCCGGGGATGAGGGGTGTTGTCTCCATTTCCTTTCGGCCATTCTCAGTTTCCTTCTGTCTTCATTCAGTGCTCCACTAAACCAAGGATTTTTTGTCTTCTCTGTGACTCTTTTAAGTTTTAGTGGCATGGTGTTGTTGACGATGTTTTCAATTGATGTAAGGTAGTGATCAGTGAGCTCATTTACATTCTGTAGATGGTTGGGTGGCTTTAAGTCTTTCTCACATCTTTCAACCAGTAGCTCAGTATTAGCCTCTTTCGTGTCGCGGATCCATTTCTTGCACTTGAAGGGTTGCACAGTCGTGCCCTTTCTCACTATGGGTATCGCAAATGATATTGCGTGATGATCAGACCAATCACAAGGGTCTATTGAGAGGATCGATGCATTTCTGTCTCTTGCAATAATCCAGTCTAAGGTCGATCCTTTCTGGTGTGTAGGTAGCGCACATGCTTGAGTTAGGTTTAGCTCGACAAGGAAATCTTTAAGCTTATTAACCAGCTTGTCATTATGGTCGTCCCAGTGTAGGTTGAAATCGCCTAGGAATATGTTATTGACATCAGTGTTGGGGTAGGCAGTTATGACTTCCATTAGCTGCTCTGTGAACTTTGCGTTGTCACCCGGTGGATGGTAAAACGCATGCAGGTTGCAAGTTTGATTGCTAGCCGCTTTTATATTAAGTCCTAGGTATTCGCATGATTCTAAGGGGTCAGCTTGAATTTCTTTGACCTCAATCTCCGAGCGGTGGATGCAGGCTATACCTCCTCCTGTTTTTATTGGTCTGTCTCGTCTCACAATGCAATCATATTAGCTGGGCATGTGCAGTGCTCAGTCGGGGTAAGGAGTAACATGATGCTTATGTTTGCCTGACTATGTGGCAGGCTGACACCTAAGCACCTGGCGGGCAGAAGTAAAGAACTACAGTGTTAGCTACGCATGCGCATACTACTATGCCAGATATAGGAGCCAGGTATGAAAAACTATTGGTGGTGCCTTGGTCACGTGACCCAGTTTTGAATAGAAATTGGGAAGAATTTCAGCTAGGTCAGGAGTATCAACTTGAGATGTAAAAAAAATGGATCCATTTTAAGACAAATTTCATTGCCAAATCTCTGTTTCAGCCCCTTCTGCAAACTCATTGTGCCCACTTCTCAGACACTGCCCTCTTGTTTCATACCACTTTCGCTCACCAATGGTGAATGGTGATCATTAAAAGTGCTGGGGTGTAATACTTGTCCCGAATTAAAGTGAGTGAGTGAAGTGTCAGAGCCAGATTTTTCCAAGGAGCGTATGGAGGGTAGGAGTGAAGTTTGCCATTGGTGTCCCCCTAAAGTCAACAAGTTCTTCCATTAGGCTAGGCCCAGTATTTTGTTATGTGTGTCTCCATACATTCATACAAAAACAAACACACTCACACATCCTCACATACTCTCATTCTCACTCTTTCACACAAATGCACTCACATATTCCTTCTCTCTTGCACTCACATACACTCATACTAGCACACACCCAGTCACTCACATTCCAATGTGTCTGATCCGCATTTAATATGTCAGAAACACTCACATCCATGCTGTCTATGCTATATGCGTCTTCTCCAGTACTCCTAGTACTTCACCAAATTAATGTTCGAAGCATATAACTAAAAATATCTTCTCTATTGCTTGAACTTTAACCAATTCATCTTGTACTACACAAACTTTTGCTCATTCACAAATGTCATACAATCTGGCTGCTTATTGGAGGACTAGGTACTGAATGTTATTTTGACTCTAAACCAACAGATGGCCACCTGTCCTTTTAAATACAATCTAGTCATTCTTGCAATTGGCACCATTGCCACCGCTGACAATAGCAGCACTCTGCCAACTTTGCATGACTTTAGTCAAATGTCAGATGAGACTTTTCTGAAAATTGCCAGTTCTATCTCTTCCGGTTCCCCCCTCGACCTTGTACCTCCCATGGCATGGAGGGAACTGTCAGATTACTTAGCTTTCTCTTACGGTCCATATGTAAACACTCCTTAGTCACAGGTGTTGTATGTACGGAATGGAAAAAAGCTATGATGGTTCCACTTTTAAAAACAACCTATAGTAGATCTTTTTATTTTGAGCAATTTTCAACCCATCTCCAGTCTGACCTTTCCTGGAAAGATCATGGAAAACGCCTTAACAAACTGCTATCTGAATTCTTGAAGCATCACTCTTTGTTGGATCCTGGTCAATCTGGCTTTTACTCCTTACGCAGCACTGAAGCAATCTTGGTCTCCATGCTGAATGACCTTAGAATTTTGGTAGGCAAGGGTCATCTAGTGGGCCTTGTTTTAGCTGATTTATCAGCCACAAGATTAACCATAACATCCTGATCACCGAGCTAACTAAGGTTGGTGTTACCTAGCATGGTGCAGAACTTTTTTTTTTTTATTGAAATTTTTTGTCAGCGCACAGAATACACAAAATACAGTTTAAATACATCAACTGCAATAAATAAAAAGGTGTATAAGCATACCAAAACAGAGCAGCCAGCACAAATAGAAATATAAAGTCCTAAATCATTCAAATTAATACGGTTACTAAATCTTGTCATGTATTTATACAAATAGTCACATTAGCTAATACTAAGATCCCAACCAGGTAGCAATCGGTTCCCATAATTGGCTTCCTTGCCTTTTTTTTCGAATACCCTTTGTTCTATAGAGCGCCATCTCCAAGCGATATGTCGAAAGCAGCCTGGTTTGCCAATTGACAAAGGTTGGAGGATTAGTATCTAGCCATTGTGATGTAATGCACAAGCGATACAAGGCCATACATATAAATATCAAACCCTCCTCGACAACCGACAACACATTTCCTTGGCATCCAAAGATTACCATTGTCACAGTAAGCTGCACTGAAATACCCAGACTGCCCGAGATAAAGGTCTGAATTTCCTTTATGAAGTTGCTAAGTTTAGGGCAGTTAAAAAACATGTGAGAAGCGTCAGCAGCGTACTGTTCACAACGATTGCAGGTAGTTCCCCGGCCAGTATTCCATTTTGCCAGTTTCCCCGGAGTGTAATAGAGCTCAAAGATTGCCATATAATGCTGGCTCTTTAGCGGGCCATTAAACAATACATTAATTGCAATTTCAATGCTTCTAGTCAAATTGACCCCTTCAATGCCAAGTTTGTTAACCCATTTTGTCTCATGGAATTCTAGATCATCTTTAACTTTATTCAAGAATAAATGTTAAAGGGGGCGCATTTTACATCTGGACTTAAGTAGCTCAATGATCTCAATTTTCTGTAAAATAATTGCATTTTGATTTTTTTTCTGCTCACAGTAGCTACCCAGCTGCAAGTATTTGAAAAAGTCCCCCCGAGGTACGTTATATTTACTTCGTAGATTTTCAAAAGAAATAAATTGTGATCCCAAAAATAAATCCCCTAGGGAGCAGATTCCTAAACTGTACCATCTTTTCATAACGGGGTCAATAAAAATTGTAGGTAACAGAGTACAATTCTGGAGCGGGGTATAAATATTCAAATTCGGGCCGATGCACAACCTCTTTTTTGTTTTCCTCCATATTACGTATGCGGCTAACACCGGCTTAAACCTAGTTTTTTTGAAGTAGCTGGGCTCGATAATGCGATTTATACAGTGCTTAGATTCTTGCCCCAAGAGCATCTCATAAATTGAGGGAACATGGTGCAGAACTAGTGTAAATCTTTTCTACAGGACAGAGTTCAAGCCATCCACCTTCTGCCTTTTTTTCCAAGTTCAGTACCGTTGAACTCGGGCACCTCAGTGATTTTCCTTGAGTCTGACATTGTTTAATGTCTACTTGAGAACTTTGACTCACTTGATCAGATCCCATTACATTTATTTTATGAATTATACTGACGATACTCAGCTTAGTCTAACAGTTGATCAATCAATTTCCACCTCCTTTACCGGCTTTCCACACTTGCATGCATGATATCATAGCTTGGCTTGATTTAATTAGTTAAAATTCAATGACTAAAAGACCAACGTTCTGTTCTGCTCCATAGGCAAACATATGCACTCTTTACCTGCTGTTTCTGGCCTCAAGAGGATAACACTGCTCCACACAGGGCATAATCTCAGAGTCCACATGGGAAGCAATATATCCCTTACTAATCATATTAACAGATTATATTCTGCTTGATTTTCTTTAATGTGGATTACCCACAAAAGTTTTACCTGCTCGTCCCAGTCACTTCTGTACTCTTATTGTGCAATCTGCTATCTTGAGTAGACTAGATTACTGCAACTCATTATTTTTTAGGGCACCATCCTATCTACTGAAACATCTTTGTTGTATACATGTTGCAGACACTAGGTGCGCTCTCTCCTTTCCACATCACTCATCTGCTTCAGCTGCCCTGGATTCTTTGCACCTCTGGCTAAGAGAGTTAATTTCACATCTCTCTCTATAGTACATAGACACATATAACATCAAATACCCTAAAGTTTTCTTCTTGAATGTCTAAAAATTTTATTAGCAGAAAATACATCTGAGTTTGGAAAGACCCTCTATAAACAAATTAAAGGGGGTATCTGTAGCCTCATCGGTAGCCAATATATACATGGCTTTATTTGAAAAGAAAAATATTCGCAACAAGATCGCGCCATTCTTCGAATCAATGACATATTGATCACGATATATTGATGATATTTTTTTAATCTGGAGTGACAGTGTAGATCGTCTCACTGAATTTTTAGAATGGCTAAATTTATATGATATCAATCTCAAATTCACTGCTCACACCAGTCAGACCCAAGTTGATTTCTAGACATTCTCAGGCAGCACAAGAAGGGCACTCTTGAAGTAAACCTTTTTGTTAAACCCACTTCTAGAAATACCCTGTTACATTATGAAAGTTATCATCCGGAAGCACAGAAACGGAGTATTCCTTTTGGACAGTTTTTATGATTATGACGAAATTGTTCCAATCTACAAGACATTGACTTACAAGCAGCAGCTATGACAGCAACATTTCTGACAAGAGTATATCCACAACATCTAGTCAGAGTGTCTTACAAAAGAGCGAGATTTTATGACAGAGATTCTCTATTAAAATCGTGTACTCGTTCTCCAGTTACACAACTAGTCTGTTTCACTAAACATTCAACCATGAATGAAAAAGTCAGGCAAATCATAAACTCCAACTGGCACATTCTTAATAGTCATATTGATCAAGAGTCTAAACTTCCTAAACCTTTATTTGCTCATTGTCGCAATAAAAATATCAAAGATATCATTGTACATTCAAAAACGTATTGATGACACTGTGCCAGGGAGAGGCACTTTTAAATGCTCTCAATGTAAAGCATGTGAAATTGTAATTGAAGGTAAGTGATTCATTCATAATGGATATAACATCTATGCCCAAAAAGTCTTCATCTGCAAAACAAACATTTTTATTTATTTTTAACTATGCCCTTGTAATCTGAGCTATGTAGTTGAAACGTCTCGCTCACTGTCCACCCGCTTGACCGAACATCAATCAACAATCCGTACATCAAAAGCTACTGCGCCCTTAGTCAAACACTACATTGAAAAGGAACATACAGCCAATGACAACAGGTGGCTTATACTTGAGAAAATAGAAATAACTCAAGAGAGTAAAAGTAACGACATCCGTAAAAGGAGAGAGGTGTTCTGGATTTTTGTCCTTGATACTTGCAAACGTGGACTTAACAGTGAGATACCTTGGGAAAATGCTATACGATACAACACCCATTTCTAATATTTATTTAGCCATTATACATATGTGATCTGAAATTACCTGCCCTCCGTGATATTTACTGTCCTCCTTTACAGCTGTACACCTCCAAGAGATTTAATCTCTATCCGTGTTTACACTGCTAGCTGTAGGACAGTTTAGCTAATCACCCCTACTCGATATTTATCTTGACCTTACCAGCCTTTCCATCTGTTTTTTTATCTTATGGTTACTTCTGACACCGAGCAATTGTACATTTCAGTTATATTTCTTTTTATGTATAGAATTCACTGTAGTTGCTGTTATATGTATCATATTCAGGTAGACTCCTTACTTGACTCGAGCAGTTTTTTGTGTGCTCCAATAGATTAAAAATAACCTTCAGTCCGCCTGCATTAGAACTCATGAGCGTACTCTGACTTTTCATTTTCACACACTCCGTATTCATCTAAACTTAAACAGTGTTTTCATTTATACTATATCGGATATCTTTTTTAGTTTCAGGTTTTAGATCCTGAGTGAATGTGTTATCATCTTTTTTCAGATCACATTCCCTGCCCCCTTTTTCATTTCTTATGTCACTCAGTGATAGTCTATCTTCTATTTAGACCCATCTATATACAATTTAACGGTCTAGTCATCGTCAGGTCAATCATTTAGCATTATGTAACGTCATGTCTTTTGTACGTTACGCACCATAGCATAGATACTTCCGGCTTTTGATAGTGCTTCTTTTCCGCTTGAATTTTTGCTGCCAACTCTCTCAGGTAAGATATTATACTTTATATTGAAAAAATTGCCGGTATAGAGTTTGGCTCGGAAACCAATGCAAATTATGCAGACTCTGTCAGTAATACAATGTTTATTTCTTACCGACCTTTACAACTATTTTGAGTCTTTTTGATATAGTAGGGAAGATGTAAATTTGATATATCCATTCTCTTAATAATTACCGATTTTGCCATATGAAAAGTTCTAGCGTGTATCCACACTGTTGTACCTGTAGTGTGTTTATTTCTTTCATTTCAATTGCCGTTTTCCTTCCTTTATTTGCATTCTCGCCTATTTAGCCTATCATACACCAAATGGCATGATATGTCATCATAGAACCTTCAAGCATTATTTATGTGATGTCATGGAATGCTGGGGCATTCTAGGATGCACTTCGGTCCCTAGTGGACTCTCTCTTTCCTTCTGTCTGTGGGCTTTATAATTACTTTTCTATTTATTGTGCCATCTCTTCTGACTTAACAACTTGGCGACAAGCGATATTGACAAGCCCACAGCTGTTTACGGAAAGACTATGTTGAATGACGGAGGAACGGCAGTTTTGAGGAACAAAACAATCTGCGGTTTGGCCAAGATAAAGAAAACGCAGATAAATTGCAAGAATTCTATCTTAACAAACATGCGGTATGTTCAAAATACTTGTGTATGCAGTTTTGAAAGATTTTGGCATAATTACTGTTGGTGAGCTCCAGGCAGTTTAACTGTCATTCGCTTCAGCGCCAGCAATCTCGTGTCGTGCATCCTTGAGGAGAGCTGTTTTGATACACTCCCTTCACCATACTTACGCATCATGCACGCCGTAAAGGAACTTGCGTGCGGCCATTTTGAAATTGACAAGAAATACAAACTCGCATTTGCGCAAGCATCTTTTCAAGGAAAAGTCACATCTTTAAATTTACGGAAATAAGAAAAACTAAGAATCAGAACAAACATGGCACAAAGTGTACCTGCTCATTTTTCAGTGAACCAA
Source organism: Lissotriton helveticus (assembly GCF_964261635.1). Classification (NCBI taxonomy): domain Eukaryota; kingdom Metazoa; phylum Chordata; class Amphibia; order Caudata; family Salamandridae; genus Lissotriton; species Lissotriton helveticus. The sequence goes on from NC_136068.1 coordinate 1,310,607,623, forward strand.
GGAAACCTCCAATGAGATGGAAAAACTGGATAAAAGCATTTGAAAATTATCTCGTGGCCATTGATGGTAAAACTTATGATGCAGAGAGAAAAAAAGCAATTTTATTTGAACTTTTAGGAACTGCTGGTCAAGAAATTTTCGATAGTCTCCCAGAATATGAAAATGCACCTGGACAATTCATACCTCTAAATGAATACCAGGAAGCAATAAAACGCATGGAGCAACAATTCTCAGAAGAACCTAACATTATGATTGGCAGATATAAATTTGCCATGCGTAAACAAACAGAGGGAGAAAACATTGAGGAATACATTGCGGCTTTATGTGTTTTAGCAACAAACTGTGAATTTAATGAGATGGTTGACATCTATATCAGAGATTAATTTGTATTTCACTGTTTTTCAAAACAAATTCAGGAACGCCTGTTAGCTTGCAGAAATCCTTCTTTGCAAGAAGTTATTGATATCGCTATGGGAATAGAAATATCATTAGTGTCTACAAAAGAACCTGCTATTGAAAGTGGAAATTCAAATAATGTATTTTCTTAACAGGAGAAAAAGAAATTTGAAAACAAGTCTTCTGATGGAAATAAAAGTGGAAGAAGTTTTGAGGTAAAATCTAGTGCATGTTACAGATGTGGTTCGCGTAGTCATTTAGCTGATTTTCAAGGTTGCCCAGCAATAGGTAAAAGGTGTGGTAAATGCAAAAATGTTGTGCCTTTTACATCCTCATATAGAAATACAAGATATATAACACCAACAGCAAAGTAAAAGTCAATGCCATTGATGAATTCAATGAAGAAATATGTTCAAATATTGTTTTAACAATTGATGCTAAAGATGGTAAGATTACAGGTCCTCGTGGAAATGTACACATTGGTGATGTTGAGTTGTTAATCATGACTAATTCAGGATCACCAATAACTATAATATCTGACAACTTTTTATGAATCTTGGGACAATGTTAAACTTAAAGACACAGATGTATATCCCAAAGCATTTGGTGAGTATGAAATTGACATGGTCGGATATTTTGAAAACACACTTGAATATAAAGGTAGAGTCATCAATACTAAAATATACGTCGCAGAGAGGGAACGAAATCTGGTTGGTTGGAAAAATGTAGCAAAATTAAGTGTAATTTTGAAACCAGGTGCAGACAATCCTATTGTCTTAGATGAAAACAATGTGAATTTTGTGAGTACATCTACTGACATAATTACATTGGATCAAATTAAAAAAACAATGATGATGTATTCAAAGAACAGATAGGATGTGTTAAGGTATTTGAGCACAGAATCAAACTAAAAGTGAATGCTGTTCCTGTGACACACAAAGTCAGGACTGTAGCCAAGGATTTCGAGGGATGATTTAGAGGGAAAATGTATTATTTATTTAATTTTCCCTCAGCAATGTCCCTCAAAGCCCCCCCCCCAATGTGGCCCCACCGCTGTTATCTGCACGACCGCTGCTGCAGGACTGTACCACTATCAGAAAAGAACTGGAGAGTTTATTGAGACAATTGTGTGAGGATGGTGTGATAGAACCAACAGTCTCATCCGAATGGGTTTCAGCCTTTGTAGTTTCTAAAAAAAAGACAGGCGATATCAGGCTCTGTGCTGACTTTAGATCACTCAATAACAATATAATTGCTGATTGTCACCCATTGCCCAAGGTGCAAGAAATATTAGCATCTGTCACTGGGTCTAAGTATTCCTCTTTGATTGATCTCAAATCGGCATATCACCAAATCTGTTTATCTGAAGACTCAAAAGACCTCACAACTTTTGTCACACCATTTGGTGAATATAGATATGTGGGATTACCTTTTGGTTTAGCCTCAAAGGCTAGTGTTTTTCAAACATTGATGGATACCTTATTTGATAACATTAGTGGTGTAGACAAGTTCCAGTATGATATTTTGGTGCATGCCAGTACTATTCAACAACATAATGTCATATTAAATAAGGTGTTAAATATTCTGAAAGAGAGGGGCATGACTGTCTCTAAAAACAAATGTACATTTTTGAAGGCGAGCATTGAGTACTTAGGACATGTACTTAGCTTTGAAGGTATAAAACCAAAATATGATTTAGTTAAAGCTATAAGAGAGGCACCTAAATCCAAAAATCAAGATACACTAAAATTATTTATGGGACTAAGTTCATACTATGCACGCTTTATTTCTGGATATGCTGACAAAGTAGAACCATTGAGAAAATGATTGCGTAAAGGGGTCAAATATGATTGGTGTGAGGAACAAAATTTAGCATTCGAAGAAATAAAGAGATCTATTGCAGATGCTCCTGCTCTCTATCCCTATGATGCTAATTTAAAGAACATTATAACAGTTGATGCCAGTAACATAGGAATTGGAGCTGTGATTTGTCAAAAGAAAGGTGAACAAGAATATACCATTGCATTTATTTCTAGAGGGTTGAAGAACGCAGAAAAATGTTCTAGTACTATTGAACGAGAAACACTTGCATGCGTGTGGGCTGTTGAAAAGTTGAAAACTTATTTGTGGGGTAAGGAATTTGAATTAATCACAGATCATAAAGCACTAATTCATATGATGAATGGTTGTGGGAGAGGCAATAGCAAAGCATCATCTAGACTAGTGAGACTTTTGTCTAAATTGCAGGAGTTTAATTTTAAAATCAAGCACATTTCAGGTGGTATGAATTGTGGTGCAGACTGTTTATCATGCTTACCTATCACTGAAACAGAAGATATAGGTGTAGAAGATACTGAATGTGTAGTTGCACACATTGATGCCACCATCATGTGTGAAGGAAATGTCACAGAAAAAGAATGGTGGGAATCGCAAGATAAAGATAATACTTTGAAACTAGTCATAGAATATCTTACTGATAAATGGCCTCCTGTTAAAAATTTGAATCGCGACCTGAAAAGTTATCAACAAGTATCTGATGAATTAACAGTAGAAAATGATTGTCTTAAAAGACATGATCTTTTTGTTCCACCCTTTCAGTTGCGAAATAAATTAATTGTTCTAGCACATAAAGGGCATTCTGGATCAAGTGACACCAAGAAAACAAAAAAAACCTATTACTGGTGGCCAGGAATGAGCTTTGATGTGAACTCGTATGTTGACCATTGTGTTCAATGTATAAGAGCAGACAAGCAGTGGAAAATAAGCAAAAATGAAATGCAACTTGTTGAAATACCTAATGGACCATGGGTTAAAGTTGCAATTGACTTTTAAGGGCCATTCCAATTATTTAACAATGACTGCAGGTATCTTGTTGTTCTATCTGACTATTACTCAAAATGGATATCCTACGAATTTATTTCAAATATCACTACTGAAACTACAATTGATTTTCTTTTGAAACTATTTTCTATTGAAGGTCAACCTAAAAGTTTGGTATCAGACAATGGTACCCAACTAGGTTCTACAACAATGACTGATTTCTTAAAACAACTTGGTATAAAGCAGGAAAAACACCATTGTATAGCCCATCCTCTAATGGTCAAGTTCACCATGTGAACGAGTTCCTTAAGGAGGGTGTACAGTTAGCCATCGCATCCAACCTACCTGTAAAAGAATAAATCCATGAAAAGGTGAACAGTTATAATAATACTAAAAATTACATAACAAATAATTCTCCATTTTTCTTAATGCAAGGAAGAAATTGTAACACAACACTCACACCAAAACTAGGCAATTGGTTCAAACAGAACACTAATCATAAAGAAATTGTTGACAATGAAACTATTGTGCAACAAAGAATTGTTGAGAACCAGAAGGCTACTAAACGATACAGTGATGTGTTTAACAAGACAAAAAACAAACCGTTTGAGAAAGGGAATTGGGTCATCATTAAAAAATCGTACAAAGTACTAAAGGGGAATCTACTTACACTTCACCATATGTTGTTAAAGAAATCTCAAGAGGCGCAGTTTTCTTGGGAGAAAAAGGTTGGTGGAGCAAAAGCGACATTGTTAAACTAAAACCTGGCCAAGAAAAACTATTCACGAAGAAGGATGTACAAAGTGAGGAAAAATTAGATGAAAGTGTGTTGGGCCATGAGGAAGTGACTTCAAATGAATCTAGTTTCAATGTCAGCAATAGGAACTTTGGTGGTCGTACCTATTCTACTCCTACGTCCACACCATTTGGTGTAATTAACGGAACTAGTGATGAAGTTAATGTGGAACTTGATGTGCAAAAACTTGTGAAAGATGTTTCTAAACCTAACAGTAACACCGAGATGGTTAATTGTGATTTTGGCGTTGACATACCTAATGCTTGTTCTACTTTGAATGCTACACAAAGTTTATTTGGTAGAACAGTGAATTTACCTAAACATTTCGAAAATTGTATGTATTGATCTATTTTTTTCCTTTGTAAAAAAAGGGAGATGTTGTACCTGTAGCGTGTTTATTTCTTTTATTTCTATTGTCATTTGCGTGCCTCATTTGCATTCTTGCCTATTTAAACTATCATACTCCAAATGTTATGACATGTCATCATAGAACCTTCAAGCAATATTTATTTGATGTTATGGAATGTTGGGGCATTCTAGAATGCACTTCGGTCCCTAGTGGACTCTCTCTTTCCTTATGCCTGTGGGCTTTATAATTACTTCTTATTTAAATAAAAATCACTTTTCTATTTATTGTGCCGTCTCTTCTGACTTAACACACGCTTTAGCACTTACATGAGATAATCATATTTTCATGAACAAGTACTAGCACTTCTATTGTTTTCGATACATCGTATTTTTACACATTTGATCTCTATTTTAACCTTATTTCTAAGAGATCAAGTACCACGACTCGACAATGTTATTTAAAGGGATTTTACTTTTTTCCTATGTACACTCTTAGAATTGCAGCGATGGTACGTCATGCTACAGACATGAATGCGACATTCCTTCTTGTCTTAAATAGTGGAAAGTCCTATCCAGCCTTATCTTATTTGATATTCTCTGGAGTAGTTTTCGTGAAATGTGACTTTATTTCGAAGACCATCCATCTCTTGGAAAAGTCTCTCGGCTCAACCTTTTTTCAAAGTTACACCATCATCCAAGGTCGACTTCTGAATCAATTACATTGAATAGGTTTATTTTTTCTTTATAACTTTCGCATTTTTTCACAACATTCTATATTTTTTATCAAAACTTTGATATCGTTATTTTTAGTTTTTTGCTGATCAACCCAGTATAATCACTATCTTGGAATTTAGTCCGAATCGTAGGCTGCTTGGGCTCAAGTGCCTCATATACTAAACCCACAAGGTAATTTTACATACCATGATTTAAAGTACTTTAGACAGTGTTTGATTCCTTTTAGGTTAATATTATCTCATGGTTTATGTTTCAGCTATTCATCGTATTTCATAATCCATATTCATACATTCCATATTTATTTTACTTTGACCACTTCATCATCCGGTCTCGGTGAGCAACATTTTCCCTCCTTTAACCCACTTCTTATATCTAGGTCCACATGAGAGGATGAGTTTGGGGCACTTCTTTTCGCTCTGGCACATTTTTCTTCTCTAGGTCTTTTCACCATTCATGGTAAATCTTACCCTTCTCCTGACTGGGATTTAATGAGTAGTGTATCTGATTTTGTGACGGTAAATCTCTTCACGTTACTATTCTTTCTGCTTCTTCTATAATCACGGAGTAAGAAGGTTTTTAAATATGTATCGTATGTTAGTTTTAAATAATACTTAGTGTAAATTTGATCACTTTTTAGGCATAGGGTTCATTGTGGCTTTCCTGATGAAGGAGCTTTGTACACCGAACCGCGCCTAGACATTAAGAAGATTCATCATCAAACATTTAGCCACTTTATTGTATATATTTTTTGCTTTATTGTGTTTTTTTACTTTCCTTTGTCTTTTGTATTTTTTGTATAATTATAATCAGTTTATTCGATGATTGATTACTGTATATGATTATTTGTTCAGGAGATATGCACAGGTTTGTTGAATGTTTTCACTTTTGTTTATTTTGTTGGTTATATTATGATGTTATTGTCTCATACAAGTGTTTCCTAGAAATATTGTAGAATCTACAATGGTCATTTTAAATGAATTTGTATTAATAAAATGAATTTTAATTGATTTTGATTGTACACTGAGTCTATAAATATCATGCTTTTGTTTAACGAAGTCTCACATACCATAGAGACCGACAGTCGTCTAGGGATCTTTTTTCAATAATAGTACACGGAGCCTTCCACCAATATGGTCCTCTTTTCTTACAGCATAAATTTGAATGCTACCAATCTAAGATAACTTTGCGTACAGCCATTGCCAACCTTTCCACTGTCATCAGTTCAATAAAATACTAGCAGGTGGTTGTGTCTTTCTGCCCAACTCACCCAAGTCTGGAACTGTCTGTCACCTCTCTTAGCTCCATTAGTAATCTATTAGCTTTCATGAAAGCCCTAAAAACATGGCTCTACACTCCCTAGATTCTGGAGCCTCTCTTTTCTCTGATGCACACTATCGCCTGTTCCATGCAACAATCACTGCTAGGACACCTTCCCAGATAGCAGGCGCAGTTTATAAATTTAAATATTAATAATTTGTCTTGCCTACTAGTAATTCTTTTTAAAAGGACTTTTTTTGTTTACTAGACAAAAGTCAAAGCAAATGACCTAGTTAATGCTTGTTTATAAACATAATGTGAATGAAAAATGCCTTCCATAAATAGGTGAGCAGTATTTATATTTAGTTTTTGCATGCAGTGATACTTTTAGCAATGCCAGACCAATGGACTACTTTGCAACTATGCAGAAAGTTTTAAAAACCAAGCTTCAGTTAACGTCCAGCTACACAAAGTTTAAGGACCCCTTACTGGACACAGTGACCAAGACTCCACTTCAACACCTGGATTCAACATCTGCTTCTATCACGTCCAATCTTGAGACATTCAAACCCCAACAAATTGTATTAGGCCCATCGTTGGGGTGATCTTGATAGATCTTTACGGAAAAAAGAAACCTGCATAATTCAGAAATTTGATACCATTAATGCTGGGCTGAATGAACTGTAAGAAATCCACAATATACATACCTGCCTACAGTACAATCTTATTAGTTATAAAAACGTCTGTAACAGATTTTTCTCTTGACTTGATACAGCTTGTTTCCCCTTGGTGCGCAACCTTATATTGTCACCTTTCCCAGTTTGGTTTCAACAACAAAGCTTGACACAAAAATCTGAGGTGACACGGTGAGCCTCTTTTCCCCCTCCTGTCTCACATTTAAGGCCGGATAAATCATGAAAAGAACAAATGTTTCCAACACCAGAGATGACTTAGTGCACTCGAATTGTAAAGTACATGGTCCGCTGACACAGTACTGCCATGGGCTTTTCTGTTAAAAAACACAAATAAATTCACACTTCAATGCGACATGACTGAACAAAAAATGCTGACAAGCTCCTTCTTTTGAGTTACATGAGAACTCCAATTACCACCATGGATTTTGGGTGGAACCATGGCAAGGCAAATTTGGGAGCCCCTATCTATAACACATTTTAATTTTAGTACCGATTTCTTGCTAACTCGAGCCAGCATAATGCAAAAAAGAACAGAATATGCTACTCTTTAACAAGGCGACACAAAAAAGTTTAAATATGTTGTGCCCATGACCCCTAAAATCCTAGCAATTATATAGGGTAGAGAAACAGAGTCTGACGTAGAGGTAGGCAGAGAGGGAGAGAGTTTTAGATAAAAAAATAGAATAGGCAGGGGTTAAACGAACAAAAACAGAGAGAACAGGGGGGGAGGAGCTTCGCGCGATTCCAAGATGGACGCGTGAGCTAAGAGCTCCCGGGACCCCTTCCACCTCCGGCGACTATCCTGTCATCTATCCTGATTCTGACGACGGATATTTTTCATTGACGCCCTGCTGATGCCAGCGCTCTTTTCGGGACTTGTTTTGGCCGTCGCACGCTGAACTTACTGCGACCTGAACTTTGAGGCCTACCACGTATGCCAACCGGGGGCTCAAGTCCCCGAGGTACCCAGGTGGCAATCGAACAACAACGGCTGGTAGGCCACGCCCTCTGCCCTTGGTGTGCTTTCGGTTTCGTTTCTGCTCCTTGTGCCAGTCCACTTCCCGATTGGGGTTCTTACTCTGCAACTGCCAGTCTAGTGCTTGTGCTGTGCCCTTATTCACTCGCAATTCGGTGCCTGCCACGACGAAGGTTGTTTTGCCCGAGTTTCGCACTTCCAGTTGGAGTTTCTCCCCAGTCATGACGGGCAGGACAGTTGTCGAGAGACGCGGCGCTAGAGGTTTGTCCCGAGGGGGGCCCACCCACTCTCAGACTATTGATCGCTTTACTCGACCTAAGGGCTCCCCGGGCGGATCGAGTGGTGCCCTGGAGGAAGCTGGGGATGGTGCTCCTGATGACGAGGAGCCTACTCTGAAAGACGTGATGGGCGCCATTGCGAGTATTCAATCCAGTATGGGCCAGCAGTATGAAACCCTGGCTGCTAAAATAGACACAGTGGCGGTTGATGTTTCCCTCATCAGAGCGGACCTTGGGAAAACAAACGAGCGTGTCAAGTCTCTTGATCTTAAGACCGCTAGTCTGACCACGGATGTCTCGGACCTCCAGACCACGGTCCGTAATCTTCGGACCACTTGTGACCTATTTGCCAATCGGTTGGAGGATTTTGAGGGCCGGGCCAGGCGCAACAACGTCCGCATCGTTGGTGTCCCGGAGAATTCTGCCGATATGCCTGTTGATATCCTGGTGGAGGACCTTGTGTTGAAGCATCTTGCGGCGAAGGGCCTAAGTAAATGTTTTGCGGTCGAAAGGGCCCATCGTGTTCCGGGAGGCAAGCCGAAGCTGGGTGCCGCTCCACGGCCTATTATAGCTAGACTATTTAACTTTCGCGATAGAGACGCTATCCTGCAAGCATCGCGAACCACTGGGCCCATTAAATTTGAGAACGCTTCAATTAGTTTCTATCCGGACTTCACGCAAGCTGTCCAGAAACAGAGGATGGGCTTTACGGGCGTGAAGAGGCGCCTCAGGGACCTGGGACTGAAATATGCCATGCTTTTCCCGGCCCGCCTGAGAATCGAACATGCTGAGCGTGCCTTTTTCTTCGACCGCCCTGAGGTGGTGAGTGACTGGTTGGACACTTTGCCGAAGCGTACCGAGGGTCCGGAAGACTCGAGAGGAGCCGAGGGAGGCGTGGAGGACCAGGAGCAGTGAGTCTGCGTTGGCCAGCCGGAATGCATCGCAGGGGCTGCTGGACTGTGTTTTGAGTATTATGTGAATGCCCGGGGGTGTGGGGGGGTCTGAGGGATCTTCCTCCTCTGGGGATTTTTTTCTCTCTTTCTGTAGGTTAGTTTAATGGGGCGACAGGCACACTGCAAGTTGGGGTGGCTTTTGGGTCTACCGCAGGGGTGCAGGGTGGGGGGTTCGTTATTATTGGGTTCCTTGGGGGTGGGGGGGGGGGCCTTTTTCTTCTTGTTTGTTTCGAGGCTGTGCTCTGTTTTTCACTTGCTTTCACTTGACTGTTTCGAGGTGGGGGTGCGGTCGGTTTGCTTCAGGGATGGGGGGTAGGGGGCTTAGGGTTTTGAGCTGGAATGTCAATGGTCTTGGGGACAGGATAAAACGTGGGATTGTGCTGCAATACTTGAAGAGGTGCTCCCCGGATGTGGTCCTGCTTCAGGAGACCCATTTGGTGGGCAACACGTGCCACGCTTTGCACAGGAGAGGCTATCGTATGGTGGCGCACTCCGGCTTCACCTCGGGATCGAGAGGGGCTGGTATCCTGGTCAAGCATTCCCTTCCCTTGGAGGTGGATACCACACTGTTAGATGATAGGGGCCGCTATGCTGGCATTACCGGGAGATGGGAGGGGAAATTGATCTCCATACTGTCTATTTATGTTCCGCCTGGGCTGCAGTCTACTACGTTCGCTGACTTGGGCAAGGTCATTCTGGGCTTGCCCGAAGGCTTGCTTGTACTGGGCGGCGACTTCAATTCGGTGGCAAATGGTGAGAGTGATCGTAGCCCCCCCCGGCTCCTCCCTGCATCGCAGTTGTGGTTGGGGAAATTCCTTGATGCCTTTGGGTTGGCCGATTGTTGGAGGCAGCTGCACCCTGGCCAACTTCAGTATACCTTTCATTCGGGGGCTCACGGAAGTCTCTCGAGACTTGATTATATTGTCGTGCCTATGGTGCAGTTGGCCTCGGTGCGTGAAATCAGACACTTGGCTAGGGGGATCTCGGACCATTCCCCGTTATGGTTTCACTTAGACGTTTGTTTGGGGACGGGGGGCCGTATCGCCCCGATCAATCCGTGGCATTTCCAGAACCCTAGACTCAGATCCGAGGTGATCAAGTGTGTGGACTATTATTTTGCAGAAAATGAGGGATCTGTCTCCTCCCCTGTTTCATTGTGGGAGGCCTATAAGACGGTGATCCGAGGTCAGACCTTGTCCCTTGTGGCCGATGATAAACGGCGCAACCAAGAGGAGGTGGTGAGTTTGGAATCTGAGATTGCGGTGCTTGAGGGGCGATTGGAGGCTGGAGTGACGCCTGAGATTCTGCATGTTTTGGCTCTTAAGCAAACTGAATACAGGGCACTTGTGACTGCTGCTGCTGAGGTGATGCATCGCATGCAGCAAGGGCGACTTTACGATGTGGGTGATAAGGCCGGGAAGTTGATTGCGTGGCTGGACAGGAGAGACAGATTGAATCGTGTGGTGCCAGTGATTGAGAGAGATGGAGTGCGAGTCGTGGACCCGGTGGAGATAGTTGAGGTGTTTGCTCAGCATTTTCGGGTCGTTTATGCCCCGGTTTCGGGCCTCCCGGAGGAGGACTCGTGCTTGTTACTTCGCGACCTTGCGCTGCCCTGTCTCTCGGAGTCTGACGGGGTGTTAATGGAGGCTGATTTTTCCGCTGATGAGGTTGCGCTTGCCATTCGCTCCCTTCGTTCGGAGAAGGCTTCGGGCCCTAATGGTATACCGGTTGAGTTGTATAAGTTGTGTCCAGACAAAATGGCGCCGTATTTGCTGCGTATGTTTGCGGCCTCGCGAGATCTTGGCTCTCTTCCCGGGGACCAGAGGCTGGCTTCCATCGTGGTCATTCATAAAGATGGTAAGCCCCGCGAGCGTTGCTCATCGTATCGTCCAATCTCCCTTCTGAACGCTGAACCTAAGATATTGGCAAAAATACTGGCAAATCGACTGGTCACGGTGATCAGCGGACTGGTTCACCCAGATCAGTCCGGTTTTATCCCCCAGCGTAATACTGCTCTCAATCTTCGCCGTCTGCATGGCGTCATCGCGAGGGCGGGATCTCTTCGTGAGTCGGCCATCTTGGTTTCTCTTGATGCTTCGATGGCCTTTGACACGGTTGAGTGGCCGTATTTGTGGGCCACCCTCGCCAAGTTCGGTTTTGGCCCTAAATTCATCACCTGGGTTAAACTCCTGTATGAACAGCCGCTTGCGCAGGTGGTGGTTAATGGCAGAGCCTCGGCGCCCTTCGCCCTCGGGCGTGGCACGAGGCAGGGCTGTCCTTTGTCGCCGTTGTTATTTGCGCTTGCGCTTGAACCGCTGGCCGCCTGGCTTCGGTGGGAACCCTCTCTAAAAGGTATTCGTTGGTCTCCGGATTTTGAAGACCGAGTCTCTCTCTATGCCGATGACATCCTGTTATATCTGACGTCCCCCCGCAAATCGCTGGGAGTTCTCATTGACGTATTGCGCTCTTTTGGCCGCAACTCCGGGTTGGTTATCAATTGGTCTAAATCCTGTATCTTTCCGCTTACTAGTGACCCTCTTTCTCTGCCCCGAATTTGTCCGATCCCGGTCTGCACTGATGGTTTCAAATATTTGGGGATTTATATTTCACTTGACCCTGTGCTGCGTTATGATCGGAATTTGCTGCCTCCGCTCGCTCGGCTCCGGTCGGACGTTGCGGTGTGGTGTAATCTGCCCCTATCCCCCTTGGGACGTGCGGCATTGTTCAAAATGATGTCCCTTCCCCGGTTCTTGTATGCCGTCCAAAACACGCTAGATTTGGTGCCGGCTGACTATTTTCGTGAAATAGAGTGCCTCCAGAGGAAGCTGGTGTGGGCTGGTCGGCCCCGTATAGCATTGGCCAAACTCACGCTACCCTGGTATGACGGGGGCATCGCGTTACCTGACATACGACGATACTATTGGGCATCCCAGTTGAGTGCCGTGAACCATGCTATGTATGGTCCTGTCCCGAATCCGGCTTTTGAAATGGACCGATGGCTTTTACCTGGGGGGGATTACTATAGGGCATTTTACTCTAGGAGTGCTAGGAGGAACTTGACGGGTCCCACGGCAGTGGCGGTGCGGGTTTGGAGCAGCGCGACCGCGGCTACCGGGTGGACAGATAGGCTTACCAGGGCGACCCCTTTATTTGCTGCGGAGAGGCTGGGTGAACTATGGACGTCAAAGGGGTTCGATAGATGGGATCTCATCGGGATTAGTAAATTGAGCGATCTTTGGGTTAAGGATAGAGTGAAGACCTTTGCGGAACTACAGCAGGAGTATGGTCTGCATGACTCGGAATTTTTTCGATATCTTCAGGTTCGCCACGCCGTTGGGTCGGTTTTTCCGGCCGGTTCTGATATTCCGGAGAGTTCCCCCCTGGAGGATAGGGTCATGTTCCGGACAGCACTATTTCTCTTATTTATAAAAAACTCATTAATGTTCGATCGGACTTGCTGGTCCATTTGCGTGACGCCTGGACTGCCGATGGGCTGGAGCTAGACGATGAAGATTGGCAGGCTGCGGTGTCCTCTCCTAAAGAGGTCGCGATTCTGGCGCGCTTGCGACTTGTTCAGCTGAAAGTCCTGCACCGTGTCTATGTCACTGGTCCTCGACTGATGCGTATGGGTTTTTCTGATGATGGACTGTGTCGGCGGGGTTGTGGTATGCTTGCTACTTTCCTTCATATTGTATGGGAGTGCCCAGTGGTTGAGTCCTTCTGGAGGGGAGTGCATGAAGTGATGAATGAAGTCACGAATGTTCGACTGATACCTGAACCTAGGCGCTGTCTCTTGAATGTGTGGGAACCGACCGACTGTAATGTCGCTCAGACTCAATGGGTGACTCTAGGCAACATGATCGCAAAGAGGGACATTGCGCAGTTATGGGGGTCTCATAGGGCTCCCTTGGTCTCTGGATGGGAAGACAACATGGACTGGTGCATGTTCAGAGAGAAAATTGTCTACCTTTCCCGTGGCAGGCCCCAAAAGTGGGGTAGGATATGGAACCAGTGGAATGCATTCCGTGGGGACATCTGTGTACCCCCCTTCATAGATCCCCCTGATACTCCTTGTTCCCCTTGACTGTACACTCCGGCTCCCACATGTACAGATTTATCGATATTTTCACCGGCTCTGGGCTCCCGTTCTGTCCCTCCCTCCCTTTCTTTTTCCTGTCCTGTACCATCTCCTGTCTCCCTTATTGTTTCCTGACCGCCTCCTCCTGCCACACACGAAACGACCATCATGATCGGAGTGCAGCCTTGTTTCTTTTGTTGTTTGAATGTTATAAAATGAAACCGCTCGTATCCTGTCGTTTGGAACTTAACGATCTTCTTACCGTGGCTGCCGGACCCCTGGTTGTCGGCTGATGAGCTGTGTATTATGTTATACCTTGTGATGTTTTCCTGGCCGGCCCGTAGGGTTGTAGGCGAGAATCTGTACTTCCATAATTTTGCTAATAAAGGTTTTTTCAAAAAAAAAAAAAAAAAAAAACAGAGAGAACATTCTCTTTCTTAGGGAGCCCCTTGAAAGGTGGAAGCCCTAGGCAATTGCCCACTTTGCCCATGCGTCAAAACACTTCTGATTGCCACAATCTTTTGAGCTAGATGAGAGACATTATTAAGTGGCAACGGCCACCATGAACTAACAAACAGCCCTCTGCAGACACATGACTCCTACCATGCCTCTGACGGAAAGTGCCCCCTAAAACCACTGACTTCACACATGCCAGAATCTAGGATTCAACCCCCAATACAGGTATATGCTTTTTGAGTCAAAGCCTCCTTAATAGGAAGTTTTTGTTTTCCTCTATACTCAACTCTTTTTCCATTCCAGCCTTGCCTTTCTGTGGAAACAACTCTGGGTTTTCCAATCAAACAGTTATGCTCACGTTAGGGTGCTTTTTTGCTTGCTAAAACCATCATTTTATATCAATAACCTGGCTCAAACTACAATTGGTCCTTCAGTGTAAACGGTTGACAATTAACAATAGCCAACATACAAAAAGATACTTATTGCACAGAATGGGTGATGACACCGCTCAAGACTGTAGAGCTAAGTTCTTGAGACCTATTCTACCTATACCTTACTTTCTTGCGTCCCCTACTGGTGCAACATACATGCAGCCATGACAAATGAAGTCTTGCAATCCTTAAAAAGTGTGCCTCTTTTCCTCAATTCCACCCCCATCTAGAACATGTGGCAAGACTTTTTCATAACTTACAATTCCCCCTCCTCTTCCCGTTCAGAATCATTACTGTACCGGCAAGAATCACTGTTGGCCCCGGACATGGGCCACCCCCAGCTCCTGGCCATCCGATGAATCTGCCGTGAATAGGGAGCGCGAGCTGATCCATCGCTCCACTCCGCCCGACCTGAAAATAGCGGCTCAGCCAGGACTGCCCACAAGGAAACTCCCGTCTGCAACCACCCTGAGGGCATCCTGAAGGAGGCTCAGGTGAGTCACGTCCTGCCGCGAGCACCGGAGATCACCTCCCGTCCCTGGCCTCTCACTTAGCCCTCCTTTGCAGAACTGGAACGCTAAAGACCCATTACCCCGCACCCTCCTGACTCCAAAATGGCCGCTTAACCAGGACCGACGTAAACAAACCACAAGTAAATACTCTGTCATTGCATCTCACAACGGTCACTCTCAAAGCCCCCGCGATATCCTCGGACTGCCTCCCTCTCCCGCTCCCCCAACAAGGTCATCTATAGTACATGTGGGAAAAAGGAGCGCAACCTCATTCCTCGCTCCGCAACGCCTGACCCAAAATGGAGGTCTAGGCAGGAGAGAAACCACAAAACCCATCAAAAACCCTCTGCTCCAAGTAATCAGCGCCATCCCGAAGTGGGCACAGTAAACTCTTGACACAGTGAATGCAAAGTCCAGAGCACACGTAAAGCTAGTAACAAGGTCCTTAAAATGCAAGAACATGGGTAAGAAAACAAGATCGACAAAACATTCGTTAATGCTTAAAGTTTTATAGGTGGTTGTGGTCCTCCTTCAAGAGGAGATCCAAAGAGAAAACTAGCCGACACATGTTTCGTCAGAGGGGCAGTTACCCGTGACTCTTCAGGGCTGAGGGTGATACAAAAGAAAATGGTACAAAACATGGTAAAGAAACATAAGGTAATGGTAAGTTAAATTATTGAAATTGTGGGAGGAAATAAACACCTCCATGTGAGTGGAAACCTTATCAGAGAAAAGTGTAAAGGGCAACAAAAGTGAAATACAAAAAATAGCTAGAAAGTATCCACAGTGTGTGTGTACATCCTTATTTGCCAGCTGTCTGGCAGAACATAATTTGCGACAATAGTGGTAGAAAAACAATGGAAATCCGCGCAAACAAATGCGAAGCAATGGGACAATAGTGTGAGAGAGAGAAAAACGGAAAGAAAAAGGTGCAAAAGAATGTTATTTGAGCATTAATGTTTAAACCTGTCTACATCTTGTCCTGCTGTTAATGACGCAATGGTCCTAAACATTGGATTCCAAATCGCCGAAAAAGTGAGTGACGTGAGTGGGTGATCTCAAATGAAAAAGACGTCAAAACATTTACGTACTTACATTATCACAGTATTTAAGGAAGAACACACTATTAATAAAAGGCAATGGCAACAAATTGTAATTGATAACAGCGCATTATGAGTCCAACAGTGTTAACCTTAAAGAAGTAGGAGACAAAAAGCAAAAATACCACTAAACAGCACAAAATGTGCTTCACACTGTCCATTAATAATGAGAAGCCTCAACCTTCCTTTTAGATTGAATGCGATTCCGTTTCTTAATACAAATTATTCATAGACCATCAATACTTGTCTGAACCAAAATGTTACGCCCAAAGTTAAGAATTCCAGCCATTGTAGCCGTTGTCCAACTCGTAAAGGATTTTAGGAGAATAAGAGGTAGAGCTGAAAAAAAGGGGTAAAGATAGAGATCATTGTAAGTACGTGAATTCCAATGATTGGTAAAATACCTGAAAGCGTCTCTATGGAGCAGTATCTGTGGGAGTACCTAAAAAGGAAACTAATGAGTGTAAACGAAAGAAATCTCTTCGGAGCTGCTAAATCAAATGGGGGAAATTACCAAAATGTAAAAAGACACGTACCGGGGACCGGTGATAATTC
Organism: Lissotriton helveticus; assembly: GCF_964261635.1. Taxonomy (NCBI): domain Eukaryota; kingdom Metazoa; phylum Chordata; class Amphibia; order Caudata; family Salamandridae; genus Lissotriton; species Lissotriton helveticus. The sequence goes on from NC_136068.1 coordinate 1,310,624,009, forward strand.
CAAACCGGTCCTAATCGGGGTTTGCGGTTGCGAAAACGGTGGGTTAGCTGAAATCGTGTTGTGTAGTCTGGTGCAAAATTTATGTTAGAAAGGACGAAAGGGTGAGGTCCAATCATTGGAATTTACGTACTTACAATGATCTCTATGTTTACCCCTTTTTTCTGCTCTACCTCTTATTCTCCTAAAATACTTTACGAGTTGGACAACGGCTACAATGGCTGGGATTCTTAACTTTGGGTGTAACATTTTGGTTCCGACAAGTATTGATGGTCTATGAATAATTTGTATTAACAAATGGAATCGCATTCAATCTAAAAGGAAGGTTGAGGCTTCTCATTATTAATGGACAGTGTAAAGCGCATTTAGTGCTGTTTAGTGGTATTTTTGCTTTTTGTCTCCTACTTCTTTAAGGTTAACACTTTTGGACTTATAATGCGCTGTTATCAATTACAATTTGTTGCCATTATCTTTTATTAATAGCGTGTTCTTCCTTAGATACTGTGATAATGTAAATACGTAAATGTTTTGTTGTCTTTCTCATTTGAGATCACCCACTTCACGTCACTCACTTTTTCGGCGATTTGGAAACCAATGTTTAGGACCATTGCTTCATTAACAGCGGGACAAGATTTAGACAGGTTTAAACATTAATGCTCAAATAACATACTTTTGAGCCTTTTTCTTTCAGTTTTTCTCTCTCTCACACTATTGTCCCATTGCTTCGCATTTGTTTGTGCAGATTTCATTGTTTTTCTACCACAATTGTCGCAAATTATGTTCTGCCAGACAGCTGGCAAATAAGGATGTACACACACACTGTGGATACTTTCTAGCTATTTTTTGTGTTCCACTTTTGTTGCCCTTTACACTTTTCTTTGATAAGGTTTCCACTCACATGGAGGTGTTTTTTCCTACCACAATTTCAATAATTTAACTTACCATTACCTTATGTTTCTTTACCATGTTTTGTACCCTGCTCTTTTATATCAACCCCAGCCCTGAAGAGTCATGGGTAACTGCCCCTCTGACGAAACACGTGTCGGCTGGTTTTCTCTTTGGATCTCCTCTTGAAGGAGGACCGCAACCACCTATTAAACTTTAAGCATTAACAAATGTTTTGTCGATCTTGTTTTCTTACTAATGTTCTTGCATTTTAAGGACCTTGCTACTTATACAGTTATTAGCTTTACCTGTGATCTGGACTTTGCATTCACATTTTATAGGGTGGTTCTCTGAGCCACTCTGTCTCCGGGGTTTTGGGTTTCCCCTGACCAAGCAGCAACGTTTCTACTTCAGCATCTTTAATCTACCTTCACCGTTACCTGATGTGCACCACACACTTCTGAACACTAAAACCCCTCTCAGAAACTTTAAACTCTTGACACAGTACAGTAAACTCTCGACCTCTCCAGAGCCCAGGGATCCGCCTCTCACACCCGGACCTCAGGAAATCCTATTGTTGAGCCACAACGTTACTGTTCTGCTGCCCTATATTCACTTGACCCCAAAATGGCCGCTCACCCTGGTCGGGGCCAAAGAATGGAAATGTAAACAAATCACGCGGGCACAGGTAATTCCCTCCCACAGTATAGCGGACACACAGGAGCCCCCCCGAATATACACACACCACTCCCTTAGATTTGGTCCTATAAGGGCTCACAGCCTCCGTGGGTCTGGATTAGGGCTGCAGTCATTCCTGTGACACCTTGCTGTCTGTGAGCCCCCGGGAGCCTCGACCCACCCTAATCCGGCTCTTGACGAATTGGAATCCTCAGACAACTTGACTAAAACCCTCAGCAAAGCCCTGTAGTGCCGGCCCAAAAATTGGCCTCCTCACTCTCATTGGGGATCTCCGCTTAAGGGAGCACAGACTGCCAAGACCGCCAAAGATTGACAAGTTGACTCTAGGTAACCCATAAAACAGCGCTACAACCTTCTTGGGTCCTCACAACACCCGATTGCGCCACTGAACCCCCCTCCCCGGCTCCCTCCCATTCACCTCGCTCCTGAGAACCCCCCTCTCAAACTTAACCTCTCCCCTTAAACTCTTGCCGCATAACTCGTAATTCTCTACTGCCGGTCGATTAATAACACTCCCCCACTCTCCTCCAGAAACTAAGCTGACTCTGTCTCCCCTCCTCCCAACTCTCTCCCTGCCCCGTTAAAACATGTTGCAGCAGTCTATCAACCCATTGCATACAGAGCGATCTGCCACCGCTAGCAGTCCCATCCGTAGCCATTACCCTACCCGGCCGCTGTGCTATTAGATCTAACCTTCCCCTAAAGGGATTAGCCCCACCGAAATCTTAGTCACAATGCCCCTTACCACGACAACCCCCTCCAACCCCCTCTCCTCACCCTACATAAAGCGGCACGGCCCGAATTCCTTCTCGATCTCCCTCCCCCCCACCCTCGCACCCAAAGCGAAAAAAAAAACTAAAACACAAACTGATCAGGCAATTCTCTGAATCCCTTTTCGCTGACATATATCACTGCTCCAACAAAGGCCTAGTAGAAATGGACCTAATCTTTCACACAGAAAGACCCGGCAATTGGAATTCCATCCCGAGAGCTCAACTCCACATCATCAAAACCACCAAGACTCCCCATAGTTGCAAACTATCATTCACTACCCCCAACCACCTGCCACACTATGGGAACACCTCTGTGACCATCTACTCCAATGGCACAGTCCTGATCCAAGCCAACGATGCCAACCTTGAGGCTTTTGATCTCCTCTTCCCCTCTCTACGGACTCACAGCACCCATGCACAGCCCTCCCTACCAACACTCCCTCCCCACCCGGGCAACCAGTCCCCCCAAAAGAACACCCCCATTCCGCCTCCCGCTATCACAATCACCTACGCTCCTCCTCTAACCATTGCCAATTCTTCCACCACCAAGTACACAGCACCTCCTCCTCTACTATTTCATCCTCTGGAACAACCCCCTGTGCAGACCCCACCCCAAACACAACTGGCTGACCTCATTACTCATCCCAAGTCTCCTAATCACCGACCTAGACCCGCCTGCAATAAAAAACAACTACCATAACACGACCCCCCTCAACCTACGCCTTATACCTTAACCCAAACTGACAACACAACCACCACCAGAAGACAACACAACATTGTCAGCTCCTCTCCTCACCGAGGCGCTCCTATCCAGAACCAACCCACCTCCCCTCAAGAAGTCTATCCCATATTGAAAGCCAAGTTGCCATTATTATACAGGGCTTGATTCACATCCTAACCAACCTCGCGACACTCCATAATCCCCCCTTAAACTCTCACCCTACTCCCATCTCCCCCATCCTCAATCACCCGACGCTTCCCAAGGCCCCGCTCCCTAGCCAGTCCCCGTGCCCTTCCTCGATCCATGCCCCGAGAACGAATAGAACTCTGGAAGCCATGTCCCCTGAAGAAGCAACCGAGTTAGACTCCTCATACACTTCCCCCTCCTCTCAAATCCTGCAATACAACATTCAGGTAATCACCGGATTCAGAAATTAACACTCCTTCCCGAAACCCCCTAGACCCCCTGCCTCCCTCATCAACATCCCTACTGCGTCTCTAATAACTGAACCAAAAAAAGAGACCCCCGTACTAACTGAATGCTCATAAACTGCAGATCAGCCATGAAACATGCCACAGAGCCCGCAGAATCCATCCTTAACCATGACATGGATATAGCCTTCATCGCTGAGACCTGGTTTAATGATTCCTTCCCCCCTATTGTCGATATCATCATACCCCCGGGTTTCTCTATCATCTACAAAGATAGAAGAGACCAAAAAGGCAGAGGCTTGGCAATCATCCACAATAACAACTTGTCAGTGACCGAAATAGATACCTTCAATTACAACTCCTTTGAATGCCTAACTGTCAACATCAAAACCACTAACAACAATCTACTACACTGTCACCTCCTGTATCATCCCCCAGGCGACACCTTCACGTTCACGGAACATCTATCCGACTTGATCGCCCACTGCTCTCTCCGAGATAACACCAACCTAATTCTGGGTGACCTCAACCTCCATTGGAATGATAAAAACAGCATTCCAGTACAAAACCTGAACGAGCGATTACATTCCAACAACCTTATGCAGCACTGCTCAAAGGAAACTCACGACAAAGGGGCAATCCTGGATGCCATCATCGCCCAACACGACGCAATTACTATATACCACGTTCTTCCGGTCGACTGGTCAGACCACCACCTAATCCTATTCCACATCTTGCAACCGGTCATGTGTCATCCCCCCCTCACAGACCCCACCACATAAATTGTAAATAAATGTAAATGTGCTGGACTTGTAAAGCGCACAGCTGCCCGTAAGCGTCCCGGCGCTTGCTTAGGGAACCCGTCCTGGTATTCCCCTGTGAGAAACCCCGGCAGGGTGTCCACAAGGTGAAAGCCAGGCATCCCGCTGCGAGGGGCCGTAGTGGAGATTAAGCAAGCTATTGCCCAGAGTCGCAGAGTGTGACCCCGTGAGTTGAGTAGGCACCAGAGCAAGAATTGTCGAGTCTGTGGAATTTTGAGCCCGAGACCCGCCGAGGCGGGGAATCGAACCCTGGTCCACGGTTGATTTCAGCTTCCGGGTCTGCCGCCTCTAACCACTGAGCCACGCTTCACCACATGGTCTAGAAACCTAACCCAGATAAAAACAGCCAACTTAGAAGAAAAAATAAGCACCCTCCTTCCCTTCTTCCCGGACGGCCTCTCAGTTACAGAACTCACATCCCACTACAACACAACCATGTCGTCCATCTTAGATCAACTAGCTCCAATGAAACTGAAAAAAACCAGGAATATCCCCTCCAGATCCTGGTTCAACAAGGACATCAACGAGGAAAGGAGGCAACTTAGAGCCACAGAACGTCTCTGGAGAAAGAATCCCTCCTCCAGCCTCTGCGAGGAACCCAAATCAGCAAGAAGAGAGTACAAAAAATGTATCAATAATCAAAGAAACAACTTTTTCTGCAATGCGCTGGACAAGGCAAAAAACAGACCAAAAGAACTCTTTAGCATCATCAAAAAACAAACATCCAAGCTGTCTTCTGCCCATGTTCAGGCCTCTAAAGAACTATGTGACAGCTTCGCCAACTTCTTTAATGACAAAATCGCCAAAATTGAACTATCACTTGAAATCAACCCCCATCCTGCCAACAAAAACTCTCCCCCAGCAATCAAAACTACCTCTACAGGACGACCCACAAAAACCAGGACATTCTTCGACCCCATACCTGAAGCTGAAATCCTCAGTTTAATCTCCTCCGCCAAGCCCTCATCCCACATCCTCTACCCTATACCCTCCCAAATGACCAAAAAGCTGAAACTCTCCCTTGCACCACTTTGGAGTGAAATCATAAACAGCTCCCTAAAAACCGGCATCATACCAGATTGCCTCAAAGTCGGCCAAGTCACACCACTTCTGAAGAAGCCAGGCCTAGACACGAACGACCTGAACAATTTCAGATCTGTCTTCAATATTCCCTTCCTAGCCAAAATCCTCGTAAAATGCATTCTCCGACAACTGAACCAACACATTGACAATATCAATCTACTGGACAAACACCAATCAGGCTTTAGAAAAGGCTGCAGCACCGAAACTGCAATCCTCAACATGGTGGATGAAATCCTAAACTCCCTTGACTTCCACCATTGCTGCCTACTCATCCTCCTTGACCTCTCAGCAGCCTTTGACACGGTGGATCACAGTCTCCTCATCAAGGCTCTCAAAGACCGGGTAGGTGCTGACGAGATGGTCCTTCAGTGGTTCTCCTCCTTCTTTCAAAATCGCTCCCAAAGGGTAAAAATCAAATCCTTTACATCCGACCTTCTCCCCGTTAACACAGGGGTCCCCCAAGGATCCGTTCTCTCCCCTCAATTGTTCAACATATATAAGGAACCCCTCACCACCATTTTGAAAAAAGCCAACATCCCCTTCCATCTATATGCAGATGACACCCAGATCTACCTGGAAACCTCGTCCTTTAATGACATTATAAGACTCAACAATACTCTCAGAGAAGTTCAAGAATGGCTATCAGCAAACCACCTTAAACTCAATCATGGAAAAAAAGAAATCCTCCTCATATCCAACAAGGAAGAAAACCCGCAAATCGTTGATTGGCTGAAAGAAATCGATGCTCTCAATGGTAATCTCACCTTGGCAAACTCGGTAAAATCACTCAGAATCACCCTTGACCACAAACTAACCATGACCAACCACATCAAGAATTCCGCAAAGAGTGTCTTCCTCAATATGAAGCTTCTCAATAAAATCAAACCCCACATTCCACCCATGGACCTCAAACAAGCCCCCAATCACTGGTCTTGTCTAGAATGGACTATGGGAACGCAGCCCACTCTGGTACGGCTCTCTCCCATCTAGCGCCACTCAACACAACCCACAATGCAGCTGCCAGAATGGTCACCGGAGTCAAAAAATATGACCACATATCTCCCGCACTCAGAGAACTAAAATGGCTCCCAGTGGAATTGCATGCAAGCTTCAGAACTGCCTGCCTCACGCACAAAGCCCTGCACACTAGGAAACCAGAATACCGAGCTTCTAAACTTAAGAAATCCGGCCAGTCTAGAAGCCTCAGGAGTTCCAACTCCCTCCTACTCATCCCCCTGAAAACGCGCAAACAAAAAACGGCTGCCCGCTCCTTTGCAGGAAACGCACCCAGAATCTGGAACTCCATCCCTGTAGACATCAGAACCATCCCCTCCTTTCCAAAATTCAAAAGTCTCCTAAAAGTCCTTTACCTCAACCGCGCCTTCCAGAACGGAAATCCATGACTCACAAGCCTCCACACGGCAGCAACCAGGCAATACGCATCCACTGCCTACCTCTTCTCCTCTCCCCAACCCAGCGCCTTGGTTCACCAATGCTCGGAGAAAGACTAAGCCTAAAAAACCTTCTCCATGCACCGAGATTACCTTTGGACCTCTCTACATCAATGGCACACCACGGACCCCTAGACCTCTCTACCTCAATGGCGCACCTCGGCCGCTCTGTCCAAATTGAAACTTTTGAACACTTATGAATATGTTTATTTTATTCCGTACCCTGTATTTGATTTCTCTCCCTCCTGCTGCTAAGCGCTCCAATACCTTCGGGTCTGGCTAGCGCTATTGAAAACGTCTTAAATAAAAATAAATACATTTCTGTCAAGGAAATTAGAAGCCAAAATGGCCTAGACGCTTGGTGATTAGATTATGGCCCTTTCAACCCAACTGAAAATTAGGGACACCGGCCCGAAGAACATTATTTGATGCATATCTTAGACACTGGACAGTTGTAGTGGGAAATAGAGACTTACTGATTAAAATATAAAAAGTACATCCCTACTGTTGTACCATCAGAAATTGGATGTGAGTTTAATATTCCGTATAATAGGAATTAATGTAAATGACCGATAATAGATAATGATTCTTGTATAGTACAAAGGTATTTTTTATTTTTTCTCTATTTAATATCTATCGACAATCTTTACTCACATAATATTTACTGGTGTCTGACTACACGCACTTTCTTTTTTTATTGAAGAATATTTAATACACTGTCTTTATACATTGCTTATATATGCTCTTCTAACTGTTGAAATGTGAATGCTTGCACAACTGTTACGATAAATAATATTTAAATTTTTATCATGCAATACAACAGATTGAAGTATGAAAATAACTTAAAATTTTGCAGAATGGACATTAAAATTCTTTGTTAACTTGTGGTCCTGCTCCTTTTTAGGTCGAGCATTCAAGACCTGTTGTAACTTCTCTTGTGTGCTTAAAGCCGTCCCTCTGCCTTCGATTTGTTTGTTTCAGTGTCCTTTAAAAATCCTTGCTTGTTAGTTATCTGTCCTGCCGCTTTGTCCCTCCTTTTTCCCTTCTTTTCCATCCATGCTGCAGGGACTAAGTACTGTCTCATTACGCATGGTTCTACATCTGTTTTTAGGGGCACTACATTTTTCTTGGTATCCTACTCTGTTGCGGTTTGCTTGTGTTCAGCTTTGGTGCCAGAGCTGCTTAGATTTAAGTATAGAATTTCTCCATCCCACCTCCTCTTAATGCTACTGCCTCCCATACCATGCCTCCCGCTCTCTTGGCTGTATTTGTTTAGCCATTCTGCAATTTTCTATGTCAATCATCCATTGGGCTTTTTTTGGTATGGTATTGCTTTGTATGGGCTTTTTTTCAAGGGGGATTGGCCTTGTTTTTCACTCTCCCGAGTGCTGATAAAAGCGTATCCAGCACTGGCAATGGCCAAAAGGAATTAAGATGCTATTAAATGGCAGCTCCCATAAAAAGGTGCAATAGTCTTAGTGCTCGGCGTGAAGATGGTGCGGTCCTGCTCTGCTTACGGTCACAGCAACAGGTAAAACAAGAAGAAGCCCATCTTTTTCCACAAGTAAGAAAACATTTTTGCTCAAGTGCTTTGAGATACTGTTTGATTTCTAATTAGGGTTAATAATGACTATGATGTATCTGTAGTGTAATGTCCTAATGTAAGTTTTCTGCTTATTTTGCTGTCATATTCAGGCCCATGTGCTTTCTTCCAGGTGACTTGATACCACTTAAACATGGCTGCCCTTGTCATGGTCTTTCCTTTTCCTTTTTTCAGCCTACAAGCTGCACACATGCGCAGAACATTCCCTCTTAGAGACACCGTCCGCCAGTGTTGCCAGATTGGGCTATTTCCCGCACAATTGGGCGCCATTTTTTCAATTTGTGCGGGAAAAACCCATGCCTGGCAGGGGGCTACTTTTTGGGCTGGTATTAAGCGTGTGTGCACTTTTTTCTGGTTTGGGTGGGCGCCAACTACGATGAGGCCGTGGCGTGCGCCTATCACAGTGGAGCAGAAGGTCCGGTGACAAATGAGTGCGCAGCACGCGCTGACATCAGAGCAGCACAATGCTATTCATTGGCGGAGGACCCAGGACCACCCACACTCATGTGAATTGTGAAGTGCAGGCTGCAGCCAAGAAGACACACCTTGCTTCGTAGTATCAATGCAAGTCCCCACTCCCCAGGGCTGTCAATCTTGTAGTGCGGGAAATCGCTACCAATGATTGACAGCCCTGCGCGCGGCGCTGCCTGTTCCTGAAAATGCTGGTCGGGGGTGACACACGTGCTCTCTCTTTCGGCGGTTGTTCAGGTGGAGCGTGTACAGAGGAGCGAGGCTTCAGTCTGGAAGAGCGCAGGTAAGAGCTCACCATCACAATGCCGGGTGGTGCTCTGCACGGTACGTCCTTGCTGCACATCTAGTTGTCACAGGACGACTTCCCAACTGGTTCTCAGGACTCCAACACAGACTTCTTGGGTGCTGCCTCACTGTTTTGAAACTCGCTAACAGCAGACCTGAGAGCAAAACCCACTCCAGCATCCTTTCAAAAACACAAAAAATCCCATCTATGTTTGTCTAAGGATATCAGCCGTTCACTGCCAAATTCTAATACTTGGGGCTCTACTCTTCTCTTTCAATGAATACCTGCCTGTTGATTATTACTTTCAGATTCAGAAGTTGTCCTTTTCATTGTGCTTAATGATAAAAACTGGTCACCATGTTAATCTATCCTAGGATGATGATATTGTTCACTGTATACTTAATTGTTCCCTATATAACTTTTGGTGCTTTGCTATATAAAAATTGACAAATACATTACTTATTCTTTTAAGCATTAGAGAATCTATGCAAGATGACTGAAAAACACACAGTTAAAAGTTCAGTTATTGTTCTGGCTCCAATGCGTTAAACCCATCAGGGGTAACAAGCGCTTTATAAATATAAACCTTTTTTCCTCCTCTACCCTTCTGCTATCCTTCTGAATTCAAATAACTGACTAACCTACCCACCACTTAAAATGTACTTACATGTTTAACTATACTAATTCAACACTAATCCTCTATGGGTCCCGGAGTAGTGTGCTACTCGCCGAAAAAGCGATTTGACGCCTCGTCAAGGGTAGTAAGCACTATATAAACACAATTACAATCCCTTACCATAGTTACCCTGTCGGATGCCTCTCATATCCCTGCCAAAGAGACCCTTACTTAAGCGTCTCTCTTCCTCACACTCTGTCATTTCTAGATTCCCTTCTCCAAGAGTCATCCTCCTCTTCCAACGTCCCCTACTGTTTGTTAGTTCTAGTGTAGATCCATGCTTGAAATGGTCCACAAAGTGATGAATGAAATGCTTGAATTAATCCAGTCACACGTTTTTTTGCTCACTGTGCCACCTCAGTTTCGACCCAGCCATATACAAATCCATGTTTCACACACGGATCCTCATGGGAACAGTCCAACCCAAACTGTCTGGCCAGTTCCTCCCTGAACCGGAACCCAAGCAACCTAGGAGAAGTCTCGGCCTAGTTAGGACTCTTCAGCCAGGTATTGCGTGGTTCAAGGGAGCCTGGGATGAGCATCACACCTTTTAGCAAATATTGGAAGTCTTGTGATGTACTGTTGATTTATTATTCCATACACATAAGTGGCCGGTTTATGTATGCCTATGTCTGGCACTGCTGTGCTTACAGTATGCCAAGGTGTGGTTTTTTCATTTTTCTTGTTCTCACGGTTTCTGTCCACTTGCAAGGGGCAATATGATGGTGGACAATCTATTTGTTGTTTGCTCTTAGGCATCCAATTTTTGTAATGTAATTACAAGATCAAAATGGCAACTTAAAAATACAGTACTAAAAGAATCTGCTGTCTGAATCACTCACACCAGCAGTTGGACATACTGAACACATTAAGCTCTTTGATATTGTTCAATGTCAGTTAGCCCCCTGATTTTGGTAGAGATGCATATTTTTCTGGAACAGTGTCAAAATATGTTTAAAACGATTATCAGTTTCTTCTTACATATCCAGAGTATGTATATTTATATGTTTTGGTAAACATACACTACTGTATCTAGGGGCAAAGAAACTTCATAACTAATATTGTAAAGTGTAAGAAATTGGGTTATTAGTTATTAGTTGGGAGCAGTAAAAGCCCCTTGTCAGGGTGAGCCACAAAAGGCAATAAATACATTTGTGATTATCCCACTGGTAGATTGGCATAAAAGCCATCAGGCTTAACTTGAAAGCAATGTGTAAAATAATTATGCAGCACTCCAGCAGTAATGAAGTGAAACACAATTCCAATTCCAAACCAATTTACAAAATAGAGCAGATTTGAATTAATAAAATGACAAAATCCAATTAGTAGAACCTAAGATGTTCACATGACAAAGTCACAGTGAGGACTGGTCTTAAAAATGAGTAGCATTAAGGCAGGTGCCCAGTTAACTCTCTCCCACTTTCTGTATGTTGAATAGAATGTGTATTTGGCCTTAACATTGTTTCTGATGACAGTGTGTGCATAATTTGAGATTTGCTAATTTGAGCTGGTTTTGGGGTTATTTTGGGCTTATATTTGAGCGGCTTTGGGCTCGGGACGGGTCTAAAAATCTGGTAACACTGACGTCCGCTGCTTTTAATTTACCCGATCCTCTACTGACAGCAGCAATAGAATCCATCCCTCTCTGCTCTCCTCACCCCGCTCCAATTTCATGGTGTAGAAAGGAGCTGGAGGTGTCTCATTAACTCAGTTTCGACTTCGGGCAGATTGAGGCAGATTACGTTTTCCTTTGTGATGTATGTGGGTTGTCACACACATTCCCTAAACCATGTGTTTTTGCGTAATCGGGCAGGGTTTTCTTTAAGCAACACTGTTTAGTTCTTCAGTGTGCTGTGCAGTGTAGACAGAAAATTCAGACCTAGGCCTGAAGCAAAGTGAATTCTATGAGCGGCAAGGGACTCACTGTGAAGAATCCAGCCACATGCTACCCTCTCTCTCCAGCTCTTGCAAAAAAACTGTGCAAAAATTCAGAGGCAGAAGACCCAGGCAATATTAATATCGCTCACGCCTAACTTACAAAATACTACATTTCCTATTTTTTCTACTGTGTTATTTTTTGTTTTGTCATTCTCCTTTTTCTGTCGTCATATTCAGCTTTCTGGCTGTACTTTCCGTCTACTCTATTTACTTTCATCTACTCCCTTTCATTTCATCTTTCCCCTTGTGTTTGCTCATTTGTTTTTTTTACTGATTCCTCTTTCTCTGGTCTTTCATAAAGGCAGTGACTTCCAAAACCTTCTTTACTGTATGCCGATTGAAATGTTAAAAGGGGTTTGCATTGCAAACTAAAGAACCCGCCTCACAACTTTGAAAAGGTTAAAAATAAGCCTACTGTTACATCCTGGTAAGGAATTCCAGAAGACTTGGATAGGTTACAGATGATAAGTTTATTCTTCTTAGATGGTTAGATAGGTTTTCCAGTATATAAGTAATTAAAGCCTCACCAGGAGCATCCTCTCTGCTGCTCAGCCCAGGATCCAACTGACAGTCCACTCACAGCATACCAAACATTCCAGTGACATCACATTCACACTAACATTCCACTCACACTGGTTGAACAGCAGAGGCAGAGAAACAGGGAAGATGTAAGGTAAAAACCTAGGATATAACACACCTTCCCTCTTTATAATTTGAACAAAGAGAAAGCAAATGTAAATACCAACATTGCAATAACATCACCGTATAATCAATAACAATTGCAGTAAAAAGATTGTTAAAGCACATAAGTATGAAAAACATACTAAAAATAAGCAAGGTGAAATGTGACGTAAAAGTAAGCAATGAGAAATGTGACGTAAAAGTAAGCAATGAAGGAAAACATGTAATAAAATATAAAGTGAGAATAGTATGACAATTAAAACATCATGAAAGTAATACAAAAATAGATACATACATCTCCTTCCTTAGCAGAACATTGAAGTAAGAAGTTTCAAATCATCAGAGAAACAAGAAGTTTCAAAAGGAAGGAAAGAGTAAAAGAACGGAAAGCAAACTGAGAAAATACATAAGTAAGAAGTAATAATACCACGAAGATTAACAAAAAGTAGTGCACGAGCGTAACCACCACAACTACACCAACTGGCCAGGCTAGCGAGAAGTAAGGAACTACTGAATACAGCAACATGAAAAAACAAGGAAGAAATGAAAGTAAAGAAAGAAAATAGGTGACGTACACCTAACACATCAATGCGATCTGCGTAAACTGTACCTCACCAAAGATAAGAGTACAGCCACACCTAAAATTAGACCACAAGTGAAAATTGCAAGGAAAGTGCGATCTGGGAAACTGAATTGGACAGCAAAGAAAATTCAGTAACACCTCAATTAGACCACATAAGTAAACCTGCGTACAAATTAATAATAAACAGTAAATATCAAGTACTCATGTAAAGAATCAGAGGAACATAAAACGCTCCAGGAAAATGCGATCTGGGTAAACTGAACTACACATCAAAGAAGTTCAGTCACGCCTCAAGTTAGACCACATAAGAAACTGCAGGAAAATATGATCTGGGTAAACTGAACCACACTGCAAAGAAATTCAGTCATGCCTCAAGTTAGACCATATATGAAAATCTGCGCACTAAATGCAAAAATGCACTGTAAGTATCATCATGAAAACATCAGAGGTAAAAGAAAATTGCTCCAGGAAAACTGCGATCTGCGTGAACTGAACTACACATTAAAATAATCCAGTCACATCTCAAGTTAGACCACTATTAAAACCTGCGCACAATAAAATAAAGGTACTGTAAGTGAAAATTATGCACAGAACCAAAGAAAAGCAAGACACATCAAAATACAGAGAAGAGAATGTCGAAAACCTGCATGCCAAGCAAAAAACATTAACAATTGCTTCAGAGTAAAATGGCAGTATCACAGTAAAATAAGAAGTGCATAAACACAATGTATAATTGTAATAGTGTTAAAAAGTATAAGAGAAAGCATAGAAAATATGAGCTAAAATAGTAAGATAAGATGAGCATCAACACCTTGTATAATTGTAACAGTGTTAAAAAGTATAAGAAAAGGTAGTAAATATAGGAACTAACATTGAGAGTGAAACAGGTTGTAAAATGAGCCAGCATAACGTGAAAATAATCTCTGTAATTGAGGAAACAAAGAAAACAGCAAAGCGTCTCTAGTTCGAGAATATAGGCAATGTAAAATTAATGCCCCCTGAAATATCTCAATAGTATGGTTCCAAAGACAAAACTAAAAAGTCATAGGTTTATGAAGAAGGTGTGCGCGTCACCGCGCTGGAAGTGCTCGGAAATAAAATTGAAGTGCCGTCGGTAATGGTTCATCTCTTGTGCTGCCAAAGTTGGTGTGAAGAATAATTTTCTATAAGTGATGAAACTTGGTCTTTAATCAGGTGACTCTTCTTACGATTTTCAACAATCCATGAAGGAAGCCATAACGGACAAGAAAATCTCCATAAAGACAAGAATTGCAGCCGAAAATGTGACGATGATGTTAAAGGACCAATGCAAAAAGGAGAAAGAACTTTATTGAATGTGCAGCGTGGATGTCAATGACAGAAATTGCAGAGTAAGCTAGTAGTCGCAAGATGGCGCCACGTAGGGGACGCAATGCCGGGTGGCTGCAGGCACGTTTTGGCAGTATATCAGGAAGGCAGCAGGGTGCTGCGCGAGGAGAGGATAGAGCTTGCGCTGCTACCAACGGAGAGGTCGCGCTGCTACCAACGGACGTTGTTGTAAGTAGATGACAGTTTATCAAATTTTATGGCGCAGATACTAATTGTAAAGGCAAGGTTTACTGTATCAATCCCAGCACACCAAAAACGCGAAGCAGGTTTCATGCGCAAAATATAAAAACAGTTTAGGTTTTAAGTCTCAATCCAATTGACATTGAAAGGAAAATTGCAGACAATCGCTCCTCCACAAAGAAAAAACATGGCATTTGTAGAACGATGATTCACTCTTCAACATTCTGCCCGTTTGTCAGAAAACACTGTCAGACAACCACTGTTAGTCACGGAATGAGTTGCTGAAAAGCTGTAGAAACTAAGATGCACTTACTAGTTTAACTCCTGACTCGTAGTATATAAAACCAGAAGCAATTAACAGCAAATTCAAACAATCATTGTACACTGCATAGTAACATTTGCGTGATGAAGTAGTTGGCTCACTGTAGATCAATACATTGTTCAGTAAATGGGTCCTTAGATGTGGTGCCAGTCTTTGTAGATGCCACAGGGTCACACTTTAAATGCATTAGGGTGATACAATTAAGGCAGTAGATGTCTAAGGCAGAAGAACTCAGGCAGGAGGAAACAGCAGCAAAGTGTATGGCAGCAGTAACACGCCCAGTCATAAGCAGGCTGTAAAAATTAGGAAGCTTATATTCTGTCAATGGCAGCAGGAATCAGGTAGAAAGAAGCAGGTAGCAGGAAACTTATGTCCTGTTTGAAGCAGGCAGTAGGATTTATACGGAAGGAGCAGGTTAGAGGAAAATTTACGCTTTGTCCATGGGCTGTCCGGTGAAATATGGACACTGGTGGGGCAGGAGGGCGTAAAATCTTTAAGTAGGTTCGTATTGAGTATTTATGATTAAAAGTACCTTTAAGAAGCTTAAAGAAGGTACTCACGCGTAGTTTTGATTCCACCTTGTCGCCAAATTTATGTTACATCCTGGTAAGGAATTCCAGAAGACTTGGATAGGTTACAGATGATAAGTTTATTCTTCTTAGATGGTTAGATAGGTTTTCCAGGATATAAGTAATTAAAACCTCACCAGGAGTATCCTCTCTGCTGCTCAGCCCTGGATCCAACTGACAGTCCACTCACATCATACCAAACATTCCAGTGACATCACATTCACACTAACATTCCACTCACACTGGTTGAACAGCAGAGGCAGAGAAACAGGGAAGATGTAAGGTAAAAACCTAGGATATAACACCTACTTTATTTTAGCCTTCCTTCTGGGCCACTATTAACTTCCAAAATAATATGAAGGCAAATATTGTTTTTTTAAACACATTTGCTAAACAGGTGCATATTTATTGCCCGGATGCTAAAATAGGATCCAGCGTTACTAAAGATGGATTTTTCTCTGTTGTTTAGTTCACATGTGTCACTTAAAATTACTAGACCTAAAGCAACAAGTTGGCCATAAAAGAATTGCTGCAGTTTCTTAAAAACATACCAGGCACCATTTGCTTCACGTATCTGTATTTACCCTGCAAGTCAGAGATCCAAATCAGCCACAACAGAGAGGAGTGAAATAAGTAGCAGTGAGTTGGTTAGCAATAGTGTCTGCTCTATTGCATTAGAACTTTGTGGCCATATGTGAATGGCTCATATTGCTAAAAAATGCTCTTTTGGTTTCACTTGCTTTCCAATCACAGGTTCTGCTGTCGTTGCAGAGGGTACTTAAGCCTCTCCACACTGTTCTTCATACTAAAGTGTTCCAGGTTCTAAATGAATCATGTTTTTGTTTAAACGTGAGTGAAAAGCTCGCTTGCTAAAGCACATCAATATAGCCTTACAGCCGGCTGCCCAGTCTATTGGTCATTAAAGGCCTTCTCCTGAGTTTATATATTTATTACTATACTCCCACTATAGATTTTTTTTTTAAATCACCTATCTCCAATTCACTGTTCTATATCTCAGCTCTCTTCAATATATCCTCTACTCCCCACTCATCCTGAACATCATTTTCCTCCTATTATCTTACAATTAACCAATTCTAGATTCTCCCCACCTCTATCCCTCCTTTGACTCATCCCAAACCCCATGTTACTATTATAATCTCCCAACTAACCCTTTATAAGCTCTTCCCTCCTCTGTCCCTCCTACTAACAAACTCACATACCCACCGCTGCAACTAACAACTTACATTTCCCTATACTAATCTACCACTATTCCACCTTAGGTTCCGGAGTAGCGGGCTACTTTCCTAAAATCGCCTTGACACCTCGTCAGGGGTAGTAAACACTATATAAATAAAATTACAATTACAATTAATCACCTTGCCCCTTTTGGTCAGTTTTCAGGTTGGTGAGTTTATCTTCCTGAGCCGCCCTGGCTGGCTCCCGGGACACACATTGTTTCCACCGGTCCATTTTATCTAAGTTAAAGTCTTTCTACGTTTCAAATTTTCACCCACTACACTAAGCTATAGTTTAAGGTTCACACTGTTTCCCCACACAGATGGTAATATGCCTCAACGCAACTTTGAGGGCACCTGCCCTCCTTGAAACTCAACCTCCATTGCTGAGTGCCTTCTTTCGGTACAATAATTTCTACTATTGTTATGTACATAATTAATGGTACTGTATGATATGTGACTTGATTGCTTTCATTAATAGTGCTATGCTAATATTATTCCCCTGCATATAAAAAAACGAAAAAAAAAACATAGTCATTTTCAAGATCAAGAACTCTAGCTTTCACAAATGTGAGACCTATTTCATTGCAAATGCTTGTTTGCTTTACAAGAACCCAACCTCTTAGTGAATAACCACCTAAACCTCAATACTGAAAAAACAGAGATCATGACCTGTGGATAATGACACAAACGCCAAACTAAGGACATATGACCCAACAAAGTTACTTTTACACCAGTTATGTCAAGAGAAGTGAGAAAGCGAGAGCGAACCACAGACTCCGATCTCTTCTTAATACCACAAGCCAATGAGCTCACAAGGAATGTCATCTCCACAAAGAAAATGCTGCAGCACATTTGCTCATACCTTGGAACTGACAAACACTATATGCTATCCTCACTCTCATGATCCCTAAGCTTGACTATGCCAATAGCCTATACCATGACACCCTTGCTTCATCATACGTAGATTTAATGAATCCAAAATACTCCAGAAACTCTCCTCTTCTGCCGTCACACCACAAAACACATGAATATCAACATTCAAGAGACTTTGCATCATCCACAGAGCATCCCAAGGAAAACGGCCAACACACCTACACATTAAATTTGAACAATACAAACAAAATAGTACACAGCACCCTGGGCTAGAACCACTAATTGTCATTCCACTGGCAATAACCAATGGGATGCTACTCTTTCTTTGGGACAAGCTGCCAAGCTGTAGGGTGTATTCCCAGCCAAGATTTGAAGCATCCAGGAGAATTTAAAGTTCAGACGAGAATTATGCCAAAGACTGACCATGGGATAGAGGACATAACAATAACCCTTTTACCAGTATAAGCACAGTTCAGAGCTATGGAGCAGTCCGGACCAGCACATTGGGGCAAAAGGACAGACACAGGAACCTGACCGAAACTGGAGTGCTTCTCCCAACATAACCTCACAATGACATTGGCATATGGTAGAAAATAGTAACTTAACATAAGTTTTGCCTCTCCAATCAATACTAGAAGTACCCACTGCCACCCTGCATCTGAAGACCTGCAACCTGCCTAATAACAAACCCTAACCATGGCACTTGCCCTCCATTACTCAGACATCGAGAACTATGTTTACCATATTTTCTACATTTAACCACAAGATGGAGGCCAGTTACGCTAATCTTTATGACGGTACTCCCAGTATTAATTTGATATACGTTTTGCCACTATATGATATATACCTATTCATTAACCAACATCAATGGACAGGCATATAATGTATGAAAGGACCTGTGGAAACGTGCTGGCAGCTAGATGGCACAGAGCCACACTATACCAGCTCACTTAAATAAGCACTCAATACTGACCAGACAGTCTTAACAAGACCAAAGAGATCTTGCACAAATTGCTGGCTATAGGAGGACTGTATTATAGTCCACACTGCAGGTCCCTTATAGTCTCAAACGTGGTTTAGTATAGAGTTTAGAAGATAGAAGTTATAGAAGAAGCGGTGGACGATGTAGGCATGTGAACCATCATGTGGATTATGGAGTGGCCAGAGGGAGAGGATTTATGGGCTCTTTGAACCTTACATGAATAATCTTTCATCCACTGCCTCTCACTTTGTAAAATATTTCAGAAAAACATCTATTTCATGGTATGGAATCCCTCAAAGGAGTAATAACCATTAGGACCAGCCTGTCAGTCAGGAGGTTAAGGACTTTAAAAAGAGGCTCCAACAAGGAGGAAGGAGAGTCCAAGTTAGATGGAACCTGATAAAAATCCCTGATGAAAATCCCTGAAGATTTTGCATGCGGCCCCCATATCAGCCCTGCATCGTTTCCTGAAAGAAGTGTCCTCTAAGCTATAGTGAGTCCTGCTGGACTGCGAAATGAAATGAAATTTAGATTCATAACGCGCGCTAATACCCGGAGGTGTCTAGGCACAGCAGCTCCTCATGATATGCTAGCCAGAGAGGGTGTTTAGGATTTTGTAACGGTGCTAGTTGTTAAAGAGCTGAGTTTTTTAAAGTTTTCAAAATGACAGAAGGTTGTTTTCTGCCTTAAGTGCCAGCGGGAGGGAGTTCCAAGATCTGGATGTGCCTGCAATAAAACTTCTCCCCCCCACAAGATGCCGTGTTGGCTCTGAGGATTTTCAGATTTGTGGAGGTTGCAGAACGTAGCTGCCTCTCTGGAATATACCACTTGAACTTGTTTGCGAGGTAGTCCGGGCCAAGGCCATTTAGTGCTTTAAAGGTGATGCAGAGGGCCTTCAATTGTATGCTTCTATTAACTGGTAGCCCGTGTAATATTCGGAGGGCATGAGCCACTGATTGATGTTTCGGAATGGCAAGCAGTAGGCGAGCTGCTGCATTTTGGAGAACCTGCATTTATTGAGGAGGCGTGACTGTATGTTAAGGAACAGCCCACTATAATAATCTATTCTGGACTGAATCAGGACTGTTAGCACCGTTTCCTGGAGTTCTAGCGGGATGAAGGGAAGAATTTTCCTGATAGTTTTAATCATGTAGAAACATGCAGAGGTGATTGCATTGATTTGCCCCTCAAAGGACACACTGGTGTCAAAGTAGACTGCTACATTTTTCACCTAGGAGATGCGAGTGGGGATCTCTCCCATTTCCTGTGGCCACACGGTGAGTTGCTAAAAAGAGGTATCACTCCCAAATAAAAGTTCCTTTGTTTTCCCTATGTTTAGCTTCAGACAGTGTTGGGACATCCAATGCCCAACTTTGGGAATGCAGTCATTAAATCTCCGTGCAATGTCTGTTGAGTCCCCTGAAAAGGATGCCATGATTTGTGTGTCATTGGCGTATGACACTGTCTTGAAGTTTGAAGGCAAGCTATGAGAGAAATGATCAGACCAAACCACTAGGATGACTTTCAAATAGCATAGAGCAGAGGAAGAATGATAAAAATTGAATTCCATCATATGGCCTCATACATTGATGGGGGTTTGACCATCTCTTGATTATGAACAATAGAAATATGAGTAGTGTCATAGCTAGAGTTGCTGGCTGACAGTGGGCTGACTTCAGATGGATCCTCCTCCCGTCATCAAGGTGCGATCAATGATCTTTCTTTTTAGTTTGGTTAGTTGATAATGTTCCCATCCTCGCGCGAGTAATGGTTTCTGCCTTTTTAGAATTCCTTGGTAAAGTGGCTGCTCACTTTGGCCAGTATCAAATTCCTTCCCATGACCCTTGCAACTGCTTGATGCACCAGTTATCTCTCTCCTACCCCTTGCCCTTATTACTTCCACAATGCCTAGTGTTAAACAATTACCGCCGGCCCCTGAGACAGGCCACATTAACAATGACCTCCTTGTGTTGTGAAACTACAAGTACATTTTACTGTATTCAGCTTCTTGCTGAATTGTGTGTATTTTATTTGTGTCAGTTCACGGCAGTCTGATTATTTGCTCTCATTGATATTTTTAGGTCTGCCATTTGAGACAGCATTAGCTGTTTTATATGACTAATATTGTCCCACAAATATCAAACAGAAAATCCACAAAAAAAGGCGCTTTAGGTCAGCAGGTTTCACCGACTGGGTTGCTAAATTGTCCTTCACCTTTTGCTTCCACCCACCACAGCATACAGCATGGTGCACTGAGTTAGCCAATTTTCACCTACCTATAACACATCTTTATCCTTTGTTTTGTTTAGTGAATTTCTAGGATTTTTTAAATGTAAAGTATGATTTTATTACACTACCTAACAATAACATATGTCACTTCAAATCTCTAAATCTGTCATATCATATTATTCTGACCAACATCTTTCTTGACACCCCCAAAAAAGTGGAAATCAAAAATAATTTTGTTCTAGCAATGATAGCTATCTCTCTGCTAGGTTCACCTTTATAATCAACTTAAAAAGGTATGTAATTCTTCGTCCACATTTAGACCATGGGGCTCAATACTATCAATTTCCAGAATGAACCATGTCTCAAGTCTCTTGAGTTCCTATTCTCTGTCCCTTTCTCTTTTGTCCATGGGTATCTGTGCTATATCATTGTATTTTAACAAAGATCATTACCCTCATGGTATTTACCAAAGTGCCTGACAACTGGATAGCTAAGATCATGTTTTTTCTGTAGCCCTAAGATGTTGTAGAATTATTGTGAACAGGTAACATAGGACTGCTGTTAGACCTGGAATCTTTTGGTGTGGTTTCCCCTATCTTTTTGCTTCTGACCTCCTGTTTTTGACTGTGTGCTGAGCTTCGTTTTTTGCTGGTTTTAGGACTCTGGGCACTTTACCACTGTTGATCAGTGCACGTGCTCTGTGTCTAAAATGTAATGGCATTTGGTTTCTCCATGATTGGCATATTTGATTTACTCCTAAGTCCCTAATGTGGGGAACTATATGTGCACAGGACCTGTAAATCAAGTGCTACTAGTGGGCCAACATGAGTAGTCCTTCAGACCTGTCTCAGGTTTGCCACTGCAGAGCATGTGTGCAGTTTATGATTGCCATATTGACCTGAGAAGTTCACCTGTTTGCCAGGTCCAAACTTTCCCTTTTACTACATCTAAGGCAACCCTAAGGTAGGCCCCTAGGTAGTCCCATGGGCAGGCTGCAGTGTGTTTAAAAGGTAGGATATGTACTTTTGAGTTTTACATGTCCTGGTAGTGAAGACCTGCTAAATTTGTTTTCTACTTCAGCATGGCGTATCTCTCCCATAGGTTAGCATTGGAGCTGCCTTGTAACACATTACAAGTGTATCTTCTAATTGGGAACAGATAGAAAATTGGAGTTTGGTGTCTCTGGACTCACAATTTAAAAACACATTAAAAACATATCCTTTAGTGAAGTTGTTTTTTGAATTGCAGGTCTGAAAATGCCATTTTTATAAAGTTTAAATTGTGACAGAGAGGGATCCTGTGGAGGTAGTGAGGGGGCGGGATCAATCAATATAAGTATGCACAAGAAACCACTTACACCATTGATTAATCAACTGTTTACGTAGGCTGCATAATTATTTTGCGCAATTCAAGACCAACATTTGTTGGAAATCCAATTAGGCGTTTTCTTCATACATATGCTCTCACTAGTATACCACAAGTTCTGAAACGAAATATAAATACCAAAATTACAACGTACATTGAATCCTCAAATTAAAAAAAGAAACATATAAAATGTAGTAGACAGAAAAGCTTTTTCCTGTGGTTTTTTCCACCCCCAAAAGTGTATTAATGATCCTATTCAAGGCAAGAAACACATAAATGATAACTTGAGTCCAAAAAATAAACATAAAAACACACAGAGATGACATGACTTGTCTTTACATGTACTGATACTTTTTATAGTTTATTAACAAAAACAACATACCTAAGTGTTCAACATACATAGTGCTCTTTTCTTATAACCAAAGAAAAACAAAATCTAAGAAAAGTGTCCCAAAATACAGTGGATTTTATTGTCACACTGTGGACTAATATCAATGTAGGTATATATTATTAGCCTCCAGGTGTATAGTCCTTCAGGTACCAAGCATCCCTATGGGATCGGGGCATGGAATACTTTAAACGTTCATAGGTTTGGGAAGTATGAATCCTTTCAGTCTGTTCCATGGTTGTTTTAGCCTCATGTAAATGTGTGCCCTCAGATCCTTAGCTACGCCAACCTTTGGGTAGGCTAGGCATTTTAATGAAGGTCTTTCTTAGAGCTTTGTGTTGTTGGGGATACTGTGTGTGGAGTATAAAAAGGGGAGGAGTTATGATTCTCTATAACACAGTATATAAAAGATATTCAAGAGCCAAAGGTAGCCCTACAGCTGAAACTTACCGAGTCTCTGTTCAGTTTTGGATCAATGGATACCACCTCGTAGGTGATCGCAGTCTACAGACAGTACTGATAAACATTCAAGCTCTGGTTCGGCTGATGGAAAAAGAAGATGAGGCAGAGGGTAAGCTCTGTTAGGCATCCAGTTATTTTTACAGTTCACTTTAGTTACAAAATCTGAGTGGAAATGGGGTCTTACGTTCTTTACTGGAGGCTTGTGTCCTCCGTCCTGACGGTCAACCCTGGGTGAAGATACCATGGAGTGTGGCTCAATCAGCGCCTGGTGCTAATGAGGAGATAATAGCTTGTGGGTAAATCTCAGTATGCAGCTCATCTATACAAATCACCGTACTGGGCCAGTAATTTTCAATTTAAAACAGTAAGGAAATGCCTTCCTAACTGCCATCCACGTGTAAGTTGATTTTCGGACCGGATGCTATGTGAGTCATTTCACTAAGTGCTCCGTGGTTCTTTTCTGATATCGCTCCCTTGCAGTTGCGGCTGGCATGACTCTTGGGTAGGGAGGCGGGGGATCGCACAGGGAGGGGGTTGCCCGGAGGTTGCTCTGGTCCTGCATCGCGTCATCCCTGCTCCGAGTCCCAAGAAGCAGGCAGCCTCCCTCCCCTCCCCTAAGCCAATCACAATGCTGCAATGGCAGCGTTGTGATTGGCTGGGACGCCGACCACCCAGGCGTATAGGGGGAGGGCATTTTCTCCATGTAGGCATTTCTAACAATGTGAGAAGCAGAAACATACAATGGTATTTATATTACCATTTTATGTTTCTGCTTCTCGCACTGCAAGAAAGCAGTGCGGTGATGCTCCTCCGCCAACATGGAGGAGCCGCCCCTGCTCCCGTGACTTCTAAGGAAGGAATGATATACAGTAAATCGGTACATGCTCGTGGTTTGCGCTGCAAGCCTATGATGCATGGCTCATATAGAGCCATAAGTGCCATCATTAGCGTTACTGTGGGGCGATGGACCTACCTCCTACTTGTCTGGAGGACTCCCTATTGGTGCGACTGGTCCCGTATTACTCAGCCTCTTTAGCAACATAGGGTAAAAAAGACATGGGTTTTTAGTTATTCAGTGTATAAGGGTCAGCCATCGACTTCTTTAGACAAGGAGTAACCATAGAATGCTTCAGACGGCTTGGTGCAGAAGTCTCTAAACAGATTGAACATTTCTGCTAGTATAGGTGCAAAAATGAGAAGTGCCCTGCAGCATAAGGATGAAAAGGAGGTTCGGGTTTAACCTAGCGAATCAATTTGGAAGCATATTCCACAGATATTAGACTAAACTCCTATGAATCTGTTTAACAGAGAGTTTCATAACAAGAGAGCCAGATGCAGCAGAATCTAATTCATTCCCTGACGAAATGAGTTTTGTATTCTGGATAATTTATCACTAAAAAAGAGACATGCTATTACTTAATTTTTGAGGCACTGGTATAGTCAGTATACACGCCTTTGTTTTGAAAAATTCCTTGACAATTATGAACATTCTTGTTGAATTTTTGTAATTTAGTGTGCTTTGGGAATAATATAGTGATTCAGATTTCTTTACCTCTGCCATTTATTTCCTAAAAACAGCAGAACAACTAGCTTTTGTTTCTGCAGAATAGATACTGTGCCACTTCTTCTCTAGTGCTTTACATCTTTTTTTGCAGCCTCATGACATGCCTGCTGCCTAAGCCAGTCCTATAGCTTCGGGGGACCAGAATAGTCTGAATAGTCACCCTTGTAAAAGAGTGATAGTTAGCAGTTATATTGGAACTGTCATCGGCGGCGCTGGCAGGGGCAATGGGTAGCGTGAGCTGAAGTGGTCTCCTGATGAGGGACCTAGCACTCACTTTTTTTTGTGTGCAAACTAAGCACTGGCCAGCCATGGCAGCAGAGGCGATGGCCTCTATTCCCTGTTTGAGAAATGCCCGCCATATTTTGTTGTCCCACTAGTTGATATGATCTCAGTGCCTTCAGTGGAGAGACCATGCAGCAGATTCATTGAAAGCACTGATCCTTTACTGAACGGCTGCCATGTTTGATGCACAGCAAAGATTTTTCTTTCTGCGAACAAGCTCCTACAGAGGAACTTTGTATGCAAAAAAAATCACCTTAAATACACTGGAAGTTTCTCCTTGCAAATGTGGGCCACGTGTGTTTTCGCTACCCTATGCAAGGCAGAGGCACCCAGGTAGGGAAAACTAGTGATGGTAGCTCCAATTCTAAATAGGCTGGTGTGAGCCGCACTGTGACCCAGCAACCCTGTGGCAAACCAAGCTCAAGGGGCATTGCCAGTGGAGCCAGCTGAACCTCTAATCAGCTAATCCCAGCGCATCCCCTGACTCTGACTAGGGCGGGGGAAGAACAACTTCAGCAGTGAAATTCTTACCCGGTTGGAGTATCAGGGTGTAATTGAACCCTGTGTTTCATCCATGAATGATCGTCTTTTCCCGATATTGAAACCGGACGGTTTGTATCGCATTGTTTTCGATTATCGCATTTGAACAGTCATGTTCGTACCTTTGCAGCACAGAATACCCACAGCTCTGCATTAGTGAATAACATTGTTCGCAAAAAATACAAAACGACTCTTGATATGTCCAATGGTTTTACAGTCACAATTTGGTTCCTGAAAGCTGTGACGTGATGGTATTATGCCCCCTCAGCAATCACAAATGCTATACGAGCTTGCGTCGATTACATATATTTGACATATGATGAATTAATACCGCATCTTGTGCATGTGGACCGCATCATAATGTCTTTTGCGTACTTGGGATAGAAATTCAACTTTGCCAAGTCCCATATTGCCTTTTTGGCAGTCCTTTTTCTGGGATATGAGCTTAACAATGAAGGTCAGGACTTGGCCCCCACTTTCTGGAGAAATGTGCTCAACTGCAACCTCCTTCTACTCTGAAAAAATTGTAATCTTTGCTGGGCTTTTTGAATTTCGGGAGGACTTACATTCCTCATTATGCCCAGCATATCAAACCTCTTTACCCTTTGATAAAACCAACTTTCTCCGCTTCCTGTTGGCTTCCGGAACATACTGCAATTCTTCAGTCCATGCAGTCTGATCTGCTCGCGACCCAATTCTTGTTAACACGAGACGATACTACGAATTTGGTCATAAGGAGTGTACCATGTGCAGTGGGTTTCACCTACTTTGTTTCAATTTTTTTATTGAATTTTAACATTTCAGATACAGTGAATCATGGAAAATGGTTCCAATCTCTGGGTACATGCATAGGTAGGCTGAGAAATGCTTTTGGCAGTCAGGTGTACATACGTAGACGTCTCTCATAGCTGGCATAAAATTTTCGCCAGGGAGAGCATCTTCCAGAACTCTATGGACGCCCATTTGCCAGAAAGTGCTTTACGGTGATACCTTTCGTACATGTCCTGAGGGGAATGATACAGCCTAACTCCGATGGACCTAGGGGGAGCATAGCTCCAGGCGATCCTCTGGGTCCCAATTGTAAGGTCCAGCGGGGCTAGATGTGGACTGCGGGGGTAGACCCTGGATTTGCCCCAGTTGACTCTGCAGCCCGAAACCTCTGCAAACTCTTGTAGTGTTGTCCATATGGGGGTCAGATCCGCTGTTATGTCACGTATATATATATAAGCAGATCGTCCACGTACAGTGACACACTGTGGACTGCGTCAGCGATCGGGATGCCCCAGGCCTGTCCCTGTGCAGTGTGTTTTACCTACTTAACGTTTAATGAAAGGGACATGATTCACATTGCTTATAAATTGCAGTTGTACACTTCAGCTGAGATGCGCTTCTCTCCTACTGAATAAAGTTTGACAGCTGTCCTGATGGCGATTCTGAAAGAATGCTCTCTGGCTCAGGGAAAACACATTTTCATGGTCTCGCCGGTATCAGCTCTAGGAGCTGTCACTAAGGTGAGTGTTCCTAATTTGAAGCCTTTGCATACCTGTTGGATACAATGGGCAAGTTCTTTGATGTCGTCTGGTATCAATTTTATCTTCGGTCCTTCTTTGCATACACAGGAGTTCTTACAATATGAACACGTTCATCCTCCTCCAGTGTCATTGCTTCCGCTAGCTCAGTACCAGTGTATTATTTACACAGATGATTCTGCACAACTCGCCATTGGCTCTAAACATGCTTATTCAGCGGTCAGCGCTACTGTGGCAGGCTGGCTCCATTGTAGATGGTGACTTTAAACCTTCCATTGTACTCACAATCCCAAGGGGATTATACAGCCAAATTGGCGGAGTTACCTGCCTTGATTTTAACTCTTGAATTTGCTGATTCAGAAGTTCCTACACTTGTTGCATGAAATTCATTTTACTGTGTACAACCCTTCAATGGCAACTTGTTTTTCTGGTCCCAAAATTATTTCGTGATTCTAAAGGTAGCACAATTAAGCATAAAATACGAGGACCGCAAACTCTCTTTGATAATTGCCGCTCATGAAGGTGTAGCTTCGGCTCATGCCGGAGTGTCAGCGACAGTCTCTCTTTTACAGCAACGTTTTTGGTGGTGTGGTTTATATTCAACAAACACGTAAATATGTTCTTACTTGTGAGATTTGCCAGCAAATCAAACTTTCTACAGTTGCCCGTCCACCTCATACTCAACTTTTCATTTCTAATCAGCCATTTGGGTATGTGTAACTTGATCACTGCGGTACTTTGAAATCTGACACTGCTTTTGAACATATCTTGGTTGCAGTGGATTCATGCATGCGATTCCTTTGGGTTTGGCCACAGCGTAATGCTGATGCTCAAAATGTCATTAAAGATGTGTGTGTCTTTATCAGGACATTTGCTTGTTTCACTTGTCATTCTGACCAAGGTCCTGCGTTAGCGATGAAGTCTCTAGGAATGCAGGTGCAATTTTCGTCTCCATACCAGCCTAAGGGCAATTCAGTTGTGGAGCGGATAAACCATGACTTAAAGCAGATAGCTAGAGTTTTAGTTACTGGCATGGGTTGGCTGACTCATCTTTATGGACACAATCGTGCACTAAATAATCTCCCTAGAAGATCTCTGAGGGGGCGGACCCCATACGAAATGCTCTTTGGCATTGAAATGTTTGTGTCAGACTTTGATGGTCTAGACGTTTTGGCAGCTGGCGCAACATTTGAGGTAGATAACCATTGTGCTATGTTATAGGATCTACAAAAGAATCGTGACACTCTTGCAAAAGAGCATTTGCCCGTGTCCACAGAAGCAGCAGTGCTGATTCCTTTTACTGGCTGGCTTCCTAAAATTGGAGATCAGGGCCCAGATGTAGGTAAAATAGATTTACCGATTTTAAATTACCGAATCATACCGATTCGGTAATTAAAAATCGGTAAATCTAAGGGGTTGAGATGTAGGAACATCCAGATGTTCCTGCTACCGAATCGGTAAAAATCGGTATTTACCGATTCGGTAAATACCGACCGGTAATGGCCCATTCATTCCTATGGGCTTTGAAGCCCATAGGAATGAATGGGCCATTACCGGTCGGTATTTACCGAATCGGTAAATACCGATTGACACAAGGGTGCAGGGGGTGTCACTTTGACACCCTCTAGCACCCCCAAAAAAGATTCGGGGGCCATGTGGCAGGCATACCTGCCCTTAGGGCAGGTCTGCCTGTCATATGGCACAGGTGTGCATGCACACATGTGCATGCACACCGGAATCGGTTTTTTACCATGAAGTTGGATTTCATGGTAAAATACCGATTCTGTAAGGCTTGTGGGACTCAGAAGAGTCCCACCTACATATCAATAATACCGAATAGGTATAAATACCGAATCGGTATTTTACAGATTCGGTAAATTTACCGATCGGTAAATTTACCGAATCTGTAAAATAATGTGTCCCTACATACCGATTACTGAATACCGGTCGGAAACGGCCGAAAATACCGATTTTCGGCCGTTACCGACCGACCTACATCGGGCCCCTGGTCCGAGAGAAAGTGGAGAACAAAAAAGAATTTACCTTAACTGCCTGGTTGCAAGGAGAATCGCTTTATTTCTATTGAACATGTCAAGTTACACCATATGGCTTGAATAGTATGCCTAGAAGCATTTCTTGAGGGTTTGTTTCATTGAGTCATATGACTTCCCCATCAACTCATCCACAACAGGAAAGCCAGGTGGAGACTTCAGTCAATTTGTTGCCTGTTTTGCCCTCAACCTCCATGACTATCATGCAGAAATATGCCTCTCCACCTGTTGAGTTTGCAGTTGAAGTTCCTCAAACTCAAATCCATCCATCTTCTAATGCCGATCAGCCACCTTAGTTCCATCTGAGTGCTAATGGTTATTATATGGACATAGAAAGCTTTTCTTCCGGATCTTCTTCATCATCAGCTTCCACGGTGGCAGAGCCCACAACAGCAGTTTCCGTTTTCATCACCTGGTTTCGAAGAACTTAACTGGTTCCTCCTTGAACATGCATCTGGCTGGTGCTCTCAATGGTGTTCCTCCTCATGTGGATTGTTTTTTTCCTTCTAATAAATTGCCATTACTTGCCTGAATGCTCTGCAGTCCATTTGGCAGATGGTTTCTTGGCCCCACATACTTCGTCTCATAAAATGAAAAGGGATCAAACACTAATTAATATTTCAGCATTTCCAGTCATTGATGGTATAGTTTGGGATAATGTGCTATTCGAAGTGTATGGTCTGAATAGAATAGAATAGAATATGTTCTTGTATAGCGCATGGCTACCTGGAAGTATCACAGCGCTTTTCTGACAGAAACGATACAAATTCCATATGTATTTCGTGTATCTATAGGTGATGTCGTCATGCAAGGAATACATTCCAATGACTGGGATGTCAATGCAGTTCATTCGTTGTTTTCACACTTAAAATATTATACTGATTTTGAGACAGAAGATTTGTATTTAAATTCTGACAACTATGCTGATTTGTTCTGCTTCAAACATTATGGTCATCATTTTTTACACAAAACAAGCACAGTCAATAATACTGTTAATTTTACACAATGGGAGCATTGTCCGACTCCATTCCAGGGAAGTTCACAGACACAGAAAAATAAGTTTTAATATTTTTCAGGTTAGAATTTTGCTGATCGATAGAAATATTATTATAAGTTGAATTCACCAACATGCACAAAATTCATGCTGATCATACTAAAATGGTATATTCTTCAGCTTCCTTAGCTGATTTATTCGTAAAAGGCTATGATTTTTGGAAGGACATAATTGATTTGAAATCGATATGAGGTACCAAAGATTGGCAGGTGCAGGGTACTGAATCATTACATTGTGCGTGTTTAATACCATCACAGCTGATGTTTTTAAGTCAGACTGTTCAACAGACTACATGTTTTTTGTTTGGCTGCTATTAAAAATTTAAATACTCCTTCAATTTCGTCTTTGGCTGCCTATAACACTTGGCAGCAATACACAAATTATTCTCTAGATGTTTTGGAAGCCATGTTTCGAAATGGTACACTTAACTCATCCTGCATTGGTCCTTTAGGCTGGCTGGTATGGCCACTTAATACAAATGCATGTCAATTATGCTTTTCTAATGCCTCCGGTGGGTTCATGCTCAGTAGACCTGACCCTCGTTTCCCCCATTCTCATACAGTTACTACATATTCTGTTGGTAAATTTTGTCAGCGATGGTTAGAACACTCCACACTGCCGTCTGTGAAACAACATCTTTCTCTTTTAACAGGTGACATTGCTCTGGCTGATTTCCTCTTAGGTCCAAAATCCCCTCATATTAAACGTTTTTTATATACTGCATATAATGAATTTCGGAAACCGTTCCAGATGGAAACTGCTATCCGCTTACGACAACTTGATCAAGATAATTTTAGGAAAGTTCTCGTGGTTGATAATAGCATTAACACTTTGTCTTCTTGTATTTAAACATTGGATAATATTGTTTCATCTTTTATAGACATTGTACAAAATGATGTATCTATATTGTAACATGGTCAAAATCAGTTGCGATCTGTAATGCAATTTGTTTGGACGTTGCAAACGCTGAAAAGTGGGAAGGTTCCATGAAGTTATTTGAATACTTCCGCCCTGTGTTTATCGTTTCACCTGACAGATAAACAGAGGCTTATGTCAACAAAAGATGCTACATATGCTATGTTACACATTAAGAAATTAGAGCAATTACCATTCTCAATAGGGGGACTGATTCTTCAGTATGGTTAATACATGGGGTTATCTCATTGCCCATTTCCCTATTTCAGTTTACAGCATGTATGAAACATTACTCTATTGGTAGATTCAAACCCCTTGGTAGCAATTTTATCCATGAATTGTGGTCACTTTTGACTGTCAATGTGAGGATAAAGAAGTTTTCTTAAAAGGGGAGGACTGTGCTTCTACTGTACGAGATTCTTTAGTGTGTAAACAAGTTAAGCTTCACGGGACTTATAATGTTACGGCCCCTAACTTGGCCTGTTTTTTAAAAGGCATGTCAGTCCCTGCTATTATTCCCACGCTCATCTTACTTCCTAACGGAAGTTATCTTATCCTGAATAACCACAACTGCTGCGGCTTGCGGGCAGTCATCCCATCTTGAGTAACTGTTTCACAACGTGTTACATGTTGTAGCAATGTTCATTTTCCGCCGTCACATGGGATTGAAGATAGTTCACTGTGGCATTCCATTCCTACTTTGAAAACGGATTTCAACAAGTTAAGCAGACTCAAAGCACAATTGTTCCAACAAGAAGTTACTCTCACCTCAACTCGTGAGGCCTTCGAATTGCCATTGGCGAGAACGTCCAGTGAGATTCAGTCACTGCTGAATATGAATCTCCCACTACATTTTGTGGAGTGAATTCACCAAATATTTAATGCGTCTGAACCCGAGGGCCTTGCACATTTTTTTTAACTTGTGGGATTCGGCCTCGTAACATTCTTTCAGACTATTTGTGAAGTAATACCAGCTTTTATTCATTCCATTTTTTCCACTGCCTTCGGTGGGTTTCCCTTTGGTGCTCTTGTTGATTTGCGGCGTGCTGGTTTTTCTACTCCTGCTTCGTAATGGCTGCCCATCCTGTGGTTCAGCCCAGCTCAGGCAAATGCGGCTGTACCGTGACAAAACGCAGCAACTTTTTGGATGTTTGCCATTAGCGACTCTTGGCATCCCCTATAGGCTGAACTTACACTACGCCTATTTCACCTGCATGCAACCTGTATTCTCCTGTCGCCGGTGCCCCTTTGCCTGGGCCCTGGATATCTGCCTCTCCAATACATCACGCGCTGACCTGGATTATGAACTGTTGGTGGGTCCATTGTTGGCCCAGGACTGTTCCGGAGACAGCCACTTAATGTATGCAGATACTCTTGGAGCTTTGGCAGGCTTGAGTACCTGTGCTTCGGCGCAGCACCTCTTGCAGCAGAGTATCATCCAATATCCCTCAGGTTGCCCGGAAATGATCCTGGATGCACAGGATTATGAGGAGCATGTCTGTTTGTTCGCCTTGCTTGATTTGATGGCGGCCCTCTTTACAGGGGACGATACGCATGATGCTTTGGAGCTAATTGCATTCCTCAATGCACGCCTTCTTGTTAATTTCATTGAATCTCCATAAACGGGCTTGGGGAACAGTTTTGAAGGCCTGTTTTTTCGACATTTTAATGACACAAATGTTTTTTTTTTATTCCTTTCTTCTACACGTTCATATTTAGATTTTTCCCCATTGTTCGGCATTTACAACATCCGCTTTGATTCTGCTTACCTCTACGTTCTGTTACTTTGGATGCTACAGACCTGGCCAAGGGGAGGGTGTCATGTGGCCGTTGGAGATATTGTCGACATCACTAAGTTAGCATGAGCCCTGCAGCCATTATGCAGCTTTGCGCACATCACTACACAGCTTTACTTTTGCAAACAACTTTGTTTGTGCCTTTCACATGAGAACTGCCTGCTGTGTTCGTTCTCTGCCAGTTCCTGGAGTTTAGCCTGAACATTGTGAGCAAGGTTGATCAACAATGCCCCTTGTTGTTCTGTTCTGGTCCAGCCATAGCACCTAAACAAAACATACCAATGCAGATGTTGTTGTAAATTCGTACTTTGATATTAGGGGATACAGGTATGGGAAGCAGACACTTGGAGAGGGACCTTTGCAGGGAGAAGACCTAGACAGCACCTATTATGTAGATCTACCATCTATAGGCTAAGTTATGGGGTCTGCTGATAAAGCCCGCAGATCTTCTAAGATATAATAATACTTCTTCTTAGCACGGGGAGGGGAACCTGGATTATGAACTGTTGGTGGGTCCATTGTTGGCCCAGGACTGTTCCGGAGACAGCCACTTAATGTATGCAGATACTCTTGGAGCTTTGGCAGGCTTGAGTACCTGTGCTTCGGCGCAGCACCTCTTGCAGCAGAGTATCATCCAATATCCATCAGGTTGCCCGGAAATGATCCTGGATGCACAGGATTATGAGGAGCATGTCTGTTTGTTCGCCTTGCTTGATTGGATGGCGGCACTCTTTACAGGGGACGATACGCATGATGCTTTGGAGCTAATTGCATTCCTCAATGCACGCCTTCTTGTTAATTTCATTGAATCTCCATAAACAGGCTTGGGGAACAGTTTTGAAGGCCTGTTTTTTCGACATTTTAATGACACAAATGTTTTTTTTTTTATTCCTTTCTTCTACACGTTCATATTTAGATTTTTCCCCATTATTCGGCATTTACAACATCCGCTTTGATTCTGCTTACCTCTACGTTCTGTTACTTTGGATGCTACAGACCTGGCCAAGGGGAGGGTGTCATGTGGCCGTTGGAGATATTGTCGACATGAGAACTGCCTGCTGTGTTCGTTCTCTGCCAGTTCCTGGAGTTTGGCCTGAACATTGTGAGCAAGGTTGATAAACAATGCCCCTTGTTGTTCTGTTCTGGTCCAGCCATAGCACCTAAACAAAACATACCAATGCAGATGTTGTTGTAAATTCGTACTTTGATATTAGGGGATACAGGTATGGGAAGCAGACACTTGGAGAGGGACCTTTGCAGGGAGAAGACCTAGACAGCACCTATTATGTAGATCTACCATATATAGGCTAAGTTATGGGGTCTGCTGATAAAGCCCGGAGATCTTCTAAGATATAATAATACTTCTTCTTAGCACGGGGAGGGAGGTTAGGCACTATGGTCTTTTCTCCATTATCTTTCTATGATGACATTGCCCTTCATGACATATGGACTAGCTGCTATGCTGACTATATTCGAACTATTCATTTTTCTGCTTGTTGTGGCACGTATACTGCATGTTAGGACACAGTAGTTAAAATAAATATTTTAAACTGTTTCATGTCTCTGTCAGATCTTATTGTGGACTAGTACAAGAGTGCAAGCGAAAGGGTGTGTCTTGTTACCACGATTCCTGAGAGTTCTTGAAGGGTTGTGTTCTGGGATATCTAATCATTTGTTTCTCTGGGAGTGAGTAGGAGAGCAAGTGAGACACTATAGTTAGATGAACCTGGGTTTGTGGGCACTCAGGTGGTAGGAAGACTCAGTCCCTGCGTACTAAGGTCCCATAATCCTACGCATAGTTCTGTTCTTGGGCAGAATCCCTGCAACACTACATTAGATAAGAGCAGCATAGAGAATCTTCTGAATGGTCATTATAGCAAATTCCCTCAAAGGTATCTTATCCTATGTAACTTATGATTGGGACTGGAGTAGCTGAACTTCACCATTATAGAGCAATCATAACACAGTCTTGGGCTTGAAATATGCTATTACAATACACTGGAAATAGTTTTAGCTTATTCTGCAAAACATGTCAGCATCTTTCTGTATGCAGCTAATTCAGCCTGTTCAGGCTAGCATAAGTGAAGTTTCTTGGGCAAGGCTTGGTAATAACACATTTTCTCATACTTCAATGTGGTTTGGAAACCAAGATTGTTGAAGAGTTTCTTAAAACATTTGACAACTTACAGTAACAATCCCTAAGTACCAGGTGGCAAACTTAGGGGCTCATTATGATGGAGGATGTGGAAAATCCTCTGCGGACCCACCAAAGACCCACCGCCACATTAGGATGGCTGGTGGGTCCTGGTTTCAGTCCGCCGCTTTTCCGCTGCGGTTGACTTACAACCGCGGCGGATAAGCTGTAACATGGCTGGCGGTGTCTATCAGACACCGCCAGCCATATTAGGATGGAGTAAAAAGTATGCTTTTCCACGGCGGCTTTTCCGCCGTGGAAAAGCATACGGACCTTCACTTCGGGGGCCCGATGCGGGCCCCCTGGGTGAAGGGGGGGTGGGGGTGCACATGGGGGGTACCTATGGTACCCCCCTGCATTTGCGTGAACAAAGCGGCAGGCACCGTGCGGTGCCTGCCGCTTTGTGCACGCAAATGCTGTGCATGCATTTTTAACATTGCGGCGGGTGCAGCTTGAAGCTCCACCCGCCGCAATGTTAAAAATAGAGGATGTGACCGCCACCCTGGCGGTCACATCCTAATCTGTATGGAGGGACCGCCGCTGCCCCTGCGGACGGTCCCTCCTACTCTATGGTGGCGGACGGACTCAAGTCCGTCCGCCATCATAATCGGCCCCTTAGTTCAGTAACAGGTGTATTTTCAATGTGAACCATGCCCCCTTTGTTAAGATCTACTTTCCCTCAGGACATAGCACAGTGAGACTGTGGTGAGCTCCTACTAATCATAGACTTGATTTACTGAGGTCTTTGGGTCCAGCAGAGATCATACAGGTCACCCTCATTCAGCTCACATTGAACTTAGTTTGGATCTAGTGGTTTACTGTGATCCTATTGATCAATGAGTCTACTTTTTACTTCACCTTGCACATTAATGTTAGGGTTTAACTCAATCAAGTTTGAGTCAAAATGTATGAACTTGGGACCCCTTCATGATTTAATATGAAAGAGGTTCAAAAGGGATTCGAAAACAAAAACTGTACCCTATGATAGCTGAAATGAAGGCTCTTCAGAAGTACTGATGTGAAGCTTCTTCCAATATTCAGCTTAATCCACTGCCTCACTCAACACTTTGAATCCGAATGAACCTCAAAATCCCACATTGACATCACAGACACTCTATAAAAATGTTCCCTGAGTGAGAGCACCCATTGCATTAATACAGACAAAAATATGGGTGCACATTTTCTAGCCTTTCATGCAACACAATGCAGCAAGGCAACTTGCTGTGCTGTGATGCATGAAAGGGGCAGAGTAGAAATGTGCCATGTGTACTAAGATATGTCACCGTTCTGCTCTCATTGCACTGGTGCACTTCATCAGCCTAGCAGCAATGCAGGCTCCATGGTCCACGTTATGGGCAGGAAAGTATTCCATTCCTGCAGAAAAACAATCCGCAGAGGCATATTAATCATTTTATATGTGCTGCATAATGCTGAATTTAACATAATGCAGCACACATGGAAAGAGGAAATAACAAGGAGTAATGAAGATATTTCTCCTCATTATGCCTCTCTCGGCTACACACAACATTTTGGCCATCTAAGTGGCACAACCGCAACGTAAAATGATAGTAAATCTGGGCCCTGGTCTGAATGCACACTCTACAAAACCAAGGCACAGTCCAGCAGCAGCAGAATTTTACTTCTGCCAAGCAGCTCTATGGCTTGGCATTTATACCCTAACTCGGTTTTCTTTGATGCTTTAACTTTGCTACGACAATCTAATCCCTCGAGCAATGTTCAAAATCAATTAAAAGAAGCTAAACGGGAACTTAGCTCTAACCTATTCATACAAAGTGAAGACATTTTTCGTAGACAGTCACAAAAAATTTATGAGGAAAGTAATTTTACCTGTAAATTCTTAGCCTGGCAGGTTAAAGAGCAAGCCGCTGCAAATCAGATCCGTTCTTTAAAATGCCCCGTTACAGATAGTGAGACATCACAGTCGGCGGCAATTGGCTCCATAATGCTCTCTCATTATCAAGCGATCTACAGTAAACATCACGATATAGACCATCAAAAGCTTTTCGTTTTTTTGGGCAGACATGCGATGCCCTTTCTCTCACAAGCAGATCAGGAGATAATGATGAGTTCATTCTCTAAGGAAGAATTGGAATTGGTGGTTAAGGAACTTCCAATTGGTAAGGCTTGTGGCCCGGATGGGCTTCCTGCCGAATTTTTTACGGTCTTTTTTTAGTTCTTTTTCTGATTTGTTTTTACAATTGCTAAATTCCATACTGGATGGTCGGCAAGTTCCAGATTCTTTTCGTGAAGGTACGGTAGTGAGCTTTCTGAAGAAGGGGAAAGAATCTAAAGATCCTAATTCATATAGACCCATTACGTTACTAAATTCAGATTACAAAATTACTACAAAATTACTATCAACCCGTTTTAACACTATTGCTGCAGATTTGATTCACTTGGATCAAAATGGCTTTATCGCAGGTCGTCAATTACTTACGAACACACATTATTTGATTGAGGCGTTAGATTATTTTGAGATACGGGGTGTTCCAGCTTTAATTTTATTATTAGACGCAGAAAAAGCTTTTGATTTGGTGGTCTTGCTAACACTTTTCATTATTTTAAAGCACTTTAGAATCCCCCGACAAATTATCTGTTTAATTCAAAATCTGTATACCGGTGCTAAAGCCAATGTGATTATTAATTCTGTTATGGTGGGGTCAGTTTTAGTTTAACGAGGCACGAGGCAGGGCTGTCCTTTGTCACCTATTCTTTTTGCTTTTTTTATTGAGCCACTAGCTGTCGCTATTCGGAACTGTGTGAATGTTGCTCCCCCGATTATTTCTATGGCGAAAATCAAATTATATGCCCATGATAATATATTATTAATTAAACCAGACTTGCAATCTCAAACTCATGCTCTACAGATTTTTGAAGGATTGGAGGCATTAGGTGGCTACCGGATTAATAAAAAAAAGACGGAAATTTTGGTTTGCGGGGGAGTAGACCCAGAATTACATCCAGACTTAAGCGGTTGTTTTAATTCAAGACCCAAACGATATTTGGGGGTCCTGTTCTCTGCTTCAGTCTCAGATTTATATATACTTAATTTTGATCCTCTTCTTCAGAAAGTTCGCTCCATGTTTGTCAGGTGGAACCCGCTGCCATTATCCATTCTGGGCCGGGTTGCACTTATTAAAATGTCCGTACTTCCGCTTTTTAATTTTTTATTTTCTACCATTTCTTGTTTCTTGCCTGGTACTTTTTTTCAAAAGTAGAATCCCTGTTTTCAGGTTTCGGGTGGGGTAAAAAAAACTCCTCGAATTGCAATAAGTACACTGTATGCAGATACAGAGCAAGGAGGTCTTTCGCTACCAAATCTCAAAGACTATTACAATGCATATTTCGTACAATATTTGGATAGATTTAAAATTGAAACTCACGGTCCGGATGTATTCATTAATTTCTTTTTTGATCGAATTTGTCGTGAGGTTCAAATTCCCTCCCCCCTTCAAGTACCTAAATCACCTAAATTTGTTCGATATAAGATCATGAATTGTTTTTTTAAAAGACGGGATGCCATGTTTAAAAGATACTCTCTCCCGCAGCTTAATTTAATGACTCCTTTAGCTCCTACTATCTCAGGTCAAGACATTAAGGTCGTGCCACATGTTATCCATGCTATTCAACCATCCACACAGAGTCTTTTTCATAATTATCAACAAAAACGGACACAAAAACATCAAAGAAAAAACAAAAATAATTGTGGATATGATGACACCTGTGAAATGTTTTCTCCATCCTCAGTTCCATTGGGTAAAAAGGGAGCTAATCCATGTGTATTATCAGAGGCCTCCTTAGAAATAGATTAATCGAATGAGGTAGCAGTCAACTACAATAAGATCATTCCTAGTATGGGCAATAAGGGGAATACTGATGAAAAAGATGATAAGGTAGAAAATGTTGAAAATGAAGAAAAAAAGCTAGGGTCATCATTAAAATCTAAACTTTCCTATCAGTCTGCGGGTCAGATTGGGACAAAAGCAGCATTTCATAAAGCCCAAATTCACTCGCATAATTTGCACGATGCTGTACTATGTTGCATTGGGGTTGGTAGCGGTCCAACCCCACTTGGTACCCGAATAGCTGGAGGTCACAAGGAACAAGGTTCAGTTATTAATATCTCCTCTGGTCTAGAACAGAATTCAAGTGATGAGGTTTTTGTACTGGATCATATTGCCAAAGATATGGCTTTACTAACTATTGATCTAGTATCTAGCCCAAAAGGTCCTCCTGAGAATGCTGGTAATGTAAGACCATTCAAACTGGACCAATCAAGTATAACCTTGGAGAATAGTTACTACTTGAATAAATCACTATTGGTTCCAGGCGCAGTTAATGGTCAAAAGTTCCATTGTATATCTGAACGAAAAAAATCCATTACCCTAGATCCAAATGATCGGCTGAACCCACTGGATTTTTCCTTGCTATCAAAATTTGATGGGAATTTTCAACCAAGACCAGAGCAAAGAGAAAATAAAACAGGTCGTGAATGTGACTTATGGGCCAATCTTCTGCACACTATGGATTCAATCACTAATGCCCTGAATTTTCATTCAGATAAATTAGATATGCAAGTTGATATCTTAAGTACATTAGCAACACATGTGGTCGGAATAGATGAAAAGCTGCAGCATCTATCTGATTTGATTATTAGGGTTCAAAAGGATAATGAAGGCCAACTAATAACCTGTACTTGCGCTCAACTGATTGATAAAATATCAGATCTACCGGTAATTGTTAGCTCTATGTTACAGGAGGTAAAATTGCTATCTGTTAGAAAGGCTCAAGGCATCAAAGAGGGCATAAAATGTTTATGTAGACAATCCACTACCGTTGATCTTATGGATGGTGTGGGGGATACTACAGATAAAAAAGGCTCCATATATGTAGACAGACATAAATCAGTTAACGATAACAAAATAAATAAGTCTCTACTGTTACATGAAGAATCAACAAGTAATTTTGTGGAGCCAAACAAATCGTTAATTGATACCTCCAATAAAGCACAAGACATAAAGTCACTAGAAATTAGTCAAGTTAAGAACACAAAACATAAACATAAAATCTTATCTAAAAGGGAAAGAAAAAGATTGAGGAAGAACCATAATAAAATCCCTTTGGGAACAAATCATACTACAGATGAGGTAACCACAAACCATATAAATATCAAAAATTCCTCAAAAGTGGACATTACTGCAAACCGTCCCAAAGAATTTGAAAAAAAAGCCCTTTTTCCAATTTTTAGGTGTGTAAAAAAACTTGAACCTAAAATAAGGGATGTACAAAATGACATTCACACAACACAGGGTGAGGCCCTCTCGGCTCAAAAAAGAGATCACATGTCTAACCATCCACGTGGTAAATCGGTGGAACAACTTGGAGTGCAAACAA
This sequence comes from Lissotriton helveticus, assembly GCF_964261635.1. Taxonomy (NCBI): domain Eukaryota; kingdom Metazoa; phylum Chordata; class Amphibia; order Caudata; family Salamandridae; genus Lissotriton; species Lissotriton helveticus. The sequence continues at coordinate 1,310,664,424 of NC_136068.1, forward strand.
CCCCTAATGGGGAAACTGTAGATTTAACAAATCCGCATGTTTCGTGTACGAAATCCTTTGTTGCTCCCCCCTGCTCTTTAGTACAAAAATCCATCGAGTTGCCTATCCCACGTCAACAGGCAGAACCTATATGGGACCAGGTTGTTGTGAGGAAGGTCCAGGCTGTCCCAGATGGACAAATGGATAAAATGAAAGTAGTTTTCTGCCCTGAGTACATCACGAGGGGAGCTCATGATGTTCTGAACCGTGAAAATATCCTGAAGTTATTCACTGCAATCCCAGATCTGACAGGCATAACATCGGTAGATCTGGAACTTGTGGAGTTTAAGATCGACCACAATATTGAAACAACTGTGACTACCTGGCGAATGGAGGATACTGTCAATAAAATATTGGCCAATGCAGATAAATTTGAAAAATGGGGCATTAAACTTAGGTCCTTTTGTGAAACTTAATACCCAACTTTGTTGATTCCGGTTAAATCACCTTGCAATTCGATACAAACAAAGGGTGTACAAAAAACAGTTTATGGTTCACCTGTCAGAGTACTGAAAGGTGCCTCAGGCCCATCAACTGAGGTGAATACGATGCGGGGTATCAAGATCAAGAGCTGCCAGTCTGGATCCAGAGTTTGTGTTGAATTACAGTCCACACCTAATCCAATTGAGGATTGGAGTTGGCTTCCCTTAATACTATCAAAGGTTAACTCTGTAAAGAAGGACTGAAGCCTATCTCCCTCTAAAAAACCATTTAAATCCCTAAAGTTTTGTTCTTGGAACGTAAACGGACTCAAAACTCTTCTTGAGGATCCGAGTGTAACGAGCTTTCTGTACTCCTTTGATATCCTAATATTGCAGGAGACCTGGCAAATGTGTAGTGAACCTATTATTGGTTATTACGAATATCTGAACGTGGCAACCCGTGAGGCCTCTATAGGTCGCCCTAGTGGAGGTCTCTCCATATATATTTCCTTAAATCTTGATGTTAAACACTATGAGATAGACCTCCAAGTAAAATGGATCTTGTGTGTTAAAGTTATTGCCAAACAATCATTTATCTTCCTAAATGTCTATTTGAGTTCAAAGAAAAACATAAGATCCTCACAACTCGATCTATTATGGGAAATGGTAAAATTGTTATATTACGATCATTTGGACTCAATGATCATTATAACTGGGGATTTTAATATGCATATTTTTTCATACAAAAAAGGAATGGTACCATCATCCACCCTATTAGAATGGTCTAACTGTGAGTTCAGAAAATATAACTTAAATATTCTCATAGATGTTGATAATACTCCTACATTTAGGAAAAGTGCTAGTCCTTCGATAATTGACTATAGCATAATTTCAGAAAATCTAGTTAAGGCAGTTCAAAGTTATCAAGTTGTACCAAGAATTGAGAGCGACCACAACCCACAAGTTATTACTCTTGCTTTAGCGTTCAATTATCTGCCCGAGTCGAAAACAATTAGAACATCAACTACCGCTTTTAATTTAAAAAGGCTCATATGGAATGATAAAATTAGAAAGGATATCTTGGACTTTCTAGCTGGCCTAATTGTTGATTTACAAGATGCGATACTAGAGGGGAAAAATCCGGTAGATCTTTGGCCTTGTTTATGTACTGCACTTGTGTCAAATTTTACTAAATCAAAATCTACAGGTGGTAAGACGTTAACTCAAAAGAACCCAGGATGGGTTTCCCCCCGCGTAAAACATCTTAAAAGAAAACTCAATAAAACCATAAGATCATTTTATAGGAAAGCGAAAGGGTCCATTTGTGCTGTGGTCGCCCAACAAATTAGACAATTAAAAAAGATTTACAGGAATGAAGTTTGGAAGTCCAAACAAGCCTATTACGAAACAATTTGGGCCAAATTACATCACGCCTGTAAATCAAAAGATCCTAGACTCTTTTGGAGTTTAATTAATAATTTAGAAAATGGAAACAATAGAAGCAATAGCGCAAATATTGATGAATCAACTTGGGTATCTTTTCTAAAAACCTCTAAAACGGTTCATTTAGGCCCTCAGTTCGTTCCAAGACAAATCTATTCCTATTCATAATAAATGTCCAGATATAACCGTACTATCTCCTTGGACAGTTGATAAAGTAAAAAAAGTGGTACATAGGATTCGAACAAATGGTGCGCCCGGACCTAACGGAATGCCAAATGCCATATTTAAAGCTGCTCTGAAGGATTGGCCAGAGGTCCTTACCATGCTGTTTAATGATGTGCTTAAAACTGGTAAAATTCCGGACTCTTGGCAGGGTAGTATCGTCCAACCAATCTATAAAAGTGGCCCTCAAGATAACCCAGCAAACTATAGATTAATAGCTCTAACTGATGTTGACGCTAAAATATTCGCAACCTGCTTGTTAGAGGAATTGGAATCATGGGTCTCTAAAGAAAAACTGATACCAAATTTACAAACCGGCTTCAGAAAGGGAGAATCAACCTACTCAAATTTAGTTTTATTAACTTTATTAGGCGAAAGAGCCAAAATCAGGAAACAAAATTTGTATATATGTTTTATTGATTTAAAAGCAGCCTTTGACTCTGTGCCCCGTAACATATTATGGTCCAAATTAGAAAATTGGGGAATATCCGACGCACTTTTAAAAATGATTAAACTGTTATATTCTGATACTTGGGTCCAGATTAAAGTAGGTGACGGTAGTCATATAACCCGACGCCTGGAAACAAATATTGGCTTGAAACAAGGTTGCGTTTTGGCCCCTTGCCTTTTTAATCTTTTTATGTCCGATCTCCCTGCCCATTTTAAGGATATTAATGCTCATTCCCCTTTTGTGATGGGCCAAGAGATTAAATATTTACAATACGCTGACGATACTATTTTATTAAGTCAGACAGTTATTGGCCTTAAAAGATTAATAGACTCTTTCAACGTCTATGTTGCAAGGAATGGTCTAAAAATAAACATTAAAAAAACAAAAATAATGACCATGGGAAAAGGTAAATTAGGTGTTAAAGAATGGAATATCAACGGTATGGTTGTTGACTGTGTAAAAACCTATAAATATTTGGGCATAACATTTGACCACAATTTATCTTTTAGGAAACATTTTAACAACCTAGAAGCTAAAGGCTCTTCTCTCACATTTGCCTTAAGACAATTGAGGGATAAGCTATTATGCCCAAATCATGATCATTTGATGAAGGCCTTGAAAGTGAAGTTAATTCCTTCATTGGACTATGGTTCTGTTATTTTTCGGGGCAAAGATGCGAAACTTTTAGATGATATTGAAATAAGATCATATAAGTCGGTATTTAGAATCCCAAAAAACATCAGTCGAGCGAATGTCAGACTAGAATTTGGATTGAAGAAACAGTGTCTCGTTAGGCAATCTACATTTTTAAAATCTTTACTGTTATTATCCAGGTCAGAGGAAGGCTCGCTGGCCAACCTTTGTTGGCTAGAGATTCAAAGAGGGGCCTATTCGGGAAGTTGGCGATCTTATTTAAACGAGTGCTTGCTTGCCTTTGATTGCCCGAACTTAGAGGATGAAACAAGGTGTAAAATGGTCTTTAAAAAAACAATCAATTAATCAGCAGCCCTGTTGTCTTGTATAACGGATAAAGACGATTTAAGGGAAAAAAAACATCTTTGGACAATAGCAAACTCTTTTAAAAATTTGTATCCCCAGCCCTATTTGAAATTTTATCTAAAACCTTATATTAAAAATTAATTTATGCTGCTACGGTTTGGGAGATACCCAACCAAAGATGGAATCCCAAAATGGGAAAAAATTGGCCATCTAATGTCTGTAGATTATGTGGTAAAAGCGAAGAAACTCTACAACATATTGTAACTTTGTGCCCAAGATTGCTTGTTGAACGAAAGATGTTTTTAAAACCGCTTTTTAATGAAATGGGTGTAAGAACGTGCAGAACTGCAATCATTGTATGTCTAAGTGGTATTACACCTAGATTAGTTCATCAGTTTGTTAAATATATCATTACAGCGGAAACAAAATTATGTAAGGAAGACGCTGTAATCGATGAAATCCATGAAAGGAATGCTATCTAAAAAGTCAATCACTCTATAATAGTAAATGTTTTTAGGGATCTTGAGGAAATTTTATAGAAATTTTAAAATTTAATTGTTATAAATGTATTATGTCAATTCCTAGATAATATTTGTTGAAAGTACATGATCATCTAATTTGTTGCCTTAAAGTACATCAAATTAGTGGGGAGATAGTATATTATTATTTTTTTTTTTTTAATTAAAATGGTTTTATCAGAATTCTTTAATTATCATCTAAAATATTTGTAATGGAACTAGAGCGCACATTTGCACTTTATTTAACTTCTGCTGCTAATCCATTCATTAACAACTCGTTGCACTCTATTTCACATTTGCTGCTAAATTGTTTATTGATTATCCTACTACAGCTGAACTAAGTATGTATATGAGTGCTGGATAATCTGGGTCTGTGTTTATATTGCTTTTTTTTTAAACCAGGTTGTAAACTGAATTTGCTCTTTGCTGTTTGTAATGGTTTTAATTAATCAACAAAATAAACTTTACTTACTGACTCCTTTAAGGAATGTTTTCGCCTTTACAGGGATTAAAATTGGATCAGAAATAGTCGTAAATTGGGAACGTGCTTGGTTCAATACATTATCAGATTTCTTAAGGGATGGATCGTGGATAACCCAGGGAGAGATGTCACGTTTAATCCAGGGCAATTTTTTGTTAAAAGGCTCCTATAGTTTGATTTATAAAACTTTGGCACAATTGGACTCAACCATAATAGTATCCCCACTCAGCTATGGAATGATCTTTTTTTGACTGTTCGGGTTAGGAAACCCGAGGAATGGAAACGGTGCTTAGCAGGAGGATCTGAGCTTAAAAGCAATTAGAAAATGGCAGGAACAAGAGAACCATGGACTATCCCCTCACATCTGGAAAATTATCAATAAATTTAACTTTAGTATATTGAGAGGTGCCAACTGGCGCAGAATGCTATTTTTTAGCAAATGGCTTTTATATCGCACCCCGGCTGCCATTTCTAAAATGTATGTTAATACTTCAGCCAATTATTTTAGATGCCTGCAATTTGCTCCAGCCAATTGGTCTCACATTACTGTACATTGCTCTAAAATTAAGCCATTCTGGAATGAGATTTTCTTTTTTCTTCAAATTTATTAGAGGATTAGGATTACTTGCAATGTTAAATTAATGTTGTATGGTTATGATTCGGATCTCAAACCTGTAGACCATTTGGTAAAATTGGTGTATAAAGTAATGGCAGTGGCAAGATCTTTGATATTACAAAATTGGCGCTCAACACAGGTTCCTTTGTTCCCGGAATGGTTCCAAAAAATGAAGAAAGTTAGAAAGAGTGAATTATTTTATGCACAACGAATAGGAGGGGTGAGAAAATTTGATAAAATTTGGAGATCATATTTTGAGTAACTATGGTCAAAAGTATTAAGATCAAAATGTATGTCTTTTTTGTATTTTTGTTTGTAATTTCGTAAATTCTGTTATATGTTAAGATTTCTGCAGTATGTGCCTGTATGCTTTGTTCTAATGACACCAAGAACTTCAATAAAAAACTATTTAAAAAAAAAAAGATGCTTGAGAAGTGGTAACGCTGCTTCAAATGTGGGGAAAGGTGTTACTAATGACCAGCTCTAAACACCAGGGGGCCGATTCCGATCCGGTAAAAAGCACTCCGATTAGCTGTACGGAGCGTTTTTCCCATAGGATTCGTACACAAACAACGTCCCCGTACGAACTAGCAAGTACGATCCTAACCCAAAGCGCCACTCCGTACGACTCGTACAAAACACCGTACAACTACAAACTACTTACGGATTCACTCCGTCCGACGCTGTGCACCACGTCCGTACGTAAATCGGCAGCCATTTCCTAACCAGGAAGTACGATCCGTGTTGACGACACTCCGTACGGCCCTTTTCCTACGAGAGCTGTAAACTGCCGTAAATCCAGAGTCCGCCATAAACTGCACCCCGGGACGCGACATACACGACATGAACCCCATCGACCGTGTCATCCGAGCCCTGTACGCCTACGACCTCGTACATAGAAACCGACGACGGCGCAGACAGTGAGTACAACCCACCGCAACAACCGAAGTATACCTGTACGGTGCACCACACGCCAACGCATATCACCTTCCCAATAGGAATACGCGCCGCACACACGTCATTAATCTCCGGGTACGGTGCGTCAAACGCTAGCGCACATCACCATTGCAATAGTAATACGCGCCGCACACATGTCATAAATCTTGGGGTACGGTGCGTCACACGCTAGCGCACATCACCAGTGCAATAGTGATACGTGTCGCACACACGTCACAAATCTCAGGGTACGGTGCGTCACACGCTAGCGCACATCACCATTGCAATAGTGATACGTGCCGCACACACGTCACAAATCTCGGGGTACGGTGCGTTACACGCTAGCGCATATCCCCATTGCAATAGTGACACGCGCCACACACACTTCAGAAAGCCCGGGGTACGGTGTGTCACATCTGAGGTGTGGTTGGAAAAGACCCCCAGCAGTGCCCAACAGTAGAGGGGGTGGGTGCAGACAACTCCCAGCAGTGCCCAGCATTACAGTGTGTGTGGCTAAGACCCCAGCAGTGCCCGCCAGCATAGGGTGTGTGTGGCTAAGACCCCCAGCAGTGCCCACCAGCATAGGGTGTGAGTGGCTAAGACCCCCAGCAGTGCCCAGCAGTGCCCAGCATTACAGTGTGTGTGGCTAAGACCCCCAGCAGTGCCCAGCATTAGAGTGTGTGTGTGGCTAAGACCCCCAGCAGTGCCCAGCATTAGAGTGTGTGTGTGGCTAAGACCCCCAGCAGTGCCCAGCATTAGAGTGTGTGTGTGTGTGGCTAAGACCCCCAGCCGTGCCCAGCAGTGCCCACCAGCATAGGGTGTGTGTGGCTAAGACCCCCAGCAGTGCCCAGCAGTGCCCACCAGCATAGGGTGTGTATGGCTAAGACACCTAGCAGTGCCCAGCATTACAGTGTGTGTGGCTAAGACCCCCAGCAGTGCCCAGCAGTGCCCACCAGCATAGGGTGTGAGTGGCTAAGACCCCCAGCAGTGCCCAGCAGTGCCCAGCATTACAGTGTGTGTGGCTAAGACCCCCAGCAGTGCCCAGCATTAGAGTGTGTGTGTGGCTAAGACCCCCAGCAGTGCCCAGCATTAGAGTGTGTGTGTGGCTAAGACCCCCAGCAGTGCCCAGCATTAGAGTGTGTGTGTGGCTAAGACCCCCAGCCGTGCCCAGCAGTGCCCACCAGCATAGGGTGTGTGTGGCTAAGACCCCCAGCAGTGCCCACCAGCATAGGGTGTGTGTGGCTAAGACCCCCAGCATTGCCCAGCATTAGAGTGTGTGTGTGGCTAAGACCCCCAGCAGTGCCCAGCAGTGCCCATCATTACAGTGTGTGTGGCTAAGACCCCCAGCAGTGCCCAGCATTAGAGTGTGTGTGTGGCTAAGACCCCCAGCAGTGCCCAGCATTAGAGTGTGTGTGTGGCTAAGACCCCCAGCAGTGCCCAGCAGTGCCCACCAGCATAGGGTGTGTGTGGCTAAGACCCCCAGCAGTGCCCAGCAGTGACCACCAGCATAGGGTGTGTGTGGCTAAGACCCCCAGCAGTGCCCACCAGCATAGGGTGTGAGTGGCTAAGACCCCCAGCAGTGCCCAGCAGTGCCCAGCTTTACAGTGTGTGTGGCTAAGGCCCCCAGCAGTGCCCAGCATTAGAGTGTGTGTGTGGCTAAGACCCCCAGCAGTGCCCAGCATTAGAGTGTGTGTGTGGCTAAGACCCCCAGCAGTGCCCAGCATTAGAGTGTGTGTGTGGCTAAGACCCCCAGTCGTGCCCAGCAGTGCCCACCAGCATAGGGTGTGTGTGGCTAAGACCCCCAGCAGTGCCCACCAGCATAGGGTGTGTGCGGCTAAGACCCCCAGCATTGTCCAGCATTAGAGTGTGTGTGTGGCTAAGACCCCCAGCAGTGCCCAGCAGTGCCCATCATTACAGTGTGTGTGGCTAAGACCCCCAGCAGTGCCCAGCATTAGAGTGTGTGTGTGGCTAAGACCCCCAGCAGTGCCCAGCATTAGAGTGTGTGTGGCTAAGACCCCCAGCAGTGCCCAGCAGTGACCACCAGCATAGGGTGTGTGTGGCTAAGACCCCCAGCAGTGCCCACCAGCATAGGGTGTGTGTGGCTAAGACCCCCAGCATTGCCCAGCAGTGCCCACCAGCATAGGGTGTGTGTGGCTAAGACCCCCAGCAGTGCCCAGCAATGCCCACCGGCATAGGGTGTGTGTGGCTAAGACCCCCAGCAGTGCCCAGCAGTGCCCAACAGCATAGGGGGTGTGTGGCTAAGACCCCCAGCAGTGCCCAGCAGTGCTCACCAGCATAGGGTGTGTGTGGCTAAGACCCCCAGCAGTGCCCAGCATTAGAGTGTGTGTGTGGCTAAGACCCCCAGCAGTGCCCAGCAGTGGCCAGCATTACAGTGTGTGTGGCTAAGACCCCCGGCAGTGCCCAGCATTAGAGTGTGTGTGTGGCTAAGACCCCCAGCAGTGCCCAGCATTAGAGTGTGTGTGTGGCTAAGACCCCCAGCAGTGCCCAGCATTACAGTGTGTGTGGCTAAGACCCCCAGCAGTGCCCACCAGTGTAAGCAGAAACATACCATGCTTAACCTTATTACCATCAGGAAATAGACACATGTAACAATACACAAATGTGAACATCACACCAGCTCCCAGGCACACAGCAGTCAAAGCCATTATCAGAAAACCAAAAGTGATGAACCAAAAATCAAAAGCTTTATTCAGCCGCATCCAAAGAGAAAAACTAAATATGAATCCATGCTCATAGTAGGCCAATTGCCAGTCCAAATAAAGTTCAAACAAGATTGTGGCATCCTGGATGTTGTCACACCCACACTTGCCTGCACATAGAGGTCAATTGTCTGTGGAAACAGTAGGTGCATCATCTGTGGAATCCACTGGCACCACAGGGACAGGAGAGGGAAGGACAGGTGTAGTGGGTGCAGGTAGTGTGGATCCCTCCACACTGGCTGGTGCCTCGCCGAATGGGGCTACATATACTTGGCTGCACACTTCAGCCAGTTCAGAAAAACTACCACCTGAACCCGGGAACACATTGGGGGTGAAGGTAGAGGGCTGTGAGTCTGTTCTCGTGGGTTTGTGGATTGCGTGTGTGACGTGTGTCCCCTCTCCCTGTGGGTGTGCCTACATCCCCTTGAGATTGGGTGCGTGGAGATTTGCGCTTTGTCTACCGTGTGGGTGTGCTGGGTGTGTCTGTTGTTGTGTCTGACCTGTGGCGTCTGCGTGTACGTTGGCTAGGTATGGGAGAGGCGGAGGTGGAAGGGTCTGAATGAGGGTGGGGGGGAGATGCTGCTGGGTGGACAGTGCTGCCGCCAGTGATGACGTTATGGTAGCCACACTCTGACGTAGATCAGACATGGCAGAGGACATGCCCTCCATGAACGACAACAACTGTGTCATTATTCGTGTATGTTCATGGAGGACAGTCAACATGGATGTCTGACCTACTAGAATCTGCTGGAGTAGGTGCACAGACTCAGCACTGAGGGCAGCAGGGGAGACAGGGGCAGGGGCTGCGGTGCCGGGAACAAAGGAGACACGGGGGCTAGCACAGACCTTAGGGACCCTAACAACTGGGAGGGTGGAGATGGTAGTGGAGGAGGAGGGGACAGCCAAAGATGTTGAAGATGCCATAGCTGCATATTCCCCCTCCTCCGGAGAGTCTGATTACGAGCCGTCCGCATGAAAGGAGGTGTCATGCACATGAGGGACGGCCGTCTGACTCTCCTCACCCTCCGTGCCACTGCCTCCCTCTGACTCCTCAAAGCAGGTGGCACTGTCGCTGGGTCCCTCTGCCTGGTCCGCGCCTGTGTCTCCTCCAGATTGTGATGATGATGCTGTTGGCAAAGAGAAGAAGAAAAACATATCAGTCACCTGTACACATCAGACATACCATATACAAATCATTTGGGCACATTTCTAAACATGGCATGCATAATGAGTCACATGCCAATGAACTATGCACAATGCTAAGTCTAGTCTTGGGCTATTGTAAGAGACACAACGCAACATGTATAGTAGGATACAAGTAACAGGCAAGGCAAAAACTTGTATGAGAGACACAATCATGAGCCACTGCCTGACAACAGGAAAGCTGATGATGAATCACAGTTCATTAGCCCACCCTGCCACCCAAATCCAGACCTGGTCATGTTTGTTTTGCTTTCACCCTGTGCCACATGGGAAATGTCCAGGCCAAAGTGCCATGTGATGCCATCCTGGGACCCGAACCTATTGTTCCATCACCTCACACTGCCATCACAGCTGTCTACACCCAAACTCACATTGTGTGGCTCACCATCAATATTATTTACAAAGAACCTGCCACATATGTTGAAAATATGTACACACGCACTGCCCAGTGTGAGTATGCACAAGCCAAAATTAGTGCACATGTACAGTGTGCACCTGTAGCTAACACATGACAATTAGAAAGTGTACCATGGACAAAGGCCACTGAGGCAGAATCGTGCAATAAACACATGTTGAGACTCAAGATCAGTGCCAAAATATGAAGAAGGGCAGACACAGTGCACATGTGGTGCTACATGTAAGGTACCAACAGGTGTCACAGACCTCCCTCCAACATGATGATGTGCAAAGGAATATGCATACTAAGACATTGCACCTTAGGAGTACATGTGAAAAACAATCAATAGCCAAAGCGCTGGTCAAATGTGGAGTAGGGCAAGGCATGCAAACAAGCATCTGCTGAAACTGGGCCATTCCTATGCCAATGCATAAAGTGCCTGTCTGACCACACCACTCCAACTGTGGGAGTGTTCCCATGCCTCGCAACACTACAGGTGGCATGTGACACACATGACAACAAACAGACATGTACCTACCCCCTTCTTGCTGCTGTCCCTCCTGCAACTGCCTATGGAGGTCTGGAAACACCACTTCCAGGACCCGGCGCATGTGGGGGGTGAGGTGGCGGGTGCCACCATGCCGGCGTGGAGCTTCGAGCTTGAGCTGTACCCTGGCGATGCGGCGGGTCCAGCACCGGATGTCCTGCCACCTCTTCCTGATGTTACTGAGCTTCCTGCGAGGCCCCCCCTCACTCCTGACAGCCCTGGCGATGTCCAGCCAGATCTCCCCTTCTCATAGGCAGATACCTGTGAGGAAGACAAAGTGAAACAACATCAGTACACCTGCTCCATGTCCCAAAGACACACACTTGCACCACATCGACGATGATAACAGGGTAGAGGATGCTGACAGGACTTGCATCATTGTCCATGTGAATGTGGCCTGTGAGCAAACACAAATGCACTACATGCCTTTGAAAGGCAACTGATGCCCTAAGGGGTGCTAAGCACTCACTGAGCATGGCTAACAATTAACAAGATATGCCACTGCAGGGTGGTGGACAGCACGTGACATGTTGTCACATATCCCACGACACCTAAGAACTCTAAGCAGACCACACACTCTCAAGTGAATGCACTTAGCACAATGGTGGTAAGCAGTACACAAGATATAGATACATCATTCACTGCATCGTAGATATTTTAATGTACACACCAGGCACTCACTCTGAAGTACATTGCATCTCTCTCTGTCCCCTAAATACACAATGGCTGTAGTCACACTCACAAATTACGCACTCACCTGATCCCCTGGTTTCCCACACAGCTTGCTGTAGTTGGGTAGGAGGGCATCCAGCAGTGCCTGGTTCTCCTCCTCACTAAATGCAGGTGCCCTCTCCATGTCCAGCAAAATCAGGGTCCAGGGAATGCAGAGACAGCAGCAGTGTTGTCCACTCAAATATTGTGTAGGCAAGTGCCCTCTCACAGCCACATGCAGCCTTAAATCTCTGCTGCTGAGGGGCTGCCATTCTCAGGAAGACAGTGTGATAGGGCACATCACTTTGCATCCTATGTTTCATCCAATCCCATTACACATAAGGCCCTGACACACATTTGCATGGTTTGAAATTTTAGCTCCAGCTACACAACAAACATAGCAACATTGTATACTTTTGGCCAACTGAATTTTGCAGGACACCTGTAGCACATTCAAATATCAGTGTCCTTGACAACCAGCCTGCATTCAGTGCATCCAACTCGTCCCCTAGGTGTTCCCTATGTATTTTCAGGCATCCACACACAAGTACGGTGCGTGAATCGTTGCAAACGCCATGTTTCAATAGTGATACGACCCGTACACACGCACGCACCAGTGGGGTACGCTCCTGACTTGTATCGTGTATAGGCACAATGCATTGGTGAGACGACCCGTACACCCGCACGCACCAGTGGGGTACGCAGCACACGCGTATAGGCACAATGCATTGGTGAGACGACCCGTACACCCGCACGCACCAGTGGGGTATGCTCCTGACTTGTATCGTGTATAGGCACAATGCATTGGTGAGATGACCCGTACACCCGCACGCACCAGTGGGGTACGCTCCTGACTTGTATCGCGTATAGGCACAATGCATTGGTGTGACGACCCGTACACCCGCACGCACCAGTGGGGTATGCTCCTGACTTGTATCGCATATAGGCACAATGCATTGGTGAGACGACCCGTACACCCGCACGCACCAGTGGGGTACGCTCCTGACTTGTATCGCGTATAGGCACAATGCATTGGTGAGATGACCCGTACACCCGCACGCACCAGTGGGGTACGCTCCTGACTTGTATCGCGTATAGGCACAATGCATTGGTGTGACGACCCGTACACCCGCACGCAGTAGTGGGGTACGCTACACACGCGTATGGACACAATGCATTGGTGATACGACCCGTACACCCGCACGCACTAGTGGGGTACGCTACACACGCGTGAAGGCACAATGCATTGGTGAGACGACCCGCACACCCGCACGCACCAGTGGGGTACGCAGCACACGCGTATAGGCACAATGCATTGGTGAGACGATCCGTACACCCGCACGCACCAGTGGGGTATGCTCCTGACTTGTATCGCGTATAGGCACAATGCATTGGTGAGACGACCCGTACACCTGCACGCACCAGTGCGGTACGCAGCACAGGCGTATGGACACAATGCATTGGTGATACGACCCGTACACCCGCACGCACCAGTGGGGTACGCTACACACGCGTATAGGCACAATACATTGGCGAGACGACCCATACACACACACGCACCAGTGGGGTATGCAGCACACGCGTATAGGCACAATGCATTGGTGAGACGACCCGTACACCCGCACGCACCAGTGGGGTAGTGTGCGTATCACATGCTCCAGTCAATGCATGTGTACAGTGCGTTCCACAGGCTCACGCATGGCACCATTACTATAGTGACAACAGGAAAACACATGGCAGGGATGTGGGTGTGAGTTCATCATGAGGATGCCCATGTATGTATTCACATGGCTGACCTACATTAGCAGGCCCCCGGTGTGGCACACAGTCAAATAGCAGAGGGCATGTGAACTAGTGGCATTGTTGGTGAGTGATGGGCTGTGGAGACATGACATTTGTGACGGGCCACTATGTGGTTTACATTACCTTCACACTTGTCACATGAGTAACATAATGGACATGTAGTCATTCACATGAACACTGTGATGGCACACTCTTACGTACGGACATCTGTCACATGACGCCAGGGACAGGGGCACTGTCTCACAGTACCAATTTAGGCTATGCATGACCCTGTGTGACAATGTAATGTGTGTGCCATGTAATCCATTGGACAGGCTGTTTGTATTGGGTAAACGTCATCCTCTATCGGTGCATCTATAATGGGTCTGTGTCGTGATAGCAAGTGTCACACATGTACGCACACCATGCCACAGGGGCATTTCTAAAGCTCATATGTGTGATGGCATCATAGAGCATTTGGCCACAGACATACAGATCCGCATTCAGAGGATGTCTGTGGGGTAGTGTTGTAAAATGCTAAACTCATGCACAATATCACTGAAAAGCAAAATATAGAGCACATGTGACATGGGTGTGTCCCGTGCAGTCAGCTGTCTGGATGTGTTAACCACCTTCTCATGCAGGTCACGTGACGTGTGTCACTGTCGCTATACATTGGTCTGCCAACTCTGACATGCCCAGAATATCTTTTGTGTGCATGTCATGTACATTTCACATACAACAGGGCAATCAGTTATGTGCCAAGAGAGCCAAGTAGCTTGCTTAACTGTCCATGATGTTAGGCCCATGGCAGGTTCATAAGTGATTTCATGTGTGTAATCAGTGGTGATTGTGATATGTACATTGTAAAATGTTTTGGCTGATAGTGGTACACTTTTTTCCACACACATGTCGTGCAGGGCACCCCCTCTGCCAAGGCCGTTGCCTGACTTGGATGCCATGAGGGAACGGGATTGCATCCGGAGGGACAGATTTCCACAGAAAATGATAGAGGATTTGACTGACAGGCTGGAACCACACCTACAACCGCGACACAGGTATCCAACTGCGCTGACACCCAAGGTAAAGGTGATGGCAGCCCTACATTTCTTTGCCACAGGTATGTTCCAATTCACCATATGTGATGTGGGGGGGATGTCCCAAACCATGTTTAGTCGTGTCCTCCGTGATGTCTTAGCTGCTATGTTGCAGCACATTGATGATTTCATTAAGTTCCCAACTCCACAAGAGTTGAACAATGTCAAGGGTGCATTCTATGCCCTGGGACGCATGCCACATGTAATTGGGTCCATTGATGGGACACATGTTGGACTGGTGCCACCACAGGCTCAAGAGCAGGCCTTCCGCAACCGGAAACATTACCACTCCATAAATGCCCTGGGGGTGTGTGTTATTAACATGATGATTTCCCATGTTTGTGCACGTTTTCCAGGATCATGCCACGATGCATTCATCATGAGGCAGAGCAGGGTACCACAGATGATGCTGCAGCTGCGCAACCATCGGGCATGTCTAGTTGGTGGGTATACACTGTTATTCATGTATGTCTCAATGTCAATCATCTCTCTCATGGCTACTCATTGCACACTCATTGACATGATGTATTGTTGTAGGAGATGCCGGATATCCGAACATGCCGTGGCTCATGACTCCACTACGCAACCCCCAAACTGCCGCAGACCAGCGTTACAATAATGCACATGGCCAGACATGGCGTGTGATAGAGCATACGTTTGGACTCCTGAAGAGCCGGTTCAGGTGTCTCGACAAGACAGGCGGATCACTACCATACTCCCTGCTCAAGGTGTGTGACATCTTCATCGTCTGCTGCATGCTGCACAACATGGCAGTAGAGGGGGAGGTGCCACTCATCCTGGATCCTGATGAAGAGGACCATCCGCCCGTTAAGGACGAAGGCCTTGGCCAGGATGCTAGCGATCAGGAAGGGACGGTGATATCCGGAGTCAACTCATACGCAACTTCTTCTCATAACAGTGAGTACCTGTATGATAGTATGCAATCTTCCACCGTAGAGTGACATGTTTAGCATAATGTGTGTCCAGCAGACTGTACACAATATCACTTTGATGTTGGTGGTGCTGTGTCACACAAGTAAAGATGTCATGCCACACACTTGAGCACAATGATTGCAGTTCGAATGTACAAGTGTACTACGTTGTCAGTGTATTGTACGTGACCATGTCTAAATGAATCTATACAGTACGTGACCACTTGTGTGCCTGTCCTTTCCAGGTTGCCCCGGGCTGTTGTCCGTTTGTGTCATCTTGGTCCTCCTGCAATTCCTGTTGATGATAGCAACGTTGGGGGAATCTGCGTACCCTGCACAGACATGTCGAAATGTAATTTTGGGTAAGGATTCCAAACCGGCAGTTCATTGTTGTAATGGTTTGTTTTTGGGTAGAAACTGTTCCTGCGCATGTTGTAGGCCCATACATAAATGTCACATTGCCATGTATCTAATTGCATATAGCGCCACTCCCGTGACAAGACAGTCACCTAACCTGACAGTCATCTGTAGTTGAGTTTATAATTTGGTGAATGCACTAATGTGTGTTAACATTGACCCTGACACATAGCGGATGCCACGGCTTGCCATTGTGTGTGACATCACAAACACAGGCACTGTGGAGAATTGCTGCCTCACTGTGGGCAGCAGGATGTGTCCAAATCATCCACTCAACCTTGTGGGCCAGTACAGTCTGTTTTCCTGTGAACCATGTTGTGCCGGTGTGGGCCAGTGTATGTCCCACATTTTCTGTCAATTGACCTGTGAGTCTGTTTGCATGGATGCATTGCCCCTTGTGGCAGTATGTCATGTCACTGTCACATCGTTACCTCAGTGCCGGTGGACAACACTGCTACGCTAGCCTTCTCAGTAAGTTGATGTTAACTTTCCTTTCCCATGATGCCAGGTATGTTGCGCTGATTACATCACCACGTTGGCCTGGAGCTAATGTTCACACTTACGTGGCAACGGTCCGTTGAGGTAAATGTCTGAAATCTCTTCTGCCATGCAGCATATCCTGGTCACGGTAGGGTTGTATCTTTTAGCATTGTGCATATGTACTCACAGTTGAGTTTGTTTACACATGCTTTTCCTGTCTAGCATAGTAAGGCACAGTTACAAGAGGTAATGAGTGGGCCCTATGGGGATTAATGTTGTTTTGGTCATTTCCTTTCTCATTTGAGGAGCTGCTTACGGCTCTTGCGGGTGATGTCAACTTTCCCGTCATGACCCTCACTTATTCACAGGGCTGAGTATGTAGAATTGGCTTTGTGTCATTTGCACTGCTATACGTTACAATTACTGAGATCGTGAGCATCAATCTTACACTGTGACGTCGTTCGTGACTGCATGGATCTAACTCCATTGTAGCAGCCTAGTGAGCGTCATACATGTTCCATTTTGGTGAGAACCCCTACCAACTCTCATGTGTCCCTGTAGAAGGATCTGATCTTGGCTCATTGCAAGATCTGTGATCACTAATAAGACACAGTGGCAGTGGTTGCACTACACAGTTGTGAGTGGTATAGTGTAGATGCCAAGATACTCTGAGATTCTGTAACTGAAAGAATGGAATCCTCATGCATGTTTTGCTCTTTTTCAGATCTCCCTCCCTGCAGTTCCCATCCTCACCTTCCCTCGCCTGATCGCCCTAATGTGTCTGTCATTAGTAGTCAGACCAAGGGGATATTGGGAGATGGAAACCTTCCAGCATCACACTACTCTGATGGTCACAGGTACGGACAGTCCCTGGCAGTTGTGTGGAGAGTGTATCACCAGCATTAAAGGTAACATCATTGCATGAGTGTTATTGTTGTCTGAGCAATGCCACTGGACATGTAAATTGGCTGATGCAGCATGTCCTTGCAAGTAAGTTCATACTATTGTGTAGGAACTGTGTTTCACACTGTACATTGTGCCTCATTGCTGTCAGCGCCAGTATCTTTCCAGACTGCATGCATTCAATATGTCATTCTTTACAGTGAGTGATCATATGTGGTTATGTGTACAGTCACAACAAGCATGCTGTTCTTAATGGCTAATGGACCATATTGTGCATGATGAACATGGTTGCGTATGTGTTCTGTTGCTTGATACACACAACGTGCAGGCTACTGCTGCTGACGCAGTGTGTCGTGTGTCCTGTTTGGTATTATGGTGACTGGTCCTGTGGTCGTGATGTGTATTCAATGTTCACACATTTGCTGGGACTGACCCATGTGTAACCAGCCACTCCGGGCTCACATACACATGTCAATTTTTGCCTAGCAAGAATCCTTGGGTTGTGTGGCTGTTTGGCATGTTCAATTGCCCCTTCTGCCTTCATGTGTTCACTCCTCCTGGCTGCAGCATCCACAGCCACAACTCTGCACCGCATGCCCCAATCAAGCCACACACACCTATGAGATACTCATCCATACATCCATCAATCCATCATTGGAGCATGCCGCATCTTGTCTGTGCCACTGTTGCACAACCGCCATGACAAAGGTCGGTCCGTCAGCACCTGCAACATGCACACTGCTAGACACTCAGCTCATTTGATGACACATGTGACCACATCAGTAGAAAGTTGTTTAGCTAGCAAGTCCCTCCCCTTTTCAATCGTGGTGGTCGATTGTCCTTGGCTCTCATAGGGGTACCAGGTGCAGACACACATGAATTTCACCATAATTAACATGAGGGGACATAGTGGTTGAATATTTTATCACCATATTATTATTAGTTAGTGATTCACTGTTTGTATTTGCCTCTTTGTTCCTTCCTCAGACGAAGACAGAGTGGCCGATGATGAGAAGTGGGTAAACTGGCAATTGTCTGTCAGGAACCCCCTCGGGTGTTGCTACCGTGAGGCACTCTCTCTTAGCTCTCTTCATTTTTACTTTAGTGAGTGGTATCAGACCTTGGTGTCAATGTTGTGTAAACGTAAAACACGACATGACCCTATGGATTAGTGTAAAGGTACACCTCTGAGGCAGTATTTTAGATTGGCCATGTAACTCTGACATTGGTTGTTAGGAATTTCTTGAGAGTTGGGTTTGGCCTTTTTGTTGTTGAACAGTGTCTGAATGGGGTGCGTATATTGCCAATGGTATCCACTTAGACTCCTTAGTATTTAATTGCAGATGTGATACAACAGACTCATGCCCCAGACGACCTCCACACAGTGAACAGCTGACAGTGATCCACCTGGTAACACTCTACCATGAACACACTTATGACAGGCTCTCAGGCTGTGTGTGCAACTCATACTGACAACTCGACGCAGACACACTTAACAGTGCGTGTACGTACAACCAGGTCATGTGCCTCGTACTGCACACACACTACTTCCAGCAGCACCACATTGTGGTGTATTACCTCATTGACACAACACCACCACACATCGCCTCAAATGCTGTAACGTGGTAGTACGCAACCTGAGAATGCCGCTCATGCCGGGAGATCACAGACGGATTTTCAAAAACAAAAGGGATCACACACCCAATCCACGATTATGATTGGTCAGACTGGACGGCCTACACCCTCTGAGTCACATCCAACACCATGGACACACTCTGCATTGTCAAACATCTGCACAGCCTGTTTCACACCAGCATCCTGACCAGCATAATTGTAACTATCATCTACAGCTCTCCTACACTACACACAGATTTTGCCTAAGCCATCTACAATCAGTTGATTCATTAGTTTGACGCACTACCTACCCATGACGGTCTCAATGCGCTGGGGGCTGCTGGTACTGATCTAAACACACTGGCCTTGATAATTATTGTGAAAGGCAGCAGGTCCTGGTTCTGTAGTTGAGGGTGTGCCATGTCTTGGAGTCGAGGTAGGAGATAGATCTGTCACTGTCTGTGTCATTCGGGATGTGAGGGACAGTGGCGAGAGCATGGTTGTTAGAGCAGAGGCTGCGGGTGGATGTGTAGAAGTTGAGTCTGTGGTTGTGGTATGCTAGTCCTGCGTGGTGTAGAGATTTGTGTGCGTGGATGTGGATTTAGAAGCTTATTTTGTAGTTGACAGGGAGTCAGTGCAGGCCTCTGGGGTGTTGTGTGATGTGGCCGGGTTGTGGTAAATGAGGATCAGACGTGCCGATGTGTTACAGATGTGTAGCAGCAGTCTCAGGAGTGTGGTTGTTGTAGCTGCGTAGATGGCGTTCACTTACTCAAGTCAGCTGTTGGAGAGGGGCAGGGTGACAGTATTTTGTATATTAGTGCTCATCCATTATAAGATCCTGCGGCCCATTCAGAGGATGTTGGAGCTGTAAGCAGAGATGGTGTAGTCCTGCTTGGTCATGGGGAGTGAGTGGTCCAGGATGGCCCACAGGTAGTGTGCGTGTTTGGCGGCTTATGGTGCTGTTCCTAGCGATGTTGCCCACCAGGAGTCGTCACAGGCTGAGCTGGTTGGGCCGAGGATGTGTTCCTCAGAAATGTCAGGATTCTGCATCAACCTGCTGTCCTTACTCCATTCTGCTACAGCCGTGATTCCTCTGTGGAGGTAGATGTTGCCAGTGTATGGGGCCTTGGTGAGGGATATGATCAACTGTGTGTAATTGGCATAGTAGATGATATTGAGGCTTGGTTGTAGTGCCACATGGGTAAGTTGTGCCATGTGGATAATTAAGTCAGTTGGGCTGTGGGATGATCCCTGTGTGACGCTGTGGATGGTGTCAGTGGTATTGTAACAGTACTGTGGGAGGCAGATGCCGAGGTTGTGCCGGTGGGAAAGTATGTGGGCCTGCCAGGGCGCTCGCTTTGCTTCCTAAGTCATGGATGTGTACTGTTAGGGTGCCGTGGGTGACCGTGTGGTAGTCTGCTGATAGGTCCTGATGGATGTGGGCGTCTGTTTCTCCTTTGTCCATGAGTATGCAGATGTTGTTGGTGTTGGCTATGAAGGCGGGGTCCGTGGTCTGGTTGATGTAGGATCCAGACAGTGTTGGGGCTATGATGTTTATGTCTTTGAGGTTGTGGGTCAGCTGTCTGTTGATTATATTCAACATGACTTGTTCTGGGAAGGGGAGCAGGGAGATGTGCAGGATTTACGAGATGTATTTGTGTTAGGAAAAGTGGATATGCCATGGGTCAGATGGGGATCCAGAGTAAATGTTTTCCTTGCTCATGATGGTGTCTTCAGTGCGGACGTTGTAGCAGGCAATAAGGTCAATTTTGTGGCTGTTTGTCGCAGGGGGGGGTGGTCTCGGTTGTGGATGTGGGGCTGGTGGAGTAGAATATTTTGTGGATGTGGTTGATCTTACCGTGAGCACAGTTGGCCAGTGAGTCACACAGGTCTTGTGATGGTGGAATGTAGTATGTGCTATATTTGGCTTTAGAGAGTTGTTTGGCAATGTTGATGTGCTTTTTGCTGGTGTGTTGTGCGTTGGTGTCTATCCGGTCCTTGATGGGTGTCCTGTTGTTGGTCATGAAGTGTTGGTGGTGTATGCGGGGGGCACTCAGGTGTACGTTGAAGGTTTTTGGTGACTGTTTGCAGTGCGTGCTCCTCTACAGCTTACAAGAGGTGGATTTGAACGTCCGGGGATCTTTGCTGAACCATGTGGCAATGTGGTTGTTGTGTTAGGTGGCGGAGGACTTGATTGGGATGAAGGTGTATGCGCAGTCGGTGATCCACTGTTTGAGGAAGATGACAGCGGTGTGGGGTTTGGTGGTTTTGGCTTGTGGGCCCAGGGTAAGGGTGGCTGTCAGTTAGTCCTTGTTGAGCTTGCACCAGCAGCTGCGTGGCATGGTCTGTGTGCAGGGGGATTGTGTTTGCTTTCCTGAAGGTGAAGTGTAGGCTTCTGTGGTCTTTCCAGTGTTGTGAGGTGTTGTTGTTGGATTAGATGTGTGGAGTTTCTGCAAAGATGGGGTCCTGTGTGTGTCTAGCGTTGTGGGTGTGGGTTGTCACTTGTTGTTGTAATCCAAGGTTGGCAAGGTTGTCCATCAGGGCGGTGGAGTTTACGTCATTGTAGTAATTACGGTGACAGTAAATTTCCCAAAGGAGGATGTAGTCCGTGTAGGCGAGAGCATGCGTGCTGATGAGGTGAGCGATGGAGTTGGTGAATATTGTTGGGACTCCAGGTGGTCTGTAGATGAGTGTTCCTCAGAGGGTGTTGTTTGTGTGGATCAGTAAATGCATGTTTTAGGCGATGTGGAGGGTGTCGTTGTTGTTGGTAGTGACTATGGGATTATTAATGTGGATGATGGGAATTCCTCCTACCACTCTGTCGGTGTGGTGTTAGCGGGATTTGTCATTTCCTCCAGGTATGTCTATGGTGATGTCTGTTGGCAAGGTGGTGTTCAGCCTGGTTACCGTCCACAACATCAGCCAGCCCTACTAGAGCAACTACCTCTACACAGGAACAAGAACGTGACTTACGGAGTACTTGTGGAAAGGCAGGGTGCATGCACACACCTCATCCTCAACATCCCCTGCTGCTGCCACATGACCATCCGCCTGAGATATCTACAATGGTCCCACAGTCAAATGCAGTTTCACCTTCATACTCATCAGCCACACACATTCGGCACTCCACAGACCCAGGCTAAATTAATGATATGGACGTCTAACATCTAACACCCTATTGCCCACAGTCCCTATTGGCACCCTCGGCCAGGCCATCAATCTTCACATCCACAGTACAACAGCATGTGGCTGCTAGTTCTCATTCCTCATTAGACAGATCCTGGTGCTCCCTCCGTGGACACCTAGCATATTTGCCATGCTCTTGACGCCTCACACACTCTTGTATGACTGTCTGTCATTTCAGTATTTCAAGCAAACCCCATCTTCTGCAGTTAGTAACCATCACGGGTGAGTATTGCTATCCATGTATGTAATTTAGGCTATCTTGTGACCTATGTATTTCCACTGCCTAAATAAAATCCATGTGTGTTGATGGCAATAGTTTGCAGGAGACGGTGGCATTTGAAGACATTTCACCTCACAAATGTATTAGAATCTGAGTACATACAAATACATCAATGCTTTTAGTGCAAGTGAGATTTATTTTTTACTCTTGTGCATGTAATATGAGTAGGTGCTGTACAAGAAGGGGGGAATCCACAGTTCACAGCGGGAGATGTGATGCCTTACAGTATGGGTCAACAGAGTCCAGGCCACAGTGCTTGGCATCATTGGGCACACAGCGACCAGCAAGTCAATGTGGGAGAGTGTTAAAGTCAATAGGGTGATGCTGTTGCACACAAAGGCAAGATGCCATACCAGGTTCCCTGGGAGTTGTTCATGGCCCTATGCCTCTCAACGTCTTGACCGTGGATGACCAACCTTCCTTGGGGGACCCTCACGTGCAGGCCTTGGGGATGCATGAGAATCTCCGTCTGGCAATTCCGCCTCCTCCTCCCTCCCTGTGCCTGTTGTTAGTCTTTGCCTAGATGTTTCTGGCCTCGTGACACAGGGAGGTTGCTGCATGTTGCCAGTGATCAGACGGAGCGATTGGTTGATTTCCCGATGCACCGTCACGAGCTCATCCAGTCTTGCCTCCATCCGTCCCTGGTGTCGTTCTTGACTGGCATGTAGCTGGGCCTGCTGCTCTGTCATTTTGTTGAGGGCCTCCACTACCAGGCTGAACTCCCTGGTGTCCCGCCGGTATTCATCCATGATGTCTCGGAGTTCGGACATACCGGGCCCTGCAGCTGGCTGGTCAGGTTCTCGCCTCCGCCTAGCGCCACTCCCACCACCCCTGCCCACACGAACCGGTCCGACGCTTGTGGGAACATCATGTTGACGGGACCCATGAGTGCTGGCAGTGGAGGTGTCGTCTGCCACCTCATGGGTGCCCGGCGAACGATGTCCCTCATTGTCAGACAGGCTCTGTTGTGTATCATGGGCAGGGCTCCGAGCTGTCTGCTGGGATGTGGCGGGAATGGGTGTGGTGGTTGGCACAGATGTATCTGTTCCAGCTGCTGCAGGGGTTTGGGATCCAGAGGAGCCTGGTTGGTTGGGGTCATCCACAGTGTGTTGAGAGGCTTCAGTTACGGTGGGGTCTCTGTCGTGCTGAGCCTGGGATCCTTCTCCCCCCTGGTTGGGGGTAGTTTCCACACGTTCCCCTGTGGGCGTGAGAGAGAAACAGTGTTAATGCACTATCATGCAACATCCAAATGTAATATACATAGTCGTTATCAATGTTCGCCCTGATTTGTATTTTAGAAATTGTTCACTTGTGTATGTGTATGTTGTGGGCTGAGATTGACATGTGATCAGGGTGCTTGACATGTTGGGTACTGTCTTTTGATGAATGTCACAGCCATTGCTGTGGCTTGTGTGCCCAGCACCACACAGTTCAAGATGTGCTCTGTGTGGCCCAATCTGCACAATGCAGTCTGAATTATTATTGCTGGTGCAAGCATGCACAGGGTTTTTATGCTGCATATTTATGATGGCGACTGATTTGATTTTAGCTGATTTCATCATGCTACTTTAGAGAGGGTTTGCAGGGCCAAGACAGACACCCACTGCCAACCCCCCAGGAGCAGTACACCCTCTTCAGGTACAGGTCTTTAGGACGTGCCACTTCTCTATGATGCATTACCTTGTCAATACCCATGTCCATGGTGCTACTTGAGTGCATCCACAGCATCACCAAGCTGTGGCATTAGCACTGTGTGAGAGGCACAATGGACTTGTGATTCTGCACTGTGCTTTTTTTGTTTGCATACGTCAGCAGATCAATATTTTTGGGGTTTAGTTGCTTGACAATTGTGACAGTGGTGCACTGCATTGTCTGTCCCTAGGGGCTCAGTTTCTGTATGGGGTGTGTGTGACAGGCCATGGTAGTAGTTTGAGTGTGATTGGCAAGTGGGCGTCCCTCGTGGTGTGTCTGTCCCCCCATGTAGCATGCTTCCATTATAGTGGTTGTGAGTTCCTGTGCACAATATCTTCACTTGTCCTGGTGTTAGTGTTTGCACTGGTCACAGGAGGCCCATGTGCTGCCTACACCAGGGCCCAGGGTCAGCTATCTTGTCAGTACTTTCACACTCCCTTTGCATTGAACATGGTGCATGGGTGTGTACCTGGCCCATATGGGTTGAGTGCTGCCTCCTACCATACATCTTGCACTCTCTCACCCTCCCCCTTGCAGCCTTCTGCAACTCCCCTTGCACCCCCCTACTGTTGGCCACTGCAGGGAGTCATGACCACACCCCCCATACCCCCAACACCCCCCCACACCCCCCTACTGTTGGCACTGCTGGGATTCATGCCCCCCCACACCCCACAACACACCCCCACCCCCCCTACTGTTGGGCACTGCTGGGAGTCATGGCCACACCCCCCACACCCCCAACACACACCCCCATACCCCCTACTGTTGGGCACTGCTGGGAATCATGTCCACACCCCCAACACACACCCCCACACCCCCCTACTGTTGGGCACTGCTGGAAGTCATGCCACACCCCCAACACCCCCCAACACCCCCCCACACCCCCCTACTGTTGGGCACTGCTGGGAGTCATGGCCACCCCCCCACCCCCGCCCCCAACACCCCCCCCACACCCCCTACTGTTGGGCACTGCTGGGAGTCATGCTCCCCACACCCCCCAACACCCCCCCACCCCCCCTACTGTTGGGCACTGCTGGGAGTCATGGCCACACACCCCCACACCCCCAACACACACCCCCTACTGTTGGGCACTGCTGGGAGTCATGCCCCCCCACACCCCCAACACACACCCCCACACCCCCCTACTGTTGGGCACTGCTGGGAGTCATGGCCACACCCCCCACACCCCAACACACACCCCACACCCTCCTACTGTTGGGCACTGCTGGGAGTCATGGCCATACCCCCCCACACACCCCCCAACACACACCTCCACACCCCCCTACTGTTGGGCACTGCTGGGAGTCATGCCCCCCCACCCCCCAACACACACACCCACACCCCCCTACTGTTGGGCACTGCTGGGAGTCATGGCCACACCCCCCCACACCCCCAACACACACCCCACACCCCCCTACTGTTGGGCACTGCTGGGAGTCATGGCCCCCCCACACCCCCCAACACACCCCCCACACCCCCTACTGTTGGGCACTGCTGGGAGTCATGCCCCCCACACCCCCCCACATCCCCCTACTGTTGGGCACTGCTGGGAGTCATGGGCACACCCCCCATACCACCCCCCCGCCCTGCTGGGAGTCCACCCATGTTACATGAGTTGTTTGTATACTCACCAGGCTCAATGGCTCCTTCAATTCCGTGCACTCCCACCGGTGGTAGCATGGCCATGACTTTCTCTTCCCAGGGCTGGTATTGTGCAGGTCTGCGGGGAGGTCCACCTCCAGTGTGATGAGCGTTGGCGTAGTCCTCATCCATCTTGCGCTTGACCATCCTCCGCAGATCATACCACCTGTTCTGGCAAACCGCCTTGGTGCGCCTGATGGGTGCAACAGCATTCACCTTCTCGACTATCCTCTCCCACAAGCGTGTCTTTTGAGCTATGCTGGTCTGTCTGACCAATGCACCAAACAGCTGTGGATAGACTCGGATGACCTCATCTGTAAGGATCTCCATCTCCGGGTTAGTGAACTTTGGACCCTTTGGTGTGGTCATGGTGTGGGGTGTATGTGATTGGGGGGTGATGGTGTGTATGGATGAGGGTGTGTGGGTCTGATTGTGAAGAGGTGGTGTGTGTGAATGAGATAGGGTGTATGTGTGAAGGTGTGTGGCTGCAGTTGTTGGTGTGATGGTTGTGTCTTAGCAAGAATAGGTATGTTGCAAAGGGTGATGGGTTGTATGTTTGGGCCCTTTCATTGGTCCATTTGTGGGTGTGGCTTTTTTTGAATTTTTGGTGGGTGTGTCATAAAGGGTGTTTGTGACTTGAGCCCTCTGTTTGTTTGTTTGTATGTTCCAAGGACATTTTTTTCCTATGCTGTGTAGACTGTAGCCTTCTTTAGTGGGGTGTGCGCCTCGTATTTGTTAGTGCGTCTGTCAGTTAGGCTCGTGTATCGTCGCCGGGGGTACGTGTACGCTTGATAGTGTGGTGTGCGCCTCGTATTTGTTAGTGCGTAGGTCAGTTAGGCTCGTGTATCGTCGCCGGGGGTACATGTACGCTTGATAGTGGGGTGTGCGCCTCGTATTTGTTAGTGCGTCTGTCAGTTAGGCTCGTGTATCGTCGACGGGGGTACGAGTACGCTTGATAGTGGGGTGTGCGCCTCGTATTTGTTAGTACGTCTGGCAGTTAGGCTCGTGTATTGTCGCCGGGGGTACATGTACGCTTGATAGTGTGGTGTGCGCCTCGTATTTGTTAGTGCGTCTGTCAGTTAGGCTCGTGTATCGTCACCGGGGGTACGTGTACGCTTGATAGTGGGGTGTGCGCCTCGTATTTGTTAGTGCATCTGTCAGTTAGGCTCGTGTATCGTCGACGGGGGTACGTGTACGCTTGATAGTGGGGTGTGCGCCTCGTATTTGTTAGTGCGTCTGGCAGTTAGGCTCGTGCATCGTCGCCGGGGGTACGTGTACGCTTGATAGTGGGGTGTGCGCCTCGTATTTGTTAGTGCGTCTGTCAGTTAGGCTCGTGTATCGTCGCCGGGGGTACGTGTACGCTTGATAGTGGGGTGTGCGCCTCGTATTTGTTAGTGCGTCTGTCAGTTAGGCTCATGTATCGTCGCCGGGGGTACGTGTACGCTTGATAGTGGGGTGTGCGCCTCGTATTTGTTAGTGCGTCTGTCAGTTAGGCTCGTGTATCGTCAAAGGGGGTATGTGTACGCTTGATAGTGGGGTGTGCGCCTCGTATTTGTTAGTGCGTCTGGTAGTTAGGCTCGTGTATCGTCGCCGGGGGTACGTGTACGCTTGATAGTGGGGTGTGCGCCTCGTATTTGTTAGTGCGTCTGTCAGTGTGGCTCGTGTATCGTCGCCGGGGGTACGTGTACGCTTGATAGTGGGGTGTGCGCCTCGTATTTGTTAGTGCGTCTAAGAAAGATTGATATTGATGGTTCACTATTTTTGTCAATTAACTTGCTAAGATAAGACGATTGTTAATAAGTGGGAAGTTTCTAGACTCTTCTCAGATCACAAGATAACCGTTTAATGGAGGGGAAAATCCCGCCATCTTAATATTGATTGCGATTGATAGGCTTTATTTCGGTACCATGAAAGCAGTACAAATTTTTTTTAATAAAAATGTCATATACAATCTGTTATACACAATTGATAAAAGCAGGTACAATAATTAATTAAACAAGTTAAAACAAGGATTAAATTGACACAGAAAGCCTTCTGTTGCGAATCAACCAAGCCCATTTCAGGAATTTTGACACAGCACATACGATCACGGGGGATGTGTCAGTCAATAAAATGCGCATTGCCACCATACACTGACGAGTGCCCAGCAGACTACAGAGTGGTTTGAGCCAACGGATTCGCGGGGCACGATAGTCCGGGCATTCGAAGAAGATGTGGACAACTGACTCTACACGAGTGGGACAAGATGCACAAAGAGGAGAAAGTTGGTGAGGCCCCTTCCAGCGGGCGACCACCTCCCCTACTGGTAAGGTCCCCACACAAAACTTAAAGTACAGAGTGCGGTCAAACGGGATGGTGATAATGTCTAGATAGGGTTCGTATGCCACCACATCCTTAATTCTCACAAAGGCTACTGTTGAGTTGCAGTGGCGAGAGTCTAGATGCAATTTCGCAGAGACCCAGTTCCAATACAACTTTTTAATGGTAGCCTTCGGTGGGGCAGATTTTGTGTACCAAGCATCTGGTAACCCTATCTCCATTAGTAGTCTTTTGACATCCCTCAACCATTTGATCCTAGACCACCCTCCCGTATCCATAACCTCAGACAGAGCCTCCGCATAGGAGACCAATTCGGGCACCCGCCACAACCTAGCCCAGAGAAGCAGTGGGCGAAGTTGCGCTTGATCCCCAATAGGTCTACAGCCTAGGTCCAATAGCACCGGCACAGTTGGGGTGCTTCGTGGCAAGGCCATCAGGTCTTTCAGAAACTTGTTCTCAGATTTGACTATTGGGTCCAGGTTGCAGGTACCCCACAACTCTGCCCCGTATAAAGCGGCACTGACCCCTCTCGCTTTATATATATCCACTACTGGGGCAATGGGTTTACAAAATGAGGAGCGTTGTTTCTTAAGTAGTGCTCCTCCTACCCTTTTGTGGCCCAGTAGCATTTTATAGATATGAGAATTCCAGGAAAGGGAGTCGTTGAGGCGGATACCCAGATAGTCAAATTCGGAAACTCTCTTTAAAGGCTCAGAGTTCAAGGTCGGTAGTCTGCCAAGTTTCCTGGGGGGATTCATGACCAGAAATTTGGTTTTGTCTGTGTTGATAACTAGGCCTCTCGATAGACAAAACTCCTGGAAGCTATTTAAAAGGCTCTGCAGACCCATAGGGGACTTTGAAATAAGGAGAGTGTCATCCGCAAAAAGCAGTGTAGGGATCCGTTTGCCCGCCAAGGAAGGAGCGTCCGAGGGAGTACCAAGCAGATGTTCTACCACTCTGTTTACATATAACGAAAACAGAGTGGGCGCCAGGACACATCCTTGTCGGACTCCCCTTCCTACAGGAATTCTTTCTGTTTTTTCGCCCTTCGTGCCCCAACGCACCTGTGCAAAGTAGCCATCGTGAAGTTTTAGCAGCAGGGAGAGGATGTAGGAGGGCAACCCTAAGTCTAGCAGGACCTTCCATAATTTCTCCCTGGGAACCAGGTAGAAAGCGGTTTTTAAGTCTATAAAGGCCAGGTATAGACTGCCCCCTCCCAACACTACCACCTTCCAGTGGAGAAGAGTTAGTCTGAAGGCCTGCTCGATGGTCCCTGTGCCAGAACGGAACCCGGCTTGGAGGTCCGACAGAATGTTGTTGTCGTCCATCCATTCGAGCATCCTTCGCAATATCACCTTCCCCGCCAGTTTTTGGGTGGAATCAATTAGGCTTATAGGCCTATAGTTGACAGGGTTGTCCCGACACCCCTTCTTGAATAACGGGACAACCTCTGCCCCCTTCCAGGATTCAGGAATGGGCGCGCCCTCGTTAATGGCGTTTAACAGTGAGGATACGAGAATCCCCCACTCCTTGGGACTTGCCCGTATTATATCACCCGGTAGCCCATCGGGCCCCGCTGCTTTCACCAGAACCAGGGTTTTGATTACGTCCATCACCTCTCTAGCGGTAAAAGGCACGATCTCTAATCCCATTATGGGTGCGTTATTGGTAGGTGGATCGCTAACAGCATAGAGGGATGAGAAGTGATTAAACCAGGTCAGGGGGGGATATTGCACGTCATTAGTGTGCTGTCTGGCCTGTCCCTAGATCTTATAAGGGTCCAGAAACCTCTAGCATCCCTGTCCAGGCTTGCAATCCTTAGATCCTCCCAGAAGCAGTCCTCCCATTCCCTCTTTGCTGCGATCACAGTCAGTGAGTAGTTTTTCCTTGCCAAACGTATGTCGGCCAAGGACTTACTCCTCACAGCGCAAATCAAGGAATTTTTCATCTCCCTGCACTTTTTAGTATACCAGGCGTAGGGATTTTGCCTAGGTTTGGGCTTTCCGACACGAGGAGCCAAGTTAGGAAGATAAAAGAATTCACTCAAAGCCTTAGTGGTAGCACAAAAGAGTAATGTTACCTCCCCTGGATCTAGCGAGGATTCAACTAACCTGGACTGGGCAGAGGTCAAAAGTGTTGAAATGGATAGGACTTTCTCTTTGTCCATGACAATATTGCCCCATTTTAGGCGCCTGCCACAATTTGAAGGGTAAAGCTCCTGGTGGGCTAGCGCTAAGGAGGACGCATCTACTCCCGCCTGTTCCGTCCAGATGGGGCGTAGATCTAGAGAGAGCAGATTATGATCGCTCTCTACTGAAGGGAGTACCTCCATGTCCAGCAAGTGGTCCCAGGAGTTAACATCAAGAAGGATATAATCTATTCTAGACGTATGGTCCACCCTATTGTAGGTATGCGCTCCAGAAGGATCCAGAGACGTCCTACCATTCACTGCCCTAAGGTCGAATTCCAAGGTTAGGGAATAGATTTGGACTGCCACTTGGGACCACCTTCTGATAGGAGGTATGGTCAAAGCTGGTATACCTCTCCTGTTATCATCTTCAATAGTCCCCAAGGAATTCTCCAAACCAAGAGGCTCGAACGTACAATTAAAATCGCCTGCGACTGGAACATGGGAACTATCAGGGCCCCCTCTTAACCGGGATTCTAGCTCAGAGACAATGGGGGACGGAAGACCTCCCTTTGATCCCCTAACATAGATGTTAAAGATGTCTAGGGATGGCCCTCTCTTGGGTCCTTTGATCGATATACTCAAGAGGTCAAGTGAGTCAGTCACGCGCTGGGTGACCTGACAACCAAGCGAAATAGCGACCCATATGAGAAGGCCTCCAGAGGGACGGCCTCTCCCAGAAGGGGAGGGGATTGCTGGCAGGAAAAAAGATGAATATCCTACCTTGTGGCATGGTTCCGTACTCCAAGTTTCTTGGAAGATACAAATGGAGAAACCCTCCACTAGAATGTTCCATTCTGGGACAGCCAACTTCCTCGCAATCCCCGCAACATTCCAGCTAAGAATCTTTAAGCCAGAATCGGCCATAATTGGCTCGACATAGGAGACAAGATTAGTATCCTGCCCTCCCTCAGAGAGTGAGCAAAAAGCTCTGCTTCCCTCCTCAGACCCACTACCAGGACTATCACCCTGACGATGGGGACCACTCTCAGTGGAAATAGATATCCAACTGTTGGTGGTAGTCTCCACGGAGCAGGGATCCAACCGAGGGCTCATACCCAGGGGTAAGAGAACTAACCCAGGGGGGATGTCATTTCAATAGCATGCGGTTCTCCCATAACTCCCCGGCCATGGGGTTTGCTGATAGGGCACAGGGAAGGGGTCAAATCCGGGAATGGCAAGATTGTGATAACAACTTGCTTCTGGGGCGATACCAAAATGAATGCCAACTGGTCTTGGGTAGAAAAAGGTCAGATCAACCACTCCAATACCAGCACTGCTAGTTCCTAGATTCTGGCTAGAAATAAGCTGAGCTACCCTGGGATCCTTGAAGTTGACAACCACACAGTCCCCCTCAAAGCGCTTATGACTTCCACCTACCCAGCCTAGTCATCTTAATATGAGCTGAGGCCAGAGGTCAGAGAGGGATTGGCAGCAGGGCGTGCAGCTGCTGCTGCGGGCTCAGAAATCTGAGGCAAGAACAAACAAGGAGCCAGAGCAGATGCTGGTTCCGATCCAGTCAGATTTATCCCCTGGAAATATTGGTTGACATTCTTGAGCAGAGAAAAAAGAACCTTCAGGGGAAATTCTAACAGGCGGTCATGTAAAGGAAGCAAGTTGATACTTGTCGCGTGTCACAATGAGAGCTACATTCATTTTCTCCCTGGTTATAAGTTATTTGTTGGAAAAGTGGTAATTTAGAGCCTCACAGAGTCGTTGACATGGCGTGACAGTGGTGGCCACTGAGATATCTGCTCTGCTGGTGCAGCCTTTTTGGAATGATACCGGAAGCTACGGGCACGCCTGCATTGATGCCAGAAACACTATTGCCATATGTTTTGGTGCTGGGCTCTGGGCACCTTAGTTTTTACATGTCTACAGCAAACTGTGGGTCAGTGCTCCAGTCTTGATACCACTTTTAATTACACTTGTGGTGCCTGAGTGTCTGTGGCTGCAGCTGTTCTGCTGGACTGACCTACCTACAGGCAGTGCTCTGTCTATGGAGTTTGTGGGCTTTGATGTTATCAACACGGGTGCCTGTGGTCAAGGTAAACCTGGCTTTGAGTGAGCCACGTCCGAAATACTTATCCAAGCCAATGTTTGCCCTTTCACTTCCAGGGTGCTGCACAATCCCTTTGAAGGTCGATTTTTCTACTTTTCTCAGGTCCCCTAAACTAGGGGTGTGATCAACTAAATTAACCCTGTCTTGCTTTTGAACAGTATATATATACTCTGTGTCAAAATGCCCACGGTATAAGTACATGTATATGTGGCTGCAGGTCTGTTCAAGAGCTGGGAACCTGTGGAAAGCTGATTTGCTGTCACAGCTGCCACTACTGGTATTTATGTCAGCGCTCTCTGCCACAACAGATTACCTGCTGCCGAAGCAGTACAGTACTATAGATACCAATGCCCCCCACAAAACCCCATGTCCTTTGCATTTGTAGCTTCCCATGTAAATGCAATTTATGGCACCCGGATTCTAAATCTAGGATTCAGTAAGATCATTGACTTTCATCACCTCTGAAACCATGGCAACAATTCAGGATGCTTTGGCTTCACCCAGACGTGGTGATACTCAACATGTAGCTTGGCCCTATATCCATAATCCAATTAACCTATTTGATCCTATACTTTTACTTTACTGATACTCAGCTCTATGCACGACTGCCAGCTTGGATGTTCACGCATCAGTGTAAGGTTGGATCGTCATCAAGCTGGCTAAAATATAAAAATGGCTAAAACAGACCAACCTTCAAGTACAGTATAATTCTATAATCGAAACCCACCATCATCAGCTTCCAATCCTCATAAATCAGAGTCAAAAAGCCCTGGCACGTGACCGGAGAGCAATTTCTCTACAGAGCATTGTCAAAACGCAATCATTTGTTCTCGCAACCACAAAATCAACGCTGTCTCAATTAATTGTTATTGAAGTTAGATTGGACATTGGAAACATCATTTACTAGGTTTCCCAGAAAAATCCACATCAAAGTCGTGCAGTCAAATTGTGGCCAGGGGACAACTCAAGGGAGTGTGCAATGCATTCAGACAAAACATATTATCTTTCAAAGCCCTGTCTGGGTCGCCACAGCGTGCCAGTGGAGTAGGTCCAAGTATTTACTTACAAACCCTTCATACCAGGAATTCCATCAGATAAAATTACTGATGAATTTCCTCCTACTTACTCACCCTTCAAATTCTATCCTTGAGCCAACACAAACAGCTAAAGTTAATTTTGCCTTGCAGAAAGCTTTGAACACCTTGCATCTGGCAAGTCAGTCTAAGCCTAAACTGCCCTGCCATTCCAGTCTGGAAACTGAATCCCATCTGTGAGATTAAGGGTCCTTCACTTACCCAGTGAAACCCGCCATGATGCTGACAACAGAAATTCTAGATCCAGCTTGGCCTTGGAAATGTATACAAGATTTATTACATGTTTTAACTAAGAGAGATTGTTTTGACAGAGTAAGAAGAGGGAAGAACATACATACATTCAGTACAGCTCACACAAACAATGAGGGAGGGAGAATATAGAAGCAGGGAAGTACTCTAACAATATACTCTTGACTTCTCTCAAGTATTTTGGCATATGGCGTAGCTGGCGCAGAATGCAGGCTGATTGTGACTATGCAGACGGGGTGAACATGTGACGCTGTAACCCCTATCACTACCAATCAGTAAGTGTATTTAATGTGACCACACCTGCCCGTCTGGTTACCTCCCCTTCGGCTCGGTTCCAGCCAGGGGTACCGACGGACAGGTGAGGCGGCAGGGGTTGTCATCTTTGTTTTCTGGGAAGTTAGTTTGCCAGCTCTGGTGGTTTGGTTCATTTGCTTTTTTGGTCTGCAGGCATGCCTGAGTATGGGGTTTGCTGCTTTAATCAAATGTTGTGTACTGTCAATACCAGTAATTAGAATGTAGGAGAGTCATGTACTATCTCTTTGTGAGCATGATAAGAGGAATGTATTTGAGAAACCATTGTCTCCTCTTTTACCTATTCATTTGTGCGGGCTCATGAAGTAAGACCTAGGTCAGTGGGGTTTTTTAAGCAACAAGGTTCATTGTCATTTTTGAATGTAAAATGGGAGTCGGGCACACAGGGATTTTACTCTTGTGTGATTGTTGTTTTTACCCACGATACAGAGCGGGCCTCATCCACTGAGCAGTTACCAGGTGAGGAGTACTCCCTCATAAAGCTGGGTGAGTACTAACAAATATTTTCAAATAGTTGTTATAGTGCACCATTTCACTCTGCCACTAATTGGGCAGTATATTGTCTACTTTTTTTTGACAGTATTATTGCTGAGACAATGATTGCTAGAATTATCGTGTGTCAGCGATTGATACTAATCACCTTAACATTTATTTTGTAGGAAAGAAATTGCACCTCCTGTGATAATCAAAATCAATATTCATCTTCGAATCACAGGTACTGGTAGGGTGTATCGTATCAATTATTCAGTTGTTTATCATTTTTCTTTTTACACAGTTCTTTATAAAATTTGCAGTAGCGTAATTACCAATCGGTCCTGACGAAAGCCTGGTTAGTGACACCTGTATGGCTGAAACATGTAGACCTATTTCCCTATTGCTATAGATAGTTATTTTTTCAAATTATCAGCACTTGGTTTTAGTCTTGACACTAAGATAGCGCCTAATAAAGTTATTTGTGTCTTAGTAGTCAATTTTAACCTTTCTGCACATTTTTTTACACCTTTTGCACTGCAAATAATCAGCACCACTGATTGAAATATAACTGTGGCCGGATCGATCACTGGTTATGATTGAAGTGCAGCTTTCCCCCTGGATAGGTGTGGGCTGCACTATTCATACAATGTACAACTATTCCCAGATGACGATGCTCCGCCACTGTGGTGGGCTGATGGGATTAATTTCGACTCAGTGAGTGTGGGTTTGCATTGATCCAGATGTCACGATTTCCTAGTCTTTCTTTTCTTTTGTCTCAACGTCTGTAGACCGGTCGTTCCCGTTTTGTTGTTTCAGTTGTGGATTGGGGTTAGGACACTGCCTGGTCTTTAAATACTGTTTCCCTAGGACCCTTTTTTGTTTAAGTGTGTATGCCCGTATACCTGAGGCACACCTGGAATCGTGACCAAGGCCCGACGTAGGGATGACACTCGCCACAGTAACGCTAAAGAGCAAGCCTACAGGAAGGGAGACAAAAATAAAGAGCACAGGGTAAATATAAAAGTCACTGGAGGACTAAGGACCAAGGAAAACGAGGAAGGAGAAAAACGACAAAGGCGATGAGACAAAAGGCCAAGTGCGACCTGCATCGTCACTGAAGGAGTCAAAAACCTGCAGCTGCCAGATGCCTATTTGCCCATGTGATGTATCTTTATACTCACTCTTGCTTCTATATTCCCAGTAGCGCTACTCGCGCCGGCTCTAGTGTGGCTTTCCATTCCTTGGGTCCACCATCTTGGGACTGAATCCCTGTACTTCTCTTTGGGAGAAAGAAAGCTGCGCCACAATTTCAACGCAATACATTCCCAACGCCTCAAATTAGGCTTTAAGTACATTTTAAAGTTGCCAAACGTGAGGAGTAAATAAACAACATTCAGGTGGATGCTATAGGTATGACCCTGGAATCATGTCGGGAGCACTAAGATTTGTCCGGCAATTAATAGTGAGTAAAACGTTTGCAAAAAATAGGGTATTTCTCTAAATGATGTTACTGCATGAGTAAATGGACAAAGACAATTCAAAATATATATGTAGAGTGGAATATGGCAAGTTGGTGTTTTGTATTGAGGGCACAAGAGAAGAGATTGGTGACGATCTATTTGTGTCAACTATCTGAAATATAAACGTCGATGGGGTTAAGTGAGTAATGGGGAGAGTTGGAGCTTTGTGCTGATACCATCTGTAGTGATTAACGAATAGTTTAGAAAACTATCCCTGTTGCTTAAGATCTTGTGATACTTAAAAGAAAATGGGTTAGTCTATTTTTTTCCATGGGTTATTCTATTTTTTCCAACTTTGATCTTCATGCTGAATTGCATCAAGTGAAGCTTGCTCCTGGGTCTAGATACATCACATCCTTTGTGACTCTAGGAGATGATCAGTACCTCCAGCTTCTGATTACATAGGTGTCGGGTGTGGCCATCTTTCAGAAATGAAATGTAAAAAAAAAAAAAAAAATTCTTTTTAAAGCTTCATACTATCTCCAATCTATAGTAACAGGCACCTTGCCAATTGTGGCTACCCATGTGCCTGTCAGATTGGACATTCTTCTTCTAGCATAAATTTATTGGGCCATTGCGGGTATCGTTTACATCTTGTGCCCACTGATATGAGAAGATGTAATCATTGGACAGATCGGTTCAAAGAGCGAGAAGGTTTATATTAAATTTATATGCACTGAATCCTATCAGCCATTCACCCCTCATTTCTTATCTTCCCACCTGTCCATCCTCTCAAAGAAGGCCACAGAGTTCTTCCATGCATGCCATGAGGGGGCTGAGGTTTGGGTCAATAACTTAAAAATTTCAATTCTTGCAATCAAGATTAGGTACAACATCAAATTTCTTCGTTTTATATGCAAACATGAGCCCCTCAAGTCTTGCTGCTTTATCCCAAACATAATCAGGACAGTGCTTACCTCCACCTCGGAACCCAAGAAGTCACATATGGTCTTACCCACAGCTCCACAGCTCCACCCTTCAGAAATCCTCCAGCATCGGACAAGTAGCAAATGTGTGTGTCATCTGCCTCATTGCTTCCGCACCGCTTACATTTAGAGTTGCCACCTCCCTTTATTTTCGCCAATCTTTTCAAAGCCTAATACACTCTATAAAGGGTATAAAAGTTGTTCTTCTTTAATGCAGAATATTTAACTACTGTATATAGTGTAGATAGAGATATTTGCCATAACTCTTCCATCTCGGTATCCTGCAAGTATCCATCACATGTAGAGGAAGGTGCCTTCAACTTTAAATTGACCGCTGTGAGTAGATATTGGTACTATAATGCTACCTCCTTTTTCTTGGGTCATGGATCTTGGTGACTCCCTCACTTTCGGGTTTGGCGCGCAGTACACTGGAGTTGTCAGCAGTGGACGCGACCGCGAAAGAAGTCAAAACTTGTTCTATAGGTGAAGTCGACGGTGGAATCCATTTCACCGACGAGTGTACTTTTTCACACACCGCCTTCTAGCTGTGGCTAAATAATTCCCCCACGTTTAGACCGGACACCCTTAACGTGCACCGGATGCTCCATGAAGACCCATGCACAGATGTGCATTCTATAAGAACAGAATTTCACACATGTGGTGTCTACTGAATCAAGAATATTTGTGGTCCTGATGAGAACCGGACAAATAGTCTGGTTTGAAACGCGTCAACCTTGTTTTGTTGTTTTCCCTGTCAAAAAAAGCTTTTTGTGATAATCAACTAATGTGTCAACTGGATCATGTTTTGATGTTTGTGTTTGGATCAGCTTAAAAATAGAATCATTCCTGCACTTTTGCTTTCAAAGTTGATGTATTTAATTTTTGACGTGGGATTCAGTTTGTGCTTGTGACTGGATCAGGAGTGACTGGTTTTGTGGTTGTTTGGTTGAGAACGACAGAATGGTATGTTTTAATGGAACAGAGTGGTAGTATTTGGGTGAGTGAGAGAGCAAGTTTGAATGGGGGTGTCCAAGTGAAGTATGCATTGTGGTTAGTTGGATTTGTTTCACATGTTGTTGATTGGTCTCTTGTTTCACACATATTTATAAAGGGCTTGTATTTTTCCTTGAACGAATTTCTAAAGAAGTTTGTAATTAATAAAACAAACATTGATGGATTAAAAATCCAGTTGCTTCTATGTGTTTAATTCATATATGTTAAGCTGTAAGCGATGATGAAAATTGATTCTCAGTATTGGCAATTGTATTGTTTGTTATAGTTTATAGACTCTGCCTTATTGAGGTGAGTCAAGGCCCTGGTCGTTTTGCTACTAGTGGGCCTGCAGCACTGATTGTGCAACCCACATGAGTAGCCCTAAAATGGTGTCCCAGGCCTGCCACCGCAGTGCCTATGCACAGTCTGTGAACTGCCATGTTGTCCTGGCCAGTGTACACACTGACCAGGCCTGACCCTTCCCCTTTTCTTACACATTGGACACCCCTATGGTAGGCCCAAGGTACCACCCTGGGCAGGGTGCAGTGTATGTGAAAGGTAGGGCATGTACTAGTGTGGGTGACATGTCCTGATAGTGAAATACTGCCAATTTCGTTTTTCACTATTGAACGGCCATCTTGCCCATAGGATAGAATGGGGAATGCTGTGCCCCATGTGTACCTGCATATCCCCCCATAGGAGCAAGATGGGAAACTGAAGTCTGGTATCCCTGAACTCAGAATTTGATAACGCATATTTTAGGAAAGATGGTTTTTAAATTTCGTGTTTGAAAATAGCACTTTTAGAAAGTGGCTATTTTCCTATACAACCTTTCTGTGTGCCTCTGCCTGTTTGTGTATTGACTGTCTGGTTTGTGAGTGACAAGGGCTGGGGGTGGCTGCAGGACGCTGGGGGGTCAGCCCTAGGCTGAATAGACCTATCTACACTTAGAGTGGTGGGAGGAGTTGCACCAGGGCCTAAATAGGACTGTGCCTGCCTTCCACAATACTGGCTCCACCTCCTGCGGTGCGTCTAATAGCCCTGGCCCACGCTCACAAAGGAAGAAGACCTGCCCTGGCAGAGGGCACCCAGAACTGGTTAGAACTGGATCCTGGTCCCCTCACACAAGGAGAACAAAGACTTTTGGGGTATAAAAGTAAGACCTGAAACCCCAGTAAAATTAGACTACTTTGGAACCAAGGAGGAATCTCTGCCCAAGAAGATCA
Organism: Lissotriton helveticus; assembly: GCF_964261635.1. Taxonomy (NCBI): domain Eukaryota; kingdom Metazoa; phylum Chordata; class Amphibia; order Caudata; family Salamandridae; genus Lissotriton; species Lissotriton helveticus. The sequence continues at coordinate 1,310,703,516 of NC_136068.1, forward strand.
CGGGAAGAAACTGCAGAGAAGTACTGCCCTTGCTGTGTGTTCTGGGGCTGGCCTGCAGTTTACTGATTCTACTATGGGTCAGGCTAAAGGACTTTGCTGTTTGCTGTGTCTCCCCTGCTTCAAAAGAAAGGACTTTGCTGTGTGCTTTGTCATAAGAGTCTCCAAGGGCCTGAGAAGAGCTGGCGTCCTGTTTCTGGGACACAGGGCTACAAAAGTCCCCAAGAATACCATAGTCTAGAGTGCTGTGTGCACGTCTCTGCTCACACCTTATGCTTTGCCAATCACTGCCTGCCGTGGGGTGGACTCGGTGTGCTCATCGGCACACAGCGCAATCCTGCCGTGGGGTCAACTCGGTGTATGCATCGGCACACAGCTGACTCCTGCCGTGAGGTTTTGCATTGCCTCGAGCATGACTTCATCGGAGCGTGTCTGTCAACGTGTCTGCCTCGTTTAAGATGACCCAGCCTACACGCAATGGCCTGCGCGGGGACTGCTCTGCCCCGAATACCAAACATCCTGTGGTATCTAGGTTACCTGTTTCTAGGTTGTACCTGCCTGTTCTTACGAATAAACTACCTTCAACCTGATAACAAGATCCTGTCTTCTCTACAGTTTGGCGACGAGGATGGGATGACTACTAAAGGAAAACACACAAGATGATGGACGGAATGTTGCACAATGGCAAAACATTCACCCCCAGTCACAGATCTGGGTTTAATCCATCGTTATTTTGCTCACCAAGCCACCCCAGTTCAGACATTGCCATAGGCAAATCAGTCTTGACCCTGTGCCTCATGGGAACAGTCCAGCCCGAACTGCCAAGCCATGTATTTCCTGGACCGGAATCAAGCATCCTAGGACCGGTTTCTGGCTAACAGCTGTCTTCAGCCAGGATAGCTTGACTCCAGCGGCTTAGTGAGCAAGGGTCCCACGTCTGGGCATGCCCTTCCCACCTAGGGTGAACAGCAAAACACACAAGATGATGGACGGAATGTTGCACAATGGCAAAACATTCACCCCCAGTCACAGATCTGGGTTTAATCCATCGTTATTTTGCTCACCAAGCCACCCCAGTTCAGACATTGCCATATGCAAATCAGTCTTGACCCTGTACCTCATGGGAACAGTCCAGCCCGAACTGCCAAGCCATGTCTTTCCTGGACCGGAATCAAGCATCCTAGGACCGGTTTCTGGCTATCAGCCGTCTTCAGCCAGGATAGCTTGACTCCAGTGGCTTAGTGAGCAAGGGACCCACGTCTGGGCATACCCTTCCCACCTAGGGTGAATAGCAAAACACACAAGATGATGGACGGAATGTTGCACAATGGCAAAACATTCACCCCCAGTCACAGATCTGGGTTTAATCCATCGTTATTTTGCTCACCAAGCCACCCAAGTTCAGACATTTCCATATGCAAATCAGTCTTGACCCTGTGCCTCATGGGAACAGTCAAGCCCGAACTGCCAAGCCATGTCTTTCCTGGACCGGAATCAAGCATGACTACTACTGGACCTACTATGGGATCTACCACCTTCCTCTTTTCTACAGGCAGAGTAGAGGAGCTTCGTTACATCTTCTCCACTAAATTAGACGCTTTCTGTGTACCCGCCTCTGAATATACATTTTTTTTTTATCGTTTCTTCAGATATTGGACATTCACCGGGTGAAACAGGACTAAGGAAATTGAGGTACTTTATTTTATTACTGACCGTTGAGCTGTGAGCCGTTGACAGCGCGTGGTGACTGTGTTGATTCGATTTGAGTGTCCTCGTGGATCTCTTGCGCAAACGAATGTTGTGCTTTCACGGGACTGCTCTTCTGGGAATCACGTCACAGCGCAAACGTGCCACCCCCCTTCCACGCTTCTACGTCGGCACGCAATACGCTTATACATCATCACGTCAAGCGTAACGTGCCTCCATTTTGGTTATTTTGCTCCTTGGTCACGTATCTCCGGTGATACGCACACCTTGCCATTGCGCAGAGGAACCTCCGGTGATATGCACACCTTGTCTCAACTTAAAGCGTTACTAATTGCGATTATATGCACACAGTGCCATGGTTATATGGTGATACGCACATCTTTCTACTGCGTATTGCGTCTTGCGTGGTGTTTCTTGCATCTTTGTCATCATCGCAATTTTTACTGAAGAGTGGAGCAACCTTATCCTTGGTACTTACCTTAAACATTATTTACTTCGGATTTCAAACCTTACATGTGGTTATTGGGGAGTACAGCAAGAGTGTATATACTGTATTTCATTTCTATTGGTTTTTTTTCTTACTTTTTCGTGTTGCTTTGTCACTGATTGAGAATGAGCAATACTAATTCAGGTATTACCGCTCCAATTCCATTCTTAGCACATCCATTTCCTCAGAGGTCACATAAAAGGTTCACGAGGGTAATAAACTGTCTGTTCACAATGACACATCCAACTCCGTGAAAGCAGGCAACTAAACCTTGTTCCATACATCCATAGTTTTCTCTTTTTATTTTTTATTTTTGTTAGAGACCGAGCACAGCTGTCATCATCAATCTGGTTAATGTCACATCACACGGGGACACCATGGGGCTCTGGGGCTAGTCGCACGTAATACCAGAGGGTTGTTCTCAGTAACAGCTTGCAGCTCCACTCCTCATCACAGTACCAGTTTAAATATGAGCAGGCAGCAGAACATGGCACACTTCTCTGCTCATAACGCCAGTAAAGATGACTTCAACTTGGACATGTATGCTTAATCTGGCACTTAACGTTTAGGGCGACCGATTTCGGGGTCACTGGTGGGGTTTTGTAGTACCAGTTAGCTTAAACATATGTTTTAAAATGTATAAGTCTTTTACCTTGATTCAGTTCTGTTTCCTTAAATTTTCTTTCCTCCTTGTAAGTTCTCTAGTTGGCTTATATAGAGTTGTCTTGCACGCTGTAGGTTCCTTGAATTATTACTCATAAGCATGAGATTCTTTACTCCTTGTAGGTACTCTAGTGTGCTTGTAGGTAGTTTCTTGCACGCTCTAAGTTCTTCAAACGTCGCCAAAAATGTTGTAAATAAATGTTGTAAATAACTGCATTCATAACTCCCTTTAGGTGTTATAGATTTGTGCGTATGCCCTTTGGGTTAGCGTCAGCCGCGGCTGTCTTCCAAAGGTTGATGCACAAGATATTTAGGGACATAAAAGTAGTGACTTACTTCCAGGATGATATTCTGGTGATGGGTCGAGAGAGAACTGAACATGACAAAAAACTAGATTTAGTTCTAGGGAAGCTTTCTGATTGTGGGTTAACAGCAGAGTTGAAAAAGTGTAAATTTGCCATGAACTCTGTTACATACCTTGGACATGAGGTTGGAGGTACTGGGATTTAACCAAAGAGAAATCTAATTAAAGCTGTCAAGGAGGCTCCTTCTCCAACTTCAAAAGAAGAATTAAGGTCCTTGTTGTAACCTTCCTCTCCTCCTCTCCCTCCCCGTTCACCCCTCCTCTCCCTGACCTCTTGGTATGAACCGCGCTCCATCCCGGAGTGTGGGTTAGAACGTTGTGATTAAGCTGTTGCCGCCAAGCTGGAAGCACCTGTTATATTCATGACAATAAACTTAACGTTGGAACTTATTAATTGGTAGTGATTTATTACTACATTTATGGCGACGAGGACGGGATACTGAGCCAGGGTCAGTGTGGTATTTTCCCCTGGATATATTTGACGCTTGAGCGGAGCAAAGCCACAAGGAAGTCTCACCCAGTTTATGAAAAAAAATAATTCGGTCTACCTCGAGGCCGGTTGAGAGCGGAGACAAGGAGTCAAACCGCCGATGTTGAGGTGAAGCGTGTTACTCAAGGCAGCGGTGCTCTGATCCAGGCCGTAAAGAGACGTTCATCGGCACCAAGCTCGGTCCCCTCCGTGGTTTGTGAGGACTGTTATGCTGTGGGCGAGAAGCAGGGAACTCTCGTGAGGAGAAGACGGAGCAGGTCTTGTTCCGATCTCGCGCAGAGTCGTCGACGGGAAGTTCCGGCCCTGAAAAAGGGGCAGTAGAAGGAGGACTTCGCTTGCCTAACCCTTCAGGTGAAGTTAAGAGGGAATAAAGAAAAAAGTAAAGCGGAGGACTCCAGGCGGTGGTTTTCCGTTCCGGGTGAGGAGATGTTACGTGACACCATGCTGAGTCCCCTCCGTGGTTAGTGAGGACAGCCAGCCTGTGGTTAAAAGCGAAAAGCCTTTCGGTGAAGAAGACGGAGCAGGTCTTGCTCAGACCCAGCGCAGAGTTGTCGACGGGAAGCTCCGGTTCAGGGGATGCGTTTTGGAAGGAGGAACTCGTAATTTGCGCTCTTCCGCTGTTGTGTGGAGAGGGCAGTTGAAACGGAAGGCACTCCATGTGGTTCCCGAGCGAGTTGCACAGGTCAGTGAGGGGAGCCATTGGAGCTGCGTGAGGAGAAAGGAGTGGAGAAAGGTACGCAGTCCATTTGAAAGAAACGGCAGTGAGGTGAGCGCTAAGACTGTGAGTCGTGAGTGAAGGTCAGCATTGGGGAGTCGTTAACCCATAACCTCAGAAGCATAGAGGCGAGCAATTATCGGCCTCAGTGAATTTGAAATAATTTTATATTAAGTGTGAGGAGGATTAACCTCAGCCGCATTGCATAATTGCATGGAGTCATTGAAACGCTAGGGGGAGCGTTCGAAGAAATGTACGGCGTGGAAAACGAATGAAGCTGTACTGGGGCAGTGAATGGTAGCTGCATTAAGAAAATATTTCATTGAGTGGTGAAGAGGAGTAACCTCAGCCGTACTACCTAATTGCAGGGAGCCACCGAAACGCTAGGAGGAGCGTTCAACGGAAGGTACGGTGTGGAAAACGTATGAAGTTGCACAGTGGCAGTATATGGTAGCTGCATTGAGAAAATATTTCAGGAACATAAAGTTTAGCGAGCTTGGGTTCCAGTGATCGAAAATTAACTTGGGTAATACCTTGAGTTACCAAATTGTCAGTGATTACTGAGGAGGAGAGAAAAAGTAAACTGTACAAGGGTCAGTGGGGGTCGTCTCCCTGAGGTGAATTCCTTGAAGTCAAATAAATATAGGGAATTAATATTAAGGGAGCAAAGGAGGTGAGGTGATATAATAAGTGATCACCTATCAGTGGTAGCACCCCATTAGAGTTCAGACGCAGGATCCCTGTCTCTATCCTAGTGCATCTGCAACAGGGAAAATCTGTCAAGGAGTAGGAATTGAATTTCGGGTGTCATGCCGGGCACCTAGCTTCCGACCAGTCCTCAGTTGTTAAAGGTGTATTGGTTCCATTCTAAGGAGGTGTGTGTCATTCCAAGTCGCATGTCTGACGGGGCAGTTTGGTGCGAAGGTGGAGAGTGTGAAGGCGAGGACGACGCTTGGAGGCGATCGCCTTAAGGACAGGCGGTTGATTTATTAAAGCATCAGGACTCAGGTTGCGCAACGATAATTTAAGGGAATCTTCTAAGGAACGTGGGGTTTGCAGTGGGTAATAGTGAGAAGTACCCAGCACCCTGCGAGTATCTCATTGCGAGGCAGTGTGAATTACAGTCACGTCTCTTTTCATTTCTCAAGCCTCTTTTCAATACGCACACAGTCAAAACAGTCCAGTACTTGCCATCAAGATTCACCCTTCTGTGTTTAGTTGCCCATAACCGGACCATCCCATTTCGGTATCCAGTCAGAGTTTATTAGTTCCTTGACATTCTTCGGAAGGTTCACCTGAGCGGTCCTCCTGGAATCTCTTCGATAATATTCATATTGATCTAACGCAAGTGCTTGATATCCTTAAGGGCCCCTGGGGCAATGTGGCAAATAGATAACAGTGCTCAGTAGTGATCAGTGTGGGTACTGTAGTGCCGCATTTGTGTAGTGGTGGCACATTCTGGGGAAGAGAAGAGGTAGTGCAGCACACCCAACATGGAGTGGGGCCGAAAGTACAATCTCCCTCCACCTGAGCCGTTCATGGAGGAGGATAATAAAAACATTGCAGAGTGGAGGGAGTGGAAAGTGTATTTTGAAAACTATTTGTCCGTTTTGGAAGAAGAAGTAGCATCCTTGTCACCGGAAGCCAAAGCGGAAATTCTACTCCACAGCTTAGGTAAGGGTGGAAGGAAAATGTATCACAACATGGAGAAGGTTTTCATGTCAGGTACTGATAGAAACATGTATGAGAATATTCTGAACGTGTGGGACGAATATTATATACTAGCCACTAGTGGAATGGCACATATGGATGAAAGTTTTAAGGAAAGAATGGAGGGCAAAGAGGATGTCAGTGCCAGCAAGATAGCTCTGAGATGCACTGTGTTAATAGAAGAAGTTGAGACAGAAATGATTACTGACACTGGTTCGAGATATAGCATGGTAAGCAAAAAAGATTGGGACAGAAAATTTGCAAAAAAATATGGCAATGAACTAAAAGAGGCCAACGCAGTCCTGCAAACATATGCAGGGGAGGATATACAGATTATTGGTTACAAAGTCATGGATGTAGTTTATAAAGAAAACAATACGAGGAGTACTATATACATAACGAGAAGTAGTATCAACGCGCTAGGGTGGAGAGATCAACAGAAGTTGAGGATTTCATGGGAAAAAAGAATAAAAGGACACAGGAATGAGCTGGCAGGATATCAAAGCAAACAAAATACCAGAGGAGAAACTGTTAACGTTCGCATGCAACCACCTAAGATTACGGCAGCATTTGAAAATACTGCAAAGGAAAAGAAGTGGGAAAGTGAAGCTATTAGGGATGAACACAACAAGAAAAAAAACACATATCAAAGCCAGGCGGAGGAAAGAGAAATACGTAAGAAACCAGAGAGAATGGACAGTAGTAAACAAAAAGTGAAGAAGGTTGGACAATTGGGAAGTATGGTGGTGAGTGTAGATACCACAACCAAAGAAAGAGGATGGCAGATGAATAAAACCAACCAGTCCGTTTGCAAGGTGATTCAGCACAGAATGAAGCCGGATGGGTTCCAACCCAAGTGGTTAGAGGAGCATAAGGACAATTGTGATCTAGAAAGAGTGAGAGGTGCAAGATACATCGAGTCTAAAGGAGAAATAAAAAATGAATACATACAAGGGATCGAGTATGGAATGATGGAAAGGGAGTGCAACATAAAGCCGAGAGACCTAAAAGGATCCCCACTAAAAGTCAAGGAAGGGAAGAGGGGTCCAGATTATGGTATGTGGAAGAAGCCGAAGTGCAAGGGCTCAGGAGACACGTATGATTTCGTGTATGGCAAACCCAAGAGGGAACAGGAGGACACACTCAAGCCTGAGGAGACTCATGCAAATGATCGGGGGCTGTCTAAAACCAAATGCGACAAAGATGGCAATAATAGTCATGACCAAGGAAGTGGGAGCAGAAGAAGGCCCGGTCCTGGTATTGATAAGTACATGGAAACGGAAGTGGGTTTCATCAGTGGTAGACTTAGGGGTGCGTCCGGGCACAAGCTACGGCCCAGAGAAAAGGACTGTACAGCCATTCTAAATCTTCCGGTAAGGGATGGTAATTCCATCAGTAGGAGTTTGGAATCCCAGGGAGAAATAGACGGAGTAGTAAGCTTGGACAAGGGAGAGCTAAATGGGAAAAGGTGGTGATGTTTTGTTTCCACCAACATGAGGATGCCCGCAGTGTTACATAATGCATACACTGATTAGCTTCGTCCATCGTTATGATTGGCACTCCCCGTTGGTTCCAGACTGTTCCAGTTGCTTAAAGTTTGACAAAGTAACTGCATAGCCTTCTTACTCCTTTTCTGAATTTTTAAAGGCACCAGACTTTTACTGTTGTTTAACGCTGGAAATGCGTCATCGTAAATATTTCAAATGCACATGACAGTTACAGTTGATTAACATAGGAAATGCAACCTGTTTATTTTTCTTGTTCTTCCATTAATGTTTTAAAGAGTCTTACCATATCTCTGCAATTGTATATGAGAATAGGGCCACTCACCCCATCGATACAGAACTTGGCTTGGGACTACATACGCATTTTCCCCCTCCCCAGTCTTCCCTGCGTACATCCACCCTGCACACTTTCTCTCTATCTTTTCATAAGGAGGGAGGTGTGTTGTAACCTTCCTCTCCTCCTCTCCCTCCCCGTTCACCCCTCCTCTCCCTGACCTCTTGGTATGAACCGCGCTCCATCCCGGAGTGTGGGTTAGAACGTTGTGATTAAGCTGTTGCCGCCAAGCTGGAAGCACCTGTTATATTCATGACAATAAACTTAACGTTGGAACTTATTAATTGGTAGTGATTTATTACTACAGTCCTTTTTAGGATCAATTGAGTTTTACTCAAAATTCATTAAGAATTTTACTTCGAAAATTCACAACTTAAGAAATTTGTTGAAAGTCAGACAAGAATTTATGTGGAACCCTGACCTTCAAGGAGAGTTTGTGTCTATTAAAAATTAGTTATGTCATGTTGTTCCATTGAAAGGTTTTGATCCCTTGGCTCACAGCATAGTAACAACTGACGCCAGTGGGAAAGGGTTGGGTGTTGTACTTTCCCAGGTTAATGACAAAGGTACTGAAGACATCGTGTTCTTTGCTTCCAGATCTCTAACTCCTTGTGAGTGTAAGTTCTCTGTTATTGAAAAGGAAATGCTAGCTACTGTATGGGCTACTGAGAGGTTCAAGCAATTTATTTGGGGCAGTCAATTTACTATCAGGACAGATCATAAACCACTTTTGAAAATTCTTACTTCTGATGGGCTGAAAAAGGCTACACCTAGAATTGCCAGGATGACTTTACGAATGTTAGATTATATCTATGATGTTATTTATTTACCCGGCAAAGAGAATTTAGTGGCGGATTTTCTGAGTAGAGCACCTTTACCCATTTCAGATAAGGTTAAGAATGAGTGGGATGATTTCAGTGTAGCATGTGTTTTTGACTTTGGTGGAGCAATTTGGGAGGACACAGATGTGTTTAGTATTCAAAACTCGGATACCGATGCAATTTCAAAACAGGAATGGTTGGAAGCTTATAGTAATGATTCCTTGCTTCAAATGATCAAATCCTTCATACTTATTGGCTGGCCTTGTAAGAAGGACGTGTTGGTGGTTTGCAAACGTTTTTGGGAAGTCAGAGAAGAACTTTCTGTGAATGATGATGAAGTTATTATGAGGGGAGAGAAGTCTGTAGTTCCGGAGTCATTAAGGAAAAGAATTCTTGAGATATGCCATTGTGGGCATCTTGGTATTGTGAAATTGAAGAAGAGAGTCAAGCTTTGGTATTGGTGGCCTAACATTGACAAAGACATAGAAGGTGTCGTGAAATCATGTATTGCTTGTTCAAATTCTGACAAATCCCAAGTGTTGCTTAGACCTTCTGTAGGAGAAAGGACCATTCCTCATGGTCCCTGGGAGGAGTTAAGTGTTGATTTATTGGGTCCGGTGTCTGATTTGGATTGTAAGCCTTGGTTTCTTCTTGTCATTGTTGATAACTTTTCTAAATGGCCTAAAGTAGTTTTAATAGATAACACGGAAAGTAATACCATTGTTGATTGTTTGGAGAACATATTTTTGAGGGAAGGTATTCCGGGAATTATACTAACGGACAATGGTACTCAGTTTTGTTCAGGGAAGTTCAATAGTTTCTTGACCAGGAATGGTATTAAAGGAAAGAAGAGCCCTATATATCACCCTGCCGGGAATGGTATTGTTGAGCATTTCAACAGGGTTGTCATGGGAAGCATTCAGAGTGCCATTAGTATAAACAAGGACTGGAGGAAAGAATTGTTTAAAACAATTTGGGCATTTAGGATTACCCCCACGGGAACTGGTTATAGCCCATTCAGAATACTGAGGGGGAGGGAACCCTTCACAAGGGACAATGTCACTTGGAATCATAAGAAAATTTGTAGTGAATGGTCTCCTGCAGTAGTTAGGGCTAATCTCAAGAAACTTCAAGAGAAATATAAGATCTATTATGATCGTGCTCATGGTGTTAAAGATGTGTCTTTACAAAAAGGTGATTTTGTTAAAGTAAAATTCGCACAGAAAACAAAAAAAGGTTGTAGCAAATTTTCGAAACCTCTTAAGGTTCTGGAAGTGTATAACACATCTGCTAAACTTAGTGATGGAAAGATTTGGCATTTCAGCAGAATGTCTAAGTGTAATGAGATCTTGAACTGGAGTAAACATGATGATGTTGCAATGGGTTCTGCAACCAATTGGTTATGGGATGAAGTCACAAATTCTAAAAATGTGGAAGGTACAACTTCTTTGAATGTTAGTAATGATTCTAATCTACAACAAATTACTTCTTCTTCAAGGAAGAGACAAGTGACACTGCCGAAGAAATTTAGTGATTTTGTGATGTAGTTTTTTTTGTTTGTTCTTTCATTTCTCTAGGAGGGAGTGTGGTCTCTTACAACTGTAGTATTCCTGCTTAGTCTTGTTAATTGCTTCACTATGATATTACTACATATGTTTTATTACGATTTGCTTTTGTTATTACTATTTGTTCATTAAAGGAGGAGGATGTGGTATCTAGGTTACCTGTTTCTAAGTAACCAGATGCCACTGGGTTCTGGAATGTTATACTAGAGCCATTTGTATGCTGGCTGAGGTCTGAGGTGGTTGTACCTGCCTGTTCTTACGAATAAACTACCTTCAACCTGATTACAAGATCCTGTCTTCTCTACACATCCCCATCACCGCTGCCAGCCCGGGACAAAGATCAGCTGGAATAAATCACTGCTGCCGGCCCGAGAGTGTTATCGGCTGGGTATCCCTACGTCACTCCAAGGCCGCGCTGGGATTGGTTCTTGCGGTGCAAGCATCCCAGTGACCCAGAGGCAGGGAAATCATCACGAGCGAGATGCGCTGGGATTGGTTCCCGCTCCAAGCGTCTCCTAGAAACCAGGGGCTCGTCAGCTGCAAGAGCCATGCCGGCCCGGGAAGTACGGAGTGTCCCAGGGAGCCGCTGCGGCATGAATGGCGACCCGACAGAGACAGTGCACCCAGATAACAGCCCCCACCAATTGGTAGAGAGGAGGAGGGTTACCATTGGGGACAGGGAGCGTGAGTCTGGGGTGTGAGCACAGCGCTCTGTGCACCAATAATTACGGGCCTTGTGGAGGAGCTCCTTACTCCCCGGTTTCGGGATTCTGACTTACTCATTGCCCTGAGTGCCCAACTGTAATGCTGTCTGGATCCCTAATGCTGATTTTTGTTGTCACAGGCACATGGATCATGCGTGTGCACTATGACATAGGCCCGTTTCACAGATTGCAGTCTAGTTGGAATGGGAGGAGTGCCCAAAGCGCTACCCTCATAGAGGAGGTAGGCTACTGCCTTCACCAAGGAGTTAAGTAGCAAGAGCCCAGTGGTGGCAGCACACCGTGCAGTGATCAATATGATTGAACAGGTCCTTTTTTGGGTCGAGCCTGCAAGAACATGCGCGAGCTCATGCATCTCGCTTGCTTGGTTACAAAAAGGTCTGGGAACCTGCCCACTATTTACCATTTGTTGGCTGCAGTGTCACTTCTTCTTTGCTCCCTCCAAATTGGTCAGCTCGGGCCATGCGTGACCTCCTGTTTCTTCTAAAGCGCATGAACCAAGCACAGATATTGATTTTTCTTAATTTGTGTCTCCGCTGCTCGTGCTGTGATTCAGGTAAATTATCTGCTTTTTAGCTGGTGTTGCTTCTTTCCCCTCCATCCCACCACTTCCCCATGTTGCTGCCACTCGTCGTCCCTCCGCTGCTCGCACAGTGATTGAGGTTTAAAAAAAAAAAGTTTTTACTGTTTAGCCTGTGTTCTTGTTTTGCCCTTGTTACTTATTTTCCATTGCTTGCTGAAAGATCGGTCAGTAGCCTATGAACACTGGCAAATGCGCGGAAACATGTGACATCCTCTCCCCCCTCCCCCCCACCCTGCTGTCACAGGACCCCAAAGATTTCTCATCTGCCAGACAGCCAGATGGGCTGTGTGAGAAGGGGAAGCTCACCAAGACCAGCAATGGGGGCCAAGGCCTGCTATTCTCCATGCTGGGTGATGGAACATCATCCATGGAAACGAAGACCACCTGCCCATGAGCACCAGCACCTGCCTGCTTACCAAGACCAGTGTGCCCTTGAGGAAGGGGAAAGTGTTGGAGGGAGAGAGGTCAAGTAAGGATCCCTGCCAAGAAGACTCTCTGTGCAAGGTGTGAGTATATGGCTGTGCACGGATTGGATCATTGGCCATGTGCAGGATTGATTCAGTGACCCCCGTATGCCAAGAGAGACAGGCACTGACAATGCAGTGCATCAAGCACTGTGTGGGGTGTGCCAAGCAATTGCCTCGTTCAAGAGACACCGTATGCCAGAGGGGGCCGACGCTGAAGGAATTGTGTGACCAGCATGCCAGGAACCATGAACATCTTAGCGGCGACTTTGTATGCCAGGACAGGTCGCCTTGGTGTGGGCTATTGCCCACATTGTGTCCAGGGGGATAGCGGCAACCCCTGAAGGCCAGGAAGGGCTTCCAGTGCTAACTTGCCATAGAGTTTGGTCATTTGCCCAGGATATGTGTGAGGCTGCAACCAGTAGGGCAAGCCCCGCGCATCAAAACTTGCCCTTGATCGGCACCCGAGGGTCTTGTAGAATGCTGAGGAAGATGTCGCACCCTCACGGGACCTCGGTCTGGAGCTGGAAAACCAATGCGTTCTGAAATAGCCATTTTTTTGAGCATTTTTCGGAAGGGAAATAGCTTATTTCTGGAGCGTAAAGAGAGGGGGCGGCTGTTCCACAGCCTGGCCCCATTACATGAAAAACTGCACCTCTCTAAATCTTTCCCTTCTGACTTTGGGTACTTTGGACAGGTGTGCATTAGAGGGTCGCAAGGTTCTTCGAGGGAGGTAGGAGGAAAGCAGGGGACGGGGGATCAGAGGCTCTTTATCTGAAAGTGCCCTGTGGGCAATGCAGAGGGATTTAAATTTTATCCTCTCAGCTTCAGGGAGCCAACAAAAGGAGCTTAGGGCTTGTCAGGCAGATTGGTGCCTGGGTATGTTAAAGAACAACCGGGCGCACAATATTGTACCACCTGGAGTTTCCTAGTTGTAGCCTTTGATGCTCACAAATAAAGGTAATTACCGTAGTCCAGGAAGGAGAGAATAAGAGCCTGGACTACCAATCTCTTTACAGTGAAAGGGAGAAGAGGAAGAATTGTTCAAAGCATCCTGAGCTTGCCATAACAAGTGGCAGCAAGCTTCACTGCCTGACAGTCAAATTTGAAAGATCTAGCCACATCCAACCACATGCCAATGCTCTTTATAGCTGTTTTTGGGGGCAGAGGAGGACCTAAACCGCTCGGCCAATCCAAGCAATAAAAGCAAGTATTTGACTAGGCACTGATTTATTGACATTACTACGTGCACTTTGAGGAATGAGTCTTGTTCACTAATCTGTATCTGTATCAACACTTCCTCCCAAGGGAGCCAAAGACTGCTCATCCACAGCTACCCCTAAGAGTCAAATGCAGATGAGGTACTTGGCCCAGTTTTTCAGGATCCATAATAGGTTGGGTCACATGAAATCAGGAGTAAAAAGCCTCAACCACCATGGTTGGGCCCAGTAGCCCATGTGTGCCCAGTGGCCCTCTGAAAGAGTCTCTGACATATCCACACCATTCAAACAGAAAACATATTCCAGATGTGACCAAAGCATTGAGACCTGGACATGGTGGTACCAAATCTGACAATGCTGAAATACCATACTAATGACAATTCAGCATCTCTGTTAACATGACATGACAGAACATAACATAACAACAAAGGTCCTCTTTTGTTGATCACTACAAACAACTGTGATTGTTTCGTTCTGCATACTCTTCTTTTGCAGAGTGGGATTACACATTTGAGAATGGCATTGTATAGTGCACACGCCAATGTGCTATTGAAACATGCAAGTCATGTTATACAATGGGTTCAAAAAGCTGTTGCATGTGTTGACCATGTGGTGGCATTTTTTATGGAGAAATTGTGAGTGCATCATTGTAGGCTGAAAAGTTACCACATTGTATTTCCCTTTTGAGATGCTGCAGAAAAGGGTGTTGATAGCTAAGATAAGTCCAGGTTCACAAGACATGTATAAGGACTCTACTCACAATGGGGAGTGGCCACTGGGATCGGAGACAATGTTGTAATATTAATGTTAGGCATAAAATCAGTAGGTATTTATTTATAAATATTTATGTCCACCCTCTATCAGACATCATATGTTCCTCTGGTTTCAAAATGGTATCTTACGCAGAAAATACCCAGTCAATTGTTACGATGTCACCAGATATGGACGCTGTTTTCAAGGGACTTAACAGCTGCCTAGTAAAGGTGTCTGATCAGATGGAAGCAGGCTGTCTGAAATTAAACAGTGGAAAAACTAGATTTTAGTCTTGGGAAATAACCGTTCATTAGGCCATCTTCCCAAGGAGAGTGTCCATCTCCGAAGCCAGAAGAAAAGTGCCTAGGGAGATCCATTGACCAACATTTAACCATGGCCTCCCAAGCAAAAAAAAGGTGACTTGCAGCTGTTTCTGCCTTTTCAGAGCCTTGAGAAAGGTCCTGAAAGAACTCCCAGTAGAATCACGCACAATTCGGATTCGAGGTCTAATTTTATCCTACCTTGATTATGGCAACTCGCTGAACTTAAGCAGCCCAAAATCAGTAATAAAAATACTCCAGATTATTTAAAACACCGCCTGGATACTGTTAAGCATTCAGCAAACACAATCTACTGGTGCTGCGCTCAAAACTTTTCACTGGCTGCCCATAAGTTGCAGAATACAATTCAAGGCAGTATGCATTCCACACTGGGAAAACACAACAAAGGCTCAACTGTCCCACAGCAACTGGCCAACTCCTACCATGCTAACAGGGATCTGAGATCAAACAATCTTGAACTTCTTTTTGTCCCCAGAATTAAGAGAGATATAAGTGGGGTTAGGTCTTTTACATACCTTGCACTAAATCTTTGGAACTTTCTGCCTACCAGTTTCAGGATGGAGGAGAAATTCAGTAGTTTCAGAAAAAATGTTGCCCTAAATCTTACATCTTTTAGTCTTTTAACTCACTTACTCCAACCAATCCAATAGCGCTGGAAAGCTTAATTTCAGGTAGGCATGCACACTACAAATCTTGGAGAAGAGAAGACGAAGAAGAAGTATTCAAGTGTGGCACTAGAAAGGCATGCAGAAACCAAGATGGGTCGCAAAAGGTACTTCACTTTTTACTGTTCCTCTGCTTATGGTTGGAATTTCGAAAACCATGGTAAGTGGATAGCAAGGTGTTTGGTGTCTGTTTTGTCATGTTGGATCTAGAAATCAGTTAGAGTTGCATAGCCAGTACTTTCAGGAGAATTGTTTGCCTAGTCAGGGTGTGTGTCCAACAGATTGGGGGTAACTAGCCCCATGTTCCCCAGAGAGACCAGAATGACTGTCTGTTTATATATATATATATATATATATATATATATATATATATATATATATATATATATATATATATATACACATTTAATTTAAGTCCCTTTACTTCAATTACATCAGCGCGCCCTGAGCATTGATCGTCATTACAGTAAATCACAAAAAGAACTCATGCTGCTCAGGATGCTCTTCCCGAGCAGCCTAAGCTAAAAATAAAAGAAAGGCATTCTTATACCTCCTCCGTGTACTTGGGAGGTAGTGCGGGTGCCGGACATTAGCCCACACCCACACTTAAAGGGTAATGGTCTTTGGACTACAACTTTGTGTGGTATACAAAAATACAGATACTTAAGAGAGTTACCCTGTACACCAAGTCTTACTGGTTTAAAATTCCACATTAAGTGAGCTATAGAAGCAGGCATGACTGCTTAGAAGGAGTGTCATCTTAAAGATTTTTGGGGGCTTGGGCATGACATGTCTTGTGGGACCCTGTTTTGAACAATTTTTAATTATTTTATGGATTTTCTGCTAATTCAAGCAAACATGATGCCAAAAAACGTTTCTGAAATGGAGTTACACAAGAACAGTTTAAATATGTCTTTCCAATGACCCCAAAAATCCTCAAAATGACAATGGGAAGAGAGAGAGAGAGAGTCACAGGTGGAGAGAAGGAGAGAGGTTGCGATATAGAAATTGAAGATAGAAAGTTCTCTTTTCCTTGAGTCCATTTGGAAGGATTGAAAGAATTGGCCCTGGGCAATTGACTACTTTGCTATGCCTTAAAGCACATCTGCATAGAAAGGTAACGAGCTTCAATGGAAACCACAACATGGACCTCATCTAGAGTTCACCGGCAGTCACAGCTGCGACACTTGGCTTTCCCTTTGAAAACCCTGGCACTGTCTTGGTGACACAAAATCAAAAGAGGGGGGGACACAGGGAGCTACTTAAAGGTCCAGTGACTCGTGCTCCTGAAAAGTAATTTACAACCAACAAGAGTCACTGTTCCTATCAGAGAGAAGCAAAGACAGAAAACTATTGTCGTTCTACTAACGTGGTTGTTGGGGTCAGTGTGTCCTGTTCTTGATACCCTCACACCACACCCAGAAGGATGTCATGCTTCATTATTGGGCTACTGCTCCTCGTTGGGCCGGTGCTGCAATGCCCTACATGTCCCCCAAAGGATCACTTTTTCAGAGATCTTCTAGATAAAGCCCTAATGGTGCTTGGGGGTGAGTGGCATTGGTGTCCTACCGTGGTGTTAAAAAATTACTGGATGGGTGCTTGCAGAATTTATTGAAAATGGGCGATGCAAAACTCTGCGAAGTTAGAAAAAACTCAGCGAGTGGCGGAGTGCAGTGTGAACTGCAGTTTGTGCTGGTATTTCTGCTGCTCGGGTAGAAATTCTACCCTAGCTGCAGCTCGCGCTCGCGAACTTACCGTTCGCGATCGGGAGCAGGGAAAAAACTCAGCAGCACCTCGCGAAGGGGAGTTTTCTGCACTAACAAACGGGCCGAAGTTTACCGCCCAGGCCAAGCCTAAAGGCTGAGGCCTGGTAGTATTTCTGATGTGGCTGAATGTCGGCTAAAGACAAACGGATGGTGAGGAAGTTCAGCACCACAAGAAAAAAAGAATAAGGCTGAATGTTACTAGATAAGAAAAAATCTGGTCAATCACTCCTCTGCACTGACCGAAGGTTTGGCAGTGCCTTTCAGTTTGAGTAATTTACTCAGCCCATGTGTGATGCTGATCTAGGGGCATGGTGCAGTATAAGCAAGGCCCTGGAATTATGCAATTTTGCAGCTGAAGCATGTTACGCTTTCCAAATTTACAGCTAAAACTTATATTTACACATGTGCGGAGCGCTCCAACACCAGGGCAAAAATGTATGCACAGAAAATTTGAGAGGCGTTTGTGAATTGCATTTTGATGAATGTAAATGAATATTACTTTACATACTGCAAAATAGCTTTTTGAATAGGCACTCTGTGTTTAGGACACTCTGTAGTACCTTTAACTGATAGTGTCATGTGAATACGACACATATACTGATAGATATTTGTAAAGTGCTCCAGTACAATGCATCTTCCTGACACTATAAGCTGAGTTCACAAAACACTACAAAGCAGTTTGGTTTTGGATGGCAGTGATTTTATAAATCAATCCAGCCATATTTAGGTGTTGATATTCCTTAAATCCAGTTGCACAAAACAGGATGATCATGAATTCCAAGCAAGCCTGGGTATAGGAAGAAACGTGCAATTATGTTGCATGTGGATTTATTTGAAAGAAATGTTAATGTATTGTTCCATCATCATTACTAAACAATCAATTATTGAATACATAAAGACTATGCCTCTACAAGAACCCCTTGTGGAAAGTTTAATTATGAATGCCTATATGATGTTGCAAAGATTTTTAGAAAACAAAAATAGGAATAATTTGGTGGCTAGACAAATCAAAAAAAGGTCGAGAAGCCGCAGTGGTCACTGGGTAATAGAACGCAAAAAAACTGCCTAATTTTGCATGGCGGTGATTTTGTGATTTAACCTGACATATTTATGTGTTGCTGATGTAACTTATATCCAGTTGTAGTACCAAATATGGGTTGTTACTACATCGGTGGTGTACCATATGTGGGGGAATACCGCAAACATTAAGGGGCAGATTTACAAGAAAGTGACTCAGTGTGTTCTGCAAGCCATTTGGCTACACCGCACAGAGTCACTTTCAAAGCACAGGGAAGCGACATATTTACAACAATATGTCCCATCTCTGTGCTTCCCCCTGCGCTGGCGCACAAACTGCTGCCATGCGCCGGCACCCTTGCGCCATGGCGCAAAGACGCCTGTGCCGAGGGGATATTGTTTTTGTTCAGGAAGGGTTCCCTTCATACACAGCCACTATCTGAATTGCCGTTTTTGAACTTCTATGTGTGCTGCATTAGCAC
Organism: Lissotriton helveticus; assembly: GCF_964261635.1. Taxonomy (NCBI): domain Eukaryota; kingdom Metazoa; phylum Chordata; class Amphibia; order Caudata; family Salamandridae; genus Lissotriton; species Lissotriton helveticus. The sequence goes on from NC_136068.1 coordinate 1,310,721,887, forward strand.
ATACAGAAGTTGAAAAACGTCATTTTTTCAATGATTGGTAATGTGCAGGAAGTGAACCCTTCCTGAACAAAAACAATCATTGGTGGTGATTTCCTCTTTCTATGTGTGCTGCAGAATGCAGCACACATAGAAAGTGGAAAACAAAACGAGGATAAATTAACACATTTATCCTCGTTGCACCTCCCTACGCCTCCCCTGGGGAGACGTAGCATTCACATGCATTTCCAGATTTACGATTCCACGTAAATCTGGAAATGTATCTGTTTACATGGGTTTTGCGTGGGAACACCCACATCAACACCCATGGAACACCCCTTTCACGCAAAGTGATGCATGCAAAGGGGCCATATTTACAAGGACAGGAAAAGTCACGCAGGGTGGCTTTTCCGGTCCTTGTAAATATAGAGCAGTAAAATGTGCCACGGGTACGACACAAAAAGTGACGCATCAGTGGCGCATGGGGCTTGTAAATCTACCCCCAAGTACTCACATGCTGTTATGTTGAGGCTATTCTGCGTATGCAGACTTACTGGTGCTGACACCCCACTATGGCACATTTCCATGGACGATATGCAGGGAGGGGAAATTGAGAGTTTCCCCTATGAAAAAAAGGAAAACCACATAAGGCAGTGGGTTGTAAATTGAGCTGCTGGAAGGTGATCACAGCATAGTTTCCCAGACAACCTTTGCTACCATTCTGTAATGCTACAATACCTCTCTTTCGCAGAGAGCAGCAAAGGTCCGGAGAAGTGCGGCACAAGAAAAAAATATACACTAATGTGCAGGGGGAAAGTAACCACACTTGTAAATGATTAAACAGCTGATAGGCAGAGAATTCACTGCAAGAAGGTCCTCTGGAGTGAAAAGTCCTAGAACTGTAATTCTGATTACACAGATTTTTAGAATTGTTGCCTGTCTTGGCCTGGCCGTGTTAATATTTTTTTTTGCAGAATGATTTGTAGATTTATGGTCACAAATGTTTTGAGGTTGATGTCACCAGTCTGAAGAGCAAGTGCTTTGTTTCGAACTTTGTGTTATTCCTACTCCTCCATGGCCGTCCGTCAAAGTATCCTGGTATTTGGGTGAGGTAAAGCCACCTGACAAAATACTGCTACAGCATGGCGTTATTTTCCTCTGTGCAGTTTTACCTCCCCTTTCTGCTTTTCAGATTGTTTAGAGAAATAACCTGCAACAAAAGAGTTTGTGTTCCCAGTTACTGCATATCTTACGTCATGCAAACCTCGACAGGATTTTCTTTGCAATGAATGCAGGTTAAAATGTTCAAATGGTAAGAAATTTAGCACATCACGTAATGGCGAATTTAGTCTAAAAACGTATTTCCACCTACTTTGGAATGACCTGTGGAATAAGGCTATAGATACTGGCCCTATGTAATTTGATTACTGGCTCTCCCACGCACAGTGTCTTTCCACGCTGATTGTGGAACCATTTGTTAAGTTTGCATAGTGATTGGAAAACTAATTGGAGTCGTACAGTAAATTTCAGATTTTCCAGTTACTAGCAATAACGTGTGAGTCATAAGAGTGGCCCAGATCTTGACAGTGCTATGTTGTCAGAACACTTCATCTGCAATGAGCCTATTTATTATCTACAGGTACATAAAGTTTAAGTCCACGGCGACCAACCTTGATGTCTAGCTCATTTTTAGGCCGAAGCCTACCAAACAGTACAACTGTCTGGATTGCTAATAACATCTTGGGGACATTCGGAAATCTTTCCTGGAAATGCACTTCACCCTTTGCTTACCATTGACTTTGTGGTTTGTAATTCACATTTGCTTGTTTTCTATTTGCTTGCTCTATTTGTTTTAGGCTGTCCTGCTTGAGTTTGTCCCTTCCGTTGCCCAAACCCTATTTACTGTATTCTTGCTTGATTTCTGTAAACAGGCCTTTAAATGTTGATCTTATCTTGTCACATTTGCTGTGCATTCAATGGTAGAGATCAAATGTCAGGCTCTTTCTTTCAAGTAGTATGGTGTTCACTTTTCTTCCTCTGACTTAAAAGTGAGAGGATTTGTGTGATAAGTATGCTGGCTAATAGGGATGTCCTTGAGGAAGGTGGTGCAATGTTATTTTTTTTTCTAACAAACAACAGATTTTTAATATATGTAAATTAACTGTGCAGATACTTCAGAAAAAAATTAGTACAAATGAAGCACATGTTTTGGTAATTCTGAAGTGTGATGGAAACAAATATTTGATTACAATCAAACCAAGTCAATACACTAGGTGATGACAGTTCCACACATAATTGTGCTATATACTTTTATCAGTAAAACTGCATGTCTGTGCAAATGTTATGGCCATTTCAATTGAAGATGTGTTGTCTATAATGGCAGTACGCTACCACACCATGTATACTTCACTTTACCCCACTACATACACTCTACTCTGCACCACACCACACCCCTGTAGTCTACTCTGCGCCACTCCACACTACTCCACTCCACACTACTCCACACTGCATCACTGTACTCTACTCTGCACCACTCCGCTCTACGCTGCTCTACTCTACATACTCTACCCCACACTACTCTACTATGCACCGCTTCACTCTGTACAACTCCACTATATGTCACTCCACCCTGCAATACTGCACTCTATGAAATTGTACTCTACTCTAAAACAATCCAATCTATGCCACTGTACTCTACTTCACTGTGCATCATTCCATTCTATGGCACTGCAATATATCCTGTGCCACTCCACTCAAAACCACTCTATTCTATGCCACTGCATTCTACACCACTGCACTCAATGCCAATGCACTCTGCACCACTTCATTCAAAACCAATACACTATATGCCACTGTCCTCTATGCCAATCTACTCTACACCACTGCATTTTACAACACTCTACAACATTGCACTCTCTTTCACTTTACTCCACTCTATGCCACAGAACGCTACACCAATGCACTCTATGCCACTCTACTCTACACAACTGCACTCTACAACACTCTACTCTGCAACCGCACACACTCTGCCACTGAACTCTATGTCACTCTAATTTGCACCACTCTTTGTGTCACTGCAGTCTACTCTGCACCACTCTAATATAATGTGCACCACTACAATTTGACACAGCACTCCACGCCACTGCGCGCTACACCACTCTACGCCACTGCACTCGATGCCACTCTATTCTCACCTCTGCACTGTACCCTGCAATACTCCACTCTACCCTGAACCACTCCCCTCCATGCCACTTCACTATACTCTATGCCACTGCATGTTACGCCACTCATCTACTTTGAGCCACTCTACCCTAAGCCACTGCACTCTATGCCAATGTACTCTACATCACTTCATTCAAAACAATGCACTTCATACCACTGCACTGTACACAAATCTACTCTGCACCACTGTACTTTACGCCACATCACTCTAGGCCAACCTACAACACTCCACTCTACCACACTATGCTGTACACTACTCCAATCTGCGTCACTCCATTATATGCCTCTCTACAATGCAACACTGCACTCTGAAATAATCTACTTGATGCCACTGCACATCTACTCAGCTCTTCACCATTCCACTCTATGCCACTGCAGTCTTCCCAGCGTCACTTCCCTCCATGCCACTCTATTATTTGCCACTGCACTCTATGCCACTCCACTCAATGCCAGTGCACTCTATCCCACTTTACTTAAAACCAAAACATTCTATGCCACTGTACTCTATGACAATCTACTCTACAAACACTACATTGACTGCCACTATATTCTACTCTGCAACATTCTACTCTATGCCACTGCACTCTGCACTACTGTACACATTGCACTCTACAGTCTAGCCCGAACTGCCAAGCCATGCCTTTCCTGGACCGGAAACAAGCTTCCGAAGACCGGTTTCTGGCTTGGCAGTTCGGGCTGGACTGTTCCCTTGAGGGACAGGGTCAGACTGATTTGCATATAGCCATGTCTGAACTGGGGTGGCAGAGTGGGCTAAAGAACGGTGATGGATTAAACCCAGATCTTTTGACTGGGTGTGAGTGTTTGATTGATTCAGATGCTCCGTCCATCACCACCCCCTTTTGCACCGCTTTTGGCCGCCATAAGTGTGGCAGGGTATGCTCAGACGTGAGTCCCTTGCTCACTTTGCCACTGGATTCAAGCAAGCCGGGCTGAAGACCGCTGGAATGCCAGAAACCGGTCCTCGAAAGCTTGTTTCTGGTCCAGGGAAGACATGGCTTGGCAGTTAGGGCTGGACTGTTCCCATGAGGCACAGGGTCAGACTGATTTGCATATAGCCATATCTGAACTGGGGTGACAGAGTGGGCTAAAGAACGGTGTTGGATTAAACCCAGATCTTTTGACTGGGTGTGAGTGTTTGATTGATTCAGACGCTCCGTCCATCACCACCCCCTTTTGCATCAATTTCAATCTGGGCAGAAAGTGTGGGTGATGGCGCCAGTGGAGCCTTGTGGGCTCCAAGGCAAGTGGACAGGGCCATATGAGGTGGTGGAGCGCAAGAGCGAAGTAATCTACCTGGTTAACTTGAAGACTCCCAGGCAGCCCCTGGGAGTCCTGCATGTGAACCGCCTCAAACCCCACTTTGAGAGGTCTGAAGTGACAATGCTCCTGGCTACAGATGCTGGAATGGAAAAGGAAAGTGACCCTCTTCCTGACCTCCTGGCTGCCTGGGAGCAAGACGGGTCAGTAGATGGTGTGGTCCTCTCGCTCACCCCGACCCCAGAGCAGCAGAGGGACTGTCGCCAAGTGTTGGGTCAGTTTGCCTCCCTGGTCTCCCTGACCCCAGGTGTCACCAATTGGTGCGTCCATGATGTGGACACTGGAGATAGTTTACCTGTGAAACTGAAATTTCACAGGGTAGCTGACAAGGTCAGGGCCAGCATCGAGGAAGAGGTTTCCAAGATGTTGGCGCTAGGGGTAATTAAACCCTCCAGCAGCCCCTGAGCTAGCCCAGTGGTCTTAGTGCCAAAAGCTGCTGCGCCCGGGGCCACTCCAGAACTCTGATTTTGTGTGGATTACCGTGGGCTCAATGCGGTCACCAAGACTGGCGCACAACCCATCCCCAGAGCTGATGAGCTTGTGGATCAGTTGGGAGCTGCCCAGTTCCTCAGTACGTTTGATTTAACTTCTGGGTACTGGTAGATTGCCTTAACTGAGGGGGCCAAAGAGAGGTCTGCGTTCTCAATGCCAGAGGGGCACTTCCAGTTCCGAGTCATGCCCTTTGGGTTGAAGAACGCCCCTGCCACATTTCAGAGACTGGTCAACCAGGTATTACCAGGCTGGAGGAATTCAGCACCGCATACCTGGACGACATTGCTGTATTCAGCTCCACGTGGGAGGCACACTTGCAACACCTCTGTGAAGTGTTGAAGGCTCTGCAAAGGGCAGGCCTCACTATCAAGGCCAGCAAGTGCCAGATTGGGCAGGGATCAGTGGTGTATTTGGGACACCAGGTGGGGAGCAGCCAGGTGGCGCCCCTACAGGCAAAGATTGATACCATTCTGGCTTGGGAGCCCCCCAAGACCCAGACAGAGATGAGAGCCTTTGTAGGTTCACTGGGTATTACAGACTGTTTATCAAGGGGTATGGCACCATTGTTGCCCCCTTGACAGAGCGGACTTCAAGGAGGCAGCCCAAGAGAGTGAATTGGACCGAAGCCTGTCAAACTGCTTTTGATGCCCTGAAAACTACCATGTGTTCAGCACTGGTGCTCAAGGCACCTGATTTCTCCAGTGAGTTTGTAGTGCAGACAGACGCTTCAGAGCATGGTGTGGGAGCAGTACTCTCACAGATCAACGACGAGGGCTGGGACCAACCTGTAGCTTTCATTAGCAGGAGGCTACTACCCAAGGAACAGAGGTGGAGTGCAATTGAAAGGGAAGCTTTTGCTGTGGTCTGGGCTCTGAAGAAGCTGAGGCCCTACTTGTTTGGAACTCACTTCTGGGTTCAGACAGACCACCGGCCCCTCAGATGGTTAATGCAGATGAGGGGTGGGAACCCAAAACTGTTGAGATGGTCCATCTCCCCACAGGGTGGAACACCGCCCTGGTAAAGAACACGCCGACGCTGATGGTCTGTCCAGATTCTTCCGCCTTAGTGAAGAGAACTCCCAAGAGGGCGGGTAGTTCTCCACACTTTCAGCTGAAGGGGACACATGTTAGACCTGGCATCTTTGGTGTGGTTTCCCATTGCCTCTGCTGCTTGTATTTTTGACGCTGTGCTGGATTTCGTTTTTGCTGGTTTATATGCTTTGGGCACTTTGGCACTGCTGATCAGTGTCAAAGTGCAAATGCTCCCTCTGTAAATTGTTATTGTAATTGGTTATCCATGATTGGCATGTTTGCATCACCAAGAAGTCCCAAGTAAAGTGCACTGAGTGTGCCAGGGCTGGTGATACAAATGCTACTAGTGGGCCTGCAGCACTGATTGTGCCACCCACATGAGTAGCCCTAAAATGGTGTCTCAGGCCTGCCACTGCAGTGCCTGTGTGCAGTCTGTGAACTGCCATGTCCTCCTGGTCAGTGTCCCCACTGACCAGGCCTAACCCTTCCCTAGTGAATTACATCCATTTTCGTTTTTCACTATTGTAAGGCTATCTTCCCCATAGGATATCATGGGGAATGCTGGCTACAGTGGCTACCTGCATATCTTCCCATAGGAGCAAGATAGGACATAAAAGTCTAGTATCCCTGAACTCGGAATTCAATAACACATCTTTTAGGAAAGGTGGTCGTTAAATCCTGTGTTTGAGAATAGCACTTTTAGAAAGTTGCTGTTCTCTTGTCTGACCTTTCTGTGTGCCTTGGCCTGTTTGTGAATTGACTGTCTGGTTTGTGAGTGGCAGGGGCTGGGTGGCTCCCAGAGGCTGAGTGGGCCATGCCTGGACTGAATAGCTCCATCTGCATCTAGAGTGGTGGGAGGGGCTAGCACCTGGTCCTGAATAGGGCTGTGCCTGCCTTCCACAATCCTGGCTCCACCTCCTGTTGGGTGGCTGACGACCCTGCCCCTCTCTCTGAAAGGAAAGGAGAGGCCAGGAAAACTAAGTGCTCAAGGAACACCCAGAACTGGTTCAGACCGGGATCAGAGCCCTCCTGCACAAAGGGAACAAAGACTTTTAGGGGTATAAGTACAGGACCCCAGACCACTGAACTTTAGATCATCCTGGAATCAAGAAGGAACCTCTGCCAAGGAGAAAGCTGGAAGACTGAAGAGGAATACTATCCTGCTGTTGCTTTGCTGGACTGACCTGCAGTTACTTAGCTGCCAAGGAGAGAGGAAGGGCTTTGCTTTGTGCGGTGTCCCCTTGCTTAAAGGAATCTCCAAGGGCCTGAAGAAGAGCTGGCTCCCTGTTAAGAAGTCCCAGGAACAAAAGGACTTCACCCGAGCTTCCCTGAACTCTGCTGAGAGAGTTCTGTCCTTCCTAGAGTGCTTGGGCCAGTTGTGGTGCCTCTGGAAGTTGTACCTGTGTTGGGAAGCTGGAAACCAAGATTTTAAGGACTTTCTGCAAGTTTTAACGCATCGCTCGCTTGAGGAGCGCATCCCCGTCAGTGCAAGGAAATTCCTGCCGCTACCAAGTCCGAGATCGTCGCAGCGCCTGTTGCAACTGACAGTCGTAGCATCCTTCGTTTGTGGGACACACCAGTCCGGTGCGGGAAGATTACCATCGCTGCGAGTATCGTCGCAGAGCCGGTCGTCATTGGGTGAGATTGTCGCACCGCTTGCTTGCGGACTGCATCACGTCGCTGCGAGAGTCGTCGCAGAGCTATCGCATCGAGGGGCCCCGAGAGGAGAAGATCGACGCTGAGCCGCGCATCATCACCGCACCGGAGATCGGCGCCGCCCTGAAGATCGTCACATCGTACCTTATGCAAGCCGCTTCCACCGAAACCTGTGCACCGAAATCCACGCAAGGTATTGCATCCCTCCCCATACAGACCGGAGTCACCTCAACACGCCCGCAATGTCCAGTGGGGTTGTCCCATCGCCTCCCCAGTGTCTCAGGAGTGACGCATCGCTTGCTTTTCAACGCTACAGCTTTCACTTGGAACTTTTGTCGCATCTAAAGGTACTGTTGGCCAAAACGTGACGTAACTGTGGACTATTTTAACGCAACCTTAAGAACTCATTTGAAACCATATTCTTGAACTGTGTATGTTGGATGTTTGTTGTTTTGGTCTTGTGTAGTTTAGATTAAATACCTTTATTTTTCTAAACTGTTGTGGTGTTTTCACTGTGTTACTGTGAGTGTTGGTACAAATACTTAGCACATTGCCTTTGATAAGCCAGACTGCTCGTACCAAGCTACCAATGGGGTGAGCAGGGGTTATCTAAAGAGTGTATCCTGCCTTACCCTGACTAGAAGCAAGGGTCCCTATTTGGACAGTGGTACCTACCTCTCCCAACTAGAGACCCCCAGATCTAACAATCCCCATGTGCCAAAAATTAAAGAGTGGAGCATATAGGGGCCTCTCTTATCAAGTGTCAAAAGGTAAGTACAACACATCTTGCCCTGCTGACAGTGAGATACCAGCAATATTTTTTTTTGGGGGGGGCGTAGTCCTTCGAGCGGCACCCACAGGCTCCATACAAGCTGATTGTAATAGCCTGGACTAAAATGCACTCAGTTTCCCCCTTACAATGAGGGTACTGAGGAATTAGCAGAAAGGCCAGAAATGTAAGCATGCTTGAGTCGGTATAGTATTCTAGAACCTAGAACCTTTACGTCCATCAACTAGGTACTGTAAACAAAGTCATAATAAGTGGCAACACTAAACTAGAGTGTTTCTGAAGACAGTTGAGATCTCTTGTTCCTACCACCCGTTGCCTCCTTGGACAACATTGTACATAGGCTCTAATGTTATTTTGATTATTTATAATGACAAAAGTGCTGCAGTTTTTTTAATTTGTTAGTAGCATGACATGAAGGGTTGTAGAACATTTTGTTTTTGGTTGATCATCAGTGTAACTGCCCTAAATTTCCAAAAGATAAATAAAGAGCTAGTGCGTTATTTCAAGTATACCGGTTTGACTACCAATCCACAGATTTAGAAGAGACACGGTCTTCACTCCACCGGACACTGGTGGGCTGTCAAATGTTGAATTCCCCACTTACGCTGCAGGACCTTTTCATCAGATATACAGTGGGATCCACTTTAGTTTTGTGTTGAAGATCCTGTTCATACTAAGTCATTCCTCTGTCATCCTGTTGATATGCTCCATTCTACCTACTTTTCCGGTGTGATGCCTGCCCATCTACCATAGACATTGACACAGGCCCTAATCACTTCCTCATTTTGGACTGATGTGGGTCTTCAAAATGTTCCCTTCCAATGTGTAGGTGCTTTTCCAGGATGCACCACCAGCATGGTTACCATGCAATGTGTGAGTCCTATTCTAGGATGCACTGCCAGCATGGTTAGCATGCAATGTGTGGGTCCTTTCCAGGATGCACCACCAGCATGGTTACCATGCAATGTGTGGGTCCTTTCCAGGATGTACCACCAGCATGGTTACCATGCAATGTGTGGGTCGATTTCTAGAATGCACCACCAGCAAGTTATCATGCAATGAGTGGGTCCTTTTCTAGGATGCACCGCCAGAATGGCTATCATGCAAAGTGTGGGTACTTTTCAGGATGCACCGCCAGCATGGTTATCATGCAATGTGTGGGTACTTTTCAGAATGCACGACCAGCATGGTTACCATGCAAAGTGTGGGTCCTCTTCTAGAATGCACCGGCAGAATGGCTACCATGCAAAGTGTGGGTACTTTTCAGGATGCACCGCCAGCATGGTTACCATGTAATGTGTTGGTCCTTTTTTATTTCCCCCTCCAGCACAGCTACCATGCAATGTGTGGGTACTTTTCCAGGATGCAGCGCCAGCATTGCTGCCATGCAATGGGTGGGTCCTTTTCCAGGATGCACCGCCTACATGGTTACCATGCAATGCGTGGGTCTTTTTCCAGGATGCACCTCCAGCATGGTTACCATGCAATATATGGTTTATTTTCCAGGATGCAGCGCCAGCATGGTTACCATGCAATATGTGGGTCCTTTTCCAGGATGCACTGCCAGCATGGCTACCATGCAATGCATGGGTCCTTTTCCAGGATACACCACCAGCATGGTTACCATGCAATGCGTGGATCTTGCACCGCCAGCATTGTTACCATGCAATATGTGGGTCATTTTCCAGGATGCATCACCAGCATGGGTCCATGCAATGCGTGGGTGCTTTTCCAGGATGCACTGCCAGCATGGCTACCATGCAATGTGTGGGTCCTTTTCCAGGCTGCACCGCCAGCGTGGCTACCATGCAATGCGTGAGTCCTTTTCCAGGATGCACCGCCAGCATGGCTACTGTGCAATGCGTGGGTCCTTTTCCAGGATACACCGCCAGCATGGTTACCATGCAGTATGTGGGTCCTTTTCCAGGATGCACCGCCAGCATGGCTTCCATGCAATGCATGGGTCTTTTTCCAAGATGCACCACCAGCATGGTTACCATGCAATGCGTGGGTCCTTTTCCAGGATGCACCGCCAGCATGGTTTCCACGCAATGAGTGGGTCCTTTTCCAGGATGCACCACCAGCATTGTTACCATGCAATGTGTGGGTTCTTTTCCAGGATGAATCTCCAGCATTGTTTCCATGTAATGCGTGGGTCTTGCACTGCCAGCATGGTTACCATGCAATATGTGGGTCATTTTCCAGGAAGCACCACCAGCATGGCTACCATGCAATGCGTGTGTCCATGCAATGCATGGGTCCTTTTCCATGATGCACCACCAGCATGGCTACCATGTAATATGTGGGTCCTTTTCCAGGATGCACCGCCAGCATGGCTACTGTGCAATGTGTGGGTCCTTTTCCAGGATGCACCCCCAGCATGGTAACCATGCAGCAGACGCGCAACACCCATTGGAATTAAAGGGCTTCAGCCCCCACCATCGTGTGTGGCAGCCCGGGCTCAGACGGCTCCCGGACACACACACAGCCGCACCCGAGCACTTAACAGGTCTTTAAAAGACCATGTGCATGTTAATGAGGCTTTGATGTTGTTTCACCCCTTCCAAGAGCCCCTGCAGCTCCACTCTGCCTATTGCTTAAAGTTTCAGCCCCACCCCCGAAATTTTTTCTTAGCCCCCCCAAAATGTGGCTCTATTTGCGCCTCTGCCATGCAGTATGTGGGTCCTTTTCCAGGATGCACCGCCGGCATGGCTACCATGCAATGCGGGGGCACCTTTCCAAAATGCACCACCAGCATGGTTTCCATGCAATGTGTGGGTCCTTTCCCAGGATGCACCGCCAGCATGGTTACCATGCAATGTGTAGGTCCTTTTTCAGGATGCACCGCCAGCATGGTTACCATGCAATGTGTAGGTCCTTTTTCAGGAAGCACCACTAGCATGGTTACCATGCAATGTGTGGGTCCTTTCCCAGGATGCACCTCCAGCATGGTTACCATGCAATGTGTAGGTCCTTTTTCAGGATGTACCGCCAGCATGGTTACCATGCAATGTGTGGACAGCTTTCCAAGATGGACCGCCAGCATGGTTATCAGAGTGGCCTCTTGTGGTAACAATCATTTGCTCATTGTCTCACACCTCGTTACCCCTGAAGAGCTGGGCTTTCACCAGAGTGTAAAAATGTGTACGTTTTCATATAAAAAAAACTTTTTTGATAGTAAAGAAACATGTAATCATTAAAGTGCCGTGCTGGGATAAGACAATTAACGTATGCATATATGCACAGATGACAACATTTATATTCGTTTACTTTCTGTTTCATGGACACCATCATCCTTGAACAGATGCAGAATCCTATTTATAGTTGCATAAACTGAAACATTAACGCATACTTGTATGGAAAGCACAGAGTATGCACATTGAATCAATATTCTAAGGAACATTAGATGTTTGTGACAACTGTAAATGAAGCATAAAATATGGGTGTTTTATAAATGCGGGAATATTTATAACACAGACTTTTGAAAAGCAAATGAAGAAATCCTGCCTCTACAGAAAGAATATCACCAAGCTTTATAACGGGTTTCATCGAAAGCCATCACTGTCCGGGATCAATTTGTTTACTTCACATATTTAGGAGAAATGTTGTGGTGTAGGCTGTATAGTACAAGGGGTAATGTTTGGCAAAATAACACGTTTCATTTCTGAAGACTTGAGCAATACCGTCTGGAAATTCCTCAGATATAGCATGTGTCGTTTTTGAATAGATACTTGTCTTAACATACAAATATATTAGCATTTAGAAGAAATATTGCAAGAGCTGATTATGCATAGCATGACAAAACGTGTAACGTATATGTAGTGAGCCAGCCTGCCTCGCGCTGTGTACACAGTGAGCGCGAGGCACTGGTCTCGTGCTGCCCGCTGACGTAGTGATGGCTTGACAGTTGGTAGCGGAGATAACGGCCATATTCTCTTGTATGCCTCAGATGTATGTCGTGTTAGCGGAAGCTTGGAATAAACATTTACTTCAATCAACTCTTGTGTCTTGAGTTACTACAACTCTTGATTGGCGACGAGGACCACAAGCTCCCGCATCGAACCCACGAAGATAGTAGAAAAGAAAATGGTTTACCCGGCTCGAAGGCAAGAAATGGGAGGCGAAGTTGAAGAAAGTTGACCGCGTTCCTATGCGCCGTCACCCTGCATGTTAGATCGGCTCTGCTGACGATCGGCGCTGATCCTCCTTTCTCTTCGACTCAGCCCGAAGTGAGACGCTGAAGTTGTGATTGCGCAGACTCAAGTAAGTCACGCGTGAAGACGCCTACCTCATTAGCTGCCCGGCCCGGCTGCTGCCTTTCATCGCTTCTTAAAGGGGAAGTAACCCGGTTGGGTGTGAGCTCACTTCTGTGGGAAGGACATTTTAAAAGCGTTTTTGCTGCACAAAACTAGTGTAGTATCTAAGAGAAAGTATCGCTGGGCCCCACACATTTTATCTGCGGAAATAAAAGTAAAAGCACGACATACTGAACTTGTTTATTAGGGAAAGGAAATATAAAGGGAAATAACACCCGATGATTTGATCTTTCTCTACATGACAAAGGATATTGACACTGTCAGGCCCTGGAACAATCGATTGTGTTCATCCAGCTTATCATGAACCACTTTTGTTCTATCTGACTGTAATATATATATATCTGCTGTTTGACAACAAAGGAAACTGCTGTGGCATACATTTTACAACGTGCTTTCTTCACAAAATAGGTAATGATGCAGTCAATTCACCCTCCGCCTCCTTTCTTAGATACCCCAGGGGAACCACCTGTGCCATGGAGAAAATGGTTTGATGCATTCGAGAATTATTTGGGTGCCATTGGAGCGCACAGGTTTAGAGCAGAAAGAAAACGATTTTTACTCCTTCACTCATTGGGGTTTGAGGGTAGAGAAACACTCAAACACTTACCCGAAGTGGTTGAGGTAGGTGGTGAAGAAACTGATGAGTATCAAAACACAGTTAATAAACTGAAGACAAGGTACGACAAGCAACCCAGTGTTGTAGTTTTAAGGCATAAGTTCTTCAAGAGAGCACAAAAAACAGAGGAAGATGTTGACACGTACATTACTGCTTTGAGAAAAATGGTAGCAGAATGTGAATTTGAGAATTTTAGTGAGCAACTTGTGCGTGATCAATTCATCAGTAAATGCCTGGACAAATCCATCAGACAAAAGTTGTTGTCCTTAGAAAATCCGTCTTTAGATGAATCAATCCGCATAGCTAAAAGCATTGAGACATCTCAATCCTCTATCAGAGAACTTGAAAGTAAAAATGCTGAAGTGGTGACCCCTGTTCGTTTTAAAAATGTAGTGAAGAAAAAAGAATTTCAACAGAACAATTTTTTCAAGAGGACAGATATCTGCTTCAGGTGCGGTTATCCTTCACACAATAGAAGTGGAAGGCCATGTCCTGCAAGGAATGCTACATGTCGTAAATGTGGAAAGTTGGGGCATTTTGACAAAGTGTGCCAGACAAACAAGAAAAATCCCAACCAAGTGGCATGTATTAAAGACTCGAGTGACAGTGACAGCGAAGACGCCCTCTGTGAACTTAAAGACATGGTTCTAGTGGTGAGTGAAAGAGATATAATAACTGGTGATCCTAATGACTGTGTTGACCCGTATGCTATCATAGGTATTGGAGATAAAAGTCTGAGACTTTTAATAGATTCAGGCGCAAGGATCACACTTATCAGTGAATCTTTATTCCGAGAGAAATGGGGAAAAAGACCTCTGGAACCTCCTGATCGAGAACCAGTATCCTACAATGGGAAGAGCATTGAACTCCTAGGGTATTTTGAAGATGTCCTGGTGTTCAAAAACAGGCACATATATGGGAAAATTTATGTGGCCGTCGATGGATTAGACATCCTGGGATGGTTCCATCAAGGTTTGTTCAGTATGATGCTATGTCCTGGAGCAAAAGAACAAGTTTTGGTTATTCGCGACCAAACACATGTGGAAGAGCTTCTCAATAAATTTCCCAAAGTGTTTTCTGGTGAGCTAGGGAAGATCAAGGGGTTCAAGCACAAGATAAAGATAAAGAGTGATGCTGTGCCTGTCAAGCACAAAATAAGGAGTATACCTTTCAGCATCCGCAACGATTTGGAAAAGGAACTCTTGTCTATGCAAAAAAGAGGTGTAATTGAACCAATTGAATCGTCGGATTGGTCTTCGGCATTAGTGGTAGCAAGAAAGAAGAACAATGATCTCAGAATATGCATTGACCTGCGCAGCCTGAACAAAGTGATCTGGGTGGACTCGCACCCATTACCGAACATCACAGAAATGCTAGGTGTAGTTGCAGGAGCTAAGGTTTTCACTAAACTTGACTTGGCCTCTGCATACCACCAGATTGAGCTTGACAAAGATTCTCGCCACTTCACTGCGTTTAACACTCCATCTGGATTATTTCAGTTCTGCCGTATGCCATTTGGCCTGGCGTCGGCAGCCTCTGTTTTTCAGAGAGTCATGGTCAATCTACTCAAAGGAATCAAAAATGTTGCCATATTTCAAGATGATGTCCTGATATATGCTAAGGATCAACAGGAACATGACATTGTTTTGTCCAAAATTTTGTCCATTTTCCAAGAACACGGAGTTGTTCTTAAAAGAGATAAGTGTGTTTTCTCCAAAGACAGTGTGGAATATCTGGGCCACACTATTTCAAGTCAAGGCGTCACACCTAAGCCGAGCTTAGTTCAAGCCATAGTTGATGCATCTGCCCCAAAAGACAAAGCAGGAGTTAAATCGCTTTTAGGACTCACAGAATTCTATTCTCGTTTTATCCAAGACTATGCCACCAATATTCGCCCCATTTCTAGATTGCTACAAGATAAAAGTGAATTTGTGTGGGATGAAGAATGCAAATTGGCGTTTGAATGGATCAAAGATAAGTTGTGCACCGTCAGTGCCTTGAAGCCCTTTGTTCAGGAAGTGCCTTGCACTTTGACTGTTGATGCCAGCAACTATGGGTTGGGCGCTGTTTTGACACAACATGTTGGTCCTAATGAACATACTGTAGGGTTTGCTTCCAGAGTACTTAGAGAGGCAGAAACACATTACTCTGTGATTGAAAAGGAGCTCCTAGCATGTTGGTGGGGCATTGAAAAGTTCAAAAACTATCTGTGGGGGCGCAAATTCACACTCCAAACGGACCATAAACCACTAGTGTCTATTCTGGGTAACACTAAAGGCCGCAGTGCTACTCCCCGCATTGCACGCCTAGCTTCCAAGTTATTACAGTACAATTTTGATGTTGTCCATATTGCTGGAGGGAAAAATGTGAGAGCAGACGCTTTGTCACGCCTACCTCCCTCCTCGAACATAACCATGCAAAGTAATGATGATTGCTGTTGTGATGATAATGAAGATTGTATTATTGCCAGTGTTGAATTGTTACATGTATGCTCAGTAGGACAAGAAAGTTGGAGGGAAGCGCTAGAATGTGATCAAGTTTTAAAGGAAGTGAAGAAGTACATTATCCAAGGGTGGCCGAGAGAAAGGAACGTGGGTGTGGACTTACAACCCTATGTGAAAGTGAATGATGAACTCACCATCGAAGATGGTTTAGTTTTCAGAATTGAGAAACTGGTACCCCCCGAGAAAATTAGAACCACGCTGTTAGCCAAGGCCCATGAAGGACACCTAGGAGCCACACTCACTAAACGTAGAGTAAGAGAGTACTTCTGGTGGCCCCAGATGGATAAAGATATTGATGCAATGGTGCAAGAATGCACAGTTTGTTCATCCTGTGACAAAAGCTTTCGTACATCCAGTCCACCACTCACGCCCATACCTCTTCCAGGTGCCCCGTGGGAGAAACTTGGTATAGATGTGTTAGGACCCTTCCATAGCTTACCCCATCAATGCAAATTTGCCATCGTTATGATGGACTACTATACCAAGTGGCCAGAAGCAAAGTTTGTGCCCAAAGTTGACTCCAAAGAGATCATTGACTTCATGAAAGAAACTTTCATGAGAGAAGGGTTTCCCCTTTCCATTATATCCGACAACGGGGTGCAGTTTGTATCCACTGAGGTGGAAGAATTCCTTAAAGAATCTGCCATCACACACTATAGAAGTTCCCTTTACCATCCCCAAACCAATGGGCTGGTGGAAAGACTCAACAGAGTCATTGGCGATTGCGTTAAATGGGCTATTGCACACCACAAATCTGTTCCCCAGAGTGTGAGGGCCATGCTATGGTTCTACAGGACCACCCCGCATTCATCTACGGGAGTGTCTCCCTTTGAACTTCTTAGGGGGAGGAAACCTTGCACTGAATTTAGACCAGCATGGATGTCCAAATGGTTTAAATCTCATTCTTCTCCTCAAGATATTGATGGTCAGAAAGAGGAATGAAAAAGTCCAATCCAAACAGAAAGAATATTTTGATGAAAGAAAACATGTTAAAAGCAGAGCATTTGTTGTGGGGGACTGTGTAAGGATAAAGAAACAAGGATTTGTACAAAAAGGTGAAACCAAGTTTGGTGATATCGTGGTGGTTGACAAGGTCTGTGGTAGTGCTGTTCGTGTCAATGGACAGCACTGGTGGAACGTCAACAAGGTGGTAAAAGTTAAAAATGCCGAGAACAATTTGTTGAACTCAAATGATGCAAAAAATGTTTCAAGTGACAATTCGTCATGTGACTTAAGTGTTCAGTCTTCCTCTCCTCAATCCTCTTTGGTGAGAAGAAGCACCAGAACCATCAGAGTTCCTATTAGGTTCCGTCGTTGATTTTCTCATCTCTCTCTGAACTTACCTTTTGTTTTCTTCTCCTCTTCCTTTTCTTCCTCTCTGTTTGTTTAAGGAAAGGAGATATGTAGTGAGCCAGCCTGCCTCGCGCTGTGTACACAGTGAGCGCGAGGCACTGGTCTCGTGCTGCCCGCTGACGTAGTGATGGCTTGACAGTTGGTAGCGGAGATAACGGCCATATTCTCTTGTATGCCTCAGATGTATGTCGTGTTAGCGGAAGCTTGGAATAAACATTTACTTCAATCAACTCTTGTGTCTTGAGTTACTACAGTATACTTTTATAAACTGGGCTTAGTCTTTCAAGTGGGGAACAAAATAGAATTATTCAATTTTATATATCTTCAAAGATGGTATGGCACGTTTACTCCCTTAAATGTTC
The DNA here is from genome assembly GCF_964261635.1 of Lissotriton helveticus. Taxonomy (NCBI): domain Eukaryota; kingdom Metazoa; phylum Chordata; class Amphibia; order Caudata; family Salamandridae; genus Lissotriton; species Lissotriton helveticus. Next base: position 1,310,739,543 of record NC_136068.1, read on the forward strand.
TTGCAATCAGCCTAAACAGAGAGCCTTTCGTTAGTATTCGTCTATTAAGCACCTTTGAGAATTTCAAAGATAAATGCTTTGTTGGGAAGAATCAAAGCATAAAAATGATTTCTGAATAAACGGAGGGAGAATTATCTGGAAAGATATAAAAGGGCATCCGTTGGTGGAAACGTGTTTGTTCTCTGGACACACCTTTGACGAGAGAGATGTTGAGTCCCTCAAGCAAGAGTACCTTCCCTGCCTGCCCGAGAAGGCACTGCCTGGCCCTGCCTGACCACCTTATCTGTTGCCTTTGCCCTTTGGCAATGCCCGGCCTGTTCAGAATCTGCCTCTACTCTGCTGCATCGATCCCAGCATCCTCACTTCCAGCCGGTTTCTCATTTTTGCATATATTCTCCTCTTTAAAATCTCCCCTTCTCCATGCCAGTTTCCACCTTTGCCTCTTTGTAAATTTTGCCTCTCTTGTCACTTTTCTTCTTTGTCTCACTTTTGTTTTTTTGACATTGTCTGAGACATTTTGCCACTCTTTCGGCTCCTTTTGTCTCGTTTTTCTCTCTCTCCCTATTCAAACTGCTCTCTCATTGTCGCTTTGGCCTATTTTTCCCACTTTTTGCCACTTGTTCAAAAAAATGTTACATCTCTTCTCACCTTTTGCAATCTGCCCAATTTTGTACACGTTTTTTCTCTTTTACCTTCTCTCTGATTCAGCCTTTCTCTCCTTATGTGCAGCCACTGTCCGTGCAGGCAACAGTGGTGAGGCGGTGGGGCTAGGTAAGGGGGGATTTCGAGGGACAATGCAGAGGGAAAATTAAATAAATAATTACATTTCCTTCGGCAGCGTCCCTCAAAATCCCCCCTTACCTGGCCACACTGCCGCACCACTGTTACCTGCATGGACCACGGCTGCTTCTTTGCCGTTTTCCTTCTCCCGTAGCCTTTTTTTCTGCCTTTTTACCCCAGAACCACTTATTCACCTGCTCCTTTCCTCCACAGCTTCTCATCTTCTGCATTCTTTCCACTGCACACTCCTGCCCACACAGCACTGTACACCACCGCAGGATCTCCTCTCTTCTCTCGGACCTTCTTACTGTCGGCACAGTGTGGACATGTGTAGGGGTTGTCCCTTTGGCGAGCTGAAAGCGTTCACCAAAGGCAAGCCTGTCTGCACCCGTCAATGCCCTGTCCTTATCCAGTGCTAGAACCCCTGGTTCTCCCCCATGCCTCGCAGCCCAAGATGCTACTTTGCCACAGGCCTCCACACCCGAACACTGGGCACCCATCGCCGTTTTAGTCTTGGGCAGAATTTCAATTACGCTGGAGTAATCAGAGTAATTTTGTTGATTCTGTATTACTCTGTGACACAGAATTATGGACAATAAAGCGATTACACACTCTCACGTAACTAAGAGTAATTTAGGCGAAAAAAATCCTACAGCGAGAGTACATTTACTGAGTGTGAGCCGCTGGTTATGCTGCTGTTTGTCTGTTCCATTTTGTTTGTGCAAAATGCATCCTCACATCTACTTTGTACGTGAGGGTGCATTTTGACCTAAGAAACTAGTGCTAAATGCTGAGAGTAAGTTGGGGAAAATCCTACTGTAGGTACACATTTATGTATCACAAGCGGCTGCTCAGACTTGCTATTCATGTTTTATTGCGTTTAGAGCTATTTCTTATCCCCAGAAACCATCCTCATGACCATTTTGGGCATGAGAGGATATTATTTGTGCTAAGAAAATAGCACTGGTTAGATCTGGGGGTCTCTAGTTGGCAGAGGTAGGTGCTAATGTCCAAATAGGGACCCTTGCTTCTAGTCAGGGTAAGGGGGATACACTCTTTGGATAACCCCTGCTCACCTCCTTGGTAGCTTGGCACGAGCAGACAGGCTTATCAAAGGCCATGTGTAAAGTATTTGTACCAACACTCACAGTAACACAGTGAAAACACAACAAATGGACTCCACACCAGTTTAGAAAAATAAGGTATCTTTATCTAAACTACACAATACCAAAATGACAAAAATCCAACATACACTGTTCCAAAATAAGAATTTAAAAAAAGCCCAAGTGTTTGCACCAAAATAATCCACAGTTGCGTCACTTTTGGCCCAAAGTACCTGTAGATGCGACAAAAGTTTAAAGCGGCAGGTGCAGCGTCAGAAAACAAACAATGCATCACTCCTGAGACCCTGGGGAGGTGATGCGACAACCCCGCTGCACACAGCGGGGAGGTTGCGTCGAATCCGGTCTGCATGGGGGGCGATGCGATACCTTGTAGGGATTTTGGGTTGCAGGGTCTCCAGTAGGAAGCGTCTCGCACAGGCACAATGTGACGATCTTCGGGACGGCAATGATCTTCGGTGCGGCGGCGATGTGCGGCGCACCTTGATCTTCTTCTGATGCTGCCCCTCGATGTGTTGACTCTGCGAGGATGTTCGCAGCGACGGGATGCGATACGCAAGCAAGCGGTGCTACGGTTCTCACAGCAACGACAGGCTCTGCGACGATATTCGCAGCTACAGAAATCTTCCCGCACCAGGGCGATGCGCTCCGCAAGCGAACAATGCATTGGTTCTTGCAGCGGCAACAGTCACTGCGAAGATCTTCACGGCGATGGGAATTCTCTCACACTGTCGACGATGCGCTCTGCAAGCGATGCGTGCAAAATTGTAGATCTTCTTTTCTTCTTTTCCAGCTCCCCAAACAGCAGGCAACGACCTCCAGAGGCCCCACAAATGGATCAAGCACTCTAGGCAGGTCAAAACTCACACAGCAGAGTTCAGGGGGGAAGCTGGGAGTGAAGTCCTTTTGTTCCTGGGACTTCTTAACAGGAGGCCAGCTCGTCTCAGGCCATTGGAGATCTCTTCACGCAGGGCACACAGCAACAGCAAAGTCCTTCCTCTCTCCTTGGCATAATAGCAACTGCAGGTCAGCCTACAAACACACAGCAGGGCAGTCCTTCCGCTTCAGTCTTCCAGCTTTTTTCCTTGGCAGAGGTTTCTTCTTGATTCCAGGATGATCTAAAGTCTTGGGATCTGTGTACCCCTTTTTATACCAATATTCCCCTTTGTTCTCTGAAGGCAGAGAGGCCTTTGCCTAGTCCAAACCAGTTCTGGTCAGTACTGGAGCATTCTGTTTACATGACTCCTTTTTTCCTTTGAGAGAGAGGGGCAGGGTCATCAGCCGCCCAGCAGGAGGAGGAGCCAGCATTGTGGAAGGCAGGCACAGCCCTATTCAGGCCCAGGTGTTGTCCCCTCCCACCACTCAAGATTCAGATGAAGCTATTCAGCCTAGTGCTGACTCACCCAGCCTCCTGGAGCCTCCCCAGCCCCTGTCACTCACAAACCAGACAGTCAATTCATAAACAGGCAAAGGTGCTCAGAAAGGTCAGACAAGAAAACAGACACTTTCTAAAAGTGCTGTTTTCAAAGACAGGATTTAAAAAACATCCTTCCTAAAAGATATGGTATTAAATTCTGAGTTCAGGGATACCAGACTTTCATTTTCCATCTTGCTCCTATGAGAAGATATGCAGGTAAACATTATACACAGCATTCCCCCTTCTAGCCTATGGCCAAGATAGCCTTTCAATAGTGAAAAACGAAATTGGCAGTATTTCACTATCAGAGCATGTCACCCACACTAGTACATGCTCTACCTTTCACATACACTGCACCCTGCCCAGGGGGGTACCTTGGGCCTTCCACATGGGTGTCCAGTGTGCACAGAAAGGGAAGGGTTAGGCCTGGCCAGTTTGGACACTGGCCAGGTCAGAATGGCAGTTAGCAACTACACACAGGCACTGCGGTGGCAGGCCTGAGACACCATTTTAGGGCTAGGCATGTGAGTGGCACAATTAGTGCTGCAAGCCGACTAGTAGCATTTGAATCACCAGCCCTGGCACACTCAGTGCACTTTACTAGGGACCTATTGATGAAACAAATCTGCCAATCATGGATAATCATAATCTTGTGTGCTTGTGCTTGCCGAAAAGTGGAGCTGTGGACAGTGTTTTCTACTGCTGGGAAGAGCGTTGTGTAGAACGCTACAGTTCGCCGGACCCGCTCCGCGGGTCCCGCTTCACCTACTTACTCCGTGGGGGCTTGTGAGGAGTCCAGGGCTGCGAGCGTGAAGGCAGGGACTCGAACTTCCTGGAGTCCCTCGAGGCCATAATCACCACCTGGCCCGCTCTCCCTGTTGACACGCCCACAACTCACTGACTGGATATAACCCTCATCGTCCCTTGGCTCCAGTGGGTCGCTTCTTGTGTGCTTGTGCTTGCCGAAAAGTGGAGCTGTGGACAGTGTTTTCTACTGCTGGGAAGAGCGTTGTGTAGAACGCTACAGTTCGCCGGACCCGCTCCGCGGGTCCCGCTTCACCTACTTACTCCGTGGGGGCTTGTGAGGAGTCCAGGGCTGCGAGCGTGAAGGCAGGGACTCGAACTTCCAGGAGTCCCTGCGAGGCCGATAATCACCACCTGGCCCGCTCTCCCTATTGACACGCCCTCATTACACACGTACATAAACAGCCTATTTTCCGCGTACGCGGGTCGAAGCGCGGAGCGAAGCCCGGGCAAAGGGCGGGACCGGGCTATCCCCCTGATCTGGCACCTGCGTGTTTTGGACTTCCCGCCTTCTAAAGACTGATTGACATACTGCCACAGGATGACCACAAGGGAAACCCGCAGTAAAAGCAACTCAGTGGCAGTGGGAGCCGCTAAAGGTACGCTTGAAAATTATTTTGCAAAGGCGGGCTCTCAACTGATAGATGAAATTACGGTGCTAGAAAGGCGTATTTCACTAGAACTGGATTGGGCACGGAGATCCTCCATGGGCCAACTGGCACACGCTAAGTCCCCCGTGCATGGAGACCCGAGCATATCACCCACTCCCAATACTGGTCCTGACACTGAGACACCCGGTGCTGCTAACTCTCCAGTGAATCCGGATACATTAAATTCAATATCACGTAGCATCACAAAGGACCTCAGTGAAATTGCGGACATGAGCATGTTGCACCTCCCAATGACACATTCACAGCCGAGTCCACAAACTATTATATCCTTAGTTGCACAGGTAAATATTGACAATGACACAGCCAATAATTCACTGCAGGGGGCAAGGGAGGGGGCAATCCCTAAAAGGAAACCCAATACCAAAAAAGAAGGGGAAAAAAGACAAAAACTCCTAAACTAAATCCCACCCCCGAAGCCATTAGATCTGCCACACCCACTGCACAGACTAGGTCTTCTGAGGTAATAGAGATAACAGCCCTGGATGTTTTGATTAGAGAGGATATTACCTTAGGAGACATAGGTACTCTCATTAGATCCCTATTAAGTCCTCTCGAAGCACGTCTAATTAAAATGGAAGCTAGGCTTGTAACTATAGAAAAATCGACAGTTCAACTAGCTGATAGTTTAAAAGTGGATAATGGGGGTGGTAAAGGGGCTACAGAGACTAAGAACAAAAGGGAACCACCAATGAACGCGCAAAAGGATACAAAGTTCCCCAGGGGAGAGAGGTTTATCTACAGAGGAGAGATGAGATGAATACAGAGTAGACCGTCAAGGAACCAGGAGGTTCCTCTGTAGGAATTAGAGAGCCTCACACACCCAAGGCGTTTAGGTGTGGAACACACCCTGACCTTAGGGTGTCCAGTGTCATCATTGGCTCACTGCTCCTCGTCAGACCGGCGCTGCAATGTCTGACGGGGTGCCAGCAGGCACCCTTTTGGCAGAGTTCTTTTATTCCTTGCCGACGGTGTGTGCGAGTCAGGGAGATGGTAGTGTAGTCGGAGTAGAGAAAGTGAGTGTTAAAAAGGGTAACCAGTCCACAATAGAATTTATTGGTGTGGCTGCTTCCCTGATTAAAAGGGGGTGAGAGGGGAGCGAGGCACTGTGGCCACCCGCAAGGTTTTGCATCATTCTATATTCCAGCTAAATGGGGGGGGTAGAGGCCGCCCCTCTGGTGGCCTTGCAATATGGGTGGCAACTCACCTGGGATGCAAAGCTATGCGACTCCCACTGACCTCAGAAGATATCCTAGCCGTGCAGCTCGATGGGTCGAATTCTCGTAGACTGGTCTTGATAAATGTCTATTCTAGACCAATAAACGTAGCAAGAGAATCGACCACCATCGAGGAACTTTCAGATTTCCTAAATGATTTACCAACAGGTATTCCATTCGTCATAGGAGGGGATTTTAATTCACACTTTGAGCCTCTTACAGGCCTCCTAGACGGTTCCTCATTCGAAGAGGATGCAAGATGGCGAGTCCCCCCAACAGTAGCTCCACCGCCTAGAGCATGGACCGCACTTGCACTACAGATTACGGCCCTAACCCTTAAACAAGGAATTAGGGCGTGCAATAGTCAAACTAAATCTGATAATCCTAGCAAACAGACTTTTAACAAGTTAGGAAGGGAGTCAAGAATAGATTATGTTTTGGTCCAATTGTCCTCTTGGCATCATATAGTCGACTTCAGAGTGCTACCAAGAACTGATAGTGATCATAACACCCTGGAACTTGACTATGTGAATCCAGGACAGGAGGGGAGGGACCATGCACTTGGGGCGCTAAACCCAAACCCAAGCTTGCGCCTTGAGAACAATAGGAAGAGAATCAGATGGGAAAAACTGGCCACCAATAGGGAAAAACTATCATTACTCTATACAAGAGCAATCCCAATATTAGAAAAATGTGGCTGTCTTAATTGGGAAGCATCCACTTGGGAAACATATACAATAATGTCCTCCCTACACGAGGAATTAACTAGGAATTTGGCTACAGTTCTCTCTTCTAAGTCCAATAACAGAGGAGCTGGCTATCACCGTCCCACATGGTATAATGCAAGCTGTCGCAAGTTAAAGGGGGACCTTCTCTCTGCTATCAAAGAGGGTAAAACTAGGACAGAGATACAGTCCAGAAGAGGGGCATATAAGAAAATGGTCAAGAGCGCCAAGATGGAATGGGACCAGAACAAGTGGGAGGAACTTTCAACTTCCCTAGCTTTAAAGGACTCCCGGAAATTCTGGCGTTTAGTAAATAGGGGGTGTGAAGATCTAGCTCCTGCAATAGAACCAAACATTGCCCCAAGTGCTTGGCAAGAACATTTCCAATCACTCTATACAGAGGAAAATGGTGCCAGAGGCTATTTACCCCCTCCAGTTCAAATTCAACCAAGAGGGGAACTCTTCACAGAAAAGGAGGTTAGAGCCGTGATCACAGGCCTACCATCGGGCAAAGCCCCTGGTTTGGATGGTCTGCCTGGTGACCTGTTCAAACAGGAGCCGGAGGTATGGACCCCCTATCTACTGGTACTATTTAATGCTGTTCTGAGGGGCATGGATGTGCCCTGTACTTGGTTGGGAGCGGAGGTGGTCCCCATATTTAAAAAGGGCTCCCCTCTACTCCAAGCTAACTATAGGCCCATCAGCCTCATAGACGTGTCTCAGAAACTTTTTGGGAGGTTAATATTAGATCGGCTCCAGAGTTGGCTAGAGGAGCATGCTATTCTGAGCCCATATCAGGCAGGTTTTAGAACAGGGATATCAACAACTGACCAAATATTTTGTCTTAACCTCATCTATTGGAAGACCGCATTAGTTGAGAGGAGCAGCTTGTACACTGTGTTTGTGGACTTAAGAGCTGCCTTCGACTTGGTCCCTAGACCAAAATTATGGAGAGTCTTGGCAGAGATGGGTGTCCCGGCAGAAATTCTATCCATCTTAATTAAACTCCACCAGAACAACTTTGCTCGTGTCAGGTGTGGAGGAATGGGGACCTCACAGACAAATTCCCCGTTGACAGAGGGGTTAGACAGGGTTGTGTTCTTGCACCGACCCTGTTTTGCCTCTTTGTCAACGGGGTGATTGCTCACCTGACAAGGATTCCAGATATTGATGCCCCCAAGTTGGATACAGAAAAGGGGGTGGTGATGAACAGAGTGTCTGAATTAAGCAGACCACTCTTACCCAGTCCAAAGATCAGGGCTTGATCCATCACCGTTATTTATCTCACTGCCCCATCCCAGCTCAGAACCTGGCTATATGCAAATTAGTCTGTCCCTGGCCCAGTGCATCATGGGAACAGGGCAGACCAAACTACCAAGCCAATTCTTCACCAGAAAGGAGACAAGCTACCGGGGACCGGTTTCTGGCATTTCAGCCTTTTCGGCCCGGCTTGCTTGAATCCTGATGGAGCAGTGAGAAAGGGACTCATGTCTGAGTATACCCTGCCACACCTATAGTGGCCAAAAACGATACAGAAAAGGGGGTGGTGATGAACAGGATTCAAGCAAGCCGGGCCGAAGACGGCTGAAATGCCAGAAACCGGTCCCCGGAAGCTTGTTTCCTTCCCAGTGTAAGAATTGGCTTTTGTAGTCTGGTCTGCCCTGTTCCCATGATGCACTGGGCCAGGGACAGACTAATTTGCATACAGCCAGGTTCTGAAACTGGGATGGTGCAATGAGCTAAAAAACGGTGTTGGATCTAGCCCTGATCTCTTGACTGGGTGAGAGTATTCTGCTTAATTCAGAGACTCTGTCCATCACCACCCTTTGTTGTAAATTATTTTGTCCACCCTAAGCGTGGAAGGGTATACTCAGATGTGAGTCCCTTGCTCATTGCACCATCAGGATTCAAGCAAGCCGGGCCGAAGACGGCTGAAATGCCAGAAACCGGTCCCCGGAAGCTTGTTTCCTTCCCAGTGTAAGAATTGGCTTTTGTAGTCTGGTCTGCCCTGTTCCCATGATGCACTGGGCCAGGGACAGACTAATTTGCATACAGCCAGGTTCTGAAACTGGGATGGTGCAATGAGCTAAAAAACGGTGTTGGATCTAGCCCTGATCTCTTGACTGGGTGAGAGTATTCTGCTTAATTCAGAGACTCTGTCCATCACCACCCTTTGTTGTAAATTATCCCAAGTTGGATGGCAGCAGGGTGCCCGCTATTATGTTTGCGGATGACACCCTGCTGCTATCTAAATCCCCCACGGGAATCCAAAGGATATTGGATGTATTTCTTGATTTCTGTACAGAAAGGGGACTTGAGATTAACGCCCAAAAAACAAAATACATGGTCGTAAATCCTTTCAATCAACACGACCAAATCCCCTGCTTGGCTCGGTTCGCCTGGAGAGAGTCAATACCTTTGAGTACTTGGGGGTAACCATTAACGAGAAAATGACCTGGGACACACACATAACCAAATGTAATTTAAAATTGGTGCAGCTAGTGGGAGGGATATCAAGGATGGTTAAGAACTCCACAACCGCCCACTGAGTCCAATCATCCAAATTTATAAAGCACAGGCCCGGGGGGCAGTTACATATGGGGGCGAACTTTGGGGCCACACCACCGCCCACAAACTGTTGCTTACTGAAAACAAATTCATCAGGCAGTTGGCAGCCCTTCCCGCAAGTACGCCCCTGCTGCCCCTGAGATTGGATTTGAACATTAGGCCAATTGAGGACGAATTGGGACTCAAGCCCTTAACATTCTGGCGAACAATATGGAGCAGCATTGATCTTGTCAAATACAGGACTGAGCTCCAGGAGTTTCTAAATACACCAAAAGCTAACTCCATTCCTTGGTTATCCTATATAAAAAGATCACTTATGTCACTTGGCTTACCAGAATTATGGAACGACCCGATAAACGCATGCAATAGGATTACACGGCAAGAACTCTCAAAGGTTTACTATAACTCAAAACTGTCTGCTGCCGTGAACAGCACGCGGGCGGGTTCTTTGACCAATCTATTTATCCAAAACAAAGATTTATACTTCTTCGAGTGCGTTTTGGATGGCATGAACCCACCGCTTGCGAGGAAACTCTTCATGCAGTGGAGATACGGAACCCTCCCACTAAGGTCATTCACGAGCTCATGGTCCTTGCCTACGACTACAGAACGTTGCCCGGGGTGTGACTACCATCGAGAAAACGACATTCATGTGTTACTCTTTTGTCAATCCTATCGAAAAATCAAGAAATATTGGCTGATTCCCCTCCACAAAAATATGGGCTTCAGAAATTTTTTACCGGCATATAGAACCTTGAAGACTGATTCCTCCCCACAAATTGTTTTTGCAATGCCAAAATTCCTAAATGCAATGTGGCATGCACGTTCTCGCATTATTAAGCTGAATCCAGACTTTTAAACACGTGTTATCAAATTTTACTTAACAAATTATAACTTGATTATTTATCTAAGACCAACTTTTTTTTTTTTTTTTTAAACCTTTATTCGTACAGAAAGGATATACAAGGCTGGGCCTACAACCGATCCGGCCGGCCACAACATGTTAAAGCAGTCAAAAATTCCAAAATAGTAGTCACAGAATCAGAGTAAAATTGTACATTCAATATAGTCGCTAAAAGAAAGGGGGAAGTATGAGGATCTATACGGCCAGCAATCAGGAGTAATATAGGTTAATTTTATAATATAACGATAGGGCGTATGGCAGGTTCAGCGAGAACAAAACAATATCCGGATACCCCGCACAAATCATTAACAGCCAAAGGATAAAGGGCAGCAATATAGAAATGGCAGTACTATACACATCGGTAGAAGGACAGACGTAGGAAGCACAAATCAATATGCAATCAATAATAACTTGGCGTACCCACCACCCAATAGCACTTGGATATAGAACAGGGGGGCCGGAATAGTAATATCATTAAAACTAGCCCGCCATACTAACCTGGGGAGAAAAAGAAAAGGGGAGGGGAGGAAGAGGGAAAAGGAAAGAAAAGAAGGAAAAAACACAGATTAAAAGAAGAGGAATGCCGCGTCGGAACAAGCTCCCCATAGCAAGGAACACACATAGGAACAGAGGAATTGCAACGATGAGTGCATGGGATTCGCATCGGAAGCAGCAGAACTTTAAGAAGAGGAACAGCGACGTCACATATCCCACCCAATCATACCACGGAGGGCAAAGGATAGACGCGGCACCCCCATAAAGAGATACAAAAGGGCCATAGAACTGAAAAAAATAAAACAACAAAAAAGACCCAACCCACCCATCCCACCCAGCACCCCTGCAGAAGGCTACGGCCTATCCTCCAAACAGCGCGCCTGTCGCCCTAAACCAGAACCCGAAATATAGTGGAGATAAGAGAGAAAAGAAACAGAAGACAAAAAAGATACGGAAACAAGATAGTAAATAGGAGGGAGGAGCATGAGATCAAAAATAAATACGGTCGGCTACAGCCCTCCACCCAACCATATACTACAGTACATGTGTACCAGAACGATATAGACTCGAACACGATAAAACTTTCAGAGAGGTTTCTCATAGCACTATGAATATGGGCAACTCCGCCATGAATTCGTATACCAATAATCTTTCGGGGGCCATGCATCTCACCCCAATCCCTTCTTCACTGCATTTACCACCCACCAAATAACAGCCTGAAGCGTGCAATACGATGCGAGGCAAGCACACAAATGAAAAAGAATACGATACAGATGCTGGTCAGAAAGGTCAATGAAAAAGCAAGTGAATAAAAATTCAAGTAAGCAATCCAAATATATCAGCAACAGCAACAGGGGCAATAAAAAACAGGAGTGCAGTCTCGTCGTTCGAAAAGGCGGGAGTATACTGGCAAAATAGAAACAAGACCTCATCAAGGTAAAAACAAGCAGCAGTCTGCCATCTTTCTCAGGCACCCGGGGATGATCGGGCCCACGCACAGTGTCTAAGTCTCCAGTTTCCGAACATCGAACAGGAGGTTCTGAAGCCGCCGATGTACAAAACCGTTGGTGGATAGCAGCACCATATTTCGGAGCCATCGAGGGGTGTGAGGCAATGGTATCACCGAGGCAAGAGGGGACCTTGAAGGAGCGTCCACCCAAGATGGCGGTGGATCGGGACAAGTCCCCAGGAGCACCGGGGGCCAAGGTTGCGTGTAAAGATCTCAAGGCAGCAAGAACGTCGCCGATCGTAGGCTCACGTCCACACGGCCATCCTTCCGCGCAATCTAGCAACCGGAGATCGCCATCAGGAGGAAATCCACAGCTCCAAACTGCGGCAGCCATTTTGTAAATTCAACCCCTTCTTCACTCTCCGCCACCCCCGGAACAGTCCACAGATGTAGGCCTTTACAGATGTCTGGGGGGCCCCGGCAATGACCACCGCGGTGCAGAAAAGAGAGCCCCACCAAGGGGAAGGTCGCCTACGATCGAGCCGGCGCTCCTCAGAAGTATAGCTCGAGCGCGAGGGTCCAGGGTCGATGAACGGAGCGGCGGCGGGGAAACCCCTTTACACGGTTAGTCCATGGAGCACCACGCCCCGCACCAGCCTCACGGCCGTCAAGGCAGGCCCGGGTCAGGATCACCGGGGATTTCTCACAGTGGCTCTCTCTCGTGGTGCAGTCTCTCGGCCGGGGCCAACAGTCGCCACAACGCCAGGCCGGATCCAATAGGCGAAGCCCCGGTCTCAGCTTCACAAAGGCCCCGGTTTCCACGAGAGGGCACAACTCCGGATCCTCCGCAAGTTGGAGCCTCCAGGTCAGACGGTGAGTGGGAGCGAAGTGCTGCGTTTCTCTTTCTTCGAAAATGTATCGTCTCTGGGTAGGATATGTAGCAGGATATGTGAGTCAGGCCAGAGGGCTGACGGAGCCGAGCTACAAGGCGACCATTTCGCTCGCGAGCTTGGCTCCTCCTCTAAGACCAACTTTTAACTCTTTCTGTGTACTGTAAATACTTTGTTGTTATAATGAGTGTTTATCTTTTATGATCTAATTGGTCGAAATAAAGATTCAAAAGTAAAAAGTAAATTTATACAGAGAGCATATGCACTTTAGCACTGATCAGCAGTGGTAAAGTGCCCAGAGTCCCATTGCCAACAACCACAGGTCAGGAAAAACAAGGGAAGAAGAAGCAAAACGTTTGGGGATAACCCTGCAAACAGGGCCATTTCCAACAGCACTAAATGCAGAATTACTCTTCTCGCGTAAATTCACGTTATCTTGCAGAATGTTTTGGTATTTCTGCCTGGTTCAGCTTCACAGAATTAAGCTAGTTACACTGACTCCTAGTGCTTTTGCCTGTGCTGCCTCCCAATTTTTCCTGTTCCTTTCCCAGCCTTTATCCCCTATCACTCGACTGTCCCCCACACCAGGCACAAAATTTGCCTTACAGGACACCACCACACACAACACTCACCCACACAAATCTGCACTCTCAACACCCACACGCTTGCCAAACACAACATTGAATGAATGAATGAATGAAATAAACATTTATAGAGCGTATTCCAGCTCTGTTTGAGGATGCGGACTAAGAGAACACCTCTACTGAACTGGAATTTGGAAGAGCCAGGTTTTGAGTAATTCCCTGAAAGACAGATGATTGGTTTCCTGTTGTATGTGGGGGGAAGGGCATTCCACAGTCTAGCCACATTATAGGAGAAGGAGCAGCCGCTGCTTCTTACTCTCCTTATTTTTGGCACTGTTACGAGCAACATGTTTACTGAGTGGGGGCTTCTGTTTAGGTGGTAAGGGATTATCATAGAATGGTTGATCGCCAGTCCCTTACCCCCGAGAGACTTATGGGTAATACAGAGTGCTTTGAATTTAATTCTTTCTGATATTGGTAACCAGGGTAGAATTTTCAAAGCAGGTTTGGCCGATTGCCGATAAGGGAAACCCAGGAGCAAATGGGCTGCACAATTCTGAATAATCTGTAGTCTGGTTATCAAGGCCTTAGGCGCTCCTAGATAAAGTGCAATTCCATAGTCCATTTGTGAGAGAATGAGAGCCTGGGCCATTATCATTCTTGTCGGGAACGGGAGTAGGGGAAGAACTTTCTGAAGCATCCTCATGATGCCGTAGCATTTCGCAGACAGTTTGGCTGCTTGGTATCCAAAAGTCAAGAAGAGGTCCAACCCCATGCCCAGACTTTTGATCTGATTTTTTTGTGGTGGGGCAGGGCCAAAACAATTTGGCCACAATAACCCTATGTTAGAAGTTAGGGAGTTGCCCATGAGCATGAGCTCCGTCTTGTCTCATTCAGTTGCAAACATGAGTGCTCCATCCATTTGGCGACCTCCTCTTAGAAAGGGCCGAGGTTTGCAGATGTGTTTTCTGGGCGGAAAAAGGCCATGACAAGTTGTGTGTCATCGGCGTATGTGACAATTTTTATACCAAATGGTTGGACTATCTCAGCCAGCAGCCTCATGTATATATTGAATAACGTAGGGCTCAGGGAAGATCCCTGAGGCACACCGCAGCTGAGGGCCATACGCTTAGATATTACTTCTCCTTCGAAGACCTGAAAGGATCTGTCTTCTATGAAGGATTGTAGCCATGTGACAACACCTCCTGGGACTCCCAATCTCCTTAGTCTACTGATTAGGATTTCATGATCAACAGTGTCAAATGCGGTGCAGAGATCCAGGAGAATGATGGCCTCTACGCCACCCTGATCCAGGATCCTCCTGCACTCTCCAGCCACCACTAGAAGTGCTGTCTCTGTTCCATGAAGGGGCTGGAACCCCGTCTGTGAAGGATGAAGCAAGTTATTTAATTCTAAAAACTCCGATAATACTGAGTTCACATGTCTTTCCAAGATTTTGCTAATTACTAGGAGCAGGGAATTCGGCCCATAGTTCCCCAAAGTCCCTGGGTCCAGATTGTTTTTTTAACAATGCCTTTACCATGGCACATTTCCATGGCAAGGGAACCACTCCCAAGAGAATGGAAGTGTTGATCAGTTTTTGAATCACTGGGAGAATTGTACTTGTAATTGTCGCTAATTTCAGAACATGTGGGGGCTGGATCCCTGGGTGATCCTGATTTAACCCCGACCAGAATGGTTTCCAGAGAATTAGGATCCAGAAGAGGGATATGATCCAGCTTTGCTTGTGTACCCGGGGGATGCGTATCTGAAGAAAACTGGGCAACATGAGCTGTTGAGCACGGGAATGTAAGGTATACGTTGTGAATATTTTTGTAGAAGAATTCTGCCAGGTTATTGCTGCGAGTGAGAGCGCTGTCTGTGATAGCTTGTGGTGTGGGGGGTTTAGTGAGGGTTTTAGCAATACGGAAACTTTCCCATGGCGCATTAGCGGCAAGAACGTTTTTGTTCCCCGTAGTACGAGGCTTGTGCCTTTTTGATTTTGCTTTGGTAGATTTTTATACTCACCCTATATTTTTGTTTGTTGAGTGCTGCATAGTTCTTTCTCCATCCCCTTTCCAACTTTGTCCATGATTGTTTAAGTTGGCGAAGGTTTGGAGAGTAACCAAACTGTGTGAGGCAAGGTTGCACCCCACTCCAGCAGCACAGCAAGTTTTTGGAATTCCTCCAATATTCAGAAACATGTAATCAGTTTTTCTTCTTTTACTAAATGTTTTATTACTTTAACCTTCTTGTCTGTGTTTCATCCACATGTAAGGAATCATGCTTTCTCCCAACTGACATGCTTACGAAGTGCCCATCCAGGCCTCTGTCACAAACACAATGGACACGCATGATTGTTCATAGCAGTAATCCTTTATTAAAAACCCAATGCATTTCGAGCTATGCAAGCTCTTCTTCAGGGGTAACTGCAAATATTAAAAAGCTCCATTACTGTATTGGTCCACATTCATCCGTGTATAACAATTCATGTTATTCATACTATGTCAGTTAATCACAGATCTCATAGTCCCTCCATCGTAAACTACATAAAGTCAAAGTCAAAGAGTCTTGTATAGCGCACATATCACCGTTAGGTCTCAAGGCGCTTGCGGACAATTCCATTAACCTGGGTCTTGTCTCCTATCATTTAGAGAACAGCCATGTTTTTAATTCTCGACGAAAGCGTAGGTTGCCTGGGATAGACGTAAGGTGGGACGGGAGATTGTTCCGAAGGTGGGGGCAAGATAGGAAAAGGAGCGGCCTCCGTTTCGCATAGTGCGAAACTTCAGAGGAATTAAGAGAGGTTTGGAGCTAGATCTCAGGGTTCGGGAAGGCTGGTTTTTTTCTGTTTTTTTTTTAAATAACCAGGGCCGGTGCCATTGAAGCTTTTATGTGTTAAGCACAGGATTTTATACTGCCCTCGCTTACTAATTGGAAGAGAATGAAGGAGTTTCAGGTTGGAGCAGGATGGTGATCTAGGAGGCAGGTCCAAGAGGAATCTGTCTGCAGTGTTCTGTAGAATCTGTAGTTTGGAGAAAAGATCTTCGTTTATAGACGCCAATATGGCATTTCTGTAGTCCATGCAGCTTACGATTAGGCCCTACACCAGAGGCTTCCGGGTTTCAATTGGTAGCCACTTGAAGATTTTTAGTAATTTCCGTAGGATGCCCAGTACTCGGTTAACATGGGCTTTCATGGAAAGTTTATTATCGATGGTAATTCCCAAATTGCAGATGGTTTGTTTTGGAGACCAGTTGCTTGACCAGTGATCTTCGGCCCTGGGGAACAGAATGATGTCGATTTTGCTGTTGTTTAACTGTAATTTATTTTGTCCCATCCAGCTGTCAATGTGGGTCATACAGTTTTTAAACCGGATCATTGTGTCAGCAGGGTCTGGGCCAAATGTGATCATCAGCTGGGTATCGTCTGCATGTGAGACAGCCTCAAACCCGTAGGACCTGATTATCTTGGCCAATGGGGTGACATACAAATCAAAGAGCATAGGGCTCAAGATAGATCCCTGGGGGACTCCAATACTTACTGGTCTGCTACAAGTGGCCAGTGAGCCTAGGTGCACAGTGGTGGAGCGGTCCTTGTCGATAATTGTTGAACCAGTCCAGGGCCTTCCCTTGAACCACCATCTCCCATAACCGCTGTAACAAGATGTCATGGGAGATGGTGTCGAAAGTGGCTGATAGGTTTAAAAGAACCAGCATGGCTGATTCTTTCTTGTCCAAAGCCCGCCTGATGTTATCTACCATTTCAACTACCGCCGTTTCGGTGCTATGCGCCGCTCGAAACCCTGATTGAGAAGAATCGAGAAGCTTATGGCTTTCTATATGACTTGTTAGTTGTTTATTTTCCAGGGCTTTGAGAGCTTTCCCGAAATAAGGCAGCAGTTGAATGGTGCGATAGTTGCCTGTTTCGCTGGTATCTAGAGTGGGCTTCTTTAGAATGGGTGTGACTTGCACTATCTTCCAGCTTCCTGGTACAACAACTTGATCCAGAGATATATTAAAAATCTCTGTTAGCCTCAGTATCAGCCGTGGGGCTACTTTCCTAAAGATCAGAGGGGGGGAGGGGGATCAGCAGGGGAGCCAGATTTGATCTTAACAATAGCTTCTGATACTTCTTCACAAGTTACTGGTTTAAAATTAGTCAGTATAGGTACAAGTGAATGGTTGTTCATGGCTGAGTGCATAGGAGTGTTGTTTTCATGAGGAACGGATCTGTAGATAGCTTTTATTTTATCATCAAAAAAGAAAGATATTTTTTCGACCCAGTCCTGCGTAGGGACAACGGAGGGTTGAGTAGCTTCAGGGGTAGTAAACTCTTTCAGAATTTTATATAGCTCCTTGCTGGAGTTGGCAGCATTCTCTATCATCCCTGTTAAATACAGCCTTTTAGCCTGTGTAATATTATTTAGATATGAGCGGTGACTTTCTTTATATTTAATTCGGTCATTGGCAGTTTGTGTTTTTCTCCAGAGACATTCTGCCGCCCTATTGGACAATTACTCAACTTTTAGTGCTGCGGTAAACCACAGGGATGGTTTACTCTTGGTCTTAACTCTTGACATAGGCGCTACTATATTCAGGGTGGATTTTATGGCCTGTTCAAGGCCTTAGTTGCTTCATCTATGTTATCCGTGTCAGGAAAGACAGTGATATTAAAATAAGTAGAGAAAGAGGCAAGAGTAACCTTCCGCCAAGGTCTAATGACAGCACTGTCCTTTTCACCACTGACCATAGGGTCATCCATAAGGAGACTAAAATGTATTAGGTAGTGGTCAGTCCAAAGAAGCTGTAGAGGCTGACCAACTACTAGCTTAGTTTAGTTTGTAAACAAGAGATCTAGGGTGTGACCGGCCTGATGGGTGGGACCTACTACCAATTGCTCCAGCCCTAATGTCTGCAGTGATGTTCTCAATTGGTCAGTGTCTGGGTCCAACAAAAGGTCGGCATGATAGTTGAAGTCTCCAATAAGGATAAAATTGTTTGTGCCTAAAACAAAGGGTGCAATAAGTTCTGTTAACCGATCTACGAAGTTGGCTTTGTGCCCTGGAGGTCTATAGACTAAGGCTCCTGTCCATGTTTTGGACGCCTGCATCATAAGTTTAAAAATAAGGATTTCAGCCTTGTCTAAATTCAGGGAGTCTACAATAGTTGCTTCTAATTTGTCAGACGTGGCAATTGCTATTCCCTCTCCTCTCTTGGCAACTCTGTCCAACCTGATAAGCTTATATGGAGATGGAAAGGTGGTAGCAATATCGGGAGATGACCGATCATTAAGCCATGTTTCGGTTATGAAACAAATATCTGGTTTCTCATGGTCTAAAAGAGCCCATAGTTCAAGAGCATGCTTAGGGATGGACCGGGCATTAAGGTAGATGGCCTTCAGTTGTTTAGAAATGGCGGCTGGAGCCCTTTCCCTTATTGAGCTGGGGAAAGATGCTACAAGTGAGGCCTGCATTAAGGGGGTGGAGGCTCCTTTTTACATATTGTAGGCGAGGGTACTCACATATAGGGGGGCTTATTTAAAAATCTGAGCTGTGCGCTTGAATAATTAATATTAGGCATGGTAAGATGAAGGTTCCTCGCCACTTACCCAGAGGTCAAGACAGACAGAGGGCTTGGCGGCTGGCGGCGGTCTGGCGTGGACGGGCGCAGACGGGCTTGCCTGTGGCGCACCTTCAGTGCGTCGCCAGCGCGCCACTACACGTGTCCGCTGCGCGCCCATAGCTGTGTTTAAATAGCTATGGGGAGGGCGTCGCAGCTAGACTGCCAACCGTCCTTCACTCGCAAGAAAACAGGAAGTGGGGAGCCTAAAATGCACCGATGGTCCCTCCGCAACATACGGCACAAGCCGCAGCGGAACGGGGACCGGGAGCAAGTAGAGGGAAGTCAGAAAAAAAATGGAAGCCCCAGCTACGGAGAAATAGTGTTGAAAATGGCAGAAATAGCCAATTTGGCACAAAATGAATCAGGCGTGATTGCAAAATAAATGTTGAAATAAAAACAAAGTGCCAATTCATACAGCTAAAAGCAATGACCGGCAGGAGGGTGGCCTTAATGGTCTCAGGAGGTCGGGGATCCGCTGCGCGCCCGCGCCCCTAGCTGTATTTAAATAGCTATGGGGAGGGCGTCGCAGCTAGACCACCAACCGTCATTCACACAGCGGAAAACCGGAAGTGAGGAGTCTAAAATGCACCGATGGTCCCTCCGCAACAAACGACACAAGCCGCGGTGAAACAGGGACCGGGAGCAAGTAGAGGCAAGTCAAAATTGAAGCTCCCAGCTACGGAGCAATAGTGTTGAAAATGGCGGAAATAGCCAATTAGGCACAAAATGAATCAGGCGCGATCGCGCAATAAATGTTGAAATAAAAACAAACAGCGCCAAGTAATATATTTTTAAAAATTCATACAGCTAAAAACAATGACTGGCAGGAGGGTGGCCTGGGTGGTCTCAGGAGATCGAGGATCCGCTCCCCAAATACCCAAGTGATTTCATTCAACCCTTCTCACTCCCTTTGAAATTTCCCAAAATAAACCTCCAATATGTGCCCCCCCCATGATCCTACATACTTTAAAAAAAAACTTTTCTTGCCCATACTACGAATCAGTAATCCCCCATTACCAGTACGTTCTCTCATACTCTAGTTGCAGTATACTTTAAACTGACAATTTACAAATCATTCTCCCCTTTCCTACGCTCCTAATCCTTTCCCCAACAGACCTTCCTGCTTCGACTATCCACACACCTTTCAAACTAACCTTTTAAACCTCGCTCTCCTTCGTTGAACTTCTAGTCCCTTCCCCCGCAGGCCTGCCTGCCTCAACTTTCCACACTCCTTTACTCTGAAATCACTACACCATTAAGACGTTCTTGGCGCATTGCAACCGAGTCAGTCTTCACGCTTCACGTACCTGCAAAAACTGATTCACTGCCTTCACGACATCCATTGTTTGAACGGACTTCCTTTTCCCACTTAACCCAGCTTCTTTTAAAACGAAACCACTCTCAGTGTAACCCCTCATTGGTACTCATTGATTGAACTGCCAGCAACACCATCAATAACTACATTACCCATAAGCCACTTCTTCCCATTTCTAAAATAATCAGTGACTAAATTCCAACAGCAAAAACCATTTCCTATAACTAACTTCATAAAGATTTGTTACCAACACTATTACAGCTACTTGACATAAAATGTTTAGATTAGTTCTCAGTCTCATGTTGAACAACTGCTCAATGAAACAATGGTATCGCCGTGCATGTGGATTTGGCTAATTTCCAGTTAATCCTTTTTCTTCCATTGGGTGCAAACTGTCTGAAGGGCAATGATACATTTAACAATTCATATAATGCACTCCCTATTGCGCTGTTTATCTCCTTTTGTCAAAATCATCGAAAAGTGCGTGCATGCTGGGCTTGTGCCTTGTCCCAATGGCACATAGACAAAATCACCAAACTGTGTGAGGCAACATTGCATCCCACCCCAGCCGCACAGCAAGTTTTTGGAATTCCTCCAGTATTCAGAAACATTTAATCATTTTTTCTTCTTTTACTAAATTTTTTCATTACTTTAACCTTCTTGTCTGTTTTTCATCCACATGTAAGGAATCATGCTTTCTCCCAACTGATATGCTTATGATGTGCCCATCCAGGCCTCTGTCACGAACACAATGGACACGCATGATTGTTCATAGCAGTAATCCTTTATTAAAAACCCAATGCATTTCGAGCTATGCAAGCTCTTCTTCAGGGGTAACTGCAAATATTAAAAAGCTCTATTACTGTATTGGTGTACATTAACCGTATATAGCAATTCATTTTATTCATGTTATTCATTCTATTCCAGTTAATCACAGATCTCATAGTCCCTCCATCGTAAACTACATCCCCAAATACCCAAGTGATTTCATTCAACCCTTCTCACTCCCTTTGAAATTTCCCAAAATAAACCTACCAATGTGTGCCCCCCATGATCCTACATACTTAAAAAAAAAATCCTGCCCATACTACGAATCAGTAATCCCCCATTACCAGTACGTTCTCCCATACTCTAGTTGCAGCATACTTTAAACTGTCAACTTACAAATCATGCTCCCCTTTCCTACGCTCCTAATCCTTTCCACAACAGACCTTCCTGCTTCGACTATCCACACACCTTTCAAACTAACCTTTTAAACCTTGATCTCCTTCCTTGCACTTCTAGTCCCTTCCCCCGCAGGCCTGCCTGCTTCAACTTTCTACACTCCTTCACTCTGAAATCACTCAACCATTAACACGTGTTTGGCGCACTGCGGCCCCATCAGTCTTCACCCTTCACTTTCCACACTCTTTCACTCTGAAATCAATAAACCATTAATCTCATTTCGTTTGCGCCAAAAGGAGTGCATCCCGTCATTATCTGAATTGTTGAAGGTTTGGAGAGTACCATGGCGAGATATTAGATCTGTTTTTTTTTTTGTCCTGATTGTTTAGGGAGAGCATGGTCTAGTGAGAGCTCAATCCATTTGTTAAACATATTATTGGCCACATTCGATTTTGCATTTTTTGGGGGTATGGTGTTGTCCAGAGCTGAAATCCACAGTTTAAGGGTACGTTTGGACCATGGACGTTCTTGCGTAGTGATCTTGTTAATTAAGGTTGGTGGCCCTGTAGCAGCCCATGAAAGGGGGATCAGAAAGTGATCTGACCATGGTAGTTGCTTTGGAACCCCTACTGAGAGTCCATCAATGTTAGTGAAAATTGGGTCCAAGAGATGGCCTTTAATGCGAGTACTTCCAGACATGTTTTGATTGAACTGGAGCGCTGAGAGGTTTTCAACTAATTCAGCAATGACAGAATTATTGGAGTTGTCTAAGTGCAGATTAAGATTTTCCAAAACCTTGAAATTGGAGGGAAAACTAGCTAAGTTGGCAACCGTTTCACTAAAGGCTTTGAGAAACTGTTCCAATGTTCCAGGGGTGCGACGGTAAATCAGTAATCCTGAGAATGTTTGAGTGGATGAAAAGCTGATTGAGAACGTGAGGTTCTTACAGTTGGGTAATGGGTCAATTGTGTTGCGGCAATTAAACTGGTCTTTATATATAATGGCCATTCCTCATCCTTTACCGCTTTTGCAGTCTAATCTTTGGATAAGTTTGACAGAAGGAAGAGTTTGTGCGAGAACTGTGTCGGAGTCACTGGTAAGGCAGGTGTCTGTTAAGAATAATGCATCAGGGATTTCAGTTGCATGTTTTGACAGAGATCTACAGTTCAGAAGGAACATTCTGTAAAGAGCATGTTCCTTATCTACCGAATGAACTTTAAGCAATGCTGTAAGTATAAATGAACAATATGGACAGTAATTCATACTCTTAGATGGGTTTAAGGAATGGGAACAATTTTACGTGTCTTACATCTGGGTAATGTAGATACTCAGGGGCGTATACGTGTATTCCTGCTGTGGAAGGGGCAGGGTCTGTGGCCCCTGGTCCCGTCTGGGCATGGAGGGGCTTGCCGTTGGCGCGTGCGGCCGCTGTGCATTGAAGTCTAGGACCTCCTGCAAGACTGCAAGACCTCTCCTCAGACCTACTCTTCCTCACTGAGACCTGGCTCAAACCTACTTTTGAGCTGCACATCATGACAGTCATTCTTTCCAACTGCAGGATCACAATACAGGACAGAAACAGCAAACCTGGAGAAGGAATCACCAATATCTATAAGGAAAATATCCACTGCTCCCTTACTTTGACAAACTGCTGCAACCAACTCGAACACCTGGTTTCAAACTCAGCATCTCGGGCAACACCACCCTAGGTGGAGCCGTACTCCACCGGCCTCCTGGACCAAGAGCCAACTTCAGAAACACCACTGCAAAAACCATCCCCCAACTTGTGCTCAGCTCCAGCTTCTTCATCCTCAGTGCCTCCAACTTCCACTTGGAGGACCACACAGACCCTAACTCCAACAACCTGCTGGACGACTTGAACACCCTTGGACAGTGGTGCGTGTTGGGTTCTTCACTCATTGACTATGTCCAAGGGTGTTCAAGTCGTCCAGCAGGTTGTTAGAGTTAGGGTCTGTGTGGTCTTCCAAGTGGACCCTCACTCTGGACCCCAAACTAGACATGAACAAACACATCAAAAACACCACAAAGAGCGCCTTCCTCAACCTTAAACTACTCAACAAAATAAAACCCTTCATCCCTCCGAGTGACCTCAAAAAAGCTACACAATCCCTGGTATTATCCAGACTTAACTACAGAATTGCAACCCTCACAGGAGCAGCAAATCCCATCTAGCTCCACTCAGACCAACTCTGAACCCTGCAGCCAGAATGGTCACCGGAGTAAAGAAATATGATCAAATCTCGCCTGCACTCAAAGAGCTAAAATGGCTCCCTGTCGAAATGCGTGCCAGCTTCTGAACCGCTTGCCTCACGTACAAAGTGTTGCACACAGGGAAACCCGCCTACCTAGCTGCTAAACTCTAGAAGGCCGGGCAGTCAAGAACGCTGAGGAGCACAAACACTCAACTCCTTATCCCCCTGCAATCGCACAGACAAAAAACAGCATCTCGATCTTTTGCAGGAAATGCGCCGAAATGATGGAACTCCCTTCCAGCCAAATCCGGACTAACCCTCCTACATAAAATTCAAAAGGCAACTCAAGGACTTCCTCCTCAACCGATCTCCCCCAAACGGATAGCTACTAGCCAGATGCTAAGACAAACCACAGTCGCACAGGGACACTTTAGCCCCCATTAGGATGGCGGGCGGATCGCCCCGCCAGGCCGGTGGTAGCCACCGCCGGCCTGGCGGGGCGATCCGCCCGCCATCCGTGCCATATTAGCATGGCAGAGGGGTCCACGGCGGACGGAAAGACCGTTCGCCGCTTTTCTGCCCCGGTCGCCTTGCGACCGGTGCGGAAAAGGGTTTATATGGTGGCGGTGTCTATCAGACACCACCAGCCATATTTGGATGGGCATCTACCAATGCACAACATGTATTTTTAACATAGCGACGGGCGGTGCATGCAGCACCGCCCGCTGCAATGTTAAAAATACAGGATGCGCCCGCCACTGTGGCGGGCGCATCCGAATTCCCCCCACGGGACCCTCGCCATTTCCACGATGGGATGAGTGAGATCATGATTGATGTCACTGACCATGTCATGAGTGATGTAGTATGTGACGTCATCAGCAGTGCATTGCGGGGGCGCGAGTTATAGTTAGCTGAACTAACTATCACGGGGGAATTTCAATGGTTTTGTACGAGTGGAATGTCCAGCTAACTATACCGCCCCTGAAACCTATGGTTTTCTCAGTTAATTTTGAAGATTTTTTAAATGCTAATTCCTAACTTTAACGTACCTGAAACCTATGGTTTTTTCAGTGAATTTCAAAGGTTTTCTAAATGCTAATGTCTAACTTTAACGTAACAGAAACCTGTGGTTTTTTAAAGTAAATGTCAAAGCTTTTTTAAATGCTAGTTTCTAACTGTGCCTACAGAGGTGAAGAAAGAAGAAAAACACACAGAAAGAAGAAAAAGAAATGCAGAAAAAAGCAACAGAAGTCCTCAAAGACAAAGAAAAGTGCAGGAAGAAGGAAGACGTGCAGAAAGAACAAACAGAAGAAAAGAAAGAGGCAAAATCATCCTGTACCCTCAACATTTTCAGATGGGTACTGGTGGTAACTGAGTCTGACTAACCAGTCCTAGAGCCAGTGCTATGCTAAAACACACTTAGAATACAGTTAAAACACCTACATACTCTAGGGAACACTATGCGTTGGGGTACCCCTGTTATTAGCATGACCTCCTCTGTAAGCCCCTATATAATAGGGCAGTGAGATTAACACTACCTCTTAAAACGCACCACAGGGCGCGTTTGCACACTGGTGAAGGGAGGGGGGTTGGCAAACACGCCCTGTGGCTGTTTTAATTTGAGGGAAAAAGTCCCCTTGAATCCTGAGTGTCCCTTGGGTAGAACTAGCCCATCAGGTATCTCTAGTTAGCACCACAGAGCTGTGTTGCAGAGAAAATGGGCACGGCCTGGACCACCTCTCTGCAACGCAGCGCAGTGGCGCTTACTGGAAGCACCTGATGGACTAGTTGGCCCCCATAGGCCCTCAGGATTGATGGGTAATTATTTCCCCAACTTAAAACGCGCCATAGGGCGTTTTTACACACGTCACCTCAGGCCCCGTCCCCTCCTTTCCCCACTGTGTAAACATGCCCTGTGGCCATTTTAAGTTGGGAGATTAACTCCCCTTGAATCCTGAAGGTCCCTAGGTGCAAATTAGCCCACTAGGTACCTCTTGTAAGCGGCACAGAGCTGCATTGCAGAGTGTTGTAAAAAGGGGCATGGCCTCTGAACACCTCTCTGCAACACAGCTCCCTGGCACATACTGGAGGTACCTGGTGGGCTAGTTGGTCCCCAAGGACCCTCATGATTGAGGAGGAATTAATTTTCCAACTTAAAACGTGCCACAGTGCCTGTTTGCACACATATCACCTCAAGCCCCGCCCCTCCCTTCACCACTGTGCAAAAGCGCCCTGTGGCGCGTTTTAAGTTGGGGAATTAACTCCCCTTGAATCCTGAGGGTCCCTGGGGTGCAACTAGCCCACCAGCTACCTCCATTAAACGCCACAGAGCTGCGTTGCAGATAGGTGTAAAAAGGGGCGTGGCCTGAGTACACGTCTCTGCAATGCAGGCCCCTGGAGCATACTGGAGGTTCCTGGTGGGCTAGTTGGCCCCCAGGGACCCCCAGTATTCAAGGGGGGCAGCGCCCCTGCACTGATGGAACCAATTAAACTGCCCACCATGTCAATGGGGCCCTGACAGCCCAAGCAAAGCACCCGATGTCCAAGGAGGCCTTGGCAGGGTTTCTGAGGAAAACAACCGAATGACTCCTGTTCATGACCCAAAGAAACTGTCCAGACGAGCAATTAAGCCAACTCGTGTCTATAGGATACTGGAGAGGCCTTTTTCTTGCACCCTATATCTGATCCCTGCACCTCAGCTGGCCTGCCCCTTTTCTGCATCCTCCTTTGATCGGACACCAGCTGTAAAGGGGCCAATAATCCTTTCACAATGGCTGTGTTCACCCTACTCCCCCAACCCCGGCCATCCCCTCACTCAGCCCCATCTTCCACGCCCCCTGGTGAAGAAGATGGCAGGATTGCTAATGGAGCCGTACAATGGGAAAGAGCACCGGTAGCTGCGCCATAGTCCCACCCAGCACTGCATTTCTGACCTGTAGCCAGCCGAATAGAAAGTGAGAATCAGAGACAGAGAGGGGGAGATAGACAGGGAGCAAGAAACAGAGAGACAGAGAAACAGAATGAGAGAGACAAGAGGGACAGAGAGAGAGAAGGAGACAGAGAGAGAGAGACAGACAGAGAGACAAAGAGAGGGCCAGAAATAGAGCAAGAGAGGAAGATATAGCGACAGTGAGAGAGACAGACAGACAGAGAAACAGCGAGAGAGACAGAGTTATAGAGAGGAAGAGACAGAGAGAGAGAGAGAGGGAGGCAGATAGAGAGAGAGAGAGCGACAGAGAGACAAAGAGAGGGACAGAGAAAGAGCGGGTGGGTAAGATAGAGACAGAGAGAGCGCAATAGAGAGACTAAGAGAGCAAGAGAGACAGAGAGAGAAGAAGACAGAAAGAGAGAGAGAGAGAGAGACAGGCACAGATGAGAGAGAGAGAGCTGCCATCGGCCTCAGTGTCAAAAGCAAAATATGAGTACAGTAACTTGTCTCAAAACATTGTGCCTGCAATCTTTAAAAAAAATATTTTTGGGAAGAGGTTGCTCGCAAACTGTACATTGAACCCTAGCTACAGCATAT
The DNA here is from genome assembly GCF_964261635.1 of Lissotriton helveticus. Lineage (NCBI taxonomy): Eukaryota > Metazoa > Chordata > Amphibia > Caudata > Salamandridae > Lissotriton > Lissotriton helveticus. The sequence continues at coordinate 1,310,766,507 of NC_136068.1, forward strand.
ACTAGTCATATCTTCATGCAAGGAAGAGCCTGCCAAAGAAACAGTTCATTCACCGTCAACTAAAGAAGAGCTGGCTTCTTCCTTTGCTTTCATCAGGAAGTAGGCGTTTAAATATTATAAAATATAAACTATACTAAATCAGTTTCCAGGATTTAAGGCTGAAAAGGAATGATTACAAGTAAAATAAAGTGCTGTAATAATGATGCAAATTTTCAATTTTTGTGCTTCAAAATTTGGAAATCTATACCACAATATTCTGGGGGGGTCTAACAACAGGCCGAACTGCTGAACAGATTTAGCCCAAATTTAGCAGAAACCTAGATGTTGGTCCAGAAAGTGTGCTTTTTGTGATTATGTGTAAATCAGTTGAGTAGTTTTAGAGATATTTAACTTGAAAAAAAATATAGATATCTGGGGACATGGATCCTTGCAGTGTGGACACGTGGATGGTACTGAAATTTGATTGGCTGCCAACACTTCAACCAGGAAGTGTTGTCAGCCATCTGGGGGCTCAACTTGCAGCTAAGTAGTACAAAAGTTTAAAAAAACATATAGGAAAAGGGGCAGGGTAGGAATACACTGACCCGCCATGTATGGTGGGGTGGTCCCACAGAGTCCCCACCGGGTGTTAAAAGCATTTTTTAAATTCAATCCTACAAATCTGCGGCAAAATTGAAAAAAAAGATGTACGGTCTACTGCACGTCTTTTTTAGGAAGCCCCCAGGTGGGCCATATCCCGGGGGCATTTAAACAATAAAGCAGGGGAGCACATGGGGATCCCCTCTTAGGGTTTATTAAAAGCACAGGGACACCCACCTCCCCAGGGCTGTAATGAGGGGGCCTCAGGAACACTCCTGGACCCGGAAGACCACCACCTGCCCCTGGGCCAAATCATTGGTTTTTTTTTTAAATGCGAGGGGGCCTTAAATTTAGTTTGATTTATTTTTGTTGTTCTTGCTTTTTATAATTTTGCTCTATATTTGTGCTCTTTATGAAATAATTTAATTGAGGTTTGCTATTAAATATTTTTTATTTAAATTGTTATGAAGTTATTAGGCCAGGCAGAATTTCAACCGAGCAGGAGTAATGGGAGTAGTTTCGGTAATTTTGCCTTACTTTTTGATGCAGAATTACAGCCAAAAACTTGATTATGCCGGCATGCGTAATTATGAGTAATTATGGTGAAAATAAATCCTACAGCGAGAGTACATTTAGCAAGCGTAAACAGGTGCTCACTCTGCTGTTTATGTTCTGGTGCATTTAATGCTATTTTAATTTTAAGCGCAATGGTGTATTTTGCAGTAAGAAGCTAGCACTAAATGATAGGAGGAAGTTCGGTGGAAATCCTACCCCAAGTGCATATTTAATGAGCGCAAGTGGCTGCTTGCCCGTGCTATTTATATTCTGTTCTATTTAGACTAATTCTTAGAGCAAAATGCATTGTTGCATCCAGTTTGGATACGAGGGGGCATTTTTGTGCTAAGAAAATAATGCTAAATGCAGACTAACTCTTCTTGCATAATTCTGTTTTATCTCACAGATCTTTTGGGTAGTTCCATGTGATTATGCTACACGGAATTATGTGAGTAACACCCACCCCCAGTTGTTAGGTATCGGTAAGGTGCACTATGATCATGTGGGGTGGGAGGCCGTTACACGCGTTAGTAGCAAAGTAAGAGAGCACCTGTCCTCGTGATGTGGTTCTGTGAATGCATGGGATGTGTGCGAGTAGGAGCCCTGCGGAGCGGAGGTGTCTGGGTGATTGGTGGAAGGAGATGCAATTGTTCAAGTATGTGAGGGTCTAAATTGTGTTGTGCTTCGAATGTGTGTGTGAAGAGGTTGAAATGAGTGTGTTTGTGTATCGGGAGCAAGCGGAGCTCTATGAGGTGTGATGTGAGTTCTATGTGAAAGGTTGAGGATGAGTCTGGCAGCCGAGGTCTGGAAGGTTTGCAGTCTTCTAGTGAGTTGCTTGGTGATCCCCGTTGTATGACTTGGTCCTTTTTGGTTAAAGTTCCCTAAACTTTTTGCTTTCGCCCTAAACCTTTTTTCTGACATGGTGTTGCCAACTTAGGTGCTTTGTGCCCTTTGCCACTGCTGTTCAGTGTCAAAGTGCAAGTGCTCCCTGTATAAAGTATAATGGTAATTGGTTGTCCAGGATTGGTATGTTTGCCTTACAAGTAAAGTCCCTAGTAAAGTGCACTATGTGTGCCAGGGCTGGTAATGCAAATGCTACTAGTGGGCCTGCAGCACTACTTGTGCCACCCACACCAGTAGCCTTAAAGAGGGAAGTCAGGCCTGCCATTGTAGTGCATGCGCGCAGTTTGTTAAACTGCCATGTTGTTCTGACAAGTGCACCCACTTGCCAGACCTTACCCTTCCTTCTCTATGCACATCAGACACCCCTATGGTAGGGCCAGGGTCCCCCCTGGGCAGGGTGCAGTGCATGTGAAAGGTAGGACTTGTATTAAGGTATGTACCATGTCCTGACAGTGAAATCTCCATTTTGGTTTTCACTGTTGAAAGGCCATCTTGCCCATAGGACAGAATGGGGAGGCTGTGTAATATGTTTTCCAGCCTATCTCCAAAGTCTTAAGATGTAGCGGTAAAGTTTAGTGTCCTGAACTCACAATGTAATGACACATCTTTCTATGAAGGTGGTTTTTGCATTGTGTTTATAAGCCACTCTTTTAGAAGTGGCTGGGTTTTTGTGCTCTAACATTTCTGTGTGTCTTTGCCTGGTTGTGGATTGACTGTCTGGATTTGAAAGCGATAGGCTCTGGGGAATTTCTTGACCCAGGGGAGGAGGTGAGACAGCAACAGGCTGACCTGCATCTGGAGTGTAGGGGGAGGAGTAGCCCCTAGAGGTAAAGAGGCCTGGGTTGCTGCCATAAAACAATTGTCCCATCTCCTTCTGAGTGATTGAGAATCCAGACCCCCACTAATCAAAGGAAGATGGTGTCACTGGAAGAGAGGCACCCAGAACTGGTCAGTTCCCCCCTGAACACAAAGACTTCAAAGCCATTGAGGGGTATACCTATGAGAGGTGAAGCCCCTGAACTTTGGAGAATGACTTGATCAAGATTGAACAAGACTGGAACTACTTCGTGGACAAGAGGAACTTTTGCCAAGGAAGAAACAACTGAAGAGACTGAAGGAAAGGACTGACCCTTGCTGTGTGTTCTGGGGCTGGCCTGCAGTTTGCTATTTTAGCCAAGGAAAGGCTAAAGGGATTTTTCTGTGTGATGTGTCCCCCTGCTTGAAAGGACTTTGCTGTGCTGTGTCCTAAAGTATTTTATCCCCAAGGGCCTGAGGTGAGCTGGCTCCCTGTTGCGGAAACCCAGGAACACAAAAGTTTCCAGGAGAGTCTCAGCGACGCTGTGTGCGTGTGCTTTTTACAGCCTGAGACCCTCGTAAGGGCACCTGGAGTCCAAGCGAGGCTCAGCGACGCTGGGTGCGTGTGCTTTGTGCCACCTGAGACCTTCATGAGGATTGCCTTGTTAACGTGCACACCCAGAATCCAAGTGAGTCTCAGCGACGCTGTGTGCGTGTTCTTCGTGCAACCTGAGACCTTTGTGAGGAGTTCCCGGTGATCTTGCACCTAAAGCTCAAGGGAGTCTCAGCGATGCAAGGGAGTGGCAGTACCGGGCCTGGAGTGTGGAGCTGCACTTTTTGTTATACCATACGCGTGTTGGGGGCAACTGTTGACAGAGGCTAACTGCGAGTCAGCACAAGTGGCAGAGAGACCGCATAAGGCACCGTGATCAGTGCAGGAGTGTATTACGCATTACTTTATTTCTACATATCGGAGTACCTGATTGTCGTATTACACATTGCATCATTTCTGCATAACAAACTACCTGATTAGTGAATTATGCATTGCATCATTTCTGCATAACAAATTACCTGATTAGAGTATTACGCATTGCATTATTTCTGCATAATAAAGTACCTGGTTGTTCCATTACACATTGCATTATTTCTACATTGCAAAGTGCCTGATTGTTGCGTTACTCATTGCACTATTTTTACATTGCACAGTGCTTGATTGTTGCGTTACGCATTGCATTACTTTTCCATTGCAAAGTGCCTGATTCTAGAATTACGAACTGCTTAACATTGTATTAAGACTACAGTGGAATGTTTAGAAGTGTGTATTAATATCAACAGAACTTACAAGGGCTGGCTAGCCTAACAACCAGCCAGGAGGAATATTACACATACTCATGTGTTAGATTTATATCCTGTGGTCTTATCGTATATCTTTTTAAATGTATTCTCGTTTTAATAAAACTCGTGTGGAGTCCATTTGTGGTGTCATCATTGGGTTGTGGTGAGCGTGGTTGCAAATACTTTACACATTTGCCTTGAAGTTAAGCCTGGCTGCTCTTGCCAAGTTACCAAGGGGGTGAGCGGGGGCTGTGTCAGAAGGTGTCCTTCCTTTCCCTGATGTGGAAAAGTGGGTTCCTATTTGGCCTCAGGTACCTACCTCAGCCAACCAGGGATGCTGTAGTTCAACTTGCAGATGAATAGGGCGTGAGTGACAGTTTTTCTAGTGTTGCTTGATAGCAATTTGAAGATCTTTGACAGCATCTTCAGGGTGGGCAACCAGGATGCAGTAATTGTGTTGACTTGTTCAGTCATGTCCAGTTTGCCTTGGTGCTGGGTGTGGGGCCGGCGGCCAATTGGAGCCCCATAGTGAGCTTTTCTTGCCAGATATCACTACTTCTGTCTTGTCGATAATGAACTTGAGACAGTTGGCTTTCCACCAGTTAGTGACTTTGTTTATGCAGGCAATTAACTTGTTGGGGGTCTTGTACAAAAATGAGAATATAAGTTGCGTGCTGTTGGCATAGGAGTGGATGTTGATGTTTTGTGCTCAGATATCATTGGCCAGACGGATCTTGTATGCTTTGAAGAACATGGAACTGAATGATGAAACCTTGGGGCACTCCGCAGATTAGTTTGCTAGCTTCTGAGGAGTAAGCTGTCAGACTGGCAGCTTGAATTGTATGTGTTGTATTCATTAATAAGAAGCATATCCAGGGGGAGAGCGGGTCCTTGGATTCTAGTCTCATACAGGTGCCTGATGAGGATGAGGTGTGAGACCATATCAAATGCTTAAGGGAGGTCCAGGAGAAAGAGGTCTGTCATGTATCTTCTGTCAAGGATCATGCAGATGTTATCTGTGGCAACGATGAGTGCTGCTTCTGTACGGTGTCGGCCTGAATCAGGACTGCTTGGCGTTGACGAGCAGGTGGTTCCTGAGGAGGTCAGTAAGGTGTTGCTTTGATAGATTCTTTAAGTCTTTTGCTGGGTATGATATAAGGGAGATGGTTATGTAGTTGGAAAGCATTGCTGGGTCAATGGATGGTTTCTTGAGCGCAGGGTTGTGATGGTGGCATGTTTCCAGGTAGGTTCCTGTGAATGTGGCTGAATCGGTGGAGGCATTGAGGATGGGTGTTACTGCTTTGCTGATCAGTAGGAGTCTTTTGGTGTAGGCATGGTGGCGGCAAGGACCAGATGGAGCCCTGATTGTATGGTCTTCATGGTAACAGCGATCTTGATAGTGGTGATGGTGTACTCTAGGTCAGGGTTCATTCTTAGACAATGATGGGAAGTTGTGCTGCAATGGTTATGGGGTCTCGTTGAGGGCCAAAGTTGCCATATTTGGATATGATTTTGTTACAGAAGACTTCTGAGAGGTTGTTGGAAAGGTCATGTGAGGATGTGATGTTGCTGGAGGCCGCAGGATGGGCAGTGAAATCTATGATGATGGCAAAGATCTCTTTGCTACTGTTAGCGCAGGCGTAAATGAGATCTGCAAGATCTGTGTGCTTGGTGTTCCGTATCTGCTGGTGGTAGTACCTTAGGATTGATTTGAAGATGTTGTTATCTGTGCTGTCTTGACTTGTTCTGCATTTGCGCTCCAGTTTTCTTCAGTGGTGTTTCGTCAGCTTGAGTTTATCTGGGTACCAGCTGGCCTGTGGTCAGGCTCTTGCAGTTGAATTGCACTTGAGGGAAGGCATGGTGACGGTGCTTGCGTTAATCCAGCTGTTGAGGCTCCTGATGGCTTTCAGCAAGCTGCTGGTGTGCTCAAGCCAGTGTGCGAAGAGGGTAGAAGGCCAATGCTCTTCTGTGATGCTTTTCCAGCTGTGGCGGATGGTGCAAGTGGTGAAAGGTGTGTGGTGGTGTGGGATAAGTATGCTGAAACTGATGAGGGCATGGTCTGTCCAGGTCATAGTTGCTGGCTTGTGGACGGTAATGTTACTGATTGAGGAGAAAAACTGGTTCAATAGATGTCTGGCGGTTTGGGTGGGTTAGGCTACATGCTGGGCAAAAGAAAGGTTTCTGAAGTTCCTAGAAGGGATCAATTAGATTGTTTTTACATTTTATAATAGCTATTTAATATTTCCATATTGTTGGAACTTTTTTTTAATAACTAATTCACTTTAATGTGGCTTTTTAATTGTATAATTTGTATGTTGATTTTAATATATTTAATTTTATTCACAATGTTAGATCAAATAAATAATTACTTTTTTTAATATGCATTTTTCAAATATGAACCCTCTATTTATTGTGTTTAGATAGTTCTAAAAATTGCAAATATTTTCAAATTCAAAAAATGTATTTTGGTTTTACAAGGAAACCATGATAAGTTATGTTAAACTGTAATGTTATGTTAAACTGTATTTCTTGAGCGCACGTTCACCAAACGGTTTCTTGGCGCTATGGACAGGACCGAACGTCGTGCTGAACAGAGAATGAGTATCAGTCATATGCGTGGGAGAAAAGCCAGGTTTTGAGTAATTTCCTGAATTGGGTATACGAGTCCGTCATGCGCAGGTTAGGGGGAAGAGTGTTCCAAAATTGAGGGGCCAAGGTCGTGTATCTGAGGCCACCGTGTTTCTTCCGTTTAAAGGTATGGGACACCAGAAGGTTTTTATTAGAGGAGTGTAGATTGTGAGATGAAAGGTACCGCTGGATGTTTAGGGCAATGAAGGAGGGGCCGCGTCCTGACAGGGCTTTATGAATAGTACAGCCCAGTTTAAACAAGCAGCGTTGGAGAATAGGAAGCCAATGTAGACTTTTTAGTAAGGGCTTCACATGGGAATGTTTAGGCTGTCCAAAAATTAGTCTGGCCGCCTGATTCTGAGCACGTTGCAGGCGGAGTGCTTGATAAGCAGGAATGCCCACATAGAGGGAGTTGGCGTAATCAATGCACGAAATGACCAGTGCAAGGACCACCTGGGTCCCGGCTTCTGTGGAAAGGAACCTGCTGATTTTCCTAATTTCGCGCAGATGATAAAAGTATGCTGAGACCACCGAGCTGACCTGAGCATTCATGGTAAGATCACAGCTGATCAAGATCCCCAAGCTTTTCACTGACAGTGCCAGGGCGGGGGGACTCCCTAATGAGGTGGGCCAGAAGTTCGAATTCCACGGGTTGGCCACGCCTCCCGTAAGAATCAGCTCTGTTTTGTCTGGATTTAATTTCAGTTGATTAGCATTCATCCAGTCGCTGATGAAAAGCATTATAGATTGGAAATTGGAGATCGATGAGGTGGATGGATCGATGTTAAAGATCAGCTGAAGGTCATCAGCATAGTTGAACACCACAACCTTCCTCTTGCGCAAGGCAGTAATCAAGGGGAGGATGTACAGATTAAAAAGAAGTGGTGACAGAGCAGAGCCCTGTGGGACCCCGCACATCAATTTAGTTTGTTCCGCCCCGAAACCAGCCAGGCGAACCGATTGAAAGTGATTACTGAGAAAGGAGGAAATCCATCCTGGAGAAAGGCCATGGAGCCCGGCCCTATTGACACCATTGACCGGGAACTGATGGTCGACCGTGTCAAAGGCAGCTGACAGGTCAAGGAGTACCAGGGCCTGAGTAGTGCCCTGGTCCGCTCCCCTCCGTAGCTCGTCCAAAACTGATAAAACTACAGTTTCGGTGGAGTGTTCAGGTCTAAAACCTTCTTGATGGGGGTCCAAATAGCATGTCCCTTCAACAAACGAGCTAAGGCTGTTGGCGACGTGGGCTTCCTTCACCTTACTCAGATAGGGTAGCAAGGAAATGGGGCGGTAGTTGGCCGGTACCTGCGGGTCTAGGCTGGGTTTCTTTAAGATGGGAACAACCTCGGCCAGTTTAAAGAGATCAGGAGCAATCTCTTGAGCAAGGGAGTTGTTGATAAGTGATAGGGGAGGGTCAGGGCAACGTGAGAAAGCTTCCTGGAGAATACGGGGGCTACAACTGTCCATAGGGGAGCCAGAACCAACCTTCTTAAGAAGACCGTAAAAGATTTCCTTAGTGACAGGAGGAAAATGGTCCAAGACCTCACTGTTAGGCTCACACCATAAGTAGGGCAGAGGATCTAAGAGTTTGGGAATACTTGCCTTAATGTTAGTGATTTTTTCAGCAAAAAATTGATTAAGTGAGTCACACAAGTGTTGAGAGGGGGTGGGTTTCACAGTAACTCTATCTAGTTTAGACAGTTCATCCACTATTGAAAACATTTTCTTGGTTATATTAGCAGAGTTTAAAATTTTGGATGAGAAATACTCAGCCTTGGTCTGCAAAATTAGTGCTTTGTAGGCTTTGAATAAAGATAAAAATATGACTTTAAGTCTAGGACAGTAGTTGCGACGCCATTTGCGTTCGGCTTGCCTGAGAATTAATTTCTTCGCCTTCAGCTCTGAGGAGAACCAACGCTGTGCCTCATGGGGCCTCTTATTTTTCACTTTCCCCAGAGGGACTAGATTGTCTCTGGCCTCATCCAACCAAGTGTTAATTTTGGCTGCTTGAATATGGAGCGACTCCTGCCCTGCTCTAGGTGCAGAGGCATCAAGCCTGAGGCAAAAGTCATCCATATCCACTTTGTTCCAGTTGCTGGCTAAGAAACTGACTGATGGGGAGGTGGTGTGAGCATGAGCAGAAAGGATGACAAAGGTAGCCAGATGGTGATCCGACCAGGGACATGGGGTCACTTGTAGAAGAAGAATATCCAGGTTGGTAGTCCAATCCTGGTCGAGAGTGTGCCCTTTGACATGGGTGGCGACTTTTATAAGTTGGATGCAATTCAGTCCCGTTAGGAGTTCAGAGAATTCACGCGAGCAAGGGCTTTCATGTATATCGTCGGGTCAATAGTTGACATCACCCACAATCAATACACGAGCGTTGTTAATGACCAGCTTGGCAATCCTGTCAGACATCAGCTGGGGGAAGGTGGGCATATGGGCAGGGGGGCGATAAAGTAGCACACAGGTAAAAGAGAAGTCGTGAGACTCAAATTTTAAAGAGAGGCTATCAACTAGGAGAATACCTAAGGGGACCAAAGGAGTCGTTTTGTATTTCTGTTTAATGACAGCTGCCACCCCTCCTCCCACCTTCCCTACAGGTCGGTCAGCCCGAAGGATGTAGTAGCTATGGGGAAGGGCCGCCAGGACATCAGGATCTGATTCATTTGATAGCCATGTTTCAGAGAGAAGTAGGATATCTGGTTTAGCAGTGTCCAGCAGGTGAAAAATCTCATATTGGTGCTTCACCATAGAACGAGTATTGAGGTAATAGATTGATAGACCGTTTGGTACCTGAGGTGTAGGGCTGGGGAGGGCCCTAGAGCCTATGTTGTTAGAAGAGGGCTCTTGATCAAAGGCCTTTAACTGCAGCATGGGGATAGGGTTCACCTGCCGGTAAATCCCAAATGAAAGTAAGCGGTTCTTAGTGTGAAGGGTGATGTCTGCTGTGCCTTGCCAGAGTTTGAGTTCGGAGGAGGAATATCTTAAGAATCGGGCATGGTGTATGGCCCCTGGCCCCGGATGGGCGCGGACGGGCGCAGATGGGCTTGCCTTTGGCGCGCCAAATGTCACTTGAGATGTCATCAGTGATGTCATGAGTGATGTCCCTGACATGTCATGAATGATGTAATATGTGACGTCATCAGCAGTGCATTGCGGGCGCGCAAGTTATAGTTAGCTGAACTAACTATAACGGGGGAATTTCAATGGTTTTGTATGAGTGAAATGTCCAGCTAACTATAACATGTGTGAAACCTATGGTTTTTCAGTGACTTTCTAAAGTGTTTTAAATGCTAATTCCTAACTATAACGTGGCTGAAACCTATGTTTTTTCAGTGAATTTCTAAGGTTTTTTAAATGCTAATTCCTAACTATAACGTGGCTGAAACCTATAGTTTTTTAAGTGAATTTCAAAGGTTTTGTAAATTATCATTTTTAAATGTATTAATTGTTATTTTTTTTGCTGATTTACTACATTGTATTAAAGTATTTATTTTTAGATATTTTATTTTTTAAATTACATTACATATTTTTAATATGAATTGGAAAAAAATGTTTTTAAAAATATTGAAATTGTAATATATTTTTTTATTTTATATATTTTTTTATTTATATGTATTTTATATAGCAGGCAATGATATCCTATGGAAGGAAATTCAAGTTACTGGTAAGTATTTTAGAGGAATTTTTTAAAGTTCCAAAACTCCACACTTAAAAGAATTTCCAAGTGAAACCAGTCAATGTTAGCCTATGGAAGGATATTCAAGTTACTGTAAGTATGGTTAGAATTTCTTTTCCGGATCAGTAGTAGGCTGAAAGATGCAGCACTGAGGTCTCTCCTGATAACAGGTTAGTGAATCGGAATTCGTCGTACGACTGATTTTAGAGGAATTTTTTTAAGTTCCAAAACTCCACACTTAAAAGAATTTCCAAGTGAAACTAGTCAATGTTAGCCTATGGAAGGAAATTCAAGTTACTGTAACTACGGTTAGAATTACCTTTCAGGATCAGTAGTGGGCTGAAAGATGCAGCACCGAGGTCTCTCCTGATAAAAGGTGAGTAAATCAGAATTCGTAGTTCGGCTGATTTTAGAGGAATATTTGTACGTTTCAAAAATAGACACAAACTTTTCTGGTGAGAACCACACAATAGATTCGTAGGGAAGGAAATACAAGTTACTGGTAAGTATGCTTAGACTTACTTTTCAGGGTCCGTACTGGGCTCAAAGAGGCAGCACTGACGTCTCTCGTGATAACAGGTAAGTCAATCGGAATTCGTAGTTCATCTGATTTAAGAGGAATATTTTGCTCAATAGTGAAGGCAGGGGGCGGGGCCTGAGGTGACATGTGTGCAAACACGCCCTGTGGCGAGTTTTAAGTTGGGGAATGAATTCCTCTTCAATCCTGATGTCCCCTGTGGGCCAACTAGCCCACCAGGTACCAGTGAGGTGTTCACAGGGCACGCCCCCTTTTTACAACACTCTGCAACACAGCTCCGTGGTGCTTACTGGAGATACCTGTTGGGCTAGTTGGCACCTTGGGGACCTCTGGATTGAAGAGGAATTAATTCCCCAACTTAAAACGCGCCACAGGGCATGTTTGCACACATATCACCTCAAGCCCCGCCCCCCACCTTCACCACTGTGCAAACGCGCCCCGTAGCGCGTTAAAAGTTGGGGGATTAAGTCTCCTTGCATACTGGGGGTCCCTGGGGGCCAACTAGCCCACCAGGAACCTCCAGTATGCGCCAGGGGGCTGCGTTGCAGAGAGGTGTAAAAAGGGACGTGGCCTCATTAAACCTCTCTGCAACGCAGCCCCCTGGTGCGTTTCCAGAGAGGGAACTAAATCCCCTTGAATATTGGGGGTCCCTGGGGGCCAACTAGCCCACCAGGAACCTCCAGTATGCGCCAAGGGGCTGCGTTGCAGAGAGGTGTAAAAAGGGGCGTGGCCTCATTACAGCTCTCTGCAACTCAGCCCCCTGGTGCGTTTCCAGAGTAGGAACAAAATCCCCTTGAATACTGGGGGTCCCTGGGGAACAACAAGCCCACCAGGAACCTCCAGTATGCACCAGGGGGCTGCGTTGCAGAGAGGTGTAAAAAGGGGCGAGGCCTCATTACACCACTCTGCAACACAGCCCCCTGGCGCGTTTCCAGAGGGGGAACTAAATCCCCTTGAATACTGTTGGTCCTGGGGGCCAACTACCCCACCAGGAACCTCCAGTATGCGCCAGGGGGCTGCGTTGCAGAGAGGTGTAAAAAGGGGCTTGGCCTCATTACACCTCTCTGCAGCGCAGACCCCTGGCGTGTTTCCAGAGTGGGAACTAAATCCCCTTGAATACTGGGGGTCCCTGGGGAACAACAAGCCCACCAGGAACCTCCAGTATGCACCAGGGGGCTGCGTTGCAGAGAGGTGTAAAAAGGGGCGAGGCCTCATTACACCTCTCTGCAGCACAGCCCCCTGGCGCGTTTCCAGAGGGGGAACTAAATCCCCTTGAATACTGTGGGTCCTGGGGGCCAACTACCCCACCAGGAACCTCCAGTATGCGCCAGGGGGCTGTGTTGCAGAGAGGTGTAAAAAGGGGCGTGGCCTCATTAGACCTCTCTGCAACGCAGCCCCCTGACACGTTTCCAGAGTGGGAACTAAATCCCCTTGAATACTGGGGGTGCCTGGGGGCCACGTAGCCCACCAGGAACCTCCAGTATGCGCCAGGTGTGTGGAATTTTAGTTCGTGAACTGAACATCATCTGCGCCATCTTGCCCATTCCTCAGACTCACGTATGAACATACACGACAGCCATTTTAGGTACCATGGTCTCCCTGTTCACGATCGATCATCAGCGCACTTCCCTGACCCTGCAAGCATCCCCCATGCACCCTGGCTGCCCCCGCGCTCACATGCACGAGTCATGAACCCTCCTCTTCCGCATGACTCTGTCTCCGGGAATTACACCCCGCGCCTGACCAACACCTCCTTTCCTTCCATGAATACCCCTCTTTTGATAAACCCTTCTACGCTCGATTGTCCACACCGATCCTTCCTTTCATGAATATCTCTCCTTTGATGACCCCTTCCTCTGAGCCCGATTGTCTGCACGGACCGCTGGTCATCCCTTAAGCCTGAGGATACAGTTTATTGCCCACTACTGTATGCACTCGCCCCTCTTCAAAGGAGCTACTATTGATCACGACCTCCCCACCCCCTGAGATTCGATCAGGCGCACACATTCCAAAGGAATCGGCGGAACACTCAGCTGCGTGATAGCCCCCTCCTATTGTATGGGGGGTGAGGACCTCTACTGTAGCCACGTGTTGGAATGAGCCAGAACTGGGGGGGGTACCGGGGATGTCATTTTTCCATTACTTCACAATGTCTTTATTGTAATAAAGAGCGGTCACATGTCGTAAACCAGTGTATAAAAGGCCAGGTCTCAGAGAGGCTGTTAGAGAGCACCTCGAGACGATACCTTGTTGTCCGATCTGATGTGTTCTGCTCCGTCGGAATAAAACTTGTTTCCTGTCTTCCTTTCTCCAGCGCCTGCCTCTTTATTTGATAAACTTCGTATGGTATTAGAGGCGTTTAACGCCGGGCAAAATTACTTAAGGAACATCGACTAAATCGCCTGACCATTTTCCTGACTTTCCTCAGGTGGCTTCGTTGCAGAGAGGTGTAATGAGGCCACGCCTTTTTACAAATACAAAACGAAACAACACTTTTTCATAAATGTCCCTTTTGAATGTTTAATATTTGTTCTTATGGTGACTTTAATACCCCAAACAAACACTGAATTAACAAATAGTCCACACAACTGCCAGAGTCCCTTGTATTGAACATTTGTTCTAGCATTTCTAAGTGCACTAGAAGCAAATCAAAAGTGTTATTACTGCTAATACTTTGCATCAAGACCCCCCTAACCCTAAATTGATTGCATTAGTCAATCACTGCAGACTGGGAGCACTACTAATATCTTACTTTATTTTCCTAAACCCCACATCACATTCTTTACTGCAATACAATTCTCAATATCTCTTTAATAAACCTTCCAAAAACATTTTTGCTTGCTCTTCTTTATTTCTGTGAATGTTAACCTGGCCAGTCCAACTCATCCATGGGCCTGACTCCCTCACCAGTGAGCAGATAACCAATTATTATATTTCAGTGGTGTTAACTTGCATTTTGTAAACCTTCCCAATGACTTTGTACCCAAGCTAACTGTTTGCTTACCCTCTTATGATCTTTCCAATAGCTTACATAAACATGTACAGTCATCCTAGAGAAACTGCACTCCTTCTAACTCACGATGCATTTTGGTCATGGTCTCTAAAACAAGGAGGCAGCTGACACAAGTCTTAACCGCATTCTGGGAAACCTACTTACTCCCCTTGTAGTTATGAAGGCTATCAGATGTAGAGAAAACTCATGTAAACATATCTCATGGTACATTGAGGCTAGATCTCTTGTAAAGATTCCAGGGGAATTTTGAGTAGTAAATGCAAATTTAGGGAACCTCACCCCAAATGTTTTCGTCCCTTTTTGCCAATATGCACAAAATATTAGATACTCAAATTTAGATGTATATATTTTCTGTACAGTTTTGTGTAAATTATTCAATTGGGCCAAAGTTGTCAAGAGACACAAAATGATCAGATAGAGTGTGGCTCGGCCTTAACTAAATCACTTGCTTTCGTCAGTCTTCAGAAAAGTTCAAAAAATATATAAGTGGTTTATTTAAGTCTGATCCTGGGCAAATATGGTGTAGACATGTGAAGGAGGTGCAGAGTTACAGTCACAGCTTCAAATGTTTTGCTTATCATTAAAACTATGGTAAAGAACCTGTCAAAGATAGCTGAGAAAGCACTGAACACATTCACACAAAAGTTTGGCATGTCGTCATTGTTTGGACAAAAGAAATCCTTTTGGTGCCATCCTAAATGCAAAACTAAAAGAACTCTATAGATATTTTTAATAGTGGATTGCTAACCAAGTTTCACATTTTAGGAGACAATGTACATGACTAAGTATTGCTGGACATTTTCAGTCATATTGTAATGTTAGGTTCCAGTACACGTGTTAGGGGCCATTCACCCCTTTATGGAACTTAAACAGAGGCGTATGCCAGAAGTCAATTGTCATATAGAAAAGTTACCAATAGCTCTACTCTTGCTGAGCGCATTTGGCTTTAGTATAGGAAACATTGTGTGTGATCAACTTCTGGAAACTCCTGATGATGATCCTATATCTTTTGTAAGGATCGAAATGCCGCCGACTTGTTGTACGCCATATACACCTCTTTATTTAATACTTATTATGAGTAATGGTGTCTCCACTATAATTTGTTTGTCCTACCAAAATGTGTCTCATACAAACAATTTACTCTGCCTGAGCCTTTTTGTTTCATGTTCTACGTGCTTCCCACTAAGTTGGATTCAGGCTTGTGTCCTACTTTATTTGTTTCTTACTAAATGTTGTGTATATTTAAGCAACTATTTATTAAAACACATGTTTGCTTGGAGAGCTGTAAAATATAGTACTGATTGGGTCTATATTTATTGTTTGCTCTCAATAATCCTTGTGTGGGGGCCACTGTCTTTAGAAATAATGGATTACCCAAGGTCTCCGATCAACCTTATTTGGGTTCCCTTGTTCTTCATAACTTGAATGAAATGTAAGTCACATTCTGCGGGAACAGAATACTTACATCGTCCAGAGGGCATGGAAGGCATAGTTACCTTGTTTCATGACACTTGTGTGTCAGTTGTGTGTTGATGCGGGTTTGACATTCCTGCCTGTGTCATTGTGAACTTTTCAGTGGATGATAAAGTTTACTACCAGTGTAGAGCCATCATATTTTTATTCTGAATAATGTTGGGCTATGATGTTGTCTGTAGACGGGAATGGGGGAGTGAAGGCCCTTATGACTTTCTTTGCAAACACCATCAATTCGCCCGCACAGCAAAGTTTTATGTTTTTCCTAGAACAAACTTGCAAAGAGGGAGTTTGCTTTAAAAACAAAAAAACATGAACGTTCCTAACATGCTGAATATTTTCTCTCAGGCTGTGGGGGCCGCTCATTTATTTTACTTTTACGGACCACCAGGTTTTCCGTAGCAGTGCCAAACATGAAACCAGAAATACATCTGGAGGCTCCATCAAAGGGAACACGTGTTTGGTGGATAGGGTACTTCACCACTTAATAGCAGAGTAACCTATTGTCCAAACTCTAAACAACTCTCGTAGTCTGTAATGTAAGGTGAGCAAAATGAAAAAACTGCTGAAGCAATTGAGATAACCCCATAGAATCAATTCTTCAATACTTGAGATGTTCTTGCTGTGCGGCCCAAGGGTTTGGCACTCTTCTTGTGGTGTATCAATGTGACTGAATATCTCCCTTTCTTCAGGAAGAACAAAAACACTTTCTCTCAAACCAGGTCATAGTACCCCCGCCGTCAAGACCCACTCATACATCCAGATATCGACCTGGATCCGGTGTTTCTGAAGCAGCTATCTCAGTTGCATGATGAGCTCCTGTAATCTGTACTCCCTTCCATTTGAGCTATGTCAAGTGTCTGATCATGCACCTTTAGAGAGAGATCTGCAAGTATTCCTTTTCACCGGGTGTCACCTTCCTGGCATAATGTGATCCATGCTATATCATCATTCATGTTACTGAAACTAATGGCAACAAAACACACCTGTATCTTAACATGTTGCCCTACTCATTGTTCCATTGATTACATTTGTCATACCTGCGGAATCATGGACATGTCCATCTAGCGTTCGTAATGTGCATCGTATCCTCAAATCTGAAACTAGGTTATAAAGCCACTATTCAAAATATCTGTAGATTTCTTTTAGTTTTACATTAAGGATAGCACCAGAAATTTTATTGGAAAAAAATACCCTTGAAGCAGTATATCTGAAAATGGAACAGAGCACCTTAATGCCTTTTTGTTTCCAAAGTTTTTATTTGTAGGTCCTATTGCGTGATGCAAAGCATTCAATTCAGAGACGCAAGAATTGAGGCCACATCCCATGTACTGTGCTCCAAAGCCCGAACAGGCCTGGTTTACTCTCAATAAAATACTTGCCAAACTCTAAACTCAGGAGTGAATGACACACTCCCTCCCACCTGACACAGCGCATCTGAAAACCTCTGTTGTGTGTTTCCAAGTTAAATGTTTTTTATTAAATAAAACGTGTTTTATTAAAGTGATGAAAGGAACTGAACAATCATCACACTAGTGAGGTGCCTCCAAACGCCCATAAACGTTAATGCAACATAATGTTATGTTTACCTAGCTGCCCTGTTCACTCCCCTTCCCAGGACACAGCAGTTGTCCTTACTGTCCATCTTCCTTCCTCTCGTCTCCTGCTGGCTGCTTCTGCTGCTCATGCCTGCCAGATTTCCTAGCTTTGTTCCCAAACTGAGTAATGCTCACGGTTAGGCACCCGGTGCACACAAATGAACCGAAGTCCAAGTTTGAAAGTTCCTGGATATTTAAGCTGGGTAAGGAAAATACCATAAAACTGTTCCTATTAAACTGGGATAGCTCTGTTGGGCACAGTGGAGGAAGGGTGAGGGACCCGAGGGTCCTCATCAATATGTGTTTTCCCTGCTGACTCAGATCACATTCAGCGGTGCAGATGCTTATGTGTAATTGAAAGATCATTTTTGAAGTGTGCAGAATTATAGTTCAGCAATACTATTTCAAATGCTACAAATGCAATCCACAAATCTGGGGCCGAAAAATCTCCACCTTCAGCTTTTTTTATCTTTTCTGTATAGACATCTCTGAGTCTAGTGTTGGTGATCTCTGCATACAAAGTAAAGGATTTAGTAATATATGGGATTAAGGCAAATTTCAGAAGGGATTTAAGGAAGGACATGCTAATGCAAAACGCACAACCACTTAAAGTAAGACACTCAGGGCCCGATGTAGGTAAAAGGGAATTTCCGATTCCAAAATACCGAGGCGGGCCGAATCGGTATTCTGAAATCGGAAAACGAGATGTAGGAAACAAACAGCGAAATAATAGGGAATCGGTCGGCATCGGTAATGTGAATCGGTACGTACCGAATCTGCATGGACCGAATCGCCTACCACCGAATCGGAACTAGCCGAATCGGCTACCACCGAATCGGAATTAGCCGAGTCGGAAAAATCAGATTCGGCAATTACCGAATCGGAGGTATGAAAACACACCCATGGCCAAAAAGCCCATAGGAATGCATTGAAGAAACCGAATCGGCTGTATCCGATTCGGATGATACCGATTCGGATTTCACCGAATCGGTAATATCCGATTCGGAGATAGCCGATTCGGTAAAAGCCGCTTCAGCCAATGAGGTGGCTCCCCCTCCCCCTCCCAAACAGGGAGTGGCAACCCTGGCAGGTGCAGCCAATTAAGAACTTTCTGGAGAGCCAGCCTGAGCTGAGCAGTCACAGTTAGCAGCAGTGGGAGTAGGAGGTAGTGAACTGTTCAGAGCAAGATGGCAAACCAGAGTGAGAGCCAGAAGTCCAGCCAGAAGAGGAAGCCTAAGTTCAGCAGCACCGAGCTGCAGGTGTTGGTTGAGGAGGTGGTGAGGGTGCACCGGCAGCTATTCGGAAAGCTGTCCCTCAATGTGCCAGAAAGCACCAAGAGGAGGCTCTGGAGCGAAATCGGCCAGAAGGTCAACGCTGTGGGTGTCACCCCCAGGTCCCTGGATGAGCTGAAGAAGCGCTTCTACGACATCCGCAGCCTGACCAAACGGAAGATGGCAGAGATCCAGAAGCAGGCTGGAGTCACTGGTGGTGGCAGGAACCCGGCGCCACCCCTCACCGAGCTGGAGGAACTGGTCTCCAGCACCATTGAGAGGGAGAGCGTGACCGGAATTGGGACCCTGGACAGCTCAGCCAGAGCTACAGCTACAGGTAAGAGGCATGCGCATCAGGACACACCCTACCAGACACCTCCCCATTAGACACAATGCATAGCCAAACCCCAGCACAGTACTGTAACCAACATACAAGAGACAAGCATCATGGTACATCCAGTCAGCAGTAGGTATCAAAATATGGCAGTGCAGAATCACAAGACATGAAACAGTGGAACACATTCTACGGAGATGCTAGGACATGTGGAATGCTTTAATTGTACTGACTGTAATACATCGGCACTCTATTTACAAATGCTTCTTTGTACCTAGGGGCACCATCAGGCGGACAAACACTGCCAAAGGAGGCAGCAGCACCATCTACCACTGCACTCGCAGGGCCGAGCACGAGTCAGGCTGCCGAGGAGGAGGAGGAAAACACCATAGGGCTGGATATTGAGGGAGACCTGGAAATTGACTTTGATGCACTTCACTCCCCACAAATGCAAAGCACACCCTCCTTGCAGTTCTCCCCAGAGAACTCCCCGACAAGGGAGCTCTTTCCACCTACACCAGCTCCTGCCACTGTGGCTCCAGTACACCCTGTCCTGGGAGCAGGGGCTCAGGCCCCGGCCAGCACCACACCCCCACCAGTGGCACCCCAGCCCACGCAGCAGGCGGGCAGCAGCAGTACCCGGCGCCGTGCCATTCCCACCACTGCAGACCCAGCACGGGAGGCCAGTGTGTTCCGGGGCCTCGAAGGCAATATGGTGAAGATCCAAAGGCAGCAGGCGAAATCCATCATGGCATGCCAACGCCAGCTCCTGCAGCACAACCTGCAGATGGGGGAAATGGTGAAAGGATTTCAGGCCTTTGTGGATTCCAACAAGGAGGCAGTAGCAGGTTTAGCCAGGCTAACCACTGCCATCACACAGTTATGTGGCAGAATGGAGGAGCAAGAGGTGGTGCGCAGGCGGGATGCCCGGGTGCAGAACCGCTCCTTGAGCCGCCTTGCTGCAGCAACGGCACAACTCTGTCAGCGCGGTGCCAACATGGAGTCTAGTCTAGCACAAAATACCGCAGAGTTGACAACGGGAATGGCCCGCATCACGACAGCAATGGAGGCCTTGATCATCTCTAACACTGCCGCAAATCCTGCCCTGGACCTGGGGGATGCTGGGGACAGCAGCAGCCGCAGCAGCCCGGCCAGCGCTGCGTCAGAGCCACGCAGGAGCACCAGGCGCTCCGCAGATGCCGCTGGTCATTCTGAAGGGGGTGAGGGACACCACAGTGGGGCTGCAAAGCGCTCAAAGAAATAGCCTAGCAAGGGCGGGTGAGGCAACCTGGACCCTAGACTTTTGTTTTCATTGACATTACACCTTTTTTTTGTTGCACATCAGTGCAGTAACTGTGTAGCAACAGTATTAAAAATTGCTTATTCAACACAACCATTCACCTGTCTGTGCATTTGTACTCACTCAGAAATAGTTTGCTGTTATCTCCTCACGTCTATATCTGCCATCACTTGGCGTACACACCCCAGCTGGCTGTGTTAGTGGCACAGCTTCGTCGTCATCATGGTCCTCGTAGTCACTCAACTCCACCTCAGTGCCCTTCTTCACCGCAAGGTTGTGTAACATTGCACAGACAGCTATGATTTTGCAACAGGTGATGGGGGTGTACTGCCTTGCACCTCCACTCTTGTGCAGGCATCTAAACCTGCTTTTCCAGATGCCGAATGTCCTTTCCACAACATTCCTGGTGCTTTTGTGGGCACGGTTATACCTCCTTTGGCTGGGTGTAGAGGGGTTGAGGTAGGGGGTGAGAATGAAAGAGCGGAGGGCATATGCACTGTCGCCTAGAAGGAAAAGGGGTAAAATTACTTACATGCATACATGTATTTCACTTTGCTGTTTTTGGTTATGGGGGGCTGATGATGTGTCTCACCTAGGAGGTATCCTTCTCCAAATTCCCCAGCCATCAGCCGTGCATAGATGCCGCTCTGTTGGAAAATGTAGGAGTCGTGGCTACTACCCGGAAATTTTGCTACCAGGTCTGTGATGGTGCATTTCGCATTGCAGATCACCTGTACGTTGATGGTGTGAGTGGACTTCCGATTGCGGTAGATGTATTCTGTGTCAGATGGTGGGCAAATCGGAATGTGTGTGCCGTCTATGCAGCCAATGATGTGGGGGAATCTTGCCATCTGGTAGAAGTCTGCTTTGGTCTGTACCAGTTCTGCCTGGGTTGCAGGGAAGGAAATGTAGTGGGCCATCCTCTGGATCATGGCATCAAGGAACTTGTGGAAGAACCTTGACAGGCTGCTCTGGGTCACCCCTCCTGCCACAGCGACTACATTTTGATAGCTGCCAGACGCCAGCAGGTGTAGGCAGCATAGCACCTGCACCTGCACAGGGATTGCGTGTGCCCTTGGGGTGGGGTGCTGCAACAGGGGTTGGAGGTCCCTAATGAGGTCTGTGATGGTCTCTGAGTCCAGCCTGTACCGCTGTAGGATCTCTGCATCTGTCAGCATGACCAGGGTGATACGCTGTCTGTATACCTGCTCCTCTCTTTGCCATTCCCTCTCTCCTTGCTGCTGTAGCCGTAGCCGCCTCGCTATGACATAAAAAGCTGCCATCCTGCAAGTTGCAATGCATTTTGGGGCTGTTTTTATGGGTTGGAGTTGGTTACCACCTGATCGTAATCCATGGTAATTGCCGAGTGGATTCTACCGATTTTGAGCCAAAATCGGTGTTTCTGTGCCTCCCTACATCTCCCCATCTGTCCGAAGCGGGGATTTTCCCGATCGGTGATTCTACCGAATTGGTAGGTTCTCCGATTTGCCTTCTGTCCGATTCGGTGTCTCTACCGAATCGGTACATGGACCGAATCGGCTTCTGTCCGATTCGGTGTCACTACCGATTCGGTACATGCACCGAATCGGCTTATGTCCGATTCGGTGTCACTACCGATTCGGTACATGCACCGAATCGGCTTATGTCCGATTCGGTGTCACTACCGATTCGGTACATGCACCGATTCGGTGTTTGTATCCGATTCGGTGTGTTACCGAATCGTACTGTATCCGATTTTCGGTATGTACGTATCGGATTCTTTTACATTCGGTAATCATTCCGATTCGGTTTTCGCTCCGATTTGTACTTTTTTTTAAGCCCTACATCTCGATGCCAGTATACCGATCGGTAAGGGCCCTAAATCGGTATTTTCGGCCGTTACCGATCGGTAACGGCCTACCTACATCGGGCCCATACTATCCACAAAATGCACTTCAAATTCTATTCATTCTCTAATTTTTTTTTTTTATTTGTTTATTGGGATTTTACATTTCTTATACGCAGAACATTTTTGCAATGTAGTGACACACATATATAGTTGGGTGTAGAACAGTTGTAGGCTTACACATACATGTTATCACTGAATCACATCCATTATAATCGTTGGACATTAGAGAGAACCTTTTGGTGATGTGTCCCTCCTGTTCATTTATGAATTTGACAATAGCGCCATACGTTCGGGTTGTGTTTGCCTCCAGTGGGCATGTATGGATCTTCTGTCTTTGTATATTGATTCCCAGTATTATTGTGTCTATTCTTGCCTGAATGTGCTTCTATTAATTGTCTAATAGTGACAAAACAGCCTTAAATGTGCTCAAGCCTAGCCCTGGAGTAAGTCGGGCTTCCCCCACTCCCAACCACTGGAACTGCAAGACACTCCCATAGATAAAACATTAAAGCAGGCTATAAAACTTACACCCCACAGGGAATAATGGAAAATAAATTAGTCAAGAATACATCTACATTAAAAATAAATTAATTTACATTTAAAACCAGTTAAATGATTCTATATATTATTACAATTAGTTAAAAAGAACGTATAACCAAGTTTGTTACCAATGTATTTTAAAGTATTTTACAAAAATAAATTTCAAAATCAATTACAATATTTTTAAATTAATTAAATTAATTTACAATTTAATACTAAAAGCCTGGTTTAGATTTTGGTTGTCAGATTACTCCCTCACAAATGTGTCCTTTGTATTACAAGTGCCATAGGATATAATGCACTTCTAATAAGAATAACAGGAGTTAATATAATTTACTTAGAATTAGTTAACATTTTTATTTTACTTTCAGTGAATGTAATTTTCTTGTATAAACTTTACACCCTTTTCCTTTATTTTCCTATAATGATCTCTTTAACCTACTGGTGGAGGTGTTCAAAAACAGGTGGGCAGTTACTGATAGTAACGTGGCACTTGTAAGTTTAGCTTTAGGTCACTTCAACCCCTCGATTTAGGGGATGGGGACACAAGTCTACATTTAGGCATACATCTTCGTTTGTAAATGGTGAATAGGATAAAACTGAAAATATACATTTTGGTGCATGATTAGATTAATTTATTGATGCTTTCGGCACGTAATCACCATCCACATAAGAAAGAGAGGATAAACATTAAGAAATCAAGAAAGTATAGTTTTAAGAATGGGTTCCAACGCATATAATGCCCAATGTCAGTGCCCGCTGCTTGACCTCTTGTTGGTCTGAGACTGTGAACTCCAGCGCGGCGTTAGGCATACCTCACAAAATTAAACTGTTAATGATGGTGCCAAGCAAAAACTATGCAACCAGCTGGATCTGATAAACTCACATAGACTGCCAGGAAGCTAAATGGCTGTCAGTCTATGTGAGTTTATCTGATTCAGCTGGGTGCATAGGTTTTGCTCTTAGGGAGGGATTATGGTCTACCGCGGCCATCGCATGATCTGTTCTCGCTTGAAGACAAGTTAGGCTTTTTCCTGATGTCCCAGCTTCTTGTCAGGAATTTTCCTGTTCATTTAGTCAGGTCCTCAAAATATCACCCAAGAGGAAAAATATACAGTCTTCATCAGAGTCTATTTGTTTCTTTTCCAGAGTATATTATTTTATTGATCGAACAATAGCATGATCATATATAGCTTAAATTCTCACATACAAACATTGACACGTAGAACTTAAAAAAACACATTTCATAAAATTATGATTTAAAACCTTGCTTGGAGCTAATGTCAATTATAAATTAAAAAAATTACTATTTACAATCTATAATGACAGTATAAAAAGACATTATATTCAGTCATCAAACCCAGGCACTTAATACAATGAGGCTTTCGTTCGCTGCCACCAGCCATATAATAGGTATCTCGTTATTGCAGAGACAAGCCATTGTGTTGTGTCTGACCAAAATATACGTAATCCCTCACATGGGCATGAGAAGAGTCGACATGCTGGAATAATCCATGTTTTCCTTATATTTCTGTGTGCAGGACACAAGAAGAAAAAGTGCTCTATTGTCTTTGGTGCAGTCAAACAAGATGGGCACATAGAGGAAATTGTAGCATTTGTCCATCTGTTTTTCCATGCATTGAATGGAAGAGTCCCTAGCCTGAATTGAATATATAGTGCTTGTGCCTGGGGTGGTACAATTCCGTCCATGTACATATCAAAGTTTAAATAGTTTTTAACATTTAAAAATTGCTGGGTTAAAGTGCCACATGCTACAGTATCGTTATAAGAGGAATTTATGAAATCTCAATACCTCTTCTTCAATAGAAGAGCCATTCTCTTAGTAATAGAACGAGGGGCCTCCCACATAAATCCATCCAGCCGATACAACCACTTCCTTACCTGTTAAACCACGGCAACTCGCCTTTCTGGCTTTGGAGAGCTAGTAATTCCTCTACTGTCTCTTTTACGGGACTCTCCGTATTGTTAGTCCAAATCCTAAACTAGAACAGTAGTGCTTTGAGGACAGCGAAGTGTGAGATGGATTTAATACCTAAATCAAGGCGTAGTGGCAGTATTGGTGTGTTAATTGGAACATTAAGTATTGCTCTTAAAATTTTATTTTCCACTACCTATAACTTTTTCGTATTCTCCAGACCCCACAATTCGGCTCCAGATAGGGCTGCACCTAGACCTTAGGCTCTCTGTATTTCGAGTGTGGGGGAAATTGGGTGAAAGGTTGAGCAGCTTAAACTCCTTGCAATTGTGCAGTCCACTTGCTGTAATGACGACTCACTCTTCTGGATTTGGGGAGTTTATACTTGGTTGTCACAGATTCTGACTCCCAGGTAATCAAATACCTTAACCTGCTCTAAGTGCTGGGTACCCAGCATCAGTTTCCTCTTAGATAGTTTATAGGGGTAAAAAACATATATTTTGTTTTAGAGCCATTGATCTCAAGGCCCGATACTTGCAGGCTTTACTAAACTTGTTCAGGGTATTTTGAATACCCATCGGGGTCTTAGAGATGAGTAGTGTGTTGTCTGTGAATAGCAAGGAGGGTTAGGGGCTGCCTGCTAGTCTAGGAGGATCACCCCCACAATCATAAAGCTCTTTTATTAATCCATTGATGTACAAGATAAATCACGTTGGGGCAAAGACACAGCCCTGGCGTACGCCTTTAGAGATACTATTAGAGAGGCTGCCATCGGAGTTCCACCTGATTCTAGTGTAATTATCATCATTTAGGCAAATCAGTAACTGAAGTAAGTCACTTGGTAGCTTAAATTTCCCCAGTGTGGCCTACAGCTTATTACGATCAATGGAGTCGAAGGCTGTTTTGAGGTAAAAAAACACGACATACAGATTGCCCTTCCGATCTTCACTTCCTTCCAGATTAATAATAAAAATCTAAACACTTGGTCTAGGTTACTTGTAGATGACCTGAAGCCTGCCTGCAAGTGGGAAATGATATTGTTCTCCACCATCCAGTTTTGAAGACGTGACAAGATTACTTTGCAGAAGACTTTTGAGATGCATCTATGAGGTTTATCGGTCTGTAGTTTGAGGGACCCCCTTTCTCTCCTTTTTTAAAAATGGGAATTTATTTCAGCCCCTTTCCAGGTTGGTTGAATATGCCCACCACGCCAAATGGCATTAAAGACCTTTTGAAAAAGAGGGCCCCAAATGTTAGGCTGAGCTTTATAGAGATCTCCTGGGAGTTTGTCTAAGCCTGGGAATTTTCCAGCCTGGAGTTGATTAATTGCCACTATAATTTCCTTCAGAGAGAACCCTTCTGTGTGTTCCAAGGTGTCTTCCCTTACGGGTACCACAATTACCTCGTCCATATTAGGTACCACTCCAGTGTAAAGCTTTTGAAAGTAGTCTTCCCAGACCTGTAGCTGTATATAATAGTCATCTCCACTGACCTGCTAAGTTGAGCCTTTAGTAAGAAGGTGCCAGATGCCTGTCTTTCTGTCTAGAGGCCTCGGCCAGTGTGCATCAGTTATCAGCCTCCCAGCACCTTTTGCTCCCGCCTGGGCCCTCTTGTATATCGCTCTCTTATTCATGGTGTCCTCTTGAACTCTTTGCTTAACAGCCACTATAAGGTAAGCCTTTGCTAGTTTACATTCCTCGTTGTACCATGGGGCAGTGTTTCGTTTGACCCTATTAAAACTAACTGATTTACTAAAATGTTGTTTAATGCTATTGGTCAATTTTATATAACTGTTTAAAATAAGATCGTCTTCCTTTTGGTCTAGGTCACTAAGGACCATAAGGGTCTGGGCCACTTCTTCATACATTTTTGGGAGTGTTTACCCATCTGCTATTACCCTGGACGATTTCATTCTTCTATTGTTGTTCGTAGTTACAATAAGGGCTATAATGTGAGGGGTTTGGTTATCAAAGATTGGGAGACCTATAAACTCCAGAAGGAGCGCGTTGTGATCGCTGTCATCACGGTCTAGGACAGTCATTTCCTTGACATATGGCCACATGTCAAGGTCCACCATGATGTAGTCTATCCTGCTTTTAATGTTCCCCCTCTTAAAAGTAAACTTTGCAGCCTCATCGGCCGGTGTCCGCCCATTACAGGCTCACACTCCATGAGCCAGGGTAAGAGACAGTACCTGCTGCGCAACTTTAGTGCCTTTTTTAATGGGAGAGGTATGTAACTTTTTAACATCCCTAACTTGCACTGCATCATGTACTAGCTCTTGGACATAATCTACTGGCTCATAGGTCGTGTTAAAATTGCCACCAAGAATAAGGTAGGGCCCTCCACTACAATTCCCTAGGAGTCGACTAGCGTTGTTATGGGTTCTGAGTTCTTATGAGGGCTGCTAAACCTATTGTAAATGTTGACCACTCTAATTTGGGCATTCCTTTTAGGCCATTTCAGATCAATACCAAGGATCTCCCGAGAGTTTACCCCAAGTTTTTTCATTTCACAGTTCAATGTTGTCTTGACCCAGATTAACAGCCCACCAGCCAGTCCCGCTGTTGATAGCCTAGTCTCGATACTAAATGTGGTAAACCCCACCCTGTATACCCGCTCTGTTGTCCAGGTTTCCTGGAACAGGCATACATGATTACTATCAATCATCCTACCCCATTCAGGATCACTTAGCTTAGATTTTATTCCGGCGATATTCCATGAGACAATCTGAAGTGATTTTTCAACAACCACACTTCCCTTTTGCCTAGTTGTAGAGTTGACGTTTATTGGTATCTGAGCTGTCTCATGGAATATTTGCCTGGCAGGGAGGGGTGTTGATTGTCTCATTGCACACAGTGTTATCAATAGTTGTAAATCCCTTTGCGTGGGTAGTTGTGACTACGTTATGTGCCGATACACCACTCCCTTCGTATATTCAATCTGGACTGTCTAGGTCAGAAAGGGCCTCAAATCTATTGCTGACTTCCATGGGATAATGGACTTTCCTGCTAGGTGGATTCTGGGGTGGGTGGACATTGCGTGGGGAGTGCAACCTAGTCTCCTTAAGATGCCTATAGAAGAAGCCAAGTGGCATTAACTCAATCCTTTGTCCCCAACCATACCCGGGTCGTTCCCTCCAGCTTGAGAACAACTGCCTAGCTAGGTCTGGAGATCTACAGTTAATCACTATGCAGTCTCCCTCTACTACCTTCCATAGTGGACCAACCCAATTGACTCTACGGGTGAACAAAATGTCATGAAAACATGAATTAGAGAAATTGTTGTTCTGTGTTAACCAGTGTCAGACCTTATTCTTTAGATGAGTAAAGGATTCCTTTTGCTCACCCCTAAGTGTTGGTACATTAGTTAAGATCACCACGTAAGGATAGCAATCTGGGGGAAGGTGGAGAGTCACATCGTTACTGTTTTCTTCACCTAAGGGAGCATTGCTCACACTTAAATTGGACTGTCTAGATGGAACCATATCTTCCCTATTCAATGGCAGGCTGGGGGTATTGCAACCCGTGTATTCAGCATGTTTATGCTGCCTAGTGTTTTCCCTACAAGCGTCTTCACATGTGTCATTAACATTTTTCTGAACAGGGGACATTGCAGTAGGATGTTCTAGATTACCATGCAGATTTTCTGCTGTAGTGCTAGTTTTCCTACTGTTTGCACCCCCTAGATCAGAGGTCTTCAATCTGTGGGGCACGACCCCCAGGGGGGCCCTGGAGTCCTGAGAAGGAGATCACGCATTCCCCGGCTTCACTTGTGACTGTATTCAAAACATTTGCTTTCATTTTGGAAAAAGACAGCTGTCCTGGGACTGCTAATTTAGATAGTTATCAGCTGAAATGTTATCAACTGACACTCTAGTGCTGGAAAAGCCTGCTTGCCAGAGTACCTGCTTGCCTGAATGAAATGCAAATGTGCCTATCAGTTATTCTGCAAGTGTAAAGTGTGCTTCGGAGGTTCTGATTTTAATTGTTCAAATCACTGCAAGCTTTGTGATGACAAAGATTTTTGTTCGGAGTGGTTGTGCAAAGAGTTGACAACTGGGATGTGAAGTGCTTGCTTTTAATTGTAACTGCATTTACACAGCCCTATTACTCCTAAAGAGATTTTGAAGGGACAGTTATGTAATAAAATATGCATTACTTGTGCTCTGGTACTACTAAAATCTACATTTTGGAAGCACTATTTTATTGTAAAACTATTTACACATTCTGCATCACTCTATCCTAAATTGTGTGTAATGCAAGTATAAAATAATGACTTACATATTCGCAGTGCTTTCTGTCACAGGCTGTGACCTTGTAGCAGTACAAATACATGTCACTATTCTCCAATGCAGCAATCAAGATTTAATTATGTGGCTCTCTGGTTACACATAGACCTCTGCAGTGCATTAACAAATAAAGGTTTCATAATGACCTTCAGTGCATTTCCCACTCAGTACCAACTTTTAAAATGTATTTTTCATTATGCTGCCCATTATTGATGGTAAAAGACCTAAAAAAGTTACAGAATATTATCGGGCTTATTTCTGAGAGGCTTGCATCACCAGAGGAAACATCTCAACCATCCCTATGAGATTGTGCAAAGTCACCCGGCATAGCTTTGATTGGCCTCATAGGTATGGAGTAAGACATAGCAGCGCAAGTCATTTTGTTGGCTTACTCTGCGTCTAGGAGGTGTTCCATGGGCTTTGAGTGGGGTTGCCACGCAACACCTATGGATTTTGATGCTACCCCATATTTACAAAATCAAATAAGCCTGGGGCAGCTCCCAAAACAGATTCCTCCCCAGCGGAGGCATATGGGGAGAAGTTCTTTCATTTCTCCTCATTCTTTCCTCTTTCCATGTGTGCTGCATTCTGCAGCTCAAATAGAAAGAGGTAAACACCTCTTGGATTGTTTTTTTGAAGATAGGTGCCCCTTCCTGTACAAAAACAAGCTGCCTATGTTGGTGCTATGCAGCACTTTGTGCTCCGACGCAAGGGAAAAGGACAGGAATGCACTGCATTTCATAAATGTAGTGCATTCCATCCCTTTCACATTGTCGTAGGGCAGCACAGCAAGAAGACTTACAGCGCAGCCCTATGGCAATTCCTCCTAAATTAGGCCCTTTGTATCTAGCTACAACTTTGACTACACTCCCACGCTCACTGACCTTTGGTTTGCTTAACACTTTAATAATATTTCCCCACTGTAAAAATTATTTGCTGTGGGAATTTGGGGCGTACATGATTATCGATAGTTGTCGATGATGAGGAGTACCAGGTTCTAGAAAGTTTTATCAGAAGGGGGTACTTATGTCTAAAAATATTTGACAAGGGGGTCTCGGCATCAAAAAGTTTGAAGACCTCTGCCCTAGATGGTCTGCTGACTCAGAACATAAAATACCATAATTATCTGTCCCCGCGGATTGGGAGGAAAGTCTCTTTTTCACATTTTCCACACTAGTTTCTAATTATCAAGCCTATTCAGGATGGGTAACAATTTATTTAGTAATATTTTTTCAAAACCATCCAGTAAGTGCTTGATGTTTTGCGAAGTTAGGACTGTGGAAGGAGGTGTTACAAGAGAGGGATTCGATTTTGAAGGTGATACTACAGTGTGACTATTACTATCACCAGTAAGATCCTGTCTGGCTTTTCTCTTAGATCTAGTATTAGCTACTAATACAGGCTCTAAATGCTTTTATTTCCTCTTCCTTTGAGCTGGGGGACTGGGTGCTGGAGATGCTTGAGGTTGGTGTGGGGGCAACTCAGGGCTAGCTAGGTCCTGTATAGAATGATCAAGAACATTGCTCTCTAGGACCATGGCCCTTGTTTGGGCACCTATAGATACTTCCTGATTCATACATATAGTATGAACTCCCTCTAGGGACAAGCAACGTTGAACTGCAAGTATTTCTTTGTCAATAACTTTCGCAGCTCGTGTTAGGAAGCAGTGAAGAGTTGAGTTCTGTAAGGACCTCGGTGTGCTCTCCCTTTCCCCCACCCGTCTTAATTTTGCCATGATTCAAAGTAACTTAAATCAAGGTAGGGCAAAGATAAATGCAAAAAGTTTAGCTAGTCTAGCGTTCTTACTTGGTGAGGTTCTTCTCCCCAAAATATTCGCAAAGTCCAGTTTCAGGGTTTTGGAAGCATGTCAATGGGGGTCAAAAGGACAGAGCCAAGGGGGTAGGCCCAGCTCAGCCTTGTCCGGGCTTTGATGGGTGCAGACGGGCCCGCCCTTGGCCCATGCTTTGCCCGGGCACATCCGCGCGCGTCCCGCGCTGCGGGAGCCCGCGACCGAATTTGAAGTGCCTCCTTGCACTAGATAATGATGCTGATGGCTGGGCGCTGTGGAGAACAGAGCAGGCTGGTTGTTGTGGTCCTCCCGGGAACAGTGGCGGAAAGGTAAGTGGGGCCTGCGCTGCGGGAGCCCGCGGCCGAATTTGAAGCGCCTCCTGGCGCTAGATAGTGACACTGTTGGCTGGGCGCCGTGGAGAACAGAGCAGGCTGGTTGTTGAGGACCGCCCGGGAAAAGTGGCGGCAAGGCGGCAAAGTAAGCGGGACCCACGCTGCGGGAGCCCGTGGCCGAATTTAAAGCACTTCAGGAGGACGGGGACGGATTTGAAGCGCCTCCTGGCGCTAGATAATGACGCTGTTGGCTGGTCGCCGTGGATTCAGAGCAGGCTGGTTGTTGCGGTCCTCCCGCGACCAGTGGTGGCAAGGCATCCTAACTTTACTACTCCTAAATGTCTTTTGTGAATACCGAAAGTTGTGAAGTTAGGATTTTGTCTCAGATTACTTTTGTGAATCAGGCCCTATATTCTGTAGTTCCGTAGTTGATAGGAGTCTACTTTAGATGGAGGGTGTAGCAGACATCAGCCTACAGCGCAATGGTGGGAAATCCAACTGGTAGGGACAGAAGCTTCATCCAGAATCTTTTTTTCTGGCAACCTGTTATGGACACTTTCTTCTCCAAGCCCCAGATTTCAGATCCAACAAGATTTGACTCCCCACCCTTGCCATGACAACCTTGTGTGTGTTTGCTGAAAAGGAATGTCGATGTTCCTTGACCATCCACAGGATTGCGTGTAGGAAGGTTGTGATTTCTCTAGTACCTTCTTGATGTATATATATCTCGCAGAAGGTTGTTTTAGATTTTTAAGCACCAGAATGTAAAGAGCTTGACTTCTTCAAGTTTTTGATTCCTGTTATAGAAAGCTATGATATTCTTTCTGCTTTTCAAGAAAATCATGGTTCTTGTTTTAGACGTGTATATTTTCAGGCATCTTGTAGTAGTCAGCCATTGGGCTAAGGTCTCTAGAAGGTCTTGCAATCAAAATGTTGTCATGTGCATACAGCATGGAAGGTACAGGAAAGGTACTAATTGATGGAACATCTGGTGTTGTTTTTTTTTTATTTCTTTGTGGAAGTCATTAGTATATAAGGAGAATAGTAGTGGCACTAGGAGGCAGCCCTATTTCACTACAGTTACCATTGTAATTATCCCACATAGGAGGCCTTTCGGGTACTTGAGATTAACATTTGCTGTGGTTTATGAATAGAGCATTCTAAATCAGTAATAGTAGGGTGGCTCCAGGCGCATGTCTCTCATTTTTTCCATGCTTTCGACATTGCCACCTGGTCAAAGGCAGTGGTGAAGACAAGGAAGGTTATGTAGAGGGGGATTTGTTTAATCTGCTGCACTTGAATATTATGTGTGAAGAGTTGAAGGCTTGCTTTGTTGTAGAGAGAGTACCTCGGAAGCTGCCTTGTATGGAAGAACGTAACTTTGTGAATCTGACCCTTGTGCACAGATGATGATGCAATTACCATCACCGCTTTTTGCCTTCAAACGGGGCTCTAATCTGAGAGATAGACTAGTGCACACCAGACCGAAGACCAGAGTTGCACGCCCTGTGGGTACTTTATGGGATATGCCAGCTGTGGAAGGACATCACCCATGCGGTAGCTGTGCAGCATGTCACCAAACCTCTAAATCAACCAGTATTGATATTGGCAGTAATCGTCCTTGGCATTAGACCACAGACAGCCGATTGCCGACATCAAAGTGATTCTGTCCTAGCTCTAATCTCCTCTCTCCCTCAAATAGGCTTTTTAGGGGCCAAAAGCATTTCGTAACAAGTTCTTTGATGAATGCATTGGCATTAATTAAATGTTGCATGTAAACATTTCGGTTAATTTCCCCATGTTTATCATTGGCACAATGGCAATTTTATTGATGAGATGCTTAAAATAATAATTCAATTTGAAAAACCCAGGCCGTTTCTAGGTGTTTTGCCGCCCTAAGCCTACCATCACTCTCTTCCCCCTTCATCCAGGCTAGAAGAATAAATGCATGAGATATAAAATAACTTGTATTCGGTCCCTTCCAGATGGGAACACAAGCAACCCCCAGCCTAATTTAGTCTCATCGGGGAGGTACAGCTTGTGTCTGATGGCACATAGATCACAGGACCCCTATCTGGGTATATCCAATCAACTTAGAGCTGTTGCATTGAGGAAAACAAAAAGGTGATTGGTGAAAGACACTGTTGATTACTCAGGCCACACCTCAGTTCTTCATTTTTGGGGTTTGCTGATGTCTCTATCAGTATGGATTCTGCCTGGTAGTTCACCCAGGACTGTTCCTATTGCAACAACATGAAGACTGATCCTCATATGAATGATCTTTAGCAAGAGTGTCAAAATGGGCAAAAAACAAAGTGTAACACAGCACGGAGCGATGGCTAACGGCTGACGTTTTTCCAGCATTTTTTCCATCCGTTTATTGCTTCTTGCAGAAAACGGTATGCGCCAAGGTGGATCCTGTGCTCACAGTGTCACAGAACTCAAGCTATACGTCACTGGTGAGGTCAAAGTAGGCCCAAACTGGTTTAGGTTGCTTGTGTGCCTTTCTGGGGACGGCCTTCAATAGCAGTTTGGGCTAGATATTTCCTATGGGTCATGACCAAGACCGAGTTGCATATGGCTGGTCCCTGTGTTTAGAGGGATAGTGGCAAAAAAGAAAATCCCAAAACAAAATCAGAGGTCATGGATGCAGCCCCATGCGATCACTATTTTCTGGGACTAGTTCAAGCATTCCTTCCGTCATTTTGTTGTTTGTTGCAAACATTTGAAGGCAAGTCACCAAAAGTAATTATGGGAATTATAAATTAGAATGACCCCAGAATAACTGTAGAACTGGCTACGTCTGGCTGCCCATTAAAATGGCGGTTAATAGGGACAGAAACTGGGATCTCTAGCTCTCTGAACCTAACCCACCCCAATCCTGAAATTGTCAAGTGGTTGCAAGAGGAGTCTTAAGGGAGTGCATGTGTGATTAATAGCAAGGGATAGCCAATCCGAGAAGAGCCTGAGCTGTCTGTCACCAAAGGCAGCGAGTCATGAGACTGGTAGCTAGGTTTCAAAGCAACGCAATCTTCTTTAAACTCTCATGTCTTGGTTCAACAGATGGGGAAAACTTGGGACATGTTGGAATCTGCAGCACCACGCTGTGAAATCACTTCCGGCAACTAAATGGAGCAGGGAGGCTGTTGGGTTTTTTCCTGACAGTTCATTTTAAGAACAATTAAACTCTTCCGGCGGGCTTCTAGAGCCTGATCCCAGATCCCACAGATTCTGAAACCAAGTGAGTGTATCAATTATTTCTAAAGGGAGCTTTAATCTTAGAAGCTTTTATTGGCGCTTTAAAATGGAGTCTAGCAAAGCAAAATCAAAGCATAGTTACCATTTGAAAAGTCATATCTTAAGTTCACGTTTGTTTGTTTGAAGCTGTAGATATATGTATGTTTGTCTTTTTTTATTTGTGACTCTAAGGACACTGCAAATTTGTCTTTGATTAATGAGATTTCATCATTATAAACTAGCCTGGTGTTCCAAGATTCTCTCGTTTGGTGTGGCTTCAGGTATTTGGCTAAGATCCAGTGTCACACGCTCGTCGCAGGTGTTTTCGTACATGTCATGGGTTGTCAGCACTTAGAATGCTGTCTTAATGTCTTTGACAATGAGAGACAAGGAGGATTAACAGCATTGTCTGGTACACAGCTATGAGGGACAGAGGCTTAACACGTTTGGTCGTGGCACACACATACTAAAATAAGAAGACCACAGGCCCACCACTCTGCTGCACGGAAACGTACCTCTGTTCCTAGATTACTACTGTATAAAATGGCGGATGAGCGCATACGTGACAACTTCTATCATTCATGACACCACTTCTTAGTTCGCCAGTCTCTGGGGCCGTGAAGACGAGCTCGGAGACTCACAGGCATCAATTACAACATTAACAGGCCTTAGTCACATTGAACACATTAATGCATTGCATCCGAAATATTTATATTTTCTTCACCCACGTTCGCACCAGCCTTCGCTGACTGCGCTGACTCACCGGTGCACTACTCTCGGGGTGAAATTCACGTACGGCGGTACGTCCACGACTGTGTGCTGGCAGTAACAAGCATTTGCAATGCAATAGGTCTCGCATTATTTAAGTTTGAGCTATTATTATTGTAAATGGCAATGTTTTTTGCTTTATGCTATAGTTTTCTTATGTACATAAAAAGCTACATATAAAGTATTTGTTGTTAAAATTATTTATGCAGTATTTAAATTTGTTTGCATAAAAGATTACAAGAATATCTTAGCAAAAAAGTTAAACTTTTTAATGGTAATTGACTAAATGTCCATTTGTACATTTTAATTTCAAATAGGTAAGTGTAAACATCACAAATATATTGTGCAAAATATTTTAGCCATAAATATTTTTGTTTTACGAGGTAGTTTGTAAGAAAATGATTGTAAAAGGCAAACACTGTAATTAAAATGTAACATATAACAGTACAGTTATGGCTAGTAAACATACATTAGTAGTATAGTATAATTGTAAACAAGATGTAAATAAGACTACAGAAATTAGCATGAATTATCACTTTAACATCAACTTTACAAACATTTTGAAAACACGATCACAGCTGGTAATCATGCATTGGCTTGTTATTACAAGCATTTCATTTTAATAAATATTTCTGATTCCCAAAAACAAATATGACAGTCTCTCAAAATAATGGCTTTTCAGTTTTAGTTGTATCTTTGATCTCCATGTCATCAAGTACTCATGAATATTACTGCCCCATGGACAGAGTCTGGCTTTACATGTCTACATATCAACATCCAATTCCATGAACACCCATCGCATGCCAGGGATGACCATCACCGCTGGTGAAGAGAAGCACAATTGGGTCAAGAATGCCCACAATACGTTGTGGTCCCATTATACCAGGGATGGGCTCAATAATGCCAAAGATGCCAACATCATGCCAAGCATTGCTAGACTAAAAGTGGGAATAATTCTAACAGGGACACCACCAATAAATTAAGAAGGAACACCATTACGCTAAGGCAAGCATTACCGCCTTCGGGTAAAGTCCGCGCTATATAAAAATGCATAAATACATGAATAAAGAAATACCGCCTTCGGGTAAAGTCCGCGCTATATAAAAATGCATAAATACATAAATAAATAAATACCGCCTTCGGGTAAAGTCTGCGCTATATAAAAATGCATAATTAAATAAATAAATACATACCGCAAAACATCCTCGTTACTCTGCCGGCCTGCGACCAGGAAGTCAGGCAGGCCGGCGCGACACCCGGAAACAGGAAGTAGGAGGGCGGGAGCCTACCCCGCCTCCCACGGAAGAGCCGCGATTGGAGCCGTGTTGGGAGCAGGGAGCACTGGAGCAGGCAGGAGCCTACCCTGCGCCCCGGTGCCGAAGGAGGGAAGAAGAGTCCTGCTGCCGGCCCTTGCAGCTGAGGAGAGGAAGCCGGTGAGTGCGTTGCTGAGCGGCGGGCGGGAGGAGGGAGAGGAGCATGTAGGCGCGGGGGGGGGCGGCCTGTGTATGTGTGTGTATGTGTGTGCGTGCGTGTGTGTATGTGTCTTGGAGTGCGTGTGTGTGACTGTGGGGGAGGGGGTGTGTGTGTGAGCGAGTGTCTGTCTGCGACGTGTGTGTGTGTGTGTGTGTGTCTGTGTCTGTGTGCATGCATGCATGCGCGGTAGGCTGGGAGGGCGGCGCATGCGCAGTAGGCTGGGAGGGCGGCGCAGGACGGAACGTGCGCGTTCGCGCAGCCAAATCCGAATGCTAAAAATCGTGCCAGTTTTGTGTCCCTCATTCCCCGGCATCAGCCGCCTATAAGTCTCCGTCCCTGTTCCAGGGCGAGACCTAAAAAAAGAGGGCCGGGAGTCGGGACAAGACTGTGTGGCAGGTGGCAGTAGTATTAGTAATTAATTCACCATCCACGTCCACCAAAGCACCAGAGCAGCGCGCCAGCCGACACACACACAGTCCATCCCCCGCGCGCCGAGAGAGAGGGTGGTGCGCGTCACCGTCACTGGCTGCACAAGCGCTGATCACGGATTGGCTAAAAATGTTGCCATGGGCCGTCATTGGTAGCGCTATCCCGCGCTACAAGTTTGACGGCCCTGGGGACCCACACTTACACTCTTCTGTTACTGTGTCCCGCTCCACACACGCCACTATTCTAGGGTGCGCCGCCAGCCCGCCACTACTCTAGGGTGCGCTCTAAGCTGCGCTGCGCAGCAGCATGTACAAGAAGCAGGTGCGCTTGCACAGTGCACTCCACTCGGTGCTGCTGCCCGGATGATTTTTGCCGCCCTCCTTATTTTGCCGCCCTAGGCGGCCGCCTAGTCCTGCCTAATGGCAGAAACGGCCCTGCTGCTCCTAGAATTGGAGACTAAAAGTGCACCCGCAGGATAATATAGTCCTTGGTGACACAACATTTCATACTAGAAAAAAGTCAGAAAAAACTCAACATGTTTGAAATTACAACTTGAAATTTTGAAACAATAGGCAATTGTTTAGGAAGTAACTTACATAACTTTTGATGACTTTGAAAAGTTTGCAGCTTACATGTTTAAATGTTATGCAATTTTACTAACTGAGCACATTCTCTAAATAAGTCAGGCTGTAATTTATAACATTCAACAACCATAACACATTTAAAAAAACTTCAAAAATCTTTTACACTTTTTTTTCAAAATTTGGAATTAGTTCATAAAATTATAAATAGGATAAATGGATAAATAAGTAAGAAGATTTTTATTTGCCAGTGGTAAATTAAACACCTCCTCATTATTTTTGATACATTTCTAGAAGGAATTTCTTAACTGTTTTAGAAGCTGAACTGGTACATTTTAAACGAGCACCTGCACTTCCTTCATTTGAAGGGAGAGCACCATCACTTCTCAGCTGTGGTGCAATACTTTAAATCAGAGAATACTGGCACTTATCAAGGTCAACAAAATAAGTTGCATAACAAATTATCCACCACGAAAAAAGGACAGAATTATCATGGTCAAAATACTAACCACTAAAATATTGACTTTGACTATCCAAATATCATGGTCCAAGATATGTAGAGTAGAACAATGAATGTATACTTGATTGTAATTACCATTATTAAAATGCTTAAAATGTAAATAAAAGTTTTTTTTTATTACCATATTTAAAAACTAAATAGAGAACATAAAATATTAACAAATAAACATTAATTTATTAAATGAAACTATTTTTACAAATACATATACATTTAATTAAACACTAATGAATAAGAAATAAATGTGAATATTAAATTTTACGTTAGGGTATATTTATTATACAATAAAAATAAATACCAATTAAAAACATATAATATTAATAATTTATATTAAAGAATAAAACACAATGAAGATATATAATTAATATTCATCTTTGAAATGTTTTTTAAAAAAATTAAAGGACTGAAACATTATAAATTATATAGGAAACTTTCTAGCACAAAATTAATGTATCTAATTCCTTCCGTGCGTCGGAGGGCCCCCTGCCGTCTGACGTCACGGTGGGCGTGTGCAGAGGACGGCCGGGGGCCATCCGAACCGGGCACGCGTGAAATTCTTCAGCACAGCAGGGGACTTCCAGCCGCAGCGAAGCGGTTACAATTCTACAAAAACATCAAAATAGTAAGCAATGTTAAAAACAAAACACAATAGAAAACCAAATGTAAAATAGAGAACATAATTTGAAGAAATACATATAATTTTAAATGAACTATGTCCAAATAAAAATTAAAAAACAGGGTAAAGTAACATGGGACAAACTGTCCAAAATTATTTTTAAAAAATAAGGAGATAAAAACAATTGAAATACACCATTGTAACTACATTAAGCAACGTTGATACACTGTGGCGGGGTGGAGAAGATGGAAGGGAGGAGTCAAATTCACTAATTTAACTTCTGTCTATAAACCATTCTGAAAAGTGCAGAGGGGTCAAATTTACTATTCTAACTCCAGTCTAACAGACCATATAGGAAAATGCATACACTGGGCAGAATCAGATTTAGTATTCTGTCTCCAGTCCAACAAATACTGAGAAAAGTGCATAACTACGTGGTGGAGAAGAAATTTACTATTCTAAATTCAGTCTGACAAACATTGGGGAAAGTGCATACATTGGGGGTTAAATTTACAATTGTACCTGTAATCTTACAAACATTGAGAAAAAAGTACACATGATGGGTCAGATTTACTATTCTAACTCAATCTAACAAATATTTGGCAAAGTACATTCATTAGGGAGGTTGGATTTACTATATTCTAACTCTGGTCTAACCTACATTGGGCAAGATAGTGAGTAAGTTTGCTGCTGTATTCATATTTTATGCATTGTTTGTAACAATTATTGTTAGTATTAACAAATCTCAACTATTTGACCACTCTCAAAAACATATCTAGCACCATAACGGAGGGTGAAAAATTGGTGCAATGCTAAAATGGTATGTCTAACAATTAGTGTAATTAGCAACTAAAATAAACAATTTTGAAAGCTTAGAAAATAATCATTATATTTAAGCAACCAACTCCAGTCTTTGTTAAAGAAGTCAAAGTTCTTCAGCATCATATCACATAAATGAAATTAAGAAAAGCGCAGCAAAGTTAACCATTTTGCCTCCTTAATAGCTAGGGATCTGCAGTCCAATATCTATTTAGGGCCTAGGGACTAAGGACCAATGCACAAAGATTTCAAATGGGAAACCTTAAATTGCGACTAGTAACAATTTGCAGTTTGTGATCTCTTATTTGGAATGTACTAAAATAGATTTGGTGAAAATGGTTGCAATATGAACACAGACATCTACCAAATGCATTGGTATTATGTGAACTGATCTATGTACTAATATGTTGGTTCACAAAATGCTGAATTATAATGGGTCACATTTTGGCTTACTCAACCAATATTCATGAGATATGTCCAGGATTATAGCCACGAAGGGGGGCATTAAAGGCAAAGACAGTCCATATTAATGTTTGCCTCTTCCTCCTCCAAATGACCCGGGCAGCTGTAACAGTATTTATCTTAAACTCAGTTTATCTAAACAAACTGCTTTCATGTGTGCACATGCGTAGTCTTATCAAAAAAGACATGCAGGCATTCAGAAGATGAATAAGCAATACAAATGTAATTGTTATCTTGTTACATGTGCTGCTTTTCAAAAACAGGACTTAAATTCCAGGCTATATCTTCTGACAGATTGCTGCTTCTTTATTGAATGTAGCGATGTTGTTTAATTTTCTTCTCTGACTCCAAAGTGAGAACATTTTGTAAAGTGAACTATGTGAAACTCGTGCTTAATGCTGCACATCTTGTCACAGTAATACTTCATTATTTTGTCATTTTTACACATTAGCACTGTCTGAGCCAACGTTCACTTCATTAGTACTAGATGCACATCCAAATACAGCAATAAGTTACTAAAAGGTGACGAGTCAATCTTTGCGAAGGACCTTGCACTGCATTGCAACACATGTTGCCTCATTTATTAATAACTTTTTATCTGTTTGAGCTAGAAAATACATTTATTTCTGTTAAAGTCTGCAGAAGATGATGGATTATGTGGAAAATCCATATTTATGTAGAGAAAACGGCAGTTGCAAAATTGTATAATTCTAGTGACCCTCTATAGAGGGAGTGTGAAAGAGAGGGAGTGTGAATGAGTGTGGGATGTCAGTTTGCTTCTAATGCATAAAAACACATAAATACATGTAAATGAACTTTACAAATATTTCAACATATATCAGCAGTTATGAAAGCACAAATGAAGTACATTTTGTTTTTTAATTCTGAAGTGTGACAGAAATAAGGATTTTAATAGGGTCAAAACAAATCTTGGTGATGCACAATGATACATTTTCTATTGTATCGCTTTGCAACATTTGTGTAGCACTTATTACCTCTATGTCTGGCACTGAAGTGATTAAGTACATGGGCGACAAGCTATGCCATATCGGGTGGTCTATGGGTGAAAGGGTGCTGTCCTTGTTTTGTGGTCCTTTATGGGAAGTATTTCCATGTTGTGCATGATGACCAATGAGGTGCGATTATCGTCTTATAGGACGCAGCGCGTACATTGTGGTTGATGATGAGGCGCGAGACACCAAGGTGTGTACTTTATTGTTTTGCAGTACGATGGAAGCTTTGAAAAGCTATGTAGGTCCATTTATGATAATTCTTATCATGAAAGTCTGCTTTGCTAATTCCTGCACTAGGTCTTCCAATCAGAAAGTGTGTGTGTAGTTGTGGGCCTCGGCTGGCATGGTTGTAAGGAAAGAGGAGTGGAAAGATCTTCTGGGATAAGCATTGTTACTATGATCCCTTGTCTGAGTGTCATTGTGACATGTAAAGAAGCTACCATAGTGTATAGTTCAGACTTTTTTTTAAACACATTTTATTGATTTTTAATCATCATACAAATCAAAATAGCATCCACTTCACTTAAAGCCATCAAATATATCTTCAAGTTTTGTCCCCAACTAAACCCCTCAGATCCCTCCCCCATGTGGCAATTGGCGTGGTTACATTCCAAATACACATATCATAACATAGCACCAGCTATAAGGATAATGTTCATAACACAGTGCGCTTTGTTAAGTGTCACATGTATTTTCCTCATGTTTTAATCTTCCTCCTCCCTCTGTAAGTTCTGCAGAGCCTGCACCACCGTGTCCCAAGCCTTGGCCATTTCTAGAGCTTTTTCATTGGCCGTTCGCTTGGCCTGTCGAAACCTAACGGAGCTCTCACTACTAGCCCATTTATATAGCTCTGTTCTCCACCTCTAGCTCGATGGCCCTTCTTTCGATTTCCAGTGCCAAGTAATTTCCCGCTTTGCTAAGAATAAGCCTATATCAATGAATTTACTGGTTACTTTAGTTTTGGTCGTGTGCGGGAACCAGTGCAGCAGGCACACTGCTATGTCAAAGTTTAAATGTCTATCTGTGACCTCATTTAGGAGCTCCCCTACCTCCGCCCAATATCTTCCCAAAACTGGGCAGTTCCAGAGCATGTGTTCTAATTCCGAGCCTTGTTCTAAGCACCTAGGACACGCTGCGTCATGGACCCGAAAATATTTCTGGACCTTCCCTGGGGTCAGGTAAGCACGGTGCAAAATAAAAAATTGTACCTGCTGGAAATGCGCATTTCTGCTCCCCTTCCATGCTCTCCCCAGAATGTGGCCCTATGCTGTGTCTGGTATTGGCCTGCCTATGTTCGCCTCCCATTTCAGTTTCAGGTCATCTAGTGGCCTGAGTCCCTCGCACAACATCAGAGACTGAAGGCATGTGACTGCCTTAAGGGTTCACGCAGCCATTACGACATACTGGCAAGCCATAGTGGTCACTTGTTCTACTTGTCCCACCTTCCAATGTTTCCGAATTGCCACTGTTACCGCTGCATGAATCAGGAAGCTACCATCCGTGAGACCATATCTTTCCTGTAGTGCCTGGAATGTCAGCAGCCCCCCATCTTCATATAAATCGCCTACCATTTGGAGTCCCAGCTGTTCCCACTCCATGGGTGCGGACCAGTCCCCACCGTGTGGCAGTGCTGTTAGCATCCCCAATGGGATTTCCGGTGCATATGGGTGTGCCACCCCGGCTCTACGCTGACTCCTATTCCAACAGAGCCTCAGGGTTTTCTCTTCCATCGTCAAATCCTTTAAATTAAGTTTTTGTTGTAACACTATGTACGAAAGGATATGCCTCTGTATCCCTGCACCTCGCAATTGTTCAGGAACCCCGAAATTCCGCTGCAGCGCTTTGCGTAAGTACCTGCAACTGGGCAGCTAAGTAGTAAACCTTAAAGTCAGGATCCGCCATCCCGCCCTCAGCTTTGGGCCTCATCAATGTAGTCAATGCTACCCTCCGTTGACCATTCCCCCACAGAAAGCCAATGATCATGGACTTCTCCAAAGAGTAGCTCGTGAGCTACTGGTAGCTCTCTGCCTACTTTAAAGTAGCTCTTCTGTGTTCAGCTCAACCCACTAAATTAGAAGCATTTGTTGTTGGAATTAATATATTTATACCAAAATTAAAAAGTGTATATTTGAGACAAAAGTTTGTGTGTTTTCAGAACGAATTACCTGATGTCTGGAGATAAAAGGTTTAATTTCTAAAATATGTTTAAAGCTGAGTGATAAATCATGTGGTGTGAAGAACTATTACTAATATTATTAACTTGGTACCCGGGCAATGCAGGTATTGGTGTTATGTATTATCCGGGTAGAGGTATTCCACATTTTTAAAGCATTTTTCAAATTACTGCTGGCAACCATGCCTAATGCACTGAGGTGATCACTGCTGGTAATAAACATGCTTATGATGGTGCTAATGCAATCTTATGTCATGTGGTATCTATTACAACACATATAATATTAGTAGCTCATGATGGTTCTCATTGAACATAAGTGGCTCTTATTACAGAAAAAGTTGGAGACCCCTGCTATTGATATTTGGAACCTGTAGTTGTGGGTAGATCAAAGTCCTATGATTAACCTGCAGTGTGTGACAGATCTCTTCAGGTATTCCATGCTTGCTCATTTAGTTATGGCTGGTTTGTTGGCTGCAAGGTACTGGTGATAAACAACCCTCATAGCAGATATGTCTCATGTAAATGTAAGAAGTGTAAATTACAGTTGGCTTTCAACCGCTGATTGTTATGGTATTAGTATTAGAAATGTTATATATGAAATTACATTACAATATAGTACTCCAGCGCACCATATGTCAGCCCTCCTTAATTTACCTACCTGTAGAAAGTAGTTTGCTGGTTGGGCTGTTTCTAAACTGTGGATTGTAAACTGAAGATTGAGCTTGAGGGTGTGACTGTCTTTAGGGTTCTCTTGCCGGAATGTGTGGTGGTGTAGTTGATGTAGTTTTCAACTGTCTTCTGAAGTGTATGCTCCTGGGTGCTTCGAATACTGACTTGTAGTGAGTTTCAGAGCTTGGTGGCTCCCACTAAAAAAGCAGTGCCTCCTGCAGATTTCTTAGCTTGTAGGTATAGCAATCCTCTTCCTTGGGGGCTCTGTAGACAATGCAAAGTGCCTTTAACATTACCCTGCTTGCTATAGGTCACAGTGGAGTAATGGCAAGACTGGAGCTGTGTTCTTGTGGGTGAAGGTGGAGAAGACGTCTTGCAGCAGCAGTTTGGATGAGTTGTATTTTGTGTATGATGAATGCAGGTGTGCCAAGGAATAGGCTATTGGCATAGTCAAGTTAATGATTGTGGGTGTGAGGATGGCTTTCAGTTTCTGTTTTATGGAAAGTACAGGAGGATTCAATGTTGTGTGTTCATTGTGTGGAAAGCATTTATGTACTT
This sequence comes from Lissotriton helveticus, assembly GCF_964261635.1. Taxonomy (NCBI): domain Eukaryota; kingdom Metazoa; phylum Chordata; class Amphibia; order Caudata; family Salamandridae; genus Lissotriton; species Lissotriton helveticus. The sequence continues at coordinate 1,310,810,602 of NC_136068.1, forward strand.
GTGGCATCAAATATAGGTCTAAATCTATAGTTACCCCTAGGTTTCTGACTCCTCTTGATATTGTTGGAGTGGCCTTATGTTTCTTAGGCCTTATGGTGGTAGACTGGTATTTTTGCCATTGTCCACAGGTACCTGTCTTTGCGGTATTTAACTTTAGATGGTTATTTGTCATCCATATTTTATGGCCCACAGGCATTCATCAAGTTTTAAATTGTAGATGTCTTCCAGATCATCCATATTTAAAATGATTTGGGTGGCCTCTGTATTGTTGTGACAGGTGAGATTGAATGCTCTTTGCATCTTAATGTGTAATAACAGTTGTTTTATGCATTTCAGTAGCTCTCCGTACTAAACACTGCAATCTTGATTAAGGGCTCCATAGGGATGTTTTCCATGCCTGCATAAAGTAAGCTTAGCCTCCATGGCTTACCTGCTGTCAGCGTCAGCTCCAGCACAGATCCACAATATTTTACATGGAGCAGACGCGCCATCCTGTTGCCATGGATTAACCTCAGTTTATAGTCACATAAGTCTCTTCTACTACATTCGCCTAGTTCTTTTTTAACCCGTGGTGCAAGCACACACCCAGAACTTTCCTGCAACAGGTTCTTTAGTGATACATCTGGATAGCACCACCCGGTGTGCATCCTTTTAACAAGGTAATCCAGCACACGCAAGGCAGTGTAACCAACGGGTCATTGCCTTTCTGCACCACAGCAGGCACAGTTTTCTCTGCTTGTCTTCACCAGTCGTCAGTCATGGCACACTCCATATGTGATGACCACCAGGAAACAGCCCCCGCTACATCTGAGAGGTGATAGTTTCTCATGAGATTTGGCTACTTATAATACACACTCTGCTCCCATTGACTAGGAGTTAGTTAGTAAGAAACACATCTGGATCATTTACTACTTGCACTGCGCATTTCAGTTGCGTTGTAAAAACAGCGTCGTAATGGCATGCGGGGTAAAAGCCCACGTTGTAATGTCATACAACCATTTTCATAGGCGCAATGTTAACATGTTGGAATTACATCAAGATGGGGCGAGGGTTAACAGTTTTGAACATAGAAGGTATCCAGTGCCTCCCTACTGTACAGTCAGTGCTTGCTTTATAAAACTTAGTCTAGCATTTTTATGAAGAAATGAGTCTTGAGCTGCTTTTCAAAGACAGAGAGGGGGGTTAGAGTCCTGAGGTCATTGGTAAGACGTCCAGGCTGTAGTCGCTGCACTGGAGGAGGTTTGTTTCTGTGCTATTGATATTCTGAACTTGGGCGGTTTAAGGAAGGGGCTTTTGTGACTGTTGAGACCTCTTGAGCCAGTAGTAATGTTAAATAGGTGTACTACATAAGGATGGATATTTTCATGCATGGCTTTGTGTATGAGGCAGTACATGGTAAACGTTTTTCTGGCTCTAGGTCTAGGTTGCAAAGTATGGGTTGGAAGTGGTTGTGTCTGCCTTCTGAGTGTGTTTGTTGTTGGGAAGCATAAATTGTGAGGTCAAATGATCCATGACATCATCAACAATGGAATCGGTCTGCTCAGGGATATGGTAACTAAAGTGAATGTTGGTAACCTTAGTGGGTATACATTAACATGTAACTGTGATTTATTAACAAATGGGGAGAGAGTCTGAATCCAAGAAATGAAAAAGTTGGGAGGTAGAGTGGATCAGAGCATGCTTCATAAACCATATTCCTATGAACACCATCAGATCTAGATATATGTCAACTATAGAATCTGAGGGGGGAGGGACTGGGAGGTGGGTCAGGACTTGTTAGATAGTTAAAGTTTGTTTAAACGTAAATATGCTTGATATTACTAAACTCACTGTAATGTTCTTGAACGCTTATGTGACCATGTCTCTCATACCACACGGGCGGACGATTGACGAACTATATTTGTAACGAGAAGTTATATCAAGATCACATATGTATTAAGTATATGATAGAAACAACAAAAACAAAATACCTTATGTATCGAACGATCCTACTTTACCCTGACGAGGTGTTTCAATAATGTATATTTAAAAAAAAACGAAAAAACTATAGAATCCGCAATCTTTATATTGTGTTTTATTTATTTCTCCCAGCAGGTGGGTCCCTGCTTTCTCCAAGCGGTGCCAAAAGGTCTCCATTGAGATATCACGACTGAGGCCCAGTCCCTATCACAGAAGGAGGATAGTAACCAGCAGGCTCTTCCACTTCATCACAGAGTCTTTTCAGCTCTACTGATGTATTCCCTTGGTCGATAAAAATGTCTGCCAAACTGAACCGTCCAGAGTAACCAATTCAAGACCATGGACCTAGCCAATTAGCTCATATGTGCAGTGTTAAATTCCTGGAGGATGGGGGGGTGCTCCAAATCAAAGGATGTATAACCAGTGCATGATTAGTACATGCCAGGGGAGTCCCTCATGTGCTACTTCCCTCCAATTTAGGTACATATTAGTATTTGGGGTTTGACAGAAGGCCAAATTCTTTGGAAAACACATGAAACAGGAAGAAGTGTTGAAGCAATTGGTGCCCTGGCAGCGGCTCTGCTGGGAAAACTACAAAGGGAACAATCAGACCCCTGGTAAGCTGTAAACACAATAGGGCAGTGGGAGGTTGTAGGAATGCAAGGGTACAGGCTTCCAGGTCCGCAGAGACCAGGGCAGCCTAGTGATGGCGTGCGGGACTACTCGCTCAATTTACCATACTCACAGGGCCCATAAACATTTACACTTTGAACTAGTAATCCTGCTTCTACTTACAGTCTATCAGTTCCTTTATTCCTTTTAGGACTTATACCACTCTCTACGCCAAATTCTGATACCCTGATTAGGAAATCGATAATTTTCCTTCAGCAACACCCCGATTCTTCTGACAGAGTGCTCCGCCTGCACCTCTGCTCTCGATCTCCTACATAATTACAAAAAGGGGGTGGTGATGGACAGAGTATCTGAGTTAATCAGAACACTCCTACCCAGTCAACAGATCAGGGCTTGATCCATCACCGTTTTTTAGCTCACTGCACCATCCCAGTTGAGAACCTGGCTATATGCAAATTAGTCTGTCCCTGGCCCAGTGCATCATGGGAACAGGGCAGACCAAACTACCAAGCCAATTCTTCACTGGAAAGGAAACAAGCTTCCGGGGACCGGTTTCTGGCATTACAGCCGTCTTCGGCCCGGCTTGCTTGAATCCTGATGGTGCAATGAGCAAGGGACTCATGTCTGAGCATACCATTCCACACTCATGGTGGCCAAAATAATTACAAAAAGGGGGTGGTGATGGACAGAGTATCTGAGTTAATCAGAACACTCCTACCCAGTCAACAGATCAGGGCTTGAACCATCGCCGTTTTTTAGCTCGCTGCACCATCCCAGTTCAGAACCTGGCTATATGCAAATTAGTCTGTCCCTGGCCCAGTGCATCATAGGAACAGGGCAGACCAAACTACCAAGCCAATTCTTCACTGGAAAGGAAACAAGCTTCTGGGGACCGGTTTCTGGCACTACAGCCGTCTTCGGCCCGGCTTGCTTGAATCCTGATGGTGCAATGAGCAAGGGACTCATGTCTGAGCATACCCTTCCACACTCATGGTGGCCAAAATAATTACAAAAAGGGGGTGGTGATGGACAGAGTATCTGAGTTAATCAGAACACTCCTACCCAGTCAACAGATCAGGGCTTGATCCATCACCGTTTTTTAGCTCACTGCACCATCCCAGTTCAGAACCTGGCTACATGCAAATTAGTCTGTCCCTGGCCCAGTGCATCATGGGAACGGGGCAGACCAAACTACCAAGCCAATTCTTCACTGGAAAGGAAACAAGCTTCCGGGGACCGGTTTCTGGCATTACAGCCGTCTTCGGCCCGGCTTGCTTGAATCCTGATGGTGCAATGAGCAAGGGACTCATGTCTGAGCATACCCTTCCACACTCATGGTGGCCAAAATAATTAAAAAAAGGGGGTGGTGATGGACAGAGTATCTGATTTCATCAGAACACTCCTACCCAGTCAACAGATCAGGGCTTGATCCATCACCGTTTTTTAGCTCACTGCACCATCCCAGTTCAGAACCTGGCTATATGCAAATGAGTCTGTCCCTGGCCCAGTGCATCATGGGAACAGGGCAGACCAAACTACCAAGCCAATTCTTCACTGGAAAGGAAACAAGCTTCCGGGGACCGGTTTCTGGCATTACAGCCGTCTTCGGCCCGGCTTGCTTGAATCCTGATGGTGCAATGAGCAAGGGACTCATGTCTGAGCATACCCTTCCACACTCATGGTGGCCAAAATAATTACAAAAAAGGGGGTGGTGATGGACAGAGTATCTGAGTTAATCAGAACACTCCTACCCAGTCAACAGATCAGGGCTTGATCCATCACCGTTTTTTAGCTCACTGCACCATCCCAGTTCAGAACCTGGCTATATGCAAATTAGTCTGTCCCTGGCCCAGTGCATCATGGGAACAGGGCAAACCAAACTACCAAGCCAATTCTTCACTGGAAAGGAAACAAGCTTCCGGGGACCGGTTTCTGGCATTACAGCCGTCTTCGGCCCGGCTTGCTTGAATCCTGATGGTGCAATGAGCAAGGGACTCATGTCTGAGCATACCCTTCCACACTCATGGTGGCCAAAATAATTATAAAGAGGGGGTGGTGATGGACAGAGTATCTGAGTTAATCAGAACACTCCTACCCAGTCAACAGATCAGGGCTTGATCCATCACCGTTTTTTAGCTCACTGCACCATCCCAGTTCAGAACCTGGCTATATGCAAATTAGTCTGTCCCTGGCCCAGTGCATCCTGGGAACAGGGCAGACCAAACTACCAAGCCAATTCTTCACTGGAAAGGAAACAAGCTTCCGGGGACCGGTTTCTGGCATTACAGCCGTCTTCGGCCCGGCTTGCTTGAATCCTGATGGTGCAATGAGCAAGGGACTCATGTCTGAGCATACCCTTCCACACTCATGGTGGCCAAAATAATTACAAAAAGGGGGTGGTGATGGACAGAGTATCTGAGTTAATCAGAACACTCCTACCCAGTCAACAGATCAGGGCTTGATCCATCACCGTTTTTTAACTCACTGCACCATCCCAAGTTCAGAACCTGGCTATATGCAAATTAGTCTGTCCCTGGCCCAGTGCATCATGGGAACAGGGCAGACCAAACTACCAAGCCAATTCTTCACTGGAAAGGAAACAAGCTTCCGGGGACCGGTTTCTGGCATTACAGCCGTCTTCGGCCCGGCTTGCTTGAAACATGATGGTGCAATGAGCAAGGGACTCATGTCTGAGCATACCCTTCCACACTCATGGTGGCCAAAATAATTACAAAAAGGGGGTGGTGATGGACAGAGTATCTGAGTTAATCAGAACACTCCTACCCAGTCAACAGATCAGGGCTTGATCCATCACCGTTTTTTAGCTCACTGCACCATCCCAGTTCAGAACCTGGCTATATGCAAATGAGTCTGTCCCTGGCCCAGTGCATCATGGGAACAGGGCAGACCAAACTACCAAGCCAATTCTTCACTGGAAAGGAAACAAGCTTCCGGGGACCGGTTTCTGGCATTACAGCCGTCTTCGGCCCGGCTTGCTTGAATCCTGATGGTGCAATGAGCTAGGGACTCATGTCTGAGCATACCCTTCCACACTCATGGTGGCCAAAATAATTACAAAAAGGGGGTGGTGATGGACAGAGTATCTGAGTTAATCAGAACACTCCTACCCAGTCAACAGATCAGGGCTTGATCCATCACCGTTTTTTAGCTCACTGCACCATCCCAGTTCAGAACCTGGCTATATGCAAATTAGTCTGTCCCTGGCCCAGTGCATCATGGGAACAGGGCAGACCAAACTACCAAGCCAATTCTTCACTGGAAAGGAAACAAGCTTCCGGGGACCGGTTTCTGGCATTACAGCCGTCTTCGGCCCGGCTTGCTTGAATCCTGATGGTGCAATGAGCAAGGGACTCATGTCTGAGCATACCCTTCCACACTGATGGTGGCCAAAATAATGACAAAAAGGGGGTGGTGATGGACAGAGTATCTGAGTTAATCAGAACACTCCTACCCAGTCAACAGATCAGGGCTTGATCCATCACCGTTTTTTAGCTCACTGCACCATCCCAGTTGAGAACCTGGCTATATGCAAATTAGTCTGTCCCTGGCCCAGTGCATCATGGGAACAGGGCAGACCAAACTACCAAGCCAATTCTTCACTGGAAAGGAAACAAGCTTCCGGGGACCGGTTTCTGGCATTACAACCGTATTCGGCCCGGCTTGCTTGAATCCTGATGGTGTAATGAGCAAGGGACTCATGTCTGAGCATACCCTTCCACACTCATGGTGGCCAAAATAATTACAAAAAGGGGGTGGTGATGGACAGAGTATCTGAGTTCATCAGAACACTCCTACCCAGTCAACAGATCAGGGCTTGATCCATCACCGTTTTTTAGCTCACTGCACCATCCCAGTTCAGAACCTGGCTATATGCAAATTAGTCTGTCTCTGGCCCAGTGCATCATGGGAACAGGGCAGATCAAACTACCAAGCCAATTCTTAACTGGAAAGGAAACAAGCTTCCGGGGACCGGTTTCTGGCATTACAGCCGTCTTCGGCCCGGCTTGCTTGAATCCTGATGGTGCAATGAGCTAGGGACTCATGTCTGAGCATACCCTTCCACACTCATGGTGGCCAAAATAATTACAAAAAGGGGTGGTGATGGACAGAGTATCTGAGTTAATCAGAACACTCCTACCCAGTCAACAGATCAGGGCTTGATCCATCACCGTTTTTTAGCTCACTGCACCATCCCAGTTCAGAACCTGGCTATATGCAAATTAGTCTGTCCCTGGCCCAGTGCATCATGGGAACAGGGCAGACCAAACTACCAAGCCAATTCTTCACTGGAAAGGAAACAAGCTTCCGGGGACCGGTTTCTGGCATTACAGCCGTCTTCGGCCCGGCTTGCTTGAATCCTGATGGTGCAATGAGCAAGGGACTCATGTCTGAGCATACCCTTCCACACTGATGGTGGCCAAAATAATGACAAAAAGGGGGTGGTGATGGACAGAGTATCTGAGTTAATCAGAACACTCCTACCCAGTCAACAGATCAGGGCTTGATCCATCACCGTTTTTTAGCTCACTGCACCATCCCAGTTCAGAACCTGGCTATATGCAAATTAGTCTGTCCCTGGCCCAGTGCATCATGGGAACAGGGCAGACCAAACTACCAAGCCAATTCTTCACTGGAAAGGAAACAAGTTTCCGGGGACCGGTTTCTGGCATTACAGCCATCTTCGGCCCGGCTTGCTTGAATCCTGATGGTGCAATGAGCAAGGGACTCATGTCTGAGCATACCCTTCCACACTCATGGTGGCCAAAATAATTACAAAAAGGGGGTGGTGATGGACAGAGTATCTGAGTTCATCAGAACACTCCTACCCAGTCAACAGATCAGGGCTTGATCCATCACCGTTTTTTAGCTCACTGCACCATCCCAGTTCAGAACCTGGCTATATGCAAATTAGTCTGTCCCTGGCCCAGTGCATCATGGGAACAGGGCAGACCAAACTACCAAGCCAATTCTTCATGGAAAGGAAACAAGCTTCCGGGGACCGGTTTCTGGCATTACAGCCGTCTTCAGCCCGGCTTGCTTGAATCCTGATGGTGCAATGAGCAAGGGACTCATGTCTGAGCATACCCTTCCACACTCATGGTGGCCAAAATAATTACAAAAAGGGGGTGGTGATAGACAGAGTTTCTAAGTTAATCAGAACACTCCTACCCAGTCAACAGATCAGGGCTTGATCCATCACCGTTTTTTAGCTCACTGCACCATCCCAGTTCAGAACCTGGCTATATGCAAATTAGTCTGTCCCTGGCCCAGTGCATCATGGGAACAGGGCAGACCAAACTACCAAGCCAATTCTTCACTGGAAAGGAAACAAGCTTCCGGGGACCGGTTTCTGGCATTACATCCGTCTTCGGCCCGGCTTACTTGAATCCTGATGGTGCAATGAGCAAGGGACTCATGTCTGAGCATACCCTTCCACACTCATGGTGGCCAAAATAATTACAAAAAGGGGGTGGTGATCACCACCCCCCCTTTTTGAATCGTTTTGGCCACCACAAGTGTGGAAGGGTATGCTCAGATGTGAGTCCCTTGCTCACTGCACCATCAGGATTCAAGCAAGCCGGGCCGAAGACGGCTGTAATGCCAGAAACCGGTCCCCGGAAGCTTGTTTCCTTTCCAGTAAAGAATTGGCTTGGTAGTTTGGTCTGCCCTGTTCCCATGATTCACTGGGCCAGGGACAGACTAATTTGCATGTAGCCAGGTTCTGAACTGGGATGGTGCAGTGAGCTAAAAAACGGTGATGGATCAAGCCCTGATCTTTTGACTGGGTAGGAGTGTTCTGCTTAATTCAGATACTCTGTCCATCACCACCCCCCTTTTTGAATCGTTTTGGCCACCACAAGTGTGGAAGGGTATGCTCAGATGTGAGTCCCTTGCTCACTGCACCATCAGGATTCAAGCAAGCCGGGCCGAAGACGGCTGTAATGCCAGAAACCGGTCCCCGGTATCTTGTTTCCTTTCCAGTAAAGAATTGGCTTGGTAGTTTGGTCTGCCCTGTTCCCATGATGCACTGGGCCAGGGACAGACTAATTTGTATGTAGCCAGGTTCTGAACTGGGATGGTGCAGTGAGCTAAAAAACGGTGATGGATCAAGCCCTGATCTTTTGACTGGATAGGAGTGGTCTGCTTAATTCAGATACTCTGTCCATCACCACCCCCCTTTTTGAATCGTTTTGGCCACCACAAGTGTGGAAGGGTATGCTCAGATGTGAGTCCCTTGCTCACTGCACCATCAGGATTCAAGCAAGCCGGGCCGAAGACGGCTGTAATGCCAGAAACCGGTCCCCGGAAGCTTGCTTCCTTTCCAGTAAAGAATTGGCTTGGTAGTTTGGTCTGCCCTGTTCCCATGATGCACTGGGCCAGGGACAGACTAATTTGCATGTAGCCAGGTTCTGAACTGGGATGGTGCAGTGAGCTAAAAAACGGTGATGGATCAAGCCCTGATCTTTTGACTGGGTAGGAGTGTTCTGCTTAATTCAGATACTCTGTCCATCACCACCCCCCTTTTTGAATCGTTTTGGCCACCACAAGTGTGGAAGGGTATGCTCAGATGTGAGTCCCTTGCTCACTGCACCATCAGGATTCAAGCAAGCCGGGCCGAAGATGGCTGTAATGCCAGAAACCGGTCCCCGGAAGCTTGTTTCCTTTCCAGTAAAGAATTGGCTTGGTAGTTTGGTCTGCCCTGTTCCCATGATGCACTGGGCCAGGGACAGACTAATTTGCATGTAGCCAGGTTCTGAACTGGGATGGTGCAGTGAGCTAAAAAACGGTGATGGATCAAGCCCTGATCTTTTGACTGGGTAGGAGTGTTCTGCTTAATTCAGATACTCTGTCCATCACCACCCCCCTTTTTGAATCGTTTTGGCCACCACAAGTGTGGAAGGGTATGCTCAGATGTGAGTCCCTTGCTCACTGCACCATCAGGATTCAAGCAAGCCGGGCCGAAGACGGCTGTAATGCCAGAAACCGGTCCCCGGAAGCTTGTTTCCTTTCCAGTAAAGAATTGGCTTGGTAGTTTGGTCTGCCCTATTCCCATGATGCACTGGGCCAGGGACACACTAATTTGAATGTAGCCAGGTTCTGAACTGGGATGGTGCAGTGAGCTAAAAACGGTGATGGATCAAGCCCTGATATTTTGACTGGGTAGGAGTGTTCTGCTTAATTCAGATACTCTGTCCATCACCACCCCCCTTTTTGAATCGTTTTGGCCACCACAAGTGTGGAAGGGTATGCTCAGATGTGAGTCCCTTGCTCACTGCACCATAAGGATTCAAGCAAGCCGGGCCGAAGACGGCTGTAATGCCAGAAACCAGTCCCCGGAAGCTTGTTTCCTTTCCAGTAAAGAATTGGCTTGGTAGTTTGGTAGTTTGGTCTGCCCTGTTCCCATGATGCACTGGGCCAGGGACAGACTAATTTGCATGTAGCCAGGTTCTGAACTGGGATGGTGCAGTGAGCTAAAAAACGGTGATGGATCAAGCCCTGATCTTTTGACTGGGTAGGAGTGTTCTGCTTAATTCAGATACTCTGTCCATCACCACCCCCCTTTTTGAATCGTTTTGGCCACCACAAGTGTGGAAGGGTATGCTCAGATGTGAGTCCCTTGCTCACTGCACCATCAGAATTCAAGCAAGCCGGGCCGATGACGGCTGTAATGCCAGAAACCGGTCCCCGGAAGCTTGTTTCCTTTCCAGTAAAGAATTGGCTTGGTAGTTTGGTCTGCCCTGTTCCCATGATGCACTGGGCCAGGGACAGACTAATTTGCATGTAGCCAGGTTCTGAACTGGGATGGTGCAGTGAGCTAAAAAACGGTGATGGATCAAGCCCTGATCTTTTGACTGGGTAGGAGTGTTCTGCTTAATTCAGATACTCTGTCCATCACCACCCCCCTTTTTGAATCGTTTTGGCCACCACAAGTGTGGAAGGGTATGCTCAGATGTGAGTCCCTTGCTCACTGCACCATCAGGATTCAAGCAAGCCGGGCCGAAGACGGATGTAATGCCAGAAACCGGTCCCCGGAAGCTTGTTTCCTTTCCAGTAAAGAATTGGCTTGGTAGTTTGGTCTGCCCTGTTCCCATGATGCACTGGGCCAGGGACAGACTAATTTGCATGTAGCCAGGTTCTGAACTGGGATGGTGCAGTGAGCTAAAAAACGGTGATGGATCAAGCCCTGATCTTTTGACTGGGTAGGAGTGTTCTGCTTAATTCAGATACTCTGTCCATCACCACCCCCTTTTTGAATCGTTTTGGCCACCACAAGTGTGGAAGGGTATGCTCAGATGTGAGTCCCTTGCTCACTGCACCATCAGGATTCAAGCAAGCCGGGCCGAAGACGGCTGTAATGCCAGAAACCGGTCCCCGGAAGCTTGTTTCCTTTCCAGTAAAGAATTGGCTTGGTAGTTTGGTCTGCCCTGTTCCCATGATGCACTGGGCCAGGGACAGACTAATTTGCATGTAGCCAGGTTCTGAACTGGGATGGTGCAGTGAGCTAAAAAACGGTGATGGATCAAGCCCTGATCTTTTGACTGGGTAGGAGTGTTCTGCTTAATTCAGATACTCTGTCCATCACCACCCCCCTTTTTGACTCGATCTCGTACAGCATACGTTGGGTCAGTGACAGGTCAGATAATCAGACAAGTCGGACAATTTTCTCTAACTAAGCCTACCTTAGTTATACCATTTCCAGGGCAATGTTCCACCCCTAAATGTTGCAAATCTATGTGTTCCCCTTCAGTAATTGATATGTCGGAGTAACCACATAAATTTAGATAGCTACAGAGGAAAGGTCATGTATCAGGAAAAGGGGCTAACACATTTAAACAGATGAGACAAATCTTTTTCACTTGATAAGTATTTTAATTAAAAAAGCCATATACACAATATACAAACAATTATTGTAACTTCACAATAAACAAATTAAAACCAAGTCCTGAGCAATAGTCTTGAAAATAATAACACAGATTATATATTATATACACATAAATTCACAATCAGTGATGATCAAAATATAATTATATTTTGTCCTGCCACCTTTCCATGAAATGTTTCATTTTATTTCCACGTAGAAAGATTATATTTTGTCCTGCCACCTTTCCATGAAATGTTTCATTTTATTTCCACGTAGAGACAAGACTGTTCATCACTGATTGTGAATTTATGTGTATATAATATATAATCTGTGTTATTATTTTCAAGACTATCTATTGTCCCTGTCGCAGGAACTAACAATTCCTAATCAGGGGGTCCTCGTTGTTTTACACTAAAAACCCCTTCAGTAATTGGTCAGAAAGACAAGGAGAGGTCATCACACCATACTAAGATGAGGTAATTTTTCATTGAATTATATTGATCAAGTTCCCGCCCATAATCTATTTTCCCATGCACTTTTATTCCACCCAGCAATACTGGTTGCAGTTGGTATACATTGCATTTGTTACAGTTCATATTTCATCCTCTCCTGAAGTCAAATGGACAGTTTCCCAGGAACATCTTGGGTAAGATGAGTGTTGGCAGTCATTCAATCACAGTGACTTCAGGGTTTTCTGGGATCATCTGCGCAGGCACAGCTTTTTCAATATGGAGTTTTTGTCACCCTTCAGGCCCAAATACGAGCTAATAGCAAAGTCAAAGAAAAAAACATATTAAAATACAGAAATTAATGAATAAACTGTATACCACTTATCTCTACTCTAACCCCATTACTTTATTTATACTATAGCATTAATAGTTAAGCAGAATGAACAAAGTTTATTTGAAGCAATAGCAGGTGCATTAGTGTATGAGACATGAAGCGGCCATCTTGGCACTAGTGCGCAGAAGCAAGAAATTCCCACCAAAGCAGGGATACATCACACCATGTAGATGTGGCAGATGCATGCGCAGAAGAGTTCCCGCGTTTTGGGCGGCCATTTTAATGCACTCAGGTTACTGTTAGTAAAAGCACATAGTCAAGCTTCCCCTAGATGCTAAAAATGTTGTGTAAATTCAAGTATTAGGTTGATTAATTAATTATGTGTTATTTTGAGAGGGCTGATTACAAGCAAGTTTCTGTATGTATGAAACCTTGCTCCATCACTAGAACAAAACTATCTTCTGTTTTGCACTGAGATACACCGAAAAGTAAAACTGGATCCTCTCTTACTTCAATGTCAGACCAGCAAAAAGGCTGTACATCTACCTTGCACCATCCACAAAGTGCACATAAACCTTTCAATTATAAACCCCATAACTGGAAATGCAAGACGCCGTTTAAGGCTAGCAAAACATTTTAAACATCGGAGGCTGTAGTCATCTCCCTCCGAAGGAGTCAGGTAAAATGGCCTGTTCCTTAACTATGGTCATGATCACCAGTCTCACTGAGCCTGGACAGAAAGGACAGTAGTCACTTTCGCAAACTAAACACACAAATGTATTCTTTGTTTTCCATATACTGCAATGGACACCATGCCAAGCTTCAACTGGGCACCCATGCTGCTAAGCACTGTCCCCCCTTTAAGCGGTAAATCAGAGAGAAAAACAAAGTCTACTTAAATACACACTCCCTAGCTTAACAGACGGTGAAATCAGGATGCACTCAGGCACTGAATAACAAACCTGTCACGGGTGTGGCACTCTTACAGTTTTTGAAGGAATTTCCAAGTACTGTTAAAGGTTCTGCTCCATATAGCCCGGAAATTGAATGGAACTTATTTAATAGAAACGCAGAGCTGGTAGGAGTGGAAGTGTTGGAAGTTTGTCATTCACATGAATATAAAAGCTGGTGCTTGTGCACAGGAAAACAGGAAGGGGAGAGCTTTGACAGGGACCCCAATGCTCAATAAACTCACATAAAACCTGAACTGTGTACTTTAAACATGGAAGCTGTGTATGCTGTATTGCACAGAATCGGGAGGCCCAGGCCTGTTAGCAGTAGAGACCTCTGCAGCAGCTTACCCACCCACCCATCATCAGCCTGCTGGATCCAGAGGGTTAACAATAAAATGTTGAGGCCATTCCATCTGGGGAATCCAGATGAAGCCTCAAGAGAGGCCAGGACTGAGAGTCTCCTAAGAAATAGTGTGCTATCTGAAGGTATTCGTTTAGAAATTATGCACAGGTGTCCTTGTTAAAAGTACTCGTCTATTACCAGTAACTCACACTTCCAAATAATCTTTTGCCTTTGTATATACTCCCTTATTTTTCACAATTTCTCATTTATTTTCTTCCTCGTTCCATCTCCTTGTCTGTCATTCCCCTTTGCCCGTATCCGTCCTTGTCTATCTGATTTACATTATTTCACAGTAACGTATCTATTTATTGTTTCTCATCACTTCTCTTTATATTGTTTTATCTCTTCCTTTATAGTGTTCACGTCAGCTCTTGTGATCCTGTTCCCAAATTGTCTTTTTGCAACGTTTGAGATGTATCTGGATAACGATTATTGCAGCGTTTTCATCTTCACTTCATTATATGTCTGCTGCTTGACCAATAGGCTTGTGACGAACCTGCCTTCCCAACAAGAGATTGTTTTGTTGCACTAAGGCAGTTTCCCTGTTTTGTGACTTTCCCATACCTCCCACCTGCTTGGCTTTAGTCGGTGTGCATATTGCCTATTTGAAGGGTATGTCAAAACACTACAATTTGTATAACATAATTCTGGCATATGCATGATCTTGTTGAACTTTCAGAGCCTGGGTACCTTTTTCACGTGGCTCTCGCAATTTATTTATTTATTTATTTATAACATTTCTTAAGCGCGCTGTTACCCGTAGGTGTCCTGGCGCTGTGTGACCCTTCCTAGGACAGAATCGGAATCAGTCTAATCCGTAAACGGCCAAGTCTTTAAGGCCTTCCGGAAAGCCAAAAGATTCGACATACCCCTTAGGTGCAGGGGGAGCTGATTCCAGGCTTTGGCTGCACTAACCACGAAGCTTCTTCCGCCCCATGTAGCTTTTTTTGCAAACGGCACATGAACCAATTTGGCATCCGATGAGCGTAGTGGTCTATTTGGAGTGTACCAGTACAGTCGCTCTTTTAAATATGCTGGTCCACCTCCATAGAGTGCTTTATGCACATGAAACAAAGCCTTGAACCGAGTGCACTTCTTAACTGGGAGCCAGTGCAACTTCATTAACTCTTTCGCTATAGGGGCATATTTTGGAATGCCCAACACCAGTCTGACAGCAGCCTTCTGCAAAACGTGCAGCCTCCGAAGAAGTCCTTCCTGCATGTTAAAATAGAGACTATTGCAGTAGTCTTGCCTCGACATGGTGAGGGAGGTGATAACAGTTTTTCGGCAATCTGTCGGTAGATTTGACAGGATTTTCTTGCAGGACCTGAGCACAAAAGACGTGGCAGAGGTCACTGCATTTATCTGGTCTTTGAAGTTAAGCTTCTGGTCCACCCATACACCTAGGTTTTTAACCTTCCTGTTTGGGGCGGGGAGTGGACCCAGAGTATCAGGCCACCACTCGGGTGTCCAGAAATTGGGATCATTGCCGCAACATAGCACCTCCGTCTTGCTAGTTTAATTTAAGACAATTCTGTGCCATCCAGGACCCTACAGCAGTCATACACTTATTAAAACGGCCAGCCACACTTTTTACCTCAGATGGAAGTAGCGACACCACGATTTGCGTGTCATCCGCATATGTGGTCAAACTAAAACCAAATGATCAATTAAGGGGTGCCAATGAAGATATATATACATTAAATAGCGTCAGACTCAGTGAGGACCCCTGCGGGACCCCACAAGGTAATGCAAATAGGCTAGATACAAATTCTCCCAGAGCCACCTGCTGACTCCTATTCATCAGGAATGATTTCAGCAAGCTCTATGCTGCTCCCCTTATACCGATCTCCCGCAGCCGGTCCATCAACAAAACGTGATGGACCGTATCAAACGCTGCGGAGAGATCTAGCATAATCAGAGCTGCCTTACCACCCTGATCTAAAATAGTCCAAACCTTTTCGGAAGATTTTAAAAGTGCCGCTTCCGTACTGTGGCCCCTTCGAAACCCATACTGCGTATCAATTGATCCAGAGTGTGTGTGGCTTCCAGGAATTTGCTGAGCTGGGTATTAATGTGTCTCTCTACAATTTTCTCTGGTATCGGAAGTCTAGATATGGGCCTGAAATTATTAGGATCGTTAATATCGAGATTTGGTTTCTTCAATAGGGGCAAGATGGAAGTTTTTTTCCAGTCCAATGGATAGTAGCCTTCTCTATACATCCCATTAAAAATGGGTGTCAAGGATCGAGCGACGGGCTCTGCTGCTAGCTTTTAGATGACAATCGGACAGAGATCCAATGGAGAGCCTGATTTCACCTGCATCAAAAGGCTAGTAGTTTCTATGGTGGTGAGTGGACTGGAGAGATGGTTATCTGCCGTCATTGTGTTTGAGTTACCGACCTCTAGACCCAGTGTGTTTTCCACCAATCTAACAGGACACAGAGAATAGATTTTCCATGATTCCCATTCGATAAAATTTTTTTATTTTGAAATAATCACCTTCTTCTGTGGCACATACAGTTTAGAGCAGCTTTCGAATAGTGCATGGCATGTGACTAGCAGGCTTCAGCAGTGCACCCTCACGTGGCCTGCATCTTGTGTCTGAGGAACCTGTGGCATGTACTGGCGGTTGTCACATACACAAACACATGCCTGTATTTGAGTGGTTCTACTTTGCACCCATGTTATTGTCCTAACTATGGGGCTACCTTGTCTGGCTCATCCTGGCATCCAATGGACCTCCCCGTCAGAGTCTCGGTGGCTCTCCCTCAATTTGTGGGTTCCAGCAAACACGTGTAAGGTAGTCTCTAGTGCGTCGTCTCCTCCTGTCCATAGTGAGATGTGTCTCCAATCAGTGCATTGCCCGGAGGGTCCCCCAGCTCTTTCTTCATGAGATAGTATGAGCCACACCTGCTTAGTGGGGCAGAGAGAGGGACGTTTCCTGGCTCTCTCTCATGGCCTTCTCTTGTGCTGGTGCTCAGGTCTACAGTTTGTTGTAGTCTGAATAACTAAAGAATACGCTTTGGAGGTAGTAGATGCAGTAAGTGCGGAGAGTCTCTGGGTAAAAGTCAGATTGTGATTTACTTTGGAATTTTGAGCTTTATTAGTGATTAATGTAGCTCAGGTTTTACTTCAAAATAGTTTCTTTTTTATATTTGCCATGGGCCGTATGGTTTCTGTCAGTGGTTTGGCGCATAGAAAAAAGCCATCATCAGAGTTTGGGGCGACCCCTGGGTGTGCCTGACTGATTCCCATTGCCTTGGGTGCCTTGTCATGATTTGGGGTTCACTTTGACAGTTTTTTGGTTGTTCTGAGCCTTTGGATAAAGTGACTAACTCAAAACAAGATCAGAGCTTTACAACAGTTTTAGTACCGCTAATGCCAGATTAGTGCCACCACAACTGCTCACGTAGATTTAGGCATGCAGGTAGGGGCTCTATTTGTGGCCCCCCTCAAAAGGACTCAATTGTCAGGGACATGCAACATGTGATCCTCATCAGAATGTGCTGGCACAGGGCAGTGCCATGTCTTCACTGCCAGATGATAATCGTAAATACTAGTACAGTGTACAGCTGTTGAAAATGTATTTTTGGGATTGGTTCTAACTTTCACCCAATATAAAGAATGTGCAGACAAAGTCACAAAAATCTCCACTACATCAGTCAAGACGACAGGTAAATATTGGTGGTGGAGAGAGGGAGGGGTAGCATACTAGGTCTATTGGAATCCTGTGATTATATTATTTATAAACAAAAACACAAAACCTCTTGCAAAAGGCACACGGTTGGTGCCGGGGATAGGAAACTGTCTTCCCTGTCCTGAGGCTGGTGTCTGCTGAGCGAAGTCAAATGATGTCAATTGTGGTCACTAGAGGCAGGGTGCTGGGAGCAGGACATGTTCAAAGGCCACATTATGGCTCAAAAGCTGAGACCAGTTGGTGCTAGATATAGGTTGACTACCTATAGGGGGTGGTCTAAATATATGCTATACACCCACTGCCTACTAGGGGGACATCCAATGATTTTGCCACTGGATGCTGGGGTGTTAGTATTACACATAGGACATGGCAAAAGGTTGCAATCTTCTTCCATCGGGTATTGGTTGTGGGGCTGTGAGCAGAGCACAAACGAAGGCCAAGTCCTCTGCACAGCATCTGCAGAGCATAGCATAAAGCCATGCACAAAGAGCTTTTAGGATAAGGGATTATGCGAAGAGTGTAGGAAGTGAGAAAGGAACATTAAAAAAACTCATAAAACGCTTCACACTCTCCTCAATACTCTATGGTCGTATGCAATAAGTACCACGGGATTGTTCAGTTGTTTTTCATTTTGTTTATTTCGTTGGCTCCCGCTTATATTGTATAGGTACATCGAGAGATATGTAGATTGTGCGACATTTGCAATATGATAATGGGAAGTTGTAACTGAATATATTAAGGGTAATGCTGAGACCCCTTAGGAAAGCTGTGTTTTGTCTTTAGCTATCTAACTGTCTCGGCTTGAGGCAGAGCTTTTCTGAGCCTCATAAGTTGTAAGTTTAAAAAAAACAATAAATAGATTTTGACAAAAAAAAAGTTATAAAACGTAGGTGCTTATTTACAAGCCCCTTGCACTGCCGGTGCGTCACTTTTAAAATGGAAAAAAGTGCCATACCGGAGGCGCAAGGGACCTGTAAATAAGTTGCTTAGTGACTTAAGTTGATTTGAGAAAAGTTATGCTTATTTACTCAGATTGTGGTGGGGAATGTCAAAGCCAAATTATCGACAGGTCACAACAACATCATGACCACAATATCGAGGGGCAAAATATCGAAGAGGTAAGTGCACAGAGGGAGGTATGGATGCGCTAGTCTTAACTCCACATCTTCGTACCTTCAAGATATATATATAAATATATATCACCAAGGTGCATATATGTGGAGTTCCGTATAAAGCATTTTTACAAATGTACCTTTCAATATTTTGTTCCTCTATATTCTGGTCATGGTGTTCTGACCCGACTATATTCTGGCTTCGATATTCGCAGATCACACCTTCACTCACAAGACAAAATAAAGTGTGTTATAAAATTCATCGAAATTACCCTTAAAAAACGTTGTTATGGTGACAAGAAAACACCCAGAAGTATGCAATTTATTATGAAGTACTTCAGAGCACTGCTCTAACTTCAAACAAGATGTCTCAGGTGACGATGCAAGTTACATTATCAATGTCATTACTATTTTTACACATCTGCTAAGTGGTTCAGTAAATACAAATGTCTTTATATGCGCATGCACTGTAAAGACATCTACATTTCAAAAGACAAAATGTGTTCACTGCGCTATAAAAGAGATGCCACCCAGCTGAAGAAATGTTTTCAAATCTGCTCACAACTTTCCAATTGATCCTTTTGCTGATTGATCAAACTGGGGGAATGGGAACTTATGTGGAGTCCAAAAGTTTCATTTTACATTGGAACTCCCTTAAGGTTATATGCCCTCAACTGCAAATGTTTGGCACAATTACAAAAACGTGGCAAGAAGATAAAGCGTGGCCCAATTTAGGGCCTTTGCTTCGTTTGATGTAAAGTGTTTTTCAGAAAAGAGTATAAAAAGCATGTAGATTTTGAATAGCGAATTGAATAGTATTGTCTAAGACACTTTTAAGGTCTTGCCAACAGAGCGTCTTTACCTAGCTGCTGCCCAAGACCTGTTACAGGTAGTGTGGGCTGTGGGTCATCACATTGGGCATCATTGAGTGAATATTGCGTCACTCTCGTGTGTTTGCTTCTTGTTCAATAGATTTCTTCCACTTATATTTGTTTCCCTGGTAGTATATCTTCTCAACCATCCGATTGGCTAAATGACTTGAATCCTTCCATGCTTGAAATGCAAAGAACACTTTTCACGTTTTCTTTCGCCCTCTATGGGAGAGCAGGTATTTTCTCTCCCTTCTCCCCCCTGTGCTACTTATCCCCTCTTATCCCCTCCCCTCCGTTGTCGGTATTGCTCCTTCAGGTCATTTGTTTCTTTACTTTTCCCAACCCTCCTCATCCAGCTTTTACAAAGCCATTCCAGCTATATGCCCACGCCTAGCTCTCAGTTTCTTCTGACGTTTGGGGCCATATTTACTATTTTTTCATGTAGCGCACTGCAGCAGCCGCAAATGCTGCACTGTGCTACGTAAATCCCAGAGGGGAGGAAAACCCCATAATGTACTAAAATAAGGCACTCTCCTCCCCCTCACTAGCATCAGTGCTGAAATCAGCTGTTGTGCTCCACAGAGACACCTTTGCCCAATGGTGCAAGTGTGTCTTCGTGAGTCTAGCATAGGATTTGTACAGGAAGGTTATCCTTCCTGTACAAAATGCCATGCTTAGACAAGATGCAAAGCGTTTCCCATTTTGTATGCGTGCTGCACAGTAAAGCACGCATGCAAAGTCAGAAAAGGAAGGAGAATTGAAAGCATTTTTCTCCTTCCTGGTGTCTACTTTAAAAGGGCACAGTTTTCTCACGCTAAACCCAATCTACTTTATTTAGTAAATTGGGTCTAGCTTGACAAACCTCGGGTGGTTGCATGGGAGCACCCATGCTCCAGCCTTGATACTCCCCCATGGTGCTAAGTAATGTAAAGCAGTGGTATGCGCTGCTTTGCATTACTTTTCTGTTATTTCCAGCGCTAAACAAGTTCAGCGCTAGAAAGTAAATTGGTAAAAAATGAGTTTGCATCGATTTGCATCCCCTTTGTGATCTACTTAAATCTCCCCATTCCTGTTACTCTTCCCCATACAACGGTCCTCCTTTGCTAACTCAGAAATCCCCTCTACGTCACAACTCTCTGCACCACTACTCTATTGCACTGCATTCTGCACCACTGCATTCTACGCTACTGCACTCTAGCACTCTACTCTGCATTACTGCACTCTATGCTACTGGACTTCATGCCACTCTACTGTACACTATAGCACTCTACTACATTCTACGCCATTGTTGGACCACTCTACTCTATGCCAATGCACTCTACACCACTCTACTTTGCATCACTCCACTCCACTCTACTCTGCACCTCTCAACTCTATGCCTCTTCACTCCATGTCACTATGCAACAATGCTCTCTCAGCCAATGAACTCTAGGCCACTCTACTCTGCATCGCTCCCGTCTATGCCACTGTACTCTACTCCAATCCACCCATAGACACACTAATCTACTCTGCACCGCTGCACTCTACAACACTGTACTCTATACCACTGCACTCTACGCTACTTCACTCTACTCTGAAACAATCTACTCTATGGTGCTGCAGTCTACTCTGCTCTATTCCACTCTGCACAATCCACGCCACACCATACAATGACACTGTAGTCTACACCACTACACTCTATGCCACTCCAATCCACACCAATGCTCTCTACAGCACTTAACTCAAAACCAATACACTCTATGCCACTGCACTCTATGTACGCTACATACTCTACTCTGCGCCACTGCAGTCTGTGCCACTCTACACCATTGCACTCTGTTACTTTACTCTGCACTCTTCACCAATGCGCTATATGCCACTCAACTCCACACCAATGCACTCTACGGCACTCTACTCTGTAGCACTGCACTCTGCCGCTCTACTCTATGCCACTCTACACTGTGTCACTTTACTCTAAGCCCCTGCACTCTACTTTGCACCACTTCACACCACTCTACTGCACTCTGCACCAATGTACTCCATGGCACTCTAATCTACTGTGTACCACAGCACTATGGCAGTACACTGTTACCCACTCAACTATGCACCACTGCACTGTTCACCACTGCACTCTACACCATTCCAGTCTAGATCACTCCACTCTGAAACACTACACTCTACACCAAAGCACTCTATGCCACAACCCTGTACCACTCCACTCTGTCTGCACCACTCCCCTCTGCCCTGCACCACTCCACTCTACACCACTTCACTCTACTCTGAAACAATCTACTCTATGCCACTGTACTTTATGCCACTCTACTCTACGCCACTCTGCTCTATGTAACTGCAATCAATGCTGCACCACTCTACTCTATGTCACTGCGCACTACCCCACACAACTATGTTCTACCCTTTACCACTCCATTCTACTCTGAAACAATCTACTCTATGCCACTAAACTCTATGCCACTGCACTCTACGTCACTCTACTCCACTGCACTCTACGCAGCACCACTCTACGTCTCTGTAGTCTATGCTATGCCAATGTACACTAAAACACTGCACTCTATGCTAATGCACTTTGCACCACTTTACTCAAAACCAATGCACCCAACTTCACTGCACCTACACCAACTACTTTGCACCACTCAACTTTATGCCAATATACTCTACATCATTCAGCTCTATGCAACTGCACTCTATGCCACTGCGCTCTACTTCACTCTACTTTACTGCACTGTACGCCACTCTAGTCTCCTCTCCAGCACAGTGCTTTATGTCACTGCATCTCTGCACTACTCTACTCAGCACCACTCTACTACTCTGCACTCTACAACCCAGCACGCTGACACTCTACTCTGAAGGACTGCAATCTATGCCACTGCATTCTGACACTCTAATATGCATAACTGCACTCTATACCACTGCACTCTACTCTGCACCACTCAACTCTATGCCACCCTACTGCACTCTATGCGACTGCACTCTGCGCCACTCTACTCTACACCTCTGCACTCTATCCTGCACTACTCCACTCTACCCTGCACTACTTCACTCTATGCCACTCTACTCGACTCTGCGCCACTCCACCTTACGTCATTGTACTCTATTCCATTGCGCTCTATGCCTCTACAATCTACTCTGCACCACTCTATATGCCACTGCACTCCACGCAATTCTATATCACTGCATTCTACATCAATTCACTCTATACCTCTTTACTCAAAACCAATGCACTCTATATCCAATATTCCATGCCAGTCTATTCTACACCACTGTAATTTACGCCACATCACTCTAGACCACTCTACTACAACACTCAACAACACTCTACTTCACGATACTCCACTCTATAATGCTCTACTTCATTAAACTCTTCTCCACTGACACTCTACTCCACCCTTTGCCACTCCACTCTACAGCACTGAACTCCATTCTATACCATTCTACAGCAGTACTCCACTCTACGATGCTCTATGCAACTCTGTCTATGTCACTCCATGCCACTTTACTCCACTCAACTCCATGGCTCACTACTCCACACTACTCCTCTCCAGTCTATGCCACTCCACTCTATGACAATCTACTCTGTTCAACCCCACTCTACTGCACAACATTCTACTCCACTGTACGCAACATCACTCCACAACTCCATGCCACTACACTCTACGATACTCTACTCAACTCTGACAATGTACTCCACTCTGCGCCACTCAACTCTACACCCTACCACTTTATGATAATCTACTACCTCAATGACACTCAAAACACTGTATGCTACTCCATGACACGCACTGTTGCTAATCAATCGCTGCTGGCATAGCTCATGGGTGGGCGGGTGGGTGCAGGGTTGTGCGGGGTGGGCGGACAGGCGAGTAGTAACTAGGGAAAGGGGTGTTGTGCTGGGTGGGGGTTTTCAATAATTCTTTAAAAAAAAACGTACCTTTCCCAAATCCCACGTCTTCACTGCTCGGTCTGCTCCTCTCTTCGCCAAAACAGGATGCAGGCAGCCTCCCTCCCCTCCCCTAAGCCAATAACAATGCTGCAATGGCAGCATCGTTATTGGTTGGGACGCTGACCACACAGACGTCTATGGGGAGGCCACATGGAGAAAATTGAGCTGGCTTGGTCGGCCCCAGAGGGCCTACCAAACAGTCATGGCCCACAGCATTGTGCAAGCCACTCCTTCTCTGCCCTCAAGCAGACCCGCCCACCTTCCCACCCCAGCCAAACCCTTCTGTATTTATAATACCATTTTATGTTTCTGCTCCTCACTCTGTGAGAAAGCAGTGGGGCCACCCTCCACCACCCACATGGAGGAGCCGCCCCTGTTGCTAATTGTGCACTGTTGCTGGCTGAAAGGACAAGAATGCACAGTACCTTGTAAATATGGGCATTCTTGCCCTTTCGAATTGGCGTAGGATAGCACAGCAAAATGAGTTGTGGCACTGTCCTATGCCATTTCTTTGTAAATATGCTCCAAAATATATACAAATGCCACAATCTACTTCTCTCTTCCGTGACCCAACAGTCTCAAACCTCAGTGGCCATAGTTCGGCTCTGCCCCTACCCTACCAGAATGTGGAGTTTTCACAAAAAGGTTTCTTTCCCCTAAGTTCTGCCCAGGGTTAATAATACTCACCTCAGGTTCGCATGGGGTCAGGCAGTACAACCCCTGTGAAACAAGACCTCCATGTCCCCTGCCTCATGTCAGCTCCCTGGCTTTGCCCAAATGACAGACAGTAATGTGCATGTTCTCTCCGTACCCGATCCCTCTCTGCCCAGGATTCTAGAGCAGATGTGAGCTCCTGGACAGGACATATAACTATTAAAATGTATGGATTGCATTTTAGTTTAAAATAGTGGTTTTACGAATCCTGGCCCAGTGAAGATCTGCATGTTTATAGATATTTTTTGAAACATCTTTGTTGAAAAGAGTGACAATCAACTTGAAAATACTGCCCATTGTAGTAAAACTATGTATTTGTACGGACCTAGTTACCAAAGTATTGTCAATTTATAACATTGCAAACTATTGCACTATAGAAATGCACACAATGTATCCGCTACAGGGTGAATTAGCACATCCTGAATTATAACAAATGCTGTACATGTCACACTCGGTTTTTAGGACTGGTGGGATTTTTTCGGCCCCTTTTGCCGCTTCATAAATCCTAAGGCTCAGTGGGGTCTTAATCTCTGCCTGCTAGCTGGGGAGCCACCCACTTTATTTACAGCGTTTTGCCAGTGCTGTGGTTTTTTTTTTTAATGAAAGCTTGCTTGTAAACAATGAAGGAGCACATTTGGGGGGAAATGATGTGGTGGGCCGCACAGCGAAGTAAACACCTAAAGTTCTTTGAAACAAAGAACCAATGGCCCAGACAACAAGGGAGTTTTCTTCCTGCATGTGCACACCATTGATGATATTTTCTGTGTTATCCAACTTTTTGACTTTGCTAAACATCATCGGCAAAAAAAAGCCCAAAAGCGCCCACCTATGCATCACCACACATGCACATGTATGCATCAAGGTGCTGTAGTGGCCATTTTTTAAAATTAACTTTTCCAAGATGGCAGAGGTTAACTAGGAGTGGTAAATAGAAGATGAAAGGGACAATCTACTGAGAAGTAGCAACTTCGAGGCCTTTAAAAAAAAGATAAATATATATTATTTTTAAAAGAAATAACACAACGGGGAGGGGCAGGGTGGCAACAGAACAGTGCTAGTAGGGCTGGGAGCAATGCAGGAGCAACAGGGAACATGGGGGTGGTGGAGCAATGAAAGAGGGGCTGTAGAATTTTTTTTCAAAAAAAGCTGAGCAGGAAGGGAAAGCAATGGATGAGTTAGGGTGGCAGGGTTAAAACAGAGCATGGGGCTGGGAGAAGAAATGAAGAAGGAAGCAGCCCACTTGGGAGAGAGCAAGAAAACAAATGCACCTCCATGGAGTGCTGCAAGTAAAGAAAAAGTATTTCCTTGATGTCAGCCGATGAAGCATGGCAGTCATGCAATCAAAAGGATGGTAAAGATGCTATCCTCCAGCATAGGGACAGACGCAATCAAAAAAGGAAAACCACTGAACAGAAAGAAAGCAGATGAGATTTACAAAGGAGTCATCCAATGACTTGTATGGACTGGGTGGGAAAGTGGGAGGAGTTAATCTTACCGGCATGTTGGTGTAGTGTTGGAAAATGGCCCTCTCTTGAAGGGTCACCCCAAACCTATTGACTTTATCCTTCTACTCACCTCATTTTTGTTGACCTTAGACTCTGGGCACTTTACCACTGCTAATCAGTGCTAAAGTGCATGTGCTGCCTCCTCTAATCATGATATAATTGGTTTACTCCTGTTTAGCATATTTGATTTACTTGTAAGTCCCTTGAAAAGTGGTACACCATATGCCCAGGGCCTGTACTTCAAATGCTAATAGTGGGCCTGCAGCATTGTATGTGCCATCCACAGAAGTAACCTTTCAAACATGTCTCAGGTCTCCCATTGCAAGCCTTGCAAGCAGTTGACTGTCACTTCGGCATTTAAAACTGCTTGCCAAGCCTTAAACTCCCCTTTTATCAGACATACGTTACCCCTAAGGTAGATCCTAGATAGCCCTAAGGGGAAAGTGCAGTGTAGTTAAAAGGTAGGACATGTACTTTCATGTTTTGCATGTCCTGGTAGTGACAAACAGCCTATTTAGTTTTTCAATACTGTGAGGCTTATTCCTGTCATAGGTGAGCATTGGAAATTCCTAAATACACTTTGAAGCTGTAATTCCCAATCAGAGAGGAGTAGCTTTCATGTTTTATGTTTGGAATGGTAATGACAAATCCTCCTTACTGGTGAAGATGGATTTAACGTTACTCCTTTAGAGCTGCCACTCTTAAAAAGCAGACATTTCTCTGTGCTTCTAACTCTGTGTGCTTTGCAGCACGTCTCCAATACACTTCTGTGCTGGGTGATGGCTACACTTTGTGTATTCCCTCTAGACAGCTACAAACACAGGAAGGTGAGGCTCACCTGCATTAGGGGTACTCATTTGCATTAATTTGCATTCTGATGGGTCTTCCTGTGCAGTGAGGAATGGGAGGGACTGACGCTTACACTTTAATAGACACTCCTGTCCACACACAAAGCACTGATTTACCCCTCAGGGTTAGCCTGGCAGACGGGACTTGCTTGAAAGGGATCATTGTGCACTTCAGAGAGCTACTTTAAAGTTACCCCTTACATCCCAGTCACTTTTGGGTATACGTGCAGGGTCTCTGACCCCCTAAAATCAGACACTTCTGGATCTTATACTGAACCTAGCGGAAGCTCCTCTGCTAACGCAGAGGAGCATTGCCCCACTGCTCATTGAGCAGTTCAAAAGGGAAAAATAAAATGATAATAAGACAGCATAATTATAATTTATTTTACCGTACTGGTTCGGCTGTTTGGTTGGCGGGGTGGGCTGTTGAGAGCTGGGATAAGGAGTGGTAAGCACTTGCTAAGAGCGCATGACAGTTAGGCCGGCCATCTTGGGCTGGCCAAACAGTCATGCACACTTAGCATGTTCTCCACCAGGCTGTATTGCACAGCCTGGGTTGAGAACATGCACAGCCTCCCAATCCCTCTCTGAGCACCGGACCACGGTGCTCAGACCAATCAAAACACTGCTGCAAGACAGCTTCGTGATTGGCTAGGGGATTCTGGGAGGCTGTGTACTTCTTGAACTGCTGCCAGAGAAGAGGACAGAGGCGAGGCGGCGGCCAGGTGTTCCCAGGTAAGTCCTTTTATTTATTTGTATCCCCTCTCTCCACACCCCATCCCCCTCAACACACCTGTGTGGTAGCAGCCACTACTGTCTGAACCGCTGTCAGAAGGAATGCTGTGCTGTAAAAGAGGTCTTAACTGAACTGTTTTTCTGGGAGGACTATTTTTCTGCTTCTTGCCTTGCTGCCTGCTGCTCACTGACTCTGGTGGAAGGAGAGCTGGACTCTGCCTTTTCTTCATGTAATCTCCATGGGTTTGCTGGCTTGTCTCTTGTTTTATGAAGTGTCAGGGACACAAAATATTCCTAGCTATTCTGCTGGTGCTGCTGGACTCTGCTAACTGTGAGTCCAGCACCTCAGAAGTGGGTTCTGCAGCTGTTTTATTACAAAACCGATGCGCTGTCACCACTGCGCCAGTCGAAACCAACACATCACTCTTCGACGCGGAGGCTGTTGAATGACAGCAATTCTGCAACCTGGGCCGCTCGACAAAAATGCATTTCCTTCATTTCAGCAAAGCTCGACGACAAAGCAGCGACCTGACTGCATGGAAAAGATCGATGCATCGAGCCCTCAGCTTTGACATTTTGCTCCTTCCAAGGTAATTTCTCACCGAGTTCTGCGTGGGTCCTGTAGCTGGCCTGCCCTCCATCACGGTTGGCCTGAACTTTGGATTTGCACCTGCCGTCGTGACCTCGAGTAACCTTTTGACTGCTAATAACTTCTAAGCACTGTTTTTGTCTTTATTCTTTAAACATTCATATCTTGACTTCTACTGATTGGATTATTGTCGCTTTTTTTTTTAGAGAGTTTTATATAGGGCAAACTAGACCTGAGACATCGGTTATCAGAGCATTTTACATGAGCACAAGTATCGTTACAGAAGGACACATTAATTTGTGTAAGGCACGGGGAGATTAAGTGGTTTGCCCAGAATCATTGGGTGTTGAGCGTCATTGCCGAGATTCGAACCCAGTTCCCCAGGTTCGAGGTCTACCGCTCTAGCCGTAAGGCTCCATGCTTTGGTCATGTTTTACTCAGATGAATACTCTCTATTGTTCTAAATCTGTGTGGAGTATTTTTGAGGTGCATTCATTGTGTTGCTGTGTGTGTGTGCTGTACAAATGAAGAAGAAATTGGAGAAGTGTGGCTCAGGGGTTGGAGAAGTGTGGCTCAGGGGTTAGAGGCGGCAGACCCGGAAGCTGAGATCGGTCCTGGACCAGGGTTCAATTCCCCGCCCCGGCGGGTCTTGGGCCAAAAATTCTACGGACTCGATAATTCTCGTCCTGGTGCCTCCTCGACTCACGGGTTCACACTCTGCGACTCTGGGCAATAGCTTGCTTAATCTCCACAACGGCCCCTCGCGGCGGGATGCCTGACTTTCACCTTGTGGATACCCTGCTATCTCACAGGGGAATATCAGGAAGGGTTCCCTAAGCAAGCGCCGGGACACCCACTGCGGGTAGCCGTGCGCTATATAAGCACAATCTACATTTACATTTACATTTACAAATACTTTACACATTGCCTGTTTAGATAAGCCTGACTGCACTGCACCAAGCTATCAAAGGGTGAGCACAGGTTATCTTTTAGTGTGTATCTAGCTTCCCCTGACTAGAGAGGTGATTCCTGGCTGGCCTTGGTGCATACCTCAGCCAACCAGGAATCCTATTTTTAACAAAGTCAGTGATCTTGCTGTTTTGTGATCATGTGTTACACATTGTCTCCACTGTGACACTTGTATTTACACACTTATTGCATACACTGATGGTTTACGTATTTCCCACACTGTTGAAACAGCCAATCTAGGTTGGCACTTTTGTATCTCACTGAAAACTTATGGCCACCTTGACTGCACTATAACTACCTTACACTGCCTTACATGGAATGTTAGGGGGCTGAATAATGCTTGAAAGACTGGCCACATTTTATCTTGCTTAGATTGTCGTCACATCGAGGTGGCATTCTTACAGGAGACACATCTCACAAAACTGCTGTTAATTAGTTTTGAAGTGAAATGGAGTGGTTTTTGTGCACTTGCCTATCTCCTACGCCAGGGGTAGAGCTATTCCGATTAAAGGTGGAGTTCTCGTCAGCCTCCTCCAAGAGGTCAATGACCCCCAGGGTCATTTGTTGATTGTTCAGGGTATGATACACAGTAAATACATCGCATTTGTCAATGTTTATAGAAGCTGAGCTTTTAACTGTGCAATTGGGCAAAGTCGAGTGAAAATGTTTTCCGAAAATGTTAGGTTTTAATGAAGTTGCATTTGAACTTAGTTTACTGAGTCACTTTGAAAGGTAATTAATACTGTGAAGCAGTTATGCCACATTTTCATATGAGACACCATTTATTTTAATATTGATACAGTTTTGGGTGTTCTGTTCATCTTGCTCCTGCTCATTCCTCTTCCCAATTATTGTACAGCTACAAAACATCTCCCCTCTCATTTCCGCGGATCTTTGAATGAATGACGTCAAAGATGAAAAAATTAATAATTGTGTTAGTAAGTGTGTTTTGTGAATGAAGCTTTCATCTTGTACCCAAAGTATCATATTCAAGGACTGCACTAGAAGTTCCGCTGAAGACGTGTTAATTCTATGAGCCATTTGTGGAGACATTTTTCATTTTGCGGTGATCATCTCTGTAGCGCAGTTGCTGATAGAGTAGGTGGAAGATTTCTCTTACCTTAAGAAATGGGTTAGTGTTTATTTAAAATATTATATTGCTGTTTCCGATTTGCCAATGCGGCACTAATCATGATTATACCATGCTGAATTTGCAGAATCCATTAACAAAATGTTTGATTTGTGTATAAAAACTCTTGGACTTTAGTATTGCAGGGCTAATTTTATTTTTTTCCAGGAGGGTCATTTTTATAGCTATATTTAAGTCTGTTGTCGCATCAGCTGCTGCTAGGAGATTTTTCTATTTTTCCTCCAGAATCTCAGTCCATTTATTTAAATTTTCATGTGGGGATGTTGTGAGTGCTCTTTATGAGTTTGACTCTTGGGGATTTGCCTGACCTTGTTTATTTAGGGCTATGTTTTACGATTCTATATTCTGTAATTGAGCCTTCACAGCATTTTCATGCATTTCTCTTTGTAATACATTTACTAAAAATCCTATAATTTTTGATCTAGGGCTCAGTTATTTGTGTTTCCTCACTTATTCTGTTTTACTCTGCTGAAATGTAGATGTTTCCATGAGGAGTGTAGTTTATAACTGCAAGATCTATTAGGGATACAGTAGCCGAATTAACTGAGTAGGAATTGGGGTGTTCATAATATTGGGGTTCAGATGGTTATTGGGGTTCATCTCCCACATGTCTATGGTATGAATGTAGATGACCCTGATTTCAAACAACAGATATGGAATCACTGTCTTCAATTGCTGACCCAATCCATTTTTGTGGGGAGATGACTTCAACCTAGTCCCAGATCCCACCCCAGACAGATCACACCTTCTCACATACTTGAACAACTGCAACACTGTGCTCTATCACGTCCAATCACAATGCTGTTGGACGCTCAGGGAGGGCACTACATGTCATCGGCTTCAGGCGCACGTTCCAGACTAGACTTCTGGCTTGGTGCCCCTGATGTATTTGCCTGGACAGCAATAGGGACACTTTCCTTGCACTTTTTTCGACTGTGCCCCAGGGCTCCAGATGACGGACCCCAACACCGTGCCTTCACCTGAGGTTTGTTCCTTAGGGCCCTGCATGAACTGCTCTTCAGAGAGGAGGTCATGACCGAGATAGTTAGCTATTTACACTAAACAAACCCTCAATTGATAGTGAGGGCATGACTTGGGAGGCATTTAAAACTGTTATCGGCAGTGTGTGCATTTCGAAACAGCATGGTATTTGAAGAACGCGTCAAGAGACCACTTGAATAGGTTGCAGAGAGAAATACACTAACTAGAGGTGGATTACATGCTTACACGTGACACAATAACATTAGGAGACATTAATGTAAACATGTCCTAAAGTCACAGAGGTGGTTGATAGGGAAATTAAACACATGGGTCGTCATGCCAGAGTCAGAGTGTACGACGAAGGTGAGAGGCCAGGCAGGACATTGACAGTGCTTCTGCAAACCGGCAGATTGTCTAAAGATATATCACAAATTTAAAAATGACAACACGGATATGCTTTATGAAGCAGATCATATAGTGACAGAGTTCAGTACATTCTGCACTGACTTATACAAGCCATACTTCACTCTCTGCCTTCCAAGATAGAATACGCTGATATGGCAGGATGGAGCTAAGCCTACATTTGTCAACGCCCCCTGACTCTTGAGGAGACTGAGCGGTAGGGGGTCGTGGGGGGGAGATGGCATTCCCAGTGAGTTAATAAGACATTTGTCGGCCTGTAGGCCCCATGGCTTTTGGTAAGTATTTGAAGAAGCTTGTATAAAGGGTAGTTTCCCCCAATTCATGTGAGAGACAGTGCTCATAACACTTTTAAACCGGGCAAACCACCGGATCTCTACAAATTGTATACGCCCCTCTCCCTCATAAACACAGACCCTAAGATATTGCAAAGGTGTTGGCCAACAGGATACTGCTCTTATTAACAGACAAAGTGTATCTGGATCAAGCAGGCTTTATCCCAGGCAGGGCCACCTCACATAATCTGAGATTTGTTTTTGCCCTAATGCATTAATTGCATCCTGATTTAAAGGCTGTAACTCCCTAGAATGGGATTTTTGTTTTGGTATGTTATCTGGAATGGGGCTCCTGGACACTTTTCTGAACTGGTCCATAGAGGCTGAGGACCAGAGTTTGTCCTTCCCTCACCGTTTTATTTGCACTGGCACTGGAGCCACTGGACAGTATAGTCAGACAATGCCATGCCCATGGAGGTCTCAATTTCACCTCCTACAACATTATTATTACTCTGTAAGCAGATGACTTTATACTGTACCTTCACCACTCGAATCTTACTAAAGTCATTAGAGAATTCACTATTTTTAAACGTTTGTCCAGTATCTACATAAATTGGAATACGTCCACAATATCGCCATTAACCCAGCATGCAACGTGCGCTCTAGAGTTTCCTCTCCCCTGGTGCACATCCTTGGTTAAAGAGTTGGGTATTTGGATTGGGCAAGATAAAAAATGTGTTATGCCTCAAAATTACAGCACTGCAATGTTGTAAATGGAAGGTAGGAGGATCTGCCCCTGCCCCTATCACTACCCATTAGAATATCAGTCATAAAAAATGGTTATAGTACCCCAAATAGTCTACCTGTTGCTCAATATCCCTATTCCACTGATTCAAGCAGTCAAACTAGCTTGTGATATAATTGGTGTGTGCAGCTCCTCTCCTCAGGCTCAAATTAGAAGTGTTGACACTGCCACATGGCCAAGGTGACCTTGTAGCACCCACGTTCAAGGTATATTATCTTTGTACTCAAACACAATTTGTGATTTACTGGTTACACCCACCTTCTTTTTTTCCCTTGTCGCCCTTGAATGAGATACATTGGTCCATGTACGACTGGTAATTGCTTTGAGCCAGTTCCCATCGGGTAATCGCCTTAAGATCGATTCTCCATTCAGCACCCAACTGGTGTGCGACCAGGGCTGACTCTAGAGCAGTGCAACCAGTGCCACCCCACCGAGTGCTGACTTCAGGTGGGGGCACCCTGTTTGCAAGTATATTATGGTTTTAAAAGCCCTTGCTGCTGTGTTCCTTGCATCCAGCAAATTTCAGGCAACAATAAAAATGTCAAGATAACTACGGTTATTAATGTTCTTGCTGGAAAGATTTCAGAGTTTTGTCTAGTGGAAGTTTTGATGCTAAGGTACCCCAGAGGGTTAATATGCCTGCTGCAAAGAATGGGTCCCTTGCAGATCACATAGTGCATATAATGTAATTAGGTAAATGGGTTACTGCTTTTGTCAGAGAGATTCGTTTGTTACTTGCAGTTTATAAGTTAAAATCCTAACATAGAACAGTGAGCTATTGACTGCATCAAAGAGCTACATGCAAACGGCATGCTATAGATTAGAGCATTATGATTTTTCCACTCTTTCATTATCCTAATGTTACATAAAGGTTCTTTTGGGTAGAAATAAATTCTTATGATTAAAGAGAACCTCTAACCACGGTGTTACGGTTTAAATTCTGAGTTTGTGCTTCTCCAGACCAAGCACTCTTTACCGATACTGCCTACCAGTATGGATGACATGTGACTCTTTCACAGTGTAATCCTCTGTGTTATGTAATTTTTCCTATACACTGATTTACACACATATGATTGATTGTCTCTGTGTAATGTGTGTGTGATGTAATGTGCTCTGACAACCTGCACTGGTATGAGCGGTGCTATAAAACGAATTAAATGCATCTGAGAGAGCGGTTATGGAGGCTTGAGGGATGGTAGGGAGGGAATCCGTCACAGAGTTGGTCATTGGGGGGCTTCAGCATCTAGATCAAATCATACATCAAAGACACCAAGCATATGTTGAAACTTCTAAAAGAGATGGAATATGACCCCTCCATGGAAACTCTTGTGTGCCTCGATGTAGAAGCACTATATTCCAGCATTCTGCAGGAAGATAGCCTCCGAGTGATTACCAACATACTGTGAAACCAAGAATGGCCATGGGCCTCCCCAGTCAGATGGATATGGAACTAGCAACACTGGTCCTGACGAATAATTGCTTCATTTTTGAGGACCAAATATACTTACAATGCCATGATACTTCAATGTAGAGTACCTTTGCCCCAAGCATGTGCCTTTCGTGAGCTGGTTTGAGGAAGAGAACATCTGAAACAACAATCCTTACCAAGAACACATACGATTATGGTGACGCTAAATAGATTATGAAACACACTTAATTGACTAGAGGTCTACAGTATTACTTGGTGCCCAACGGCATCCTCCGCTACTCACCAGTATCTAAACGCGCCTAAGTGGAGCCCTCATGTGGGCAACCCAAATAGTGAAACGGAGTCCCATCACTCACCAAAGGTGACATGCTTCATCATCTGGGATCTCCTCCCGGCTGTAACCCCTAGTACAGCCGAGGGCTTCAACTCCCTCACTGTGAGGGAGGAGTGCAGGGATGTTTTTAAGGATCTCCTAGGATGTACTAAAATCCAGAATATGATGAGCTGTGATGTATTTCTCAGTGATGGGTGAAGTGCAAAAAAGTGAAAAAAGTGGATTTAAAACTGGCTACTAAGAGAAAAGTCTTTTTATTATATATCCCTTAGTGTCAGGGTTAAAAACAGTACTGAGTTTTCGAAAAAATAAACTGCAACTGTATAGTTTAGAGGGTCAGTCTACATGTTTCAGCTATTTATGACCTAAAGAGTGTCTAGCCTTCATCAGGACCTAAAAAGTATAAGCTACTGCGCTATGTGTGTAATAACAAAAATATAGTACACACGTGTAATGTAAATGAAAAAATGAAAAGATACAACTTATTACACCACTCATTTCATTTCAAGGTACGTGATTTAACCTGTGTGAAAAAACACAAACAACGTGTTAATATACTGGTATAGTAGTGTAAAGAGGCTCTGGGAGCTAGTAATAAATACTCAATTTCCCCTTCACAATTAATGTGTAACATCTTGTAAAAATGTTGCAACTTACCCCTAGTGTGCGGGTTAAAAAAACTTACCTCTCCTGGCCACTGCTCAGGACAAAAGGCACCGCTCTAGAGGAAAATAACACAAAAAACAGACTTATAAAGATTCTGGTTTACCTCCGTCCGTGGCTCAGTGAAGCCCAGGGTACCAACGGATAGGTAAGTCTCCTGCAATGCCTGTTTTCTCCATTTCATACTCACTGTTTGGCTTGGGCTCATTGCACTTTGAGTTAACTCTTTAACACTCCTATTTTACATAAGCCTGCCCTGGCCGGTTGTGTTCTATCTTGACTTAGAGACTATTCACTTTATAATACTACTGCATTAAGCACTTTAACATCATAAATCTTTTTGGTTTCTGGTCGCTTGTAAGTTTGACCGTTGCATAGATGCTTTGCTTTTGGGCTAAACTTTGTCATAACAGTTACTATACATTTACCACCAAGTTTATATATATAGATTGATTTGTCATAAACTCTTGGAAGACACAACAAGACTTCCATATCTTTATAAGTCTGGTTTTTGTGTTATTTCCTCTAGAGCAGTGCCTCACATCCTGAGCAGTGGCCAGGTGAGATGAGGTTTTTTACCCTCACACTACGGGTAAGTTACAACATTTTTACAAGATGTTACACATTAATTGTGAAAGGGGGATTGAGTATTTTTTACTAGCTCCCAGTTACTTTTTACACTGCTAAACCAGTATCTTAACACGTTGTTTGTGTTTTTTCCACACAGGTTAAATCACGTACCTTGAAATGAAACGAGTGGTGCAATAAGTTGTATCTTTCCATTTTTTCATTTACATTTCATGTTTGTACTATATTTTTGTTATTACACACATAACGCAGTAGCTTATACTTTTTATGTCCTGAGGAAGGCTAGACACACTTTAGGTCATAAATAGCTAAAACATGAGGACCGACCCTCTAAACTAGACAGTTTTTCTAAAACTGCCTTAACACTGTTTTTTACCCTGACACTAAGGGATATATAATAAAAAGAATTTTCCCTTAGTAGCCAGTTTTAAATCCACTTGTTTCACTTTTTTGCACTGCACCCATCACTGAGTAATACATCACAGCTCATCTTATTCTGGATTTTAGTACATCCTTAGAGATCCTTAAAAACCTTAAAAACCTCCCTGCGCTCCTCCCTCACAGTGAGGGTGTTGTAGCCCTCGGCTGTATTAGGGGTTACAAGTAATACTGTAGACCTCTGGACAATTAAGCATGTTTCTTAATCTCTTGGGAAAGTGTCTTTGTAGGTCTTTAAAAAATTTCCCGTCGACCCTCTCACTACCGGTTTTTGCATTCTCGACGCTACATAGATGACATCCTGGTCATCTGGTACGGGGACGATAAGACTACAGATAACTTCAGAATATGGCTGAAGAAAAGGAATTCCTTCCGGTCCTTCACAATGACTCCAAATAGGAACAGTGTTTCCTTCCTGGATATTAACATCACTGCACAAGAAGCAAAACTAGTGAACAGTTTCCTTCATTTTACTAGTGCCGATCCACGAGCTCTCCGAGGGAACTTACCTGTAGGGCAATTCCTGAGAATCAGACAAAACTGTTTGGACCACCGTGATTTTAAGGAATCGGTGTGCCTCACAAAAACACTCAGGGAAAAGGAATAACTAGATAAATTCATCAAAAAGGCTCAGAAAAGGGCACGCAATGTTCCTCGAGAAGCACTTCTGGAATCAAACGTAAAACAAAGTGCTAATTATCTTATCTGTATTAGCACATACAATTCATCTTCAAATTTGATCAAAAGGATATTAAAAAAACAGCAGCAAATTCTTACATCTAATTGTTTGAAATTTAGCAAACCGCTCCTTTTTTTCAAACGAATCAGATGTTTAAGGGACAGATTAGTACACAGCAACACAAAGCAGCGTTGGATAAAAAGACAGACTACAATTTGGGACCTCCCTCCAGTATCAGGGCATTTCCCCTGTGGTAACTATGCAGCCTGCCCTTACATCACACACAAGAAGCAGATAGATCTGGTCCTTCCAACACCGTGGGAACAGAGATGCCATACTAATTGCAATAGCAGTAATGTGGTATACCTCATCAGCTTCCCCTGTGGGCTTTGTTATATCGGGATGACAACGAGAAAGATTAACATCTAAATTAGCGAACACAGGAACACTATCAGGTGCAGAAAGGCATCAACAAAACTGACAGCACACTACTTGGAAAAAGCACATACTGACAATGACATGAGATGGTTCATATTTGAAATACTTAACCCCCGAACTGGGATATCGAACTGATTTTTTTTTAGAGTTTTATATAGCGCAAACTAAACGGGTATCAGAGTGCTTTACATGAGCACTAGTTTAGTTACAGATGAACACATTAATTTTTGTTAGTCACGGGAAGATTAAATGATTTGCCCAGAATCACAGGATTTTGAGCGTCGTTGCCGAAACTCGAGCCCGGTTCCCCAGGTCCGAGGTCAACCACTTTAGCCGTAAGGCTACATCCTCTCCTAGAATCTAGATTACTAGAAAAGGAACAAAGATGGGTGTATAAGTAGAAAACTGATAAGAAAGGGCTCAACGATGGCATACGATGAAACCATCGTAGCCTCCTACAGCTCACTCCAACTACACTAAGCCCACGTGTAACACAATCAATCACTCTTAAAGGGATAGACTACATTCCTTCCGTTTTTGCCTAATTAGAGGAGCGAAATGGTATATAGGACAAAAATTATGCCAGGGTTAATGATAGATCTTATCCTGATGCCTTGAACTGCCTTCAAGTAGGATAGAACCCCATCATAAGGGAATCACGCTATCATTTTGACAATTATATCATCCCATAAAGGATTTCTCACTGAAGAGGAGGAAGGGCTTGGAATGGTCTTGAACATAAAAGTATAAGTTATGTGCTGGAGGAATTGACATCGAGTAAACTACACCTCCCCATTTGCGT
The DNA here is from genome assembly GCF_964261635.1 of Lissotriton helveticus. NCBI lineage: Eukaryota > Metazoa > Chordata > Amphibia > Caudata > Salamandridae > Lissotriton > Lissotriton helveticus. Next base: position 1,310,848,200 of record NC_136068.1, read on the forward strand.
TTCCACAGTCAGGTCCTCTTGGCAATATCTTCACCCCAAAATAAAGACTTTTTTCTCCAAAAAAGGCAATCTTCAGTATGCTCACCATACTAGAGTGTAAGCATAACTCTGCAGAATAGGGCTTGTGGGAGGGGGGGTGGCCGAGCAACGGGAGGCCTGTCACCCCCGGGGGGTTTTGGGGGCCCGGGAAGGGGGGGGGGGCCTGCCTGCACCGTTAGTGGGGCTGGTTGCTGGGTTACGCGGGCAGTGGTTTTGGGCTGGGGTTGGGCTGGTTGGGATGGTTGTCTGACATGGGGTGGGGTGTATAGATTACAAGTTATTTAGTTAGGTAGTGAGGCATGTTGCAGTTTGGTAATTTGTGGTAATGTTGCTATTTGGGGAACCATTTATGGGTGGGGGTCGGGGTGGGGGGTTGTTAGGTAGTTCCTATTTAGTGAGGTTTAGTTTTGTACGGCGCAGGCCAAGGTTGTTGTGTTTGTAAGGTGCACCTGCTTCCAATAAAGCGGCCTTTATCACACCATATTTTGTGTTTGTGGTCGGTGCTTTCCCCCCCCCTCCCGATGGGTCCCAATAGGGCTTTAGGGGGGGGGCAGCCTACCAACGGGAGGCCTGTCACCCCCGGGGGGGTTTGGGGGCCCGGGAAGGGCCCCCCCCTTCCCGGGCCCTGCCTGAACCGTTAGCGGGGCTGGTTGCTGGGTTACGCGGGCAGTGGTTTTGGGCTGGCCTTGGGCTGGGGGGAAGATAAATGCGGCCATTTTGTGTCACTGTCCACCATTTCGGTGGCAGTGACACAGTAGCCGGCTGGGGGGTGGTGACGAGTTTTTTCCCGCCCTCCCTCCCCATTTTTTCTGGGCTGTGCTGGTTCTCGAGAGGGGTGGTCTTTGTTGGTTTGGTTCACTGGGTCGTAGGCTGGTGGGTTTTTTACCTCGGTATGAGGGTTTTTTGTGGAGGGGTTTTCGTGGGAGCTGGTGCATCGGGGGGCTATTGCTGTAACGGGCTTCGTGTCGCTGGAACAGGTGCTGGTGTGCGTTGCAGAGGAAGGGCGTTTCTTCCTAGTTAAAAGGGGGGGGGTAAGTAGTAGGAGGCCTGGGTTGTCAGACATGGGGTGGTGTGTATAGATGACAAGTTATTTAGTTAGGTAGTGAGGCATGTTGCAGTTTGGTAATTTGTGGTTATGTTGCTATTTGGGGAACCATTTAGGGGTGGTGGTGGAGGGTTGTTAGGTAGTTCCTATTTAGTGATGTTTAGTTTTGTACGGCGCAGGACAAGGTTGTTGTGTTTGTAAGGTGCACCTGCTTCCAATAAAGCGGCCTTTATCACACCATATTTTGTGTTTGTGGTTGGTGCTTCCCCCCCCCCTCCCGATGGGTCCCAAAATAACATAAGGGAACCTTATCTCCCATTTCCCCTATCACAATTCTATCGCCCCAATTAAAAGGTTTCTCTTAAAAGAAGGCAGTGTTTGAACTGCTCTCCATGTAATCGCACAGTAGAGTATCACATAGGGGAAACTACATTTCCCATAATTCTATCGAGATTCTTTAGTCACGCAATGAGGTGTAACCAATGCATGACAAGCAGTGATTTGGACCGCACATACTCTAAACAGTAATAACAAGATATTGCTGAGTTATTGGTCTATGTTTACAATTAAACCACCACAGGATCTGACTACAGGGCCAACCCACATACCTTCTACCCCCGTGGGCCAGATTCTCCCAATTCCTGGGTGAGTCAAGACTAGTAGCCAATTCAGAAGTATATTAAAATGCCATTCTATTTGTTTTGTTGTGTGCATGCATGTGAGAGAGAACATTTAATCTTGTGTGAACGCTGAAAGCCACGAGTAATAGTACACCATGGGCTATAACAATGGGAAATACAGCTTAGTTTGCTTTATAAAAGAATTCCACCTCCTGAGTTTTGCGAGAGGTGATGAGGGATGCACCAGTGTGGCATGCATTGGGAGATCTCTACAGCTTTGTGCCTAAGTTGAGTTGCATGAAATTGACACGGACGCTCGACACAGTGGTTACCTGTAAGCACACAAGTGCGTGAGAACTATGCATGTCACACTGTGAATATTGTGCATGCCACACTATGAGAAGTCACATAATAACTCACACTTCACTGCAAGGCAATACATACACAGCAATGAAGCAGTAAACAACCTGAATTTACATTTTTTCATTACAGGTCGCACCAGAAGTGGCAAGTATTACACTGCCAGGGCATGCTGTGAGGATTTTGCATGCCACACAAAATAAAGAAATCATGCAATTAGACACGTCACTGGGGCATTGTTACACATATGATTCCCCCTGATGAAAGTCCCGGACCATTATAGGCCTGTGAGAGTAGGGCTGAAACATGTTGGTAGAGCAAGGGTCATAGGACCATAAAATCCTATATTCCCTTTCCATATTTTAGATTTTATTGTTTCCATCCACTCCACGAATAAAGGGATATCCTGGAGTGGATGAAGGATTTTAATCTTTTATTTACGCCCCCTAGTCTGTTGACTTCTAAGCGCTCCCTGGAACACGGTCAAGCCCACCCTGACCGCTCTAGGAGTCAGGGCGAACCCGATGATGAATCATGACACTAATAGAGTGAGTGACGATTATATAAAAAGGGGGAATTTTCACTTTCCCATTCTTAGCAGGTGGTGTTCAGGTGTCTCAGCACACTGAGTATCCTAAGATCAGTAGGGATACTCTTGAGGTAATAATGGTCATTGAGGGGCGCCAACAACCACTGTCGCACTGGGCGCCACCATTGCTAAAGCCAGCCCTGTGTGTGATAAAATCAGTCAGAGAGATGCACGTCCCATTCTGTATGCCCCTGATAGTCCGTCATACTACCTTCTATACACGCCCACCGAGGACCAGGTGATTTGGGATAGATTGACACGATAGAGCCTATGGCTGTTTCAAACAACACGTTCATCACATCCTCCACTATTGAATGTAGATACACCTGTACAGACGTGGAAAGATTCCTTTACTAAAGGCTATGATAACTGGTCAAAGAGTATTTTCATCTTTCCCGTAGGAAACCGAAGCCATGAAACAGCTTTTTTCACTCCCTATGCTCACCACTAATAAACAAATCATCACTAAGCTCTTTGGGTGTGTGCAAACTGCAGCCCCTCTTGTAGTCCTCTGCAAAGGGAGAAGTGGGAACATGATCTTCAAATGTATCTATCTGATAAGATCCAGGTTTTATGCGGTGCGCAAAGTGGAGTAACCTCGCCTAATAATAGACTGTGTTTACTTCACTCCAAATGTCTACATCAGTTCTGTAGCACCTCCGTGCCTCTGAAGATGAGAGGGTTGGTGGAGTAACCAGCCTGCTTGAGATGCCGCCATCCACATGCAGACTTTATATATCTTGCCGGGCACTGTCTGGCGATAAAGGCTTATTCGGTTGATATCATGTGTCTTCAAGCTGGAAGTGGAAATGCAACCGCTCCTGTGGTCCCTTCCCTACTGGAGTTCGGCGCCTGGCATCAGTGGCTCTCCTAGTGGCTAAAAGAAGTGTACCATCTGCAAGGGGAAGAAACCGTCCGCCGACAGTCAGGGATTGGTTCATGGACATGATTTATTGCAATGAACAATTGGAATGCTATTAATTCATGCTCCCCCCACACTATTCGACGTAAAGACATTGGGTCGCCACTGTAGGCTCTCCTCAATCCTACTCTAGTCCCCTTTCGATCTCCTATTGGCCTGCATTATAATTGGACTATTCCCATGAGGAATAGGGTCAAGACTGATTTACATACGGCTGGGTCCAAACAGGGGTGGTGTAGTGGGCAAAAGAACAATGTATTTAACCCAGATATTTGACTGGGGAGAATTTTTGAATCATTCAACATTCTGTCCATCATTTGTTACAGTTACACTTTTCGCCCTAAGCGGGATGGGTATCCCAGACGTGGTCCTTTGCTCACTGTGCCACTGGATTCCAGCTAGACTGACTGATGAGGGGGGACATACCCTGAAACCGGTCCCAGGATGCTTATTTCCGGTACAGGGAGGACTTGGCTTGGCAGTTTGGGCTGGGCTGTTCCCATGAGGAATAGGGTCAAGATAGATTTGCATCTGGCTGGGTCCAATCTGGGGTGGCGTAGTGGGCAAACGAACAATGGATTTAACCCAGATCTTTTGATTGGGGGAGCATGGTTAAATCATTCAGCATTCCATCCATCATTTGCCGCAGTTACACTTTTCGCCCTAAGTGGGACGGGTATCCTAGACATGGGTCATTTGCTCACTGTGCCACTGGATTCAAGCAAGCCTGGCAGATGAGGGGTGACATACCCCAATATCGGTCCCAAGATGCTTGTTTCCGGTCCAGGGAGGACCTGGCTTGGTAGTTTGGGCTGGAATGTTCCCCTGAGAAATAGGGTGAAGACTGATTTGCATCTGGCTGGGTCCAATCTGGGGTGACGCAGTGGCCAAAAGAACAATGGATTTAACCCAGATCTTTTGACTGGGGGAGCATGTTTGAATCCTTCAGCATTCCATCCATCATTTGTTGCAGTTACACTTTTCGCCCTAAGTGGGACGTGTATCCCAGACGTGGGTCCTTTGCTCACTGTGCCACTGGATTCAGGCTAGCCTGACTAATGTTTTGGTCGCAGTTGGTGGTATTGGTTCTAGGTGCTGGCGCCACAAAGGAAAATCCACATACGTTATTCTTAAGGAATAGTTATTAGGACGGTGCTATAAGGAGAAGAGAACCACACTCCCTCTTCTAAAATCGGCTAGGGCCACACAAAGTTGTAAACTCCTTAGCACACGTATGATATTTCAATTGGTATACATGTCTTTCACCATACAACAAAAATACATTCTTAGAAAGAATTAGATCCTTATTAGTCAAGGTATTCTTTGGTGTTGCTTTATTTCAGGAGACGTCACAGCCAACACGTGTTTCGTCGTTAGGGGAATGTAACCCATGACTTTCTCAAGGCTGTTAGGTAAAGAAAAACTAGTATTGTCACTTATAGTTCTAATAACCTTATGATATTATGAGCATTACCAAAACATTTTAGAAATAGTTGATATAATAATTTCGTTGATGTGATACGGTGGTGCTCAACATTGTGCAGTTTAAATATGCAATTCATTACCATTGTTAAATAAAGCCTTTTCAGAAATTCTTCAACTTGTGTTTTACATTGTGTTATTTCTGTAAAAAACAGAAGGTCTATGGCCCATTAAAAAAAATATGGAGAAACCAGTGTGTTTTATCTGTCACCGTGCTGTGCTATTTCAACATGCAGAACGATCAGATCCTAAAGGGCAGTGCTTCTAAGTTTAAGTTCTACTTGTGATGTCATGCATGGTATAAAAACGCAGGGTACCTAGTCTTCTTTTTATTGTTGTTTCTGTATTAAGAGAAATGAGTACAGTAATTAGGCGCCTACCTGAGTTAAAGACTGGCATCCTAAAAGTTTGAGTTATTATGTTTAACCAGTATCCCATGTACTTACAGTAGTTGAGGTGATATTTCCAACCCTCAAAGGGTTCTGTTATGGGACCTTTTCCGTATCTCGTAATTCTTAATGAAGCGTTCAGTTCTAGGGTTTTCAATTGTTCATCTGTAATTCAATTTATACATCTAATTATATTTCTGTCAAGGTATGTATTAACTTTATTTAATCACGTTTTTCTTAAAAAGATAAAAACGGTATTAAAAATGTATTATTTGTATTAAATGTCGTTCTCAATATTCCTGAATCATGATTCAGGGATTCAATGGCCACCTGACTGTTCATTACCTTAATTCTTATTGAAATAAGGAAGTTACTCCACATTGTTTTCACTTTAGGCACATTGGCTAAACACGTTACCGCCCTATAGTGGAACATAGTAACTATCGTGTTTTGCCTCAGGTTAATCTGTTTGAGTGGCTCCGAAAATTACGAATATTTTTTATGCATTGAAAGGGGAAAGGGATCGTAAGCGGTGGCGCGTTATGCGTTAAAGGCGCTTGGAGTCTTTCATTATATTCGTACATACACGTGCGTTATACTAGCTGAGTTTTAAGTTTTAATGTCGGTCTCTACGGACTCGCGCGCTTTCTTACCTTTCGCTGTTGCTTTTGGTCAATCGATTCTGTCCCCTCTGCTGTATGTGTGAAGCAGTCCCTGCCATCCGTGGTGATGTTCTATAAATAGCCCGGAGTGTACGGGCTATACCACGTGATTAAGTTCACTTCCGGTTTACCGGGTTAGCGAGTAGCTGCAGTAATAGCATGGTTATAGTAATATCGGTGGCGGCCATCTTGACCTGTCATCTGTGCATATTAACTATATAGTCCCGAGTTTAGCAAAAGCGGTTATTTACATATTTCGGCTGTCTATACTTAAGTCTTTCATGTATTATATTTCGGTTTCAGTTGGTTGTAATTCTATCGATAATATTATTCTTAAATCGGGTCATAATTTTGTTTATATTATGATCGTTAAACGATTCGGTTTCGTTATTATAAAATGAACTTTATTTGGGTGTCAATGTCGTATATTTAATCTAGTCCCCTGTATTTGAATAAATACGTGTGTGTATACTGTTAAGGTGGTTTTGAATTTCTTCTTAGGTGTTGCTATAAATCGTGACATATAGTGATGATGTTTCATTATATCAATATGGGTGAAGTCATATATTGGTTATTCATTTAGAAAACTCTGTGATAATCTGGTGTTTCCATGCAGATACTAGTGGGGTCCTGTGTTGAATTTTTATTCAAAAGATACTGTGATGATAAGGTTTCTCCACTCTAAATTGGGACAGAACATATTCAAGCGTCATTAAGTGACTTTATCTTCATATGAGAATACATACAGTACAGGCATATTTATACATTTGCATGATATTAATTCTCATTAGTCAAGCCTGACTAATGAGGGGTGACATACCTCAAAACCGGTCCCGGGATGCTTGTGTCCAGTCCAGGGAGGATTCGGCTTGGCAGTTTGGGCTGGACTGTTCCCATGAGGAATAGGGTCAAGACTGATTTGCACATGGCTAGGTCTAAACTGGGGTGGTGTAGTGGGCAAAAGAAAGATGGATTTAACCCAGATCTTTTGATTGGGGGAGAATGTTTGCTTCATTCAGTATTCCGTCCATCATTTGTTGAGGTTACACTTTTCACCCGAAGGGGAATGGTATGCCCAGACGTAGGTCCTTTGCTCACTGTGTCATTGTATTCAAGCTAGCCTGGCTGATGAGGGGTGACATACCCGAAACCGGTCCCAGGATGCTTGTTTCCAGTCTAGGGAGGATCTGCCTTGGCAGCTTGGGCCAGACTGTTGCCATGAGGAATAGGGTCAAGACTGATTTGCATATGGCTTGGTTCAAACTGGGGTGGCATAGTGGGCAAAATAATGATGAATTTAAACCAGATCTTTTGACTGGGGGAGAATGTTTGAATCATTCACCATTCCATCCATCATTTGTTGTAGTAACACGTTTTGCCCTAAATGGGATGAGCATGCCCAGACATGGATCCCTTGCACACTGTGCCACTGGATTCAAGCTAGCCTGGCTGATGAGGGGTGAAATACCCCGAAACTGGTACCAGAATGCTTGTTTCCAGTCCAGGGAGGACCTGGCTTGGTTGTTCGGGCTGGACTGTTCCCATGAGGAATAGGGGGACCACTGATTTGCATATGGCTGGGTCCCAACTGGGGTGGCGTAGTGGGCAAAAGAATGATGGATTTAACCCAGACCTTTTGACTGGGGGAGAATGTTTGAATCATTCAGCATTCTGTGCATCATTTGTTGCACTTACACGTTTCGCCCTAAGTGGGATGGGTATGCCCAGACGTGGATCCCTTGCTCACTGTGCCACTTGATTCAAGCTAGCCTGACTGATGAGGGGTGACATACCCTGAAACTGGTCCCAGGATGCTTGGTTCCGGTCCAGAGAGGACCTGGCTTGGTAGTTCGGGCTCGACTGTTCCCATGAGGAATATGGTGAAGACTGATTTGCATATCGCTGGGTCCAAACTGGGATGGCATAGTGGGCAACAGAACAATGAATTTAACCCAGATCTTTTATCTCAGGGAGAATGTTGGAATCATTTAGCATTCCGTCCATCATTTGCTGAGGTTACAAGTTTCGCCCTAAGTGGGTTGGGCATGCCCAGACATGGATCCTTTTTCTCACTGTGCCACTGGATTCAAGGTAGCCTGGCTGATGAGGGGTGACATACCCCGATACCGGTCCTAGGATGCTTGTTTTTGGTCCAGGGAGGACCTGGCTTGGCAGTTTGGAATGCACTGTTTCCTTGAGGAACAGGGTCAAGAATGATCTGTATATGGCTGGGTCCAAATTGGGGTGGCGCAGTGGGGAAAAGAATGAGGTATCTAACCCAGATCTTTTGACTGGGGAGAATATTTGAATCATTCAACATATCCTCCATCATTGGTTGCAGTTGCACTTCTCACCCTGAGTGGCATGGGTATACCCAGACTTGGGTCCCTTGCTCACTGTGCCACTGGATTCAAGCTAGCCTAGCTGATATGGGGTGACATACCCCAAAACTGGTTCCAGGATGCTTGTGTCCAGTCCAGGAAGGACCCCGCTTGGCAGTTCAGGCTGGACTGTTCACATGAGGAAAAGGGTGAAGACTGATTGGTTATGGCTTGGTCCAAACTGGGGTGACGAAGTGGGCAAAAGATCAATGGATTTAACCAAGATCTTTGACTGGGGAGAATGTTTGAATCATTCAGCATTCCGGCCATCATTTGTTGCAGTTACACGTTTCACCCTATGTGGGATGGGTATGCCCATATATGGATCCCTTGCTCACTGTGCCACTGGATTCAAGCTAGCCTAGCTGATGAGGGGTGACATAGCCTAAAACCATTCCCAGGATGCTTGTGTCCAGTCAAGGGAGGACCTGGCTTGGCAGCCATGGCTGGACTGTTCACATGAGGAATAGGGTGAAGACTGATTGGTTATGGCTTGGTCCAAACTGGGGTGACGTAGTGATCAAAAGATCAATGGATTTAACCAAGATCTTTGACTGGGGAGAATGTTTGAATCCTTCAGCATTCCGGCCATCATTTGTTGCAGTTAAACGTTTTGCCCACAGTGTGATGGGCCATGCCCAAACGTGAATGTGTTGCTTACTGTGCCACTGTATTCAAGCTAGCCTGCTGATGAGGGGTGAGATACCCCGAAATGGGCCCCCGGATGCTTGTTTCTAGTCCAGGGAGGGTTTGGCTTGGCAGTTCGGGCTGGATTGTTCCCATGAGGAATAGGGTCAAGACTGATATGCACATGGCTAGGTCTAAACTGGGGTGGCGTAGTGGGCAAAAGAACCATGGATTTAACCCAGATCTTTTGATTGGGGGAGAATGTTTGAATCATTCAGCATTCTGTCCATTATTTGTTATAGTTACGCATTCTGTAAGTAACAGCAGCATGTGCGAGGAACGGAAAGTGGGATGAGAAATACAAACTAGGGCAGGGTGAACTTTCCTTTTGCTGGTGTACTCGCAGAATGTTGCTATTCTGTTAGCCTTCTATATGACAACCTTGAAATTACACTTGACAAACTGGAAGGTAGTGATCACCCAGTATAAAGCTGCTACAGCTCTACAGCATTCAATTGCAAAAATTCATCGGTCAGAAACCAAATTTTAACCCCTTTAATCCGTAGTAATCCATGTTTATACCCAACATTTATTTGATGTTAATACAACGATAGTGTCATACCACACTTTTATTTCAACAGAAAATGGCCATCCAGGAGTTATACTGTAGCACGTCAGAATTCACTATACATCCTTGGAAGCCGTGTCTGTTTCTACCCAATTCCTTCCGGGCTATTGAGCACTTTATCAGGTGTCTGGAAAATAAATAAATAAAGCCCATGAGTTGACAGAAGTGATCCTAAATATGCACATACACAAAAAATACACTGATGCATGGCTTAACCTTCTATGACACCCCACAATTCAATCTGTTCCATATTTTAAATTATTCTAAAACAAAAACCCTGTTCTATAATGTTCCCATTGACAAGCTCCATTGTTGTGTCCTCACTGATAACAGAAACATTCCTCCCTAATTTAAACTCGTGCAGAAAGATTAAGTGCCTCCCTCTTATAAACCTGAGAATTCGCACCCCACTCACAGTGCTGTCCGGATATATATGACTTCGACACTGAAAGCTAAGTAAATGAAGAAATAGACGAAATACGAGAAGTACAGGCCGACTCACAACCCGATGGTGCTGAGGTATAATTGAATATGACTAATGCGAAAGTAAATAACAATAATCATAAACAATGATTTGGTTTGTCTCACTTTCCTGCCCTTCTCTGTCCCTCCCTTGGTGCTGTGACTGTATATCCAGTCATATCCCCTCCCTATGTATATAGAGATAACTCTAATCACTAGTATATGCAGTAGACCGGTGCGCTCTCTCCCATTTCTATGTGACTCTTAGAGTATATCCATGTGTATCCCCTCCCTATGTATATAGAGATAACTCTAATCACTAGTATATGCAGTAGACCGTTGTGCTCTCTTCCATTCCTATGTGACTCTTAGAGTATATCCAGTCTTACCCCTTCCCTATGTATATAGAGATAACTCTAGTCACTAGTATATGCAGTAGACCGTTGTGCTCTCTTCCATTCCTATGTGACTCTTAGAGTATATCCAGTCTTACCCCCTCCCTATGTATATAGAGATAACTCTAATCACTAGTTTATGCAGGAGTCCGCTCTGCTCTCTACCATTCCTATGTGACTCTTAGAGTATATCCATGTGTATCCCCTCCCTAAGTAGATAGAGATTTCACTAGTATATGCCTAGAGTGTATCGATTTGTATCTCCTCCTTGTGTGACTTTATCTCTTGTACATTTGCAATTTTTCTCTGTTTGTACTTTTTATAACGCATGTAATCCTAAATCCGTATGTTTTCAACTGGTTCTTATGTAAGTCAAAAATTTGCAAATTCTTTTTGTACTGTCAGTCCTTATGTTTGAAACTGGGTCCTATGTAAAGCGCTCTGACACCTTCGGGTAAAGTTCGCGCTATATAAAATCGCATAAATAATAAAATAAATAATAATAAAAAAATAAACCAATGCAATCTTTAGTATTGAATGTCCAATGTTTTTGACCGTTGTAACTTTAATGTCCTTAAAATGTCCACACGATTCCCAAGTAAACGTCATGTTTTTCATTCTTCTCTTCTTTCTGTTTCCGTTCAGGGTGCAATCCCATAGTTAGGACAGGTTGTTACTACATACACTGAATAGTAGGATGCACACCGTGTTTTACTCCTTTTTCAGTCTCCTTATTGCACTGCTGCTCAGTGGCAATGATATAGCTTGCTGGCTTGAACCGTGCTCTGTTCTGGTAGCACTTACGAAAAATATACTCACCTAACTAGAAGGTTGTCAAAAATTAATAAGTTAGAAAACAAATTTTGAAATTACATCATTACACCACATTGTATAATTTTGTGGCAATGACCAGCACGCAAGTGGCTGCTGTTTGCGTCACTTGCATTTTTGCGCTATTTTTTAGATGTTAGGATTCATTTTGCGCAAAAATACAGCACCAAGGGCCATATGTAGGAAGCTGTTTTGCGATCGCAAACACCACGATTCGCAAAAATCAGGGTGTATGCGATCGCAAAATAGACTGTTCCTGTGTAGGAAAGCTTTCCACAGAGCAAAAATGGGAATCGCTAATTTAGCAATTATCATTTTTGCTTTCAAATGATTCTGCGAATTATCTTGCGAAATCGCAATCTGCGGCACAGCATTTGCGATAATCGCAAATACCATTCCCGCAAAATGCGAATTCGCAAATTGAGATGTAGCAAAAGGTCGCAAATAGCGATTATATGAAATTCGCAAATTTGCAGTTCTCAATTACCACCAACTCTGAGCAGGTGGTAACCAGGTGCTACTTATTTAAACAGGCCCACAATGCCACTGGGACTTCCCACCATGGCTGGCCTGTATGTGATAGCCAGGATGCTGCGAATCAGAGCTGCTGCACAGAGAAGGAGACGCCAGGAAAGGATCTACAGAGCACGCATCACCCTCTTCCAGCTGACCGAGGAGGACATCCATGTGAACTACAGACAGCACCCAGACAGCATCCTGGATTTGATAGAGGAGAGGAGAGGAGAGGAGAGGGCACACACCACTCCCACCCATGTCCAGGTTCTGTTCTCACTGCACCTTCTGGCATCAGGAAGTTTTCAGGGGGTGATAGCCTCAGCATGAGGTTCTCTCTCAGAGTGCACTTTTGCGCTTCTTCCACACTTTTTCACCGGTGAATCGTTGGAAGATATGCTATCGCCTGAGGACGTTGTTACTTGATCTCAGTCCCCGTCGCTTCAGAGGGAGCTTCCAAACTTTGGCCCCCCGTGATCTACCCTGTCGCACAGAGGGAGTACGCCTAACTACTGGCCCCCTGGGACTTTTTGACATCGTATCATACTCATTATTAGTTTTCTTTGACATGATCTTTAGCAATTTTCGTGTTCTTCTTTATCGTGGGATACATTTTGAGAGGGCACTTTTGCCCTGGAAATTGTGGTAGGCTACTGCTGTTCGAATCATGGGCGTGGCCTATTAGCTTTATTTCGCTTTGGACCTCTTGAGATATCACAAATTTGCATTAACCATTTTCAAGAGATAGCCCCGGTTGTTCTTTTACCTGCATTTTGGATTAATTATTTGAAAATTGAAGAATTCTACGCATCTGAAGAAATTATATATATTTTTCCTTGCGCCCTGATGAAGGAGCTGTGGATACTTGGCCTTTCCGAAACGCGCGTCGGCGCTTTTTGTTTGTATAATTTTGTCTTTGTTCTTTGTACTTTTGTATTGTAATTTGTTATACCTGTGTAGTGTTGTGTAACTGTACATGGTGGTGTGGTTGCTTGTGAGGATGCCTGGCTGTTTGAGGTTGTTTGGGGGCTGTATGATATGTCTATTTTACTGAATTGTACTGTATATATTTTTATGAAAAAGGTTTTCCTGTTTTTGTTGGCACACACCACTCCCACCCATGTCCAGGTTCTGTTCTCACTGCACATCCTGGCATCAGGAAGTTGGCATCAGGAAGTTTTCAGGGGGTGATAGCCTCAGCATGAGGTTCTCTCTCAGAGTGCACTTTTGCGCTTCTTCCACACTTTCCTTGATGCAATGGTTCAGAGGCTGCATCACCACATCCAATTTCCCAGCACACAACAGGCACTAGATCAGACCAAGCAGGAATTTTACCAAATTGCCCAATTCCTGCATGTCATTGGCTGCGTAGATGGGACCCATGTCGCACGCTCACCCCCATCACAGAATGAGTATGTGTTTAGGAACAGAAAGTCATATAATTCCCTGAAGATCCAGGTAGTGTGCAATGCCAAACATATAATCACAGATATAGTGGCAAAATACCCAGGAAGCACACACAACTCATTCATGTTTCGCTTCTGGTGATTAAATCGCAGACTCATAAATGGCGAGTTTGGAGAGGGCTACCTGCTAGGTAAATGCATGGCTTACAAAAACACAATCAGTAACGGTTTGAAGTGGCAGGACAGTATTGAACATAAATCCACTTATACCCTGCAGGTGACAGTGCATATGCTGTACGTGAATACATCCTCACACCGTACCTGAATCCAGCCACAGCAGCTGAGCGCCCACAGAGCCACACACTGTGCCACTGAGAGGTCCTTCGGAATTCTTAAGAGCCGTTTCCGCTGCCTCCATAAGAGTGGAGGTGCGCTACAATACAGCCCTGAGACATGTTGCAAAATCGTGGTTGCCTGTGCAATGCTACACAACATCGCTACCAAGAAGGACACCCCAGTGGATGTGACAGATTTAGACACATCAGATAAGGTGGAACCAGCTCCACATTGCAGACCAGCAGGTGGTGCAGGGGTGGCTGCCGGGTGCCTGAGACGAGATGAGATCACACAGAACTACTTCAAAGTGAATAACGAGGACACAATGTCACAGAATGGTGCTAAACTGTGATGTTTATTTCCTTTGCTGCAGGAATACAGCTGTCACACAGCGTGACTTTATTGTGATTGCTTGCACATGTTTGTGCCACAGTGCAAGCATTTCCAGCAGGCAATTAGTCCGTATGGAATGTGTTGCTTCACACATATGGTGTTCCTCTAGAGTGAGAGGCAGGACACAGAGAATTAAGAACCAACCTGACCTGACAAGGTCAAAGCTGGGAATCCATTATATTGGATTGTAATGTCCTCACACACCCTGTTACGTGTCATGCTTCATCATCGGGCTGCTCCTGGACCCGGTAGGAGATGGGTAGGTCTCCAGCCATCGTGCGATTAGCACACGTTCCATGAGGAACACCTCGTGTGGACAACCTACCTGGTGCTGTGATGCCTGATTAGTCAATCGTTTTGGGTAGTTCCTGTTCCATCAGGTATTCGACTATTGAGTTTATTGGTTATTGTGAGTGTGTAGCCACAACAAGTATTTAGTTTTTAGTGTAGATAGTTATCCTTTTTGGTCCTGACAAATCACCTGTAGAATTTTCATTATTGGCGAGAAACATGTTGACCCACTACCAATAAGAGCGCCACAAACCTGCAACATTACGCCGGCTTTTGCGCCTTATAGTTTTTATTTAGGGTAGGAGACCCCATGATTATAACTCCTATCATTCACACACATCTACACTTACGAGGCCCCCCACCCACACTACACCTGACGGTTTTTGGATAAAAGATCTCCTTTAAAGTGCCCCTACTACAGGTAGCCCGTTGAGTACTGCACTGCTGACCCGACGAGGAGCAGCCCGATGATAAAGCATGACACCTGCCCTAGTGTGTGAGGGCATTATAATCCAATATAATGGATTCTCAACTTTGACCTTGTCAGGCCAGGTTGGTTCCTAATTCTCGGTGTTCTGCCTCTCACTCTAGAGGAACAGCATAATATTTTTGTTGATATTACTGTCCTGGGCCTTTATGCTGGACCTTCTTAAAGCCCACAGTCACTTCTTTTTTCATTGCTTTACACATAGCCATGAGTCCCTGATATTTTTTCACCTCCTACATGAACGCCCTGTTGCCCCTCGCTCAGGCTGCCCCACTGACCTCTCTGGAGTCATCATCTACTCTCCCCTGGCGTGCACTTCGGCATCTGTCTGCTGGAAGTGGTGGAGTGATGCTGCTCCTGCTGGACTGTTCATCCGTATCCATTGTGCTAAGTGTTTCCTATGCCACATGTGGCAGCTGAGGACATCTGGTCCATGGCATGTGTGACCTGCACCAGGCCCCTGCCCATGTCCTGGCAGCAGTGGGCCATCTCATGCTGCATACTGACACATCTTCGGACTAGCAGGGATGTGGCAGTTGACTGGAGGTTTACAGCCCTTGTGTACAAGTCCAGCCGGGTGTGATGACGATGACTCTCACTGCGCCTGGCTGCCCTGTCTCTCCTTATCTCCCTGCACAGTCCTTCCAATGCACCTGTCATGGCCATTACACCAAGCTGCAACTCTTTCATGTTATGATTGTGTACAGCCAATTGGCACTGTATTGACCTTATTCGCGAGGGTTCTCCCTCTTCCTAGGCACTGAACAAGACAGGCCATGTTTAGCTCAAGTTCAAAGATCGTGAAGCCAAATGGCAGAAAAGAGATGACTTCGAGTCTGGCATTTCCCAGGCTCTCCTGGAGTTGGAGATGAACTCTGATTTGAAGGCACAGTTGAGAGAGCTGAACATCACTGCAGCTAAGGAACTGACGCTGTGCTTTCAGCATGATGCCTTCAAGGCCAGAGAACACTGTGTGTTCATCGACAGGAGCAGTGCTGGTGGAGGGCTGTGCCCTGCATCTTGACCCACACCCTTCTCTGGATTGTACAGGGGACTGTGTTGTCAGCAGTCCTGAATGCTGCCTCTGGACTGGCTGTGCCTATCATGCTGGGTCTGTTGCCTCTGCCTCCAACAGTGGTAGTGGTGGCACTATGTTGTGCCGTCTGCCTGGCGCAGGGTTTGTTGGTCTCGCTGAGCCCTGTCCATCCCTTCTGCCACGCTTTGCTGTGCTGTTGCTGGTGCTGTGAATCTAAATGCACAAGCTAATTATGTGTCCTGTCTCGCATTTGTTATGCATTAAAGTTTACAATTTTCATTTCATATGAGTACTATCTGTCTGTTTTCTTCATTTCCTGAATCACTCACCCCTATTCCACCTTGCTATGTCTCACTGGTCCACGTATATGTGCATGTGACTACATCTCCCATAATGCATTTCTGGGTGTGCTTGTGTAAATGTACTGGAGTTGCACTCAGGTTGGGTGTCTGGGGGTGTGAGTGGTTTGAGTATGTATAAGTGCGTTTTGGCATGCATATTACCTTGTCTGGTGTCTGTGTGTTCTGAGCTGTCCAGGTCAGCCACGTCTCTCACACTTTCAGGCTAAAGGGTGCCCTCCACCAGCTCCTCCAGGGGCGTTGGATCTGGTGTTGTCGACGTCCCACCACGGTCTGTTTGGAATCGGCCAATCTTGTAGCCACCCTCTCCTTTGACCTTTGTCACATGTCGTACCACCTTTTTCTAAGGTCTTCGACTGAGCGGTGTATGACGCCAATTGCATTTACTTTTTCCTGGATGTCAGTCCATATTTTTCTTTTTCTTGCCTCGGGCACATGTAGTAAACGTTTTCCAAATAGGAGGTCATGGCTGCTGACTATTTCCTGGGTGAGGACCTCCAGCTCCTTTTCACTACATTTTTGTTTTCTCTTTCTGGGATATTCTTCCTGCTGCTTCTCACACTCCTGGAACTCCATTTAGTCTGCTTTCAGTTGCTGAGCACAAATCTCCAACCCTCCTCACAGGCTCTCACTCAGCTTCTGGCTCTCACTCAGCTGCTGGCAATCAGGTTCAGCATGGGCAGTCACACTTCCTGGTTGTGATGTCTTCATTCTGCACCTGAATTGCAGATTCTCGGATTTGTGATTCCTTAATTGTGATATTGCAATTAAGGAATCGCAATTTAAGTAATCACAATGTAATTCTGCGAATTTTTGGGAATCGCTATTTTTTTGCGATATTTTACCTACATCGGGATTTGCGATTTTCAAAATGTGATTCGCGAAAAATCGCTATTTCAGAATCGCAAATTCATTTTTACCTACATATGGCCCCAAATTCTGAGTTTCCATATGTGTAATGATGCATAATTTTAGGTATTTTTTCCGAAATTTAAAGAAGCTACATAAAAGTAAATTAAATTAATTTTGCTCGCTTTTACCACCAATGCTGAAAAGTAACACAGATAGAAACTAACCTAAAAACATAGTAAGACTTTTATTAAAGGCTGGCATATATGCCAGTAGCGAAGAGACAATCGAATTTGTAGAGTTTACTGTGCATCCATGTTGTTATTATCACATCGGAACAGGTCTTACGTGACTACATACAGTTGAATGCAGACATTTAACATGCGTCCAGTGCCTCCTATCATAATTTATGACAAACTTATAAACTTATAAAGTATTTTGTCAGACCTAGTTTGGCTGTCATTGACTTATAGAGACTACTATGCCAAGACTGTGCTATCCCGGAGCCTTGCCTACTGTAGTCCTGCAAATTGAGCACTAAGTGCATCGTTTTGACAATTGACCTTGGAAGACTTGGATATGTCATCCAAGGCTTACTCAGAGAGGTGGCATGGGGTTGAGGACTAAGAATTAAATAATGAACTTAATTTGTGGTGTGGCTTGGCAGCCAAAGATGGCGGACATTGCTTAGAAGAACTGTCATGTTAATCCTTACTGATCATGCCCACACCTGCAAGTTACAGTACGGATGGGCTTGCCCCAAGGTCTGGCTGCCCACCTGCCCTATCTCCAGAGGAACTTGTGGAGGTGCAGGGAAGAGCAACAGCGCGTCGGAGCTGGGCCGAATGTAGCAGCCTGAGAGCCATGAGGAGTGATAACCATTGCAGCATTTGGTGTGTGAGTGGTCCCAATGGTGATGTGGGTGCCCCACCAGCATGGCTAAGACCATGATTGGTGTGCCTGGGCACAGTTTGGCCCATGAAGGGAGTTGTCCCCCCCTTGCAGCTTTCCTCATGGCTGGAGGCAGGTCTAATTTGGCGGAGTCCTGAAACAAATGCTTCTGCGGACGTGAAGGCAGATCCTGTGGAGAGAGCTTTGATTCCACCTTGGCCTGGTGGCAGAGGACTGAAGCGGTTGAGCAGCACAGCCTGGTGGAACTTTGCCCAAACTTGGGGGTGATTACCTTGTCCCCTCTACGAACAGGGAGCAAAGACCCTCAATACGAGCAAATTAGGCTGGTGTGAACTAAGTTGCAGAAGCTGCAAAGACCTTGATGAGAAAATCAGCGGAGTAGGGGTGGAAAAAACAAGTACCTTATGCTTTGGTTCTCCATTATTGATATCTTTCATTGATCCATATGCTTTAATCTTCCCTGTCGTCATGGTATTTAAAACATGCAGTACTAAGTAAGTACATTAATAGCCATAGAAAAAGCAATTGACATTGTTTACCAATTCACATTGTTTTAAAATACCCAAACTTCAGCCTATCAGAACCGTTGCTCCCCTGCAGAGCCACCATATCTTCATATTTCGAGCACAAGTGTAAAAGGAGATAGATACATAATTGAGGTATACGAGTGGTGAGCCCTAAATGGGGAGGTGGGTGGGTCACATGTGAATCTATGAAAGATATAAATGCTGGAGAACAACTGTGTTCAGGTCAATAACTTGGGGCTTATTTACAAGAAATTGTCACATCAGCATAGATGTGTCTGTTTTGCTGCGCCTGCATACAAAACCCTTGCGCCACCATGGATGTGCCGTATTTATAATATGGAGCACCATGGCGTAAGGATTGCCAGATGCATCAGAAATTCTGATGCATCTGTCGGCGCAATAGTCATGCATTGCTGGAGTCGTGTCGCAAGCAGGACGCAACTCCAGCAATGCATGGGGAGGCAAATTCTTAATACACTGCGTCACTCCTTACACTGGCTCCAAGCAGGTGTAGGGTTTTGTCGCAGTGGGGTTCTAGAAGTGGCACAGTGATTTCTTGTAGATTTCACTGCATCACTTCTACAAGGCTTTCCAGCATGGGAACGCCCACGCTGCGCTGCTTATATTATACCGGACGCAGGTATAATTTGGTGCAGGGCTTTACAAGGTGATGCATCTCCCTAGATGCATCATGTTGTAAATGGGCAGCAACGTGGCGCATTGTGTACGCTGCCAACGGCAGCATCCACTTTCCATGCTGAATCCATACAATAGAGCTTGGAGAATGTAAGAATATTCAATCACGTTGCCACTCTGCAAATGTCTGGAAGCAATACTCCCACAAACAAGGCTGTGTATGTTTCTGGTGGAATGCGTTGTTACCTTTGTCAACTGCGGTCGTCCCACCTTGTCATGACAGAATGCAATCACTGCAGACACCCAACTGGCTTTGCTGCTTCTTAAGAATGTGTATCCTTTCCTGGGTGGAGCGAAAGAAATGAGAAGTTGATCTGGTTTTCTGAAAAATTGAGTTCTGTGAATATAGAATTTCAAGCAACGTTTAACGTTCAGAGAGTGGAGAGCCCTTTCTGCAGTGGAGAAAGGATTCTTGAAATATGTCGATAGAACAATAGGTTCATTAAAGTGTAAAGAAGTTGGGACTTTTGAAATGAACTTTAATTTGTTCTCAACAACACCTTTCCTCAGAATTAAAAGAAAGGCTCTGTGACTGTGAAGGCCTGAATTGTGCTGACCTTCTTGCTGACGCATGAGGGATATTTCATGTCACCTTTATGAATTGGTTCAGATGGGTCTTTCATGAGTTGGGAAAGAACCGTATTCAGCTGCCAGGATATTGCAGGAGGATTTACAGGTGGAAAAGGCCGGAATACACCATTCATTCATTCTTTTACAAGTCTAGTAGACCAGAGAGAAATTCCACCTGATATCCTTCAGAATCTTGATACTGCAGCTAAATGCACTTTGATTAAAGAGTACACCAAGCCTGACTTTGCCAGGTGAGGGAGATATGGCAATAGCAGTTCTGACGAAGAGCAAAAGGGATACGTATCATTTTGAGAAAGCGGTAATAGAACCATTTCCATTTTGCCAAAGCAATATGACTGCTCCAAGATAGACTTGCATTCCACTGAGATACTCAGCAATCTGAACTAATTGTCATGAGATACCATGCCCACAAATTGAGAGACTTTATTTGAGAATACAGTACCTGCTCACTGTTCATGGAAATGAGATCCTCCATTGGTTAGAACTGTATGGGTGGACACACAGATAGGATAATAATCTCTGTGTACCAGTATTGCCTTGGCCATGCAAGGGCTATGAGAACGAGAAGGCAATGTTCCATCTTCATATTACAAATAACCCTGGGGGTGAGAGGAAAGGGGGGGGAAACGCATATGCGAACATTCCTGTCCATTGTATTTGAATAGCATTGCCCCAAGATCCTCTCTCTGAGACCCTGCTCGTGAACAGTTTGCATTTCATTTTGGCAAGAGTTGCACAGAGATACAGAGCTGGGCTACCCCTTTCTTTGATGAATCGAAACAGCTGAGTCTGATGTATTACCCATTCATGGCATTGAATGTTGTTCTGCTGAGACTGTCCGCCCTTTCGTTATCTATCCCTGGGACATGTTCAACTTGCAGAGAGATGCCGTTGCATTAGTAACCACATCTATATTTGCTGACCTTGCGAGGAAAGGCATTTTGATTTTGTTCCCCCTTGTTTGGTGAGATAAAACATGGAGGTAGCGTTGTCTGTTCTCATCAGGACAGAAGAATTGCGAATTCTAGGATAGAGCAATTACAGGCCCAGGAATACCACTTTTAGGTCTAGGAGATTGATTTGCATTTGTGCTTCCTGCATGCCCATTTCTCATGGATTTCCAGATCTTGTAGATGGGCACCCCAACCTTCTAGGGAAGCTCCCGTTGTCATTATCAAGCTTGAACGTGCTGCCTCGAAAGAGAGACCCTGGAGAGATAATGACTTCCTTTACCCCATTATGACAAAGCTTGGTGATGTCGATGACTTCTGTGCACCAGTAGGCATTGTGCATCCAATTGTTTCTGCAATGGTCTCCTGTGCAGATGGCAACTTGGTAGTAATGGAATGCATGAAGACAGCATTCCCAAAATTGACCTGAATATTCTTACTGAAGTGGACCTTCTATTTGTAAGGGGAACAGCAATGTCCAATATTTTTAGAACTCTGTTTGCAGTCGGGGTAGCCTTGCCGACCATGGTGTCCAGAATAGCACCTGGAAACGTCAGCGATTGGGATGGGATCATGGATGATTTTTCTGCATTCAGTTTCAGCCCCAGAGACTTGTCCACAGGCCAAGGTGGGTCTTTTTACACAGAGGAATGTGGGACCCTTGACCAACCAGTCATCCAGGTAGTGCAATAGCTGGTGCCCTGATCTTCTCAAGAAAACTGAGACCGGTACCATGCACTGAAGACTCTGGGAGCCAATCGCAGGCCAAACGGGAGACTCTTGAATTCATAGTGGCACCCTCCCCCTCAAACCCCAGAAATCCTCGATGTTTTACATGAATTAGAATCTGAAAATATGCGTCCAAGAATTCAAGAGACAGCATGAAATTTCCTCTGTTGATCAGCAATAGGGTTTCCTGCAGAGACAGCATTCTAAAAGGTTGTTTCTTTATATACTTGTTGAGTTGCCTAAAACCCATGACCTGTCTCCATTTCCCAGACTTTTTCCTTATGAGGAAGAAATCTGATTAGAAACCCTTGCCGCAGTGGTGCAAAGGAACCTCCTTTTATAGCTCCCTTTGAGAGAAGAAGAGATATCTCTTGCTTTAAGAGAGAGAGAGAGAGATGTAGATGCGCTCTCCTGGGAGGAGGATGTTTGGGAGGCTATTGAACGAATTGCAGGGTGTGACCATGATGTATGATGTCCAACACCAATTTGTTTGAAGTGATACTCTCCCATTGATCGTAGAAGGCAGAGAGATCAGCTCACTGGTTGATCTTGGGGTGGCAAGGTGACAAGAGCCTGAAAATTGTCACTGTCTTCCAGTGGTGTCATGGGATTTTCCCCTAGCAGAGGGTCATCTTCCCGTTGGTTGTCTTGTATACGCAGAAGCTGTGGTGGCCATTTAAGAGTGTTACCCAGTGTATTGGGGCCAATATCCTTGCTCTGAACAGGGCTGGTATCAGTAGGACTGAAAGGAAGACTTTTGACTATATTTTTGTCTTCCTCTACCTCCACGAAAGGACTACTGGCATAATTTGTCCCGAACTCCCAAATTCCGCCAATTCCATGGGCTGAATGAAATATTCCGTCCACCCCAATAACTACTCAATCTGCCATATTTTCAATTAGTTGCTGGTGCAGGAATTATTCTGTGGATCCCAAGTTTATAGATTTGCATAGCCAAGACAGGACTCGACTAGAGCATTGATTATTGTGAAGTGTAAAGTGGAGTTAATAAAGAGAAGGCTCTTTTGGAGGAGGTGTAGTTGAATGAAACATGTAGGAGCCATATTTCAAGAACTGGGCTTTCCAAGGAAAGAGTGTTATTTAGAGGGACTCCCAGTGTGTGGACCACATTTGAAGAGTATGGGAGAGGGCCCGTCATATTGCTTTGTTCCACTCAATGACCCTTCTAGTCTGATGTAATAGAATTGTTGTTTTAACAGAATACATTTTGAGAAAAATGTTGGCCACCCACCACCGTATAATTTAGTGGATTTTGCTTAGTCTTTTGATGGTTTGCAAAAAAGATATTGTTGAGAAAATGGTCACCGTCTTCTTTTAGGAGTCGGGAGAGCAGAAGTACAGAGTTTTATTGGAGAACAGAATACAATAGCCAATCTAGGGTTTGATTAAATTCCCTTCTCCTTTAAAATTGCCTTCCTTAGTTTTGCGTTATGGTGGTGGTTTGGTGGATTATGACTGAAGATTCTGCACTGAATTGAACAATATTCCTTTTTTCCTGGTTTGTTGATAATTTTTTGCTTTTTGAACGTGCTGTTTCTATATTATACTTTGTGTATTCCATAACAAACATTGATTGAAACTTAACTTTAAGGAATTCTTCTGCATTCAGCTCAACATAGCTTCAGAGACAGCAGTGTCCATTGAACCTAATGATCACTAAAATATCAGACACAAATGAAAGAGAATGGAACCTGATGATACTAATCAAAGCACCCATCTGTCACTTAAAAGCGGAGATAAGTGAACTCTGGGGGACACTACATGAGAATGACAACGTGGTAGAGTGAAAAGGTAGTAAGGGCAGAGAAAATGATTGCCCTGAAAGATATGATGTTAACCACCGCAGATCAATTATATTATTATTATTATTCTGAGTTTTGTATAGCGCCTGGTTACCAATAGGCATCCCAGCGCTTATCAGAACATAACACTACTAAAAAAGATGCAGGGATTAAACGGAGAACAGAAAAGTTTTTAAAAGTTTACGGAACCTGAGAAGACTGGCTTCGGAGCGCAGTTGTAGGGGCAATGAGTTCCACAAGGAGGCCACATTTATTGAGAACCTTCTGCCACCAGTTCTTGCCTTTTTCACCCTGCCAACATGAAGGAGATGCTGGTGGTCAGAGCGAAGGGAACGAGAGGCCTTGTAGGGCTGGACCATCTCCTCCAGAATGGGTGGGCCTACCCCGTGCAGAACTTTGTGGGCGATGCAGAGTGACTTGAATTTCACCCTGTCCCTCACAGGGAGCCAGTGCAGTGCCCTCAGCGCCGGGCGAGCAGATTGACGCCTAGGGAGACCCGTCAAAAGCCTGGCAGCCGCGTTCTGCACTTGCTGCAGTCTGTTCAGGGTAGATTCGTGTGCGCCAAGGAATAGCACATTGCTGAAATCCAGCCGCGAGATGATAAGTCCCTGGATGAGAAGCCTTCGAGTGGCCACTGGGAGCAGGGGCAGAATCTTCTGGGCTGAACGGAGCAGGCCAAAGCACACGCCAGCCGTCTTTTTGGCGTGGGTTTTAAACGATAGGTCCTGCTCCAGCCATACCCCCAGGCTCTTGATCTCCTGCTTGGGGGGAGGCATCGGTCCCAGACAGTCTGGCCAGCTGCTGGGGGACAAAGATGGAGAGGAATTCCTTCAGTGCTCACTGATGCACACACTCCAACCAGAACATCGGCGACCTATCAAATGCAGCGTATTAAATAAGAACCGCCCCTCATAGGCTGCCACTTCCTGGGTCAACCATAGCTTATCCACTACTGAAAAGAGCACTACTATACTCCCATACCTGAGGGAGAAGCTTGTCTGGGACCAGTCAACGATAACATTAGCATCCACATTGCTGAAGAGTCATGTGGCCAACATTTCTCGGCTGTTTTGGCAACCCTCAAAAGAAATGTGATGGGCTGGGAAATGACTGTATTGGAAGGGTTTAAGCTTTTTTCAATAAATGGTAGACCACGTCCTGCTTCAGAAGTTGTTGCGGGGATTCTGCACATACACAGCACTATGGGAAGGAAAACAGGACCTCGGTGTATAGGTGTTGTACCTTCCTATCACCTTAGTACCTAAAATTCTAAAACCGACTAGCTATAGTGTCTCATTCGTTCTCCCACATAAACACGAAGCTACAAATGATTAGACAACCCAGAACACAACACTCCCGACTCTCTCAGGAATCGTGGTAGCAAGACGTACCCTTTCGCTCACTCACTCATACTTGTCCACAACAAGAATAGTCAGAGTCATGGTTAAAATATTTATTTTAACTATTGTGCCCTATAATGCAGTATACTAGCCACTACTAGCAGCAAAATGCATAAACCAAAAACAGTTAGCATTGTTACAATTCCATAGAATATAAAGGGGGATGTCATCATATACAGACAGTGGGAAAGGACTATAAGGCCTAACCACCCTTCCCTTGGTAAGTTGAAGTTTATTATATACAGGAAGATCTCTGGGCTTTGTCAGCATACCCCATACCTTAGTGCCTAGATGGAA
The DNA here is from genome assembly GCF_964261635.1 of Lissotriton helveticus. Lineage (NCBI taxonomy): Eukaryota > Metazoa > Chordata > Amphibia > Caudata > Salamandridae > Lissotriton > Lissotriton helveticus. Next base: position 1,310,873,227 of record NC_136068.1, read on the forward strand.
GTTTTACATCATAGGAACAGCATAGCTCTTCTCCATGGAAAGGTCCCTCTCCAAGTGTGTGTCTGAACAACATGCATCCCCTTAATATCAAAGCACGAGTTTGCAGCAGTGCAGCTGTGTTAGCATGTTTTGTCTAGATGCTAGGGACTGACCAGAACAGAATAACAAGGGGCATTTTTTATCGACCTTGCACATTGTGTTCAGACTAAACTCCAGGGACAGGCTGAGGATGCAGAAAGCAGACAGTTCTCATTTGAAAGGCACAAACAGAGTCTTGCCAAATAAAGTCATGTAGTAACGTGCGCAAAAACAGCATTATGGCAACAGAGCTCATGCTAACTTAGCAATGTCGACAATGACCCTAACGGCCATATAACACCCTCCCCTTGGTAAGGTTGTAGTATTTAGACAAAAGACCAAAACAGAGTTCAAAGTCAAGCAGAGTTTGGAAGCGCTGAAAGAAAAATCAGATTGGAAAAAAAATAAATTGTATGTCGTTTAACAGTTTGTTGTTGCAAGGAAAACATAATTAAGAAGGAGGTGGAAATTCCATCAAAGTACGTGAACTTAGGAATGCAATTAGTTCAAAATGGCCATCCCTATCGTTAGTAGAAAAAAAAGAATGCCATTCAATCAAGTAGGCCAAAGGAACAGACGTGGTCCTCATAATCTGATGCTTCCAAGAGCAGTTCCGGGCAACTAGCAAGATATTCGATGAAACTCGGTCGCAAGTGGTTCTGTGCATCCGCACAGATATTCCACTCAGGCAAGACTCTAAGTGCAACCGCACGCGCCATACGGCCATTCCCAGAACAGGCCTGCTCATGGGCCACTAAGGGACCCATTAACTCATCATAATGCGCGTCTGAACAAGACGTATTGGAGAGGTATAAATCCAAAGCCTGATTAAAGGTGCATCGCTGACAGCAGAACACAGGTTACACACAAGTGAAGTAGGCAAAGTCAGTACATAACTCACGCTAAGCGTTGCTAATGGCAAGCATCCAAAAAGTTGTTGCATTCGGTCATGGTACAGTTGAAATAGGGCTGGCCTGTTCATTACCACAAGATCAACAGCCATTGTGTAGCAGGAGCAGAAGGATCAGGATTCCACCAGCTAGTGCCAGTAACAAAGGGAACACTCCAAAGATGCTAGAAAAAATAGAATGAATAAAAGCTGGTATTACTCCAAATATCGTCTGAAAAGAAGTCACAGGCCCGAATCCCACAAGTTAAAAAAGTGAGCAAGACCTTTGGTATCAGACGCATTAAATATTTTATGTATAAGCTCCCCAAAGTTAAGTGGGAGGATCGTATTCAGAAGTGACTGATTATCGTTAGATCTTCTAGCCTCTTGCAATTCGAAGGTCTCTCGAGCCGAAGTGAGATGCACTTCTTATTGAAACAATAGCGCTTTGAGTCTGCTCAATTTGTTGAAATCTGTTTTCAAAGTAGGAATGGAAGGCGAAATGGAACAATCCACATTTCCATGTGGGGGCTGAAAAAGCACATTGCTGCAACAAGTAACCCATTTTGAAACTGGTACTATATACAGGATTCCTGTCCATAAACCACAGCAGTCCTGGTTATTCAAAATAAGATAACTGCTGTTAGTAAGCAATATAAAAGCGGGATTTATTGCTGGGATGGGACTTCCTTTCAAAAACAAGCAAGATTCTGTGCGAATACATTACAAGCGCCATGCAACTTAATGTATTTACAAATAAGGGAATGTCCTACTGTGGAATCGCAGTCCTCCCCTGTTAGGAAAACCTCCTTATCCTCCCGTTGACATATCTAAGAGAAAGGTAGGGACCATAATTCATGGAGCAATGCACTTTCCAGGAGTTGAAAGCAGCCAATTGGGAAATGTTTCATGCAAGATTTAAATTGAAACAGCAAAAATGGGGGAGGAGCCTAACCGACAACCATGATGGCCGCCTGATTCCTCGGCTCTGCCGACCCTCTCGCCTTTCTCCCGTTTTCCGCTCTATCCTGCTGCCTATCCTCCTATTGAGTAACGTCGGCGGAACCGGGAGGCGACCCCGGATCTATTGGTGTGTTTTCTTGCTCGATCCCGGCAGTGAGAATACTGGAACGTCTCCGCCTCCTCCCGGCGCTGCGCGGCTGTGGCCGGGTCTTTGTTCTCGGACTGGGGCCGGCCCTGCTCATCATAACAGCCACCATTACCGGCGGATCGGACACGGCGGCGTAGGGCTCGTCCTGCTCCCTGCAACCTGCTTCATCGCTTCACGGGCTCGATGCGGGGAACACATTGTATCGTGTCCTTCACCCGGAGACGTCTTTGCTGGATACTTTGTCTCTCAACGAGCTGGGCTGCGCGCCATCTTACAGCCTGCTCTCCTTTCCTGGGACAGCGGACCCTGGGCTGCTACCGACGACACTGCTGTCTGCCCACATCACGCTGATACTTTGCGCACATGGAGTGTGCTTCCCCTGTGCCTCAAGCCTGGTTGTGCCATGGCTCGTGTCTGCGCGGTGCCCAGCTGCCTGCGAAGGGTGATGGTGGACGGCTTGTGGGACAGTGCTGCATTTGTTCGCCTTGCGTGCAGAAGACTGCTGAATCCTCTCTCCCCGATGCACCAGTGCTGATCGGTGACGTTTTGGGCGCCCTAGTTGCTCTGAGGGCGGCTCTGTGTACTGCTGCCCGTGGGTTGGGCGACCGGCTAGATGTGATTTCACCTGCGACACCATTGCTTGATCATGGATGCCTCCGGGGGCAGGACACTCTGCCGCACTCTGCTTCTGCCTTCTGTTGTTCCTCCTCTCGGGCTGCTATCGGCACGCTGAGGGTGCGAGATCCTGCTATTTTTGAGGTGCCGGCTGTACTATCTTTGGGGCGAACTAAAGTTTCCGGAGATGCGATGTGGCTGGAGCCGCGCAGCCGGGCGCCATGTCTAGCTGCCCTTCCTGAGGTCCTTGGCACGACTTGCTTCCCCATCCTGACGCGGCTCCTATTGACTGGGCTTGTCGATTCTGGAGGATCTTTGTTGTACACTGTTCCTTCTTGTGCCACTGATATCTACATGGCTGTGTATCGGATGGACTTTCCTGGTCGTCCCCCCACTCGGATCTGGATACGTGGCTCGCTCGCCTCCTTCAAGATGTCTACCATGAGGCTGGACTGTGTCGCTGCTTCGCATCGCAGGGGGCAGGGTTGAGTGTGCCTCCCATCCTGTCAGGACTGTTCTCACTTGTACTGCTGGGACACTGATGGACTACCGGGGATATCGACCATGGGTATTGTATTGGTCGCGGGGTCTGGGATCGGGCGGCCGGAGTGATAAGTGATGGTAGTTTTGAGAATATCCGTTGGCCCTCCTCCGGTCTTCTGTGTATCATGTTTTTTTCTTTTTCTTCTCTTCTTCCCTTTTCTGTTCTAAATTTCGGGTTCGGTTTGTGGGCGACAGGCACGTTGCTAGGGGGGGGGGGGTAGGCCGTAGCCTCTGCATACGTGCAGGGTGGGGGGTTGGGGGTAGGGATTTTGTTTAAGTTTCAGTTTCTATGGGCCTTATTTCTTTCGTCTTTTCTTGGTTCCTTTTTCTTTTTCTTCCTTTGGGTCAGTCAGGTGCTTCGGGGTAGTGATACCTATTCTCTCCGCTGTTGATACTGTCACTTTCGTGGATTTGGGTGTACTGAGTCCGTGGGGCGGGCGATGGCCAACATGTACTGTTTTATTGTGCAACTATCCTGATGATTATTATCCTTTGTTGCTTTTAATTTCTCTCCCTCGTTTTGTTGCTAACTCGCTGGCTCGTTGCCTGCCATTTGCTTTCGGTGGATTGAATGCATCTGATCCTTCTTATCTACAAAACTTTTAAAAATTAACCTGATTCCTCCTGTTCCTAGCGGTCCCGTCTTATTTGAGTCACGTCTTGGACACTTATCGTATGGGTTTTCTTTGGGACTGCTGGGTTGATCTATTCTTACTTTTTGTGCTGCTGACTGCTTTCGAGGCCGGCCTGTATGGTTGTGGGCCCGTATTTGTACTCTTACTATGCACAATAAAGGTTTTAAAAAAAAAAAAAAAGAAAAAAAAAAAGAAACAGCAAAAATGGGAGAGAGATAACCCCATGATTTAACCATACAGCTGAGTTCATCTCCGTAACGGAGAACTGCAAGTGTTCTAATTGTTCAATGTGTAATATCGTGTATATTGCATCTTCATGGACATAAATCTCTGTTTATCAGTTGGATTAAATGTCAAAAACAATGCAGAAGCATTCAAATAATCACAAGGAACTTTTCTTATTTTGAGAGTCCGTAACGTCCGTGCAAACTGCTTCACTGATCGCAATTGATTTTGACCATGATATAACACAGACACATCATTCTGAACAATATCAATAACAGATGAAACAATATTATACAAGTTATAGATGCATGAAGACAGTGTATTTTCGACCACTGCAAGGACTTTTTCTAAATCTGCTTTGTCAATTTGTCACAGACGAAGCGCTGCTTCAATCTGCGAAAGTTTCCATAATTCATTGGAAACTGCATAGATGAATCGTTTTGTTCTATGATTCTTAGGACCTAACATAAAATCAGCCAAATTGATGTCACTCGACAAGAGTGACAAGGGTTGATTTACTGACTACAAAGTGGAGTGTTCTAACCATTGTGGGCACAATTTACGCTCCGAGTATGTGGTGACCAAATATGACATACATTTGAATTGGTTTGCCATACTAACCACCCAGATGGGTCAATATGAGAGACATTGAAAGTTTCATTTAGAAATAAAGCTTTCAATTCATCAGTCGTATAATTCGACTGGGCATGCCAATCATCATATTCCGCTAAAGACGACATTAAAGGGATATTCAACTTTTTGGCCGTTGCCAAACCAAACCAAGTAGTTTGGTACACTGTATCATTTGAAAATAATATTTGAGTCGGGATTAGGCAGGCATGATGCAAAGCTTCAGTTCCCTGAATCTGCCAAACGTTAGTGACCCAAACTGATTTCAAATCAGTTGTAATGACATTTCGAGAGTCAGCACTGCGTTGTGGCCAAACCCAGAGGAATCAAGTGCACAAATCCACTGCAACAAAAATATATTTATATTTCAGTATCTGAAGTCAACGGACCGCACTGATAAAGTTGAATGGCTGATTTAAAATATATAGCTGTGTCTGTGGTGGACATGAAACTGTAGAGGGTTTGATGAAAAATGTCATAAGAATGCGTTTTCCCTGCGCCAGCGAGCGTTCTTTCAGAATCGCCATTTGGACTGCAGTTCAAATCTTTTCAACATTTGAAAAGCTCATTTTTGTGCTGTGTACAGATGTGATTTGTATGCAATAGGTACTGTGTCACATTTGTTGAACGTCATGTATGTGAAACCCACCGTCCCTGGTACAATACATATGACCAGGTTAGTAGAATTATCATGTGTCAACAAGAAGTTAGTCTCTAGCAGATCAGACTGCAAACAACGTAGAATAGAGGTATGTTCCGGTAACCAGCTGGCAGAAGTAAATGTAGGTTGTATCAACGCATAGAGCGGTTTGATACGCTGGGCGTAATCTGGAATGTATGTCCTCCCGAAATTCAAAAATCCCAGCAAAGACTTAAGCTTTTTCAGTGTAGAAGGAGGTTGCAATTGTGCACATTTTTGTAGAAAGTGGGGGGAGCTAACCCCCCACCTTCACTGTTGAGCTTGTAGCCCAAAAAGAGGACCACCAAGCAAGCGATGTGCGATTTTGCAAAATTAAATTTGTATCCATAGTCAGCGAACGATAATATAATTCTGTCAACTCAGACCAGATACGGCATCAGCTTGTCGTCTGTCGGATAAATATCATCAACGTTCGTAAAATGCATCAGGTTCTATGCGGTGCAATGAAGACACAACATGTGGAGTAAAAGCCCTGGGGCTGTTCTTATGCCCCATAGGCAAGTGTGTAAATTTGTTATGATTCCCGACTGCGGTAAATGCTCTCAAGTCATGGTTTTCAGGAGCCAAGTTGTGACTATAGAAACTATTGGATACATCCAGTGTCGTATTAAATTTTTAGGAACTGTGTTGTTTACTAACGCAGAGCTGTTGGTGTTTTGTACCGCAAAAATACGACAATGACTATTCAAATTTCGATGATCTAATACAATGCGATATGAACCGTCCGGTTTTTTTTGTCCTCATTTGCCTCTGTCGCACCATTTCGATTTTCTGACGAGCCAAAATGTCCAAAGCCTCATGTGCTGGAATGAGTTGCTAGAGGTGGATTCACTTGGAGATGCCCTGGGATAGTGGTTCACACCAACTGACACCCAATACACACCATCTCCAGGTGGAGCAGACCAAACACCCTGAAAAAAGGTGCTATCAGCTGAGGCGGAGAAGGGCTTAATCATAGGACCCCTAATTGAATAGATTAAATGGTTGCTCCCACCTACTCAAAAGGGGTGCTCAAAACTCATGCCTTCGACATCCCTTGAATGACATATCTAAATTAGCCACACTCCTCACAGATAATATCCAGTCCTCAGACCTTGGTGGAATCTGAGACACCCACAGTTTACAGATCTCTCTACGGGCCAACAGAATCGCATAAAAAAAAACTTCGCATTGTTCTTATTAGTTACAGTTTGGGAATCCAACAGCTCAAAAGTAACTAGTGAAGCGCTTACCTTTATTTGAAGCTTCAAAGAATCAGATAGCGCTTTACTCACGGCTTCCCAAAAGGGCTGGATCTTTGGGCAGAGTAAGAACATGTGAAGATCATCTTCCTTCATACTGCCACACTTTGGACACGCCACATCTCCTCCTTTCCCAAATTTGGATAGCCTTTGGAAAGACCAATAGGCCCTGTGGATGGTGAAAAGATGGTTCCTTCTTGGGTAGGAAGGTTTTACTATTTTGTACAAAGTATGCATAGATACTTGCCATTAATCCTTCAGCATAGCCGTCGGCAAGCATCTTCCCCAGAGATCGACTGGGAGAACGAAATTCCTGACATCCATTTCCACCATCCACCAGTACCATAGTGCGATCTCCTTATTTAGAACCAGACCGGAAATCAATTTTTATATTTAAAGCTTGAAACCAACTCTGAATCTGAAGATATTTAAACCTTGATATTCTTTGATCAGACTTCATTTTACAATAATCCAAAGAGATCAACGGATCTTCATGTAAGAGATGTTCCCATCTTACTATGCCCGTTTCCCTCAGAGGTGCAGCCAGCACGTCCTTGGTCCATTTGGGGGAGCCCGGAGAATCCCAGAGGAGAGGAAAGTGACTGAAATATGGCAGTTTCACAGCTTTCCTCACTCTATAGAATGTCTCAGCCATGTCTCTTAAGATCTTCAATCTAACTTTTTAAAAGGATTTTGGGTCTGCGTACTTAAATATAAAACCTCCTTCCACCAAATTCTTGCTCCTCAACTGCACCCCAAAAATAATAAAAAAGACCAGGCGTAAAAGAGCAAATCAGGTAGCGCTAAACCTCCTTTTTCCAGTCTGCTACTTAACTTCTTCCGAGAGATTCGTGGCCCATTGGAGGACCAGATAAAATAGCTAATCTGACACTGGAGCTTTAAAAACCAACTTCACAAAAGGGGAGGGGAATAGCCTCAAAAAGAAAAGTAAACTTTGGCAGGATTACCATCTTTATAAGATTAACCCGACCAAACAAAGTCAAGGGGAGATGCGCCCAGTTCTTCAACAGGGTAACCACTTCCTTCTTAACCACCTCAAAATTTTCTTTTGTGAGGCTGGCAATATCCTGTGTGATCTTCATCCCTATAAACCTCACATCCTTAGTGCATCTTATTCTGTCCGCTTCTAAGTTCCAGGCCATAACCTCAGTTGTTTGTTTATTAATCTTATACCCTGAGATTTTAACAAAGTCAGTGGTGATTGTTAAAACCGACTCGATTGCACTCTGTATATCGCTGGTACACACCAAAATGTCATCTGCATACAGTCCAATCTTTTTACTCCAGCCAATATATTGAAATTGTAGAATCACTGCAGAGCCTCTAAGTCTTCTAGCCAATGGCTCAATGTATAGATCAAACAAGAGAGGGGACAGTGGACAGCCCTGTCTCGCTCACCTTGTGATCTGTACCGGTTCTGTCAGGGCTCCATTAATTAGAACCCTAGCTGTCAGGGCAGCATATATACCCTCCAAAATTCTACACACATTAGGGCCAAGATTGAGAGATTTAACTACTGCTTTTAAAAAGACCCAGTTGACATGATCCAATGTTATGGCGGCATCAAGTGTCATAACTGCTAAGGGGAGCTCATAGGTGGGGGCCAAGTCTATTGTTCCTATGAGATTGAACGTCAGTTCTTTCAATGCTCTACCACAAATAAAACCCTTTTGATCCTAATGCACAACCAAAGGAATAACCCAATTCAACCTTTCTGCTATGATTTTCACAAATAACTTATAATCATTGTTTAAAAATGATATTGGCCTATATGAGTCGCAATTCTTTGGGGATTTACCGGGTTTCAGAATTAGAGCGATGGTGGCCTCTTTCCACGGATCCAGGAAGCCAACTCTGGTCAGAAAGATTTCATTAAACGTATGTAGCTGTATCTGTTATAATGTATCGGCCAGGGCCTTAGACTTTATGAGGAAGACCATCAGGTCCAGGAGCCTTACCGTTCTTACCCTCCCTTATTACCTCCTGTAGTTCTGCTGTATTTATGCTTCCATTCAGAAACGTATTCTTCCCTGATGCTAATCGCTCTATTGGATCTTGAGTCAACCAACTAAGTGCTTCTTCTTGAGTTCAATAGCCTGGTTGTCACACAATAGAGCCCCAGATTGTTCACATCTGATCTCTTTAATTGTATTTTTGACTTAGTCACTCTTAACTGTCCAGGCTAATAATTTGCTAGTTCCCTCCCCGTATTCAAAATGTGCCAAGCAACTTGTTTCACGTCTTTCCCTGACCCTTTCTTGGATAGTGGCTGAAAGAGTTGCCTTTAATACCTCAATTTCAGTCAACCTGGTATCCTGTTCCCCCTGGTTATTTATACAAATCAGGCCGTTCACCAACAAACAAATTAGCTCCTCTATGTTTAAGAACTTCTGCTGATATGATCTTCTCCTGGCTGCAGCGAGAGTGCCAAATCTGCCTCTTAAATATGCCTTGTATGAGTCCCAAACTATTTCCACCAAAGCAGAGCCCCAGTTATTATGAAAAACCTTTACTGTCTCGTTTTTTATATATCAAGAGACTGTGCATCCAGCAAAATGGAGCGATCTAATAACCATCTAGATTGGTCCCTTGCTTGACCCAATTTTATCTGAAGTAATACAGCTGAATGATCCAAAAGGTGTGCACCTATATGTTGAATATCCAATACCAAATCTCTTAGCCTGTTGTCAATTAGGAAATAATCAATCCTAGAGTTATGCCTATATTTTATATTGTGGAATGTAAAGATTCTATATAGACCTACCCTCTGCTGCTAAATATCACATAGGCCCAATTACCTGATCACATGATGTACTAGTGCCAACATTTTAGGGTTAACCATTGCCCTACTATCTATCCAACTTATGGTCAATTACGGCAATAAAATAACCCGCCATAATAATTGGGTCAGGGAAATTCAATAACTCGGCATATAGGGCTTCGAGGGGGGCTGTGTCGTCTTGATTTGGGCCATAATAACCCACCAGGGTATAGTTATAGCCATAAAACTTTAAGTTTGCCACCTGCCCGAAACAGCTGAAACACTACATTCTACAGTGATATTAGTTCCCTTTTTTATCAGGATTGCAAAACCTTTAGTAACCGCCGACTGCTTTGTTATAACGATTCAGAAAGGGCGTGGTGATGGACAGAGCATCTGAGTTAAACAGAACACTCATACCCAGTCAAAAGATCAGGGCTTGATCCATCACCGTTTTTTAGCTCACTGCACCATCCCAGTTCAGAACCCGGCTATAAGCAAATTAGTCTGACCCTGGCCCAGTGCATCATGGGAACAGGGCAGACCAAACTACCAAGCCAATTCTTTACTGGAAAGGAAACAAGCTTCCGGGGACCGGTTTCTGGCATTACAGCCGTCTTCGGCCCGGCTTGCTTGAATCCTGATGGTGCAGTGAGCAAGGGACTCACATCTGAGCATACCCTGCCACTCCTATAGTGGCCAAAACGATTCAGAAAGGGGGTGGTGATGGACAGAGCATCTGAGTTAAACAGAGCACTCATACCCAGTCAAAAGATCAGGGCTTGATCCATCACCGTTTTTTAGCTCACTGCACCATCCCAGTTCAGAACCCGGCTATATGCAAATTAGTCTGACCCTGGCCCAGTGCATCATGGGAACAGGGCAGACCAAACTACCAAGCCAATTCTTTACTGGAAAGGAAACAAGCTTCCGGGGACCGGTTTCTGGCATTACAGCCGTCTTCGGCCCGGCTTGCTTGAATCCTGATGGTGCAGTGAGCAAGGGACTCACATCTGAGCATACCCTGCCACTCCTATAGTGGCCAAAACGATTCAGAAAGGGGGTGGTGATGGACAGAGCATCTGAGTTAAACAGAACACTCATACCCAGTCAAAAGATCAGGGCTTGATCCATCACCGTTTTTTAGCTCACTGCACCATCCCAGTTCAGAACCCGGCTATATGCAAATTAGTCTGACCCTGGCCCAGTGCATCATGGGAACAGGGCAGACCAAACTACCAAGCCAATTCTTTACTGGAAAGGAAACAAGCTTCCGGGGACCGGTTTCTGGCATTACAGCCGTCTTCGGCCCGGCTTGCTTGAATCCTGATGGTGCAGTGAGCAAGGGACTCACATCTGAGCATACCCTGCCACTCCTATAGTGGCCAAAACGATTCAGAAAGGGGGTGGTGATGGACAGAGCATCTGAGTTAAACAGAACACTCATACCCAGTCAAAAGATCGGGTAAGAGTGGTCTGCTTAATTCAGACACTCTGTTCATCACCACCCCCTTTTCTGAATCATTTTGTCCACCATAAGCGTGGAAGGGTATACTCAGACATGAGTCCCTTGCTCACTGCTCCATCAGGATTCAAGCAAGCCGGGCCGACGACGCCTGAAATGGCAGAAACCGGTCCCCGGAAGCTTGTCTCCTTTCTGGTGAAGAATTGGCTTGGTAGTTTGGTCTGCCCTGTTCCCATGATGCACTGTGCCAGGGACAGACTAATTTGCATATAGCCAGGTTCTGAGCTGGGATGGGGCAGTGAGCTAAATAACGGTGATGGATCAAGCCCTGATCTTTGGACTGGGTAAGAGTTGTCTGCTTAATTCAGACACTCTGTTCATCACCACCCCCTTTTCTGAATCATTTTGTCCACCATAAGCGTGGAAGGGTATACTCAGACATGAGTCCCTTGCTCACTGCTCCATCAGGATTCAAGCAAGCCGGGCCGACGACGCCTGAAATGGCAGAAACCGGTCCCCGGAAGCTTGTCTCCTTTCTGGTGAAGAATTGGCTTGGTAGTTTGGTCTGCCCTGTTCCCATGATGCAATGGGCCAGGGACAGACTAATTTGCATATAGCCAGGTTCTGAGCTGGGATGGGGCAGTGAGCTAAATAACGGTGATGGATCAAGCCCTGATCTTTGGACTGGGTAAGAGTGGTCTGCTTAATTCAGACACTCTGTTCATCACCACCCCCTTTTCTGAATCATTTTGTCCACCATAAGCGTGGAAGGGTATACTCAGACATGAGTCCCTTGCTCACTGCTCCATCAGGATTCAAGCAAGCCGGGCCGACGACGCCTGAAATGGCAGAAACCGGTCCCCGGAAGCTTGTCTCCTTTCTGGTGAAGAATTGGCTTGGTAGTTTGGTCTGCCCTGTTCCCATGATGCACTGGGCCAGGGACAGACTAATTTGCATATAGCCAGGTTCTGAGCTGGGATGGGGCAGTGAGCTAAATAACGGTGATGGATGAAGCCCTGATCTTTGGACTGGGTAAGAGTGGTCTGCTTAATTCAGACACTCTGTTCATCACCACCCCCTTTTCTGAATCATTTTGTCCACCATAAGCGTGGGAGGGTATACTCAGACATGAGTCCCTTGCTCACTGCTCCATCAGGATTCAAGCAAGCCGGGCCGACGATGCCTGAAATGGCAGAAACCGGTCCCCGGAAGCTTGTCTCCTTTCTGGTGAAGAATTGGCTTGGTAGTTTGGTCTGCCCTGTTCCCATGATGCACTGGGCCAGGGACAGACTAATTTGCATATAGCCAGGGTCTGAGCTGGGATGGGGCAGTGAGCTAAATAACGGTGATGGATCAAGCCCTGATCTTTGGACTGGGTAAGAGTGGTCTGCTTAATTCAGACACTCTGTTCATCACCACCCCCTTTTCTGAATCATTTTGTCCACCATAAGCGTGGAAGGGTATACTCAGACATGAGTCCCTTGCTCACTGCTCCATCAGGATTCAAGCAAGCCGGGCCGACTACGCCTGAAATGGCAGAAACCGGTCCCCGGAAGCTTGTCTCCTTTCTGGTGAAGAATTGGCTTGGTAGTTTGGTCTGCCCTGTTCCCATGATGCACTGGGCCAGGGACAGACTAATTTGCATATAGCCAGGTTCTGAGCTGGGATGGGGCAGTGAGCTAAATAACGGTGATGGATCAAGCCCTGATCTTTGGACTGGGTAAGAGTGGTCTGCTTAATTCAGACACTCTGTTCATCACCACCCCCTTTTCTGAATCATTTTGTCCACCATAAGCGTGGAAGGGTATACTCAGACATGAGTCCCTTGCTCACTGCTCCATCAGGATTCAAGCAAGCCGGGCCGACGACGCCTGAAATGGCAGAAACCGGTCCCCGGAAGCTTGTCTCCTTTCTGGTGAAGAATTGGCTTGGTAGTTTGGTCTGCCCTGTTCCCATGATGCACTGGGCCAGGGACAGACTAATTTGCATATAGCCAGGTTCTGAGCTGGGATGGGGCAGTGAGCTAAATAACGGTGATGGATCAAGCCCTGATCTTTGGACTGGGTAAGAGTGGTCTGCTTAATTCAGACACTCTGTTCATCACCACCCCCTTTTCTGAATCATTTTGTCCACCATAAGCGTGGAAGGGTATACTCAGACATGAGTCCCTTGCTCACTGCTCCATCAGGATTCAAGCAAGCCGGGCCGACGATGCCTGAAATGGCAGAAACCGGTCCCCGGAAGCTTGTCTCCTTTCTGGTGAAGAATTGGCTTGGTAGTTTGGTCTGCCCTGTTCCCATGATGCACTGGGCCAGGGACAGACTAATTTGCATATAGCCAGGTTCTGAGCTGGGATGGGGCAGTGAGCTAAATAACGGTGATGGATCAAGCCCTGATCTTTGGACTGGGTAAGAGTGGTCTGCTTAATTCAGACACTCTGTTCATCACCACCCCCTTTTCTGAATCATTTTGTCCACCATAAGCGTGGAAGGGTATACTCAGACATGAGTCCCTTGCTCACTGCTCCATCAGGATTCAAGCAAGCCGGGCCGACGACGCCTGAAATGGCAGAAACCGGTCCCCGGAAGCTTGTCTCCTTTCTGGTGAAGAATTGGCTTGGTAGTTTGGTCTGCCCTGTTCCCATGATGCACTGGGCCAGGGACAGACTAATTTGCATATAGCCAGGTTCTGAGCTGGGATGGGGCAGTGAGCTAAATAACGGTGATGGATCAAGCCCTGATCTTTGGACTGGGTAAGAGTGGTCTGCTTAATTCAGACACTCTGTTCATCACCACCCCCTTTTCTGAATGCTTTGTTATAACTGCATAGGAGATCCATTTTTTACCTTTAAAAAACTCACGAGATTCAGCCCATGTCAGATGAGTCTCCTGTAGAATAATAATTTGTGCCTGGTAATCCCTCAGGTATTGCAATATTCTCTCTCGTCTAGCTCTCACCCGCAAACCATTCACATTCCAAGAGAGTATTCTTATCTCATTAGCTACTTTCTTGGCCATCACCTATAAATTCCATCTTAAATTAATCGTTGACTGGAGATTAAAAAGCCGACATGGCAAATGAGGATTTTTTTTCCCTTCTTGCTCCCCACCCTGTGCCCAACTAACCCTCCCCTCCCCCTGGAAAACCCTTCCCTGACTTACCAAAATAGGAAAGCCCTATGGGTGCCCTTGCTCCAGAGTTACCTCCAAGCTCACGCCAGAAAACTTTAAGAAAAAAAGTAGAAAGGAAACCTACTCAAAAAGCCATTCTTTAGAAGTTGTACTTAATAATCTGCAAAGTTAATGAGGGGCATTCCCCTTACTAATACCCCGACTGAAGACCCTCAATGAACCTATCCACTTCTTCAACGAAACAGAAGGAATTTATCTTATTATTGCGTATTACCTTCAGCATAGCTGGGAATTTTAGCTGCACTGACGCACCAAGCTTCCTTAGAGGGTCAATTCTCTTCCCTAGCTCCCATTGCCTATTGGAAGTTACACTCGAAACATCTGATCTAACTTCAAACTTAACCCCGTCTATCTCCATCCCCTTCTTAGACAAGGCTCGAGACAGAATCTTCTCCTTGAGGGTGTATGTCAAGAAGTTTATCAGAATTCTCCTAGGCTTTGCCCAGTTTGGATTAGGTCTGTATGGATCCCTATGTATCTTCTGAATATCCTTACTGATCTCCTCCTCTGACTCCTCAAGAAGTAGCTCTTTTTTAATCAGACATACTATAAAATGTTTGATGTCCTCCCCTTCCTTGCATTCTGGAATTTTCAAAAACTTCAAGTTATTTCTCCTCTGAAAGTTCTCTAACCTCTCTAGCCTCTCCTGTTGTTCTCTTTCTCTCGTTTTTAAGGCCTCTAATTCTGCTGCGTTGCCCTAGACTGCTTCTTTGAGGACCTTTACCTCTCCTTAAAGAATGCCAGTTCTTGAAGTTAGGTCATCAAATTTCTTCTCCAAATTATCACAGACAACTCTGATGTCTTCCTCTGTTGGAAGGCTATTACTCATATTGATGGTTTTAGGGAGGATTTTAAATTAGGTCCTAAGTGAGGGACTAACCTTAATTTTACGTTCAGGAATAGGTCTATTTTTGAGTGGTTTGTTATGTATCACTATCTCCTTTATTGAACCAGGCCACCCCTCACTGCCTGTTCCCCTATTCGCTCTGATTCACTTGGGAAATAGTATTGCTTGAAGTGGCCACTACTGTAACCCCAAGACTGGCAGCACCAGCGCTTCTAAGAGTGTACCTAGATAGTCCTGAAGCACCCTTGGCACCCTTCTGCCCCTTTCTCCTACCGCTCCGTAATTTGGTGCTCTTATATTTCTAATCAGGTAGGAGCTGAGAGGATTTCAAACAGGCAGAAGGAGAAATTAAATCTAATGCCCATACCTTAATCGAGAGTTTAGTTAGCGCTGATGCAGGTGCAGACGCGAGTAAAGTACTTGCATCCCCTTCGGCAGATTCAGCTCCTTTGACATGTGCCCCCAAAAGCGACCTACAAGGAACTGGTGCTGCTCTGCCCGTCTCCAACCCCCCCTGCCCCGGAAGGAAATCCGGGAGACGGCACGCCTTCCTCTGTGGAGCTCCAGCACCGCTCTCGACCACCGCTGATCCCCCACAGTGTTGCCGAACCAGACGTGCACAGTGAAAAAGCTTCAGAAGGTCTTCAAAGACGGGTCGATATACTAAAATAAAAAGGTCAGGATGCGCTAATATTTCGCTTAATATTATTAATTCATTGCTCGTTATACTGCCTCCCTACTTTCTTATATGCGTGTGTTTATAAGCATTTCCTCCAAGTTCCGGGCTCCGTGACCTGAACACTAGCTGGCTGCCATGTTTTCCTTCCCCCCATCCACACTGGCTATATATCACACCCAAAAGTCAACAATAGCGCAAGCCACGGAATAAGCATGTTTGGACCCGATGGTCGGTTGAGCCGAGCCGTCGGTGTAAAAGATACATTTGCACTAACGCAAAGGAAGCAAAGACAACGGAGGAGCTTGAAAATGTTCATATTGTACAAACTCATGAGTCCCAAGAGCAGGATCAAAGGTGAACATGACTTCAGCCGATGTCAATGAAGTAGCCCATTGAATCCAATGGGGATGTAAAGCCTTAGAGTTTGATACACTTGCCTTAGTCACTGCTTCTAAAGCAGGGCTAGGCAAAACCATCAGAATGTGTTTTCCCTGCGCCAGCGAGCGTTCTTTCAGAATCGCCATTTGGACTGCTGTTCAAATCTTTTCAACATTCGAAAAGCGCATTTCTGCTGCTGTGTACAGATGCGATTTGTATGCAATAAGTACTGCGTCACCTTCGTTGAACGTCGGGTATGTGAAACCCACCGTCCCTGGTACAATACATATGACCAGGTTAGTAGAATTATCATGTGTCAACAAGAAGTTAGTCTCTAGCAGATCAGACTGCAAACAACGTAGAATAGAGGTATGTTCCGGTAACCAGGTGGCGGAAATAAATGTGGGTTGTATCAAAGCATAGAGTGGTTTGATACGCTGGGTGTAATCGGGAATGTATGTCCTACCGAAATTAAAAAATCCCAGCAAAGACTGAAGCTTTTTCAGTGTAGAAGGAGGTTGCAATTGTGCACATTTCTGTAGAAAGTTTGGGGCTAACCCCCTACCTTCATTGTTGAGCTCGTAGCCCAAAAAGAGGACAGCCACGCAAGCGATGTGCGATTTTGCTAAATTAAATTTGTATCCATAGTCGGCGAACGATAATATAATTCTGTCGACTCAGACCAGATGCCACATCAGCTCATCATCTGTCAGATAAATATCATCAACATACGTGAAATGCATCAGGGTCTATGCAATGCAATAAAGACACAATATGTGGAGTAAAAGCCCTGGGGCTGTTCTTATACCCCATAGGCAAGCGTGCAATTTTTTTCTGATTCTCGACAGCGGTAAATGCTGTCAAGTCACTGCTTTCAGGAGCCAAGTTGTGACTATAGAAACTATTGGATATATCCAGTGTCGTCTTAAATTTCTCTAGGAACTATGTTGTTCACTAGCGCAGAGCTGTTGGTGTTCTGTACCGCAAATGTACGACAATGACTATTTCAATTTTGATAATCTAATACAATGTGATATGAACTGTCTGGTTTTGATACCCGAAAAAGAGGATTATTCATAGGAGATATACAGGATTCATTTACACCTTGATATTCCAATTGAGTCAGAATGTCACAAACAGGAGTTTTTGCTTCCCGTCTGATTGGATATTGTGGTTGTGGCTGTAGCATAGACCGTAATGGAATCTGGTGTGCTGGTGAATCTCTATCCCAGCCCACATGAATATGGTACACTGCCGGGGCAAGGGCCAAAGCCCACTCAGCCAGCTGCAAAAGCCTTTGCATGCTCCTCAGGGACGTATGGTGAAAAATTGAGAAGTTTTAAGTCCTCTCCTCTAGAGGCGGTCAAAATGAATGGTGGAGGCCAATCTGCCTCCGCCAACAGAATGTCATAAGAGGAATCCAATTTTCCCAAACAACTGTATACTTCTACGCTGTATATCACCCTCAATTTGGAAGACTACAGATTTTTATTCAATTTAGGCTTACCAAGTAGAACCAATACAAAGGGATAAATAAGTTTCCATCATGTTGCAGTCAGCTGTTATCAACGTAGATATTTATAGTCATACATTACTGCTCACGGCTTCTCACTATGTGTGGACGTCGCCTCAGCGGGCAACTGTGTTCATCATTCCTAACAGAGTTCGCAGAAGAGCTGTGTTCTATATCCCTATGCCGGGGGATCAGCATCTCAGTTGTCCGTGCCCATCCTCACTCGTAACTATCTCAACAACCAGTAGAGTAACAAAACTTTCCCCCCCACCCATCCCCTGCCCCCCCATCAGGCCTGTCGCTCCATCATTTAGTTCCCAGTGGACCATAGTATCTAGTCATGTTAGGCATCTAGCTCCATAATTCAAGGAGGAGGGTGTCCACAAAGAGGGAGCCACTATAGAATTCATGCGTGCCAACCTCCAAGCTACCTGCTCAGGTAAGGCCATGTTTCAATCCCCTCACGCAATTCTCCTCACTATAGGGGTGGGTCTGTATCATCAGCCGTAGAGTAGGTCCACCAACGCCACCCATGCTCTCACCGTCTCTAGCATTTTTTCATTACTTGTTCTCTACGCCATCTATAATCTAAAAATCCCCTCACAGTCAGGCCACCATGAGATATTAGGTGCACTGGCTGCCTTCCAGTGACTAGTAATTTCTCGCTTAGGCAGGACTAAGCCCAGGTAAATGAATTGGCTGGTGACTTTATTGAGGGCAGAATGAGGGAACCAGTGTAATAACAAATAACCCGGGGTCAGTGAGCTGCCTCTATCCGTTATTTCTCCTAGTTTAGTCGTCAATGCTCTCCAGAACCCCTCCAAAGGTGGACAATCCCAGAACACTTGCAAAAATTCAGCGTTTTCCAACCGACACCGTGGACAGGCTGTACGGGTCCCAAAATATTCTTTAATTTTGTGCGGGGTGAAATATGTTCTGTGGAGGACAAAGAATTGGATTAGCTGGAATCTCGCATTTCTAGAACACTTGCATGCCTTTTCTACCAGCACTTCCCACAGCTTCTCCTCCACAGGTATCCCAAGGTCTGTTTCCCATTTGACACGTAGGCTCTCCAAGCGGCACCTGATCTCTTGGGTGAGCCGCCTGTATAGGCAGGTGACCGCCTTGATCGTCCCGGCTGCTGATACCACATATTGGCATGATAAGGAAGTCAGAGGCTCCGCCATCCCTTTCTTCCAATGTTTATGGATGGCTGCCGTCAGTGTAGCATGCCGTCAGTGCAGCATGTAAGAGGAAGTCCTGCCTATGAAGTTCATATCGCTCTAGCAGATCATTAAAGGGTAGTAGGGTATTGTTCTCATTTTGGTCCCCGATAGTGGATATTCCCACCTCTTCCCAGTCCCGTAGTGGCTGCCAGTCTCCCCCATGTGACAATACCTCGCAAACTAGCAACGGAATCTCAGGTGCCTATGCGGGCCCCTGTTTGGCCCTTTTACTAGCTCGGTTCCAACATTGACGCACCACCCACAGATCCCTCGGAGCCTCTCTTTCACTCAAGGGGAGCCGGAGCAGTACTCAAAGCTGTCTTAGGTCCGGGTTCATGCCCCCATGGGCTTTCCCATTACGAAGTCTCCCCGCCATCCACTTTGTAAACCACTGTAGTTGGGCGGCATGGTAATAGGCCTCGAAGTCAGGCACTGCGAATCCCCCCTCCCTCCTAGGTCTCGACATGGTAGTGAGCGCAACCCTGCGCCTCCCAGAGCCCCATTAGAATCCCGTAATTATAGTATTAAGTTGGGTAAAGAATTTTTGCAGTATCCATAGTGGGAGCGAGCCAAAATAATAAAGTAGTCGAGGTAGAGTGACCATCTTTAGCAGCGCTACCCGTCCTGTTTGAAAGACTACTTCATATAGTCTATCCGGGGAGCAACTCAGCTGTTTCTACTAAAATAAATCTATCAATTACTATATCCTCCAGATAAGGATGCATTGCCTCCTGCACTATGGTACCCTCCGCCCCGCTGTCGAGTAGAGTCACTGCCCATGTCCAATCTAGAAGACGTGTTCTCACCGTCTGAGGCATACTTCACTGTTAAAGCAGCCACTTTTTTCTTCTGATAAGGGGGTCTAAAATGAGGCAGATCCTCTTGTTTGGCTTTCAAACTGTCGAGGTTGATCCCGTCCCTGCTGTGTGGTCAGACCTTTGCCATGATCCTGGCATTCCCCACCACCACTATGAGAGTCCCATGTGTACTGTAAAGAATGAGGAGAGTGCTGATCAGGGACTTGAAATCTATCAGGAGTCTTAATTTTCGCGATCGTGCAGGTCATCAGTACACTCAAAAGCCTCAGGTGTCTGTGAACCAGCACGCAAACCCTGCTTCAGTTGTAGCTGCCCCTGTTTTTTTATTTCTCCACTTCTTTTTAGGAAAGAACGGGTGCCCATCCTTATCAGTCTAGGCCTTTTGTTGAGTTTGAGCTTGAGTTTGCGGTTGCGTAAAAGGCTTAATTCCCAGTCTATTGTGCCTTAAGGTTTTATAAACTTTGGCAATAATCTGGCGAATTCTTACCCTGACCGACATGTGTCTGGGTATAATAAGGACCAAATGAGCTGCACCATTCTGGGTGATTTGGAGCTCATAAAGGCAAGAGTTCTTAATGTTGAGATATAAAGAATTGCAGTAAACCAATAATGAGGTCACCAGGGCGAAGGTGACAGAAGGGCGAAATTCTAGGGGAATGTATGGAAAAGTTTTACTTAGGATGCTTCAAATGAGGAAACAGGAGCGGGTGGTATGGCTAACCTGAGTTTCAAACTCAGGGTGTTTTAAAAAATGACACTCAGGTTTTTAGGCTGATGTGAACGGAGCGGAGAGGGGCACGCAATCCTTCGGCCACCAGATGTTGGACCAGATTGACTCCTGCTTGCCAAACACTAAAACCTCAGTTTTCGGTGTGTTAATTTTTAGGGTGTTATCCTTCATCCACCTGCTGATACTAGTCATGCATTATTTGTACCTCCCTGCTACTGATGTAGTATCGTTGGAAATGGACACAAAGATCTGTGTGTCATCGGCATATGGCAGTATATGGAACCCAAAGGAGCACCCCACTTCTGCCAGTGGAGCCACATAAACATTAACCCCTTCCATGCTTATGACGAGCTCCGCTCGTCATGAGGCACAGTGGAGCGGCCGGACCACGTGCAGCTAATTCCCCACCTGTGCGGGGGTTCTATTGGAGTGGGCGGAGTCGTGAACAGCCCAGCTCATCATGAGCACAGCTCCACTGTGCAGCATGACAAGCACCTCGCCGCCGAACATGGCCCCTACCCCACGCACCGCGGGGGAATTAGCCCCACGTGGAAGGGGTTAAAAAGGGTTGGGCTAAGGGATGAACCCTGGGGCACTCCAAAGAGGTTAAAGGCATCTGCACTGAAACCCCTGCAGCTGACAATTTGTATTCTGTTGGTTAAGAAAGAGCAGAGAAGCTTGAAAGCAGTACCATGTACACCAGCTTGGCAGAGACGTTGGGCCATCCGTACCAGCATGAAGATGTCAAATGCTGCCGATAGGTCAAGCATCACCAGAATGGCCACCTCATCTTCCCCCCATCCACTTGGAGCCGGATACTGTCTGCAGCCACAAAAAAGGGGGGGGGTTCTTATGTGGGAAGAGATGGGGCATATGAAGTGTGCGTAAAATCTAATTCTGTGAGTAAGGTGGTGCAAAAAGGTGAGGAGAACACCCTAAGCCCTCAAAACATGATAAAAGCAATCCTATGTACACACTTGTATTAATTCCAATTCTTAGTGAGACGTTTGTCAAGCTTCTTCACAAATTCAATAAACATATATATCACACACATGAGATCAATGAGATTGTAGAAAATGGTTCCTTTATTGTCGAAGCTTCTAGGTCGAATTGGAACCTCGGATCGGGATTATCAGGGACAGTGTACTCGCTGAGAGTGCCGATGAATACGGAACACTAGCCTTAATTTGGACGTTTTTGCACGGGACTTTGTTCTACACTAAAGGAACCGTTTTTTACAATAAGGACATCGTGAATGTCAGTTACATTTTATCAACATACCAGCCGGGATGGAATTACAACCGGCGGAGTGGAGTCCATCACTTTTTACAGTTGCCATAAAGCCCTGAAGAAATCGTGGGGAACATCCCCTACTAAACACGTGTTGGCTGGGCGATTGTCGGATTAAAGGAGACAAGAAAATCCCAACTACACTGATTGATCTCATTTGTGTGATACATGTGTTTATTAAATATTTGAAGAAGCTCGACAAACTTCTCAATAAGAATTGGAATTAAAACAAGCGTGTGCATAGGCTTGATTTAAACTGTCTGCAGCCACGACAAGAGCTGATTCTGTACTGTAGACACTTCTGAACCCGTTTTGCTAGGGGTCAAGGACATCATGAGTCTCAATGAATTTGATTAATTTCTGGTTCTACTATTTTTCAAGAATGTTAGCAAAAGCTGGTAACACGGACATGGGGCCGAATTTTTTGAAATCATCAGGGCCTGCGTTAACTTTTTAGGGCTTGACCTCTGCCAATGCGCAAGCATTGCAGATGTCGAGACATATTGTGGCTTATCCAGAGCTTAACCAAACGGGCGATTTGATGCTGTGCCCGTGAAAAAAGCACGAAAAAAGCGTGTGCGCGCATCAAAGCCACTAGCCTCCCTCCACAAGCTTACCCCAGCGTGCGCTCTGGCATTTCTCCTCCCCTAATTATTCACTGCCCACGGCCGGCCGGCACTTCAAAGGCTGCTGCTCCCCATGCGTCTCGTCACCCTTACTCTCCCCTATTCTTCCCTTCTTGCCTCTCGCCGCCCCCCCCATCCCCACCACAGCAATGCCGAGGGCTTGTATGCCTTCTCCCAGACTCGTTTTTTATTTTGATGTTTTGGAAGAAGAACAAATTGCAGCTGCCAGGCTACTAGTGTGCTCTTAAACAATGCCTGGCTATTTGGAAGCCCCGTGTCCTCTCCTTGGCTGAGGTGCAGATCCCAGATGCCTTTCGATCCATAGTTCATGGGCTAGCATGTCAGCAACTCCAATTCGAGCAGTTAAATATTGGACTCCATGGTTTCATGCTATTAACCTGTGGTCGCTCATGAAGAAATATTATGAGCAAAGCGACTGCCAAGATAAATTATGTAACTTATCCTGTTTTGTAGCTTTGTTGGAGGCTTTAAGGAACAACCACTGTCGACCCATTTTTATTTTGAACCAGATGTTATCCTAAACTCCAGGGTTTGTGATTTAATTTTTTTTTAATGTGCAGCCACATTTTGCTAATGCAAGATTTCTTATGTAACAGAATCTGGTGCATTTACTCTTGTGACTGACCTTTCAAAATCTCAGTGGCCATCTTTTTTCCCCTTTTTAGGGCTCGACCTCTGCCAATGCGCCTGCCAACCCACCATACAGCTCCACTGATGCACCCACCACACAGGTCCGCCGATGCACCCACCACACAGCTCCGCCGAGGCACCCACCACACAGCTCCACCGATGCACCCACCACACAGCTCCACCGATGCTCCAACTAAGCTCCACCAATGCACACACCACACAGCTCCACCAATGCACCCACTAAGCTCCACCGATGCACCCACCACACAGCTTCACCGATGCACCCACCACAGAGCTCCACCGAGGCACCCACCACACAGCTCCACCGATGCACCTACCACACAGCTCCACCAATGCACCCACCACACAGCTCCACCGATGCACCCATCACACAGCTCCACCTACACAGCTCCACCGATGCACCCACCACACAGCTCCACCGATGCACCCACCACACAGCTCCACCGAGGCACCCGCCACACAGCTCCACCGATGCACCCACCACACAGCTCCACCGATGCACCCACTACACAGCTCCACCGATGCAGCCACCACACAGCTCCACCGACACAGCTCCACCGATGCACCCACCACACAGCTCCACCTATGCACCCACCACACAGCTCCATCGGGGCACCCACCATACAGCTCCACCGATGCACCCACCACACAGCTCCACTGATGCAGCCACCACACAGCTCCACCGACACAGCTCCACCGATGCACCCACCACACAGCTCCACCGATGCACCCACCACACAGCTCCACCGAGGCACCCACCATACAGCTCCACCGATGCACCCACCACACAGCTCCACCGAGGCACCCACCACACAGCTCCACAGATGCACCCACCACACAGCTCCACAGATGCACCCACCACACAGCTCCACAGATGCACCCACCACCCAGCTCCACCGATGCACCCACCACACAGCTCCACAGATGCACCCACCACCCAGCTCCACCGATGCACCCACCACACAGCTCCACTGATGCACCCACCACCCAGCTCCACCGATGCACCCACCACACAGCTCCACCGACACAGCTCCACTGATGCACCCACCACCCAGCTCCACTGATGCAACCACCACACAGCTCCACCAACACAGCTCCACCGATGCACCCACCACACAGCTGCACTGATGCACCCACCACAGAGTTCCACCGATGCACCCACCACAGAGCTCCACCGATGCACCCACCACCCAGCTCCACCAATGCACCCACCACACAGCTCCACTGATGCACCCACCACCCAGCTCCACTGATGCAACCCCCACACAGCTCCACCAACACAGCTCCAACGATGCACCCACCACACAGCTCCACTGATGCACCCACCACAGAGTTCCACCGATGCACCCACCACAGAGCTCCACCGATGCACCCACTACAGAGCTCCACCTATGCCCCCACCGCAGAGCTCCACCGATGCACCCACCACACAGTTCCACCTATGCACCCACCACACAGCTCCACCGAGGCACCCACCACACAGCTCAACAGATGCACCCACCACACAGCTCCACAGAGGCACCGACCACACAGCTCCACAGATGCACCCACCACACAGCTCCACCAAAGCACCCACCACACAGCTCCACCGATGCACCCACCACGCAGCTTTACCGATGCACCCACCACATAGCTCCACCGAGGCACCCACCGCACAGCTCTACCGATGCACCCACCACACAGCTCCACCGATGCACCCACCACACAGCTCCGCCGAGGCACCCACCACACAGCTCAACCGATGCACCCACCACACAGCTCTACCGATGCACCCACCACACAGCTCCACCGATGCACCAACTAAGCTCCACCGATGCACCCACCACACAGCTCCACCAATGCACCCACTAAGCTCCACCGATGCACCCACCACACAGCTCCACCGATGCACCCACCACACAGCTCCACTGATGCACCAACCACCCAGCTCCACCCATGCACCCACCACACAGCTCCACCTACACAGCTCCACTGATGCACCCACCACCCAGCTCCACTGATGCACCCACCACACAGCTCCACCGACACAGCTCCACCGATGCACCCACCACACAGCTCCACTGATGCACCCACCACAAAGCTCCACCGATGCACCCACCACACAGCTCCACCGATGCTCCAACTAAGCTCCACTGATGCACCCACCATACAGCTTTACCGATGCACCCACCACAGAGCTCCACCGATGCACCCACCACACAGCTCCACCGATGCACCAACTAAGCTCCACCGATGCACCCACCACACAGCTCCACCAATGCACCCACCACACAGCTCCACCGATGCACCCACCACACAGCTCCACCTACACAGCTCCACCGATGCACCCACCACACAGCTCCACCGATGCACCCACCACACAGCTCCACCGAGGCACCCACCACACAGCTCCACTGATGCACCCACCACACAGCTCCACCAATGCACCCACCTAACAGCTCCACCGATGCAGCCACCACACAGCTCCACCGACACAGCTCCACCGATGCACCCATCACCCAGCTCCACTGATGCACCCACCACACAGCTCCACCGACACAGCTCCACCAATGCACCCACCACACAGCTCCACCGATGCACCCACCACACAGTTCCACCGAGGCACCCACCATACAGCTCCACCAAGGCACCCACCACACAGCTCCACCGATGCACCCACCACACAGCTCCACCGAGACACCCACCACACAGCTCCACAGATGCACCCACC
Organism: Lissotriton helveticus; assembly: GCF_964261635.1. Lineage (NCBI taxonomy): Eukaryota > Metazoa > Chordata > Amphibia > Caudata > Salamandridae > Lissotriton > Lissotriton helveticus. Next base: position 1,310,898,821 of record NC_136068.1, read on the forward strand.
GCACAGATCTACAGATGCACCCACCACACAGCTCCACAGATGCACCCACCACACAGCTCCACCGAAGCACCCACCACCCAGCTCCACCGATGCACCCACCACACAGCTCCGCCGATGCACCCACCACACAGCTCCGCCGAGGCACCCACCACACAGCTCCACCGATGCACCCACCACACAGCTCCACCGATGCTCCAACTAAGCTCCACCAATGCACCCTCCACACAGCTCCACCAATGCAGCCACTAAGCTCCACCGATGCACACACCACTCAGCGCAACCACAGCATCACTCAGCGCAACCACAGCATCACTCAACACCACCACAGCATCACTCAGAGCAACCACAGCATCACTCAGCGCAACCACAGCATCACTGGTTCAAATATGTTCTTTCAATGTTTCAAGCTGTTTTCAAGCTTTCACGCTTTATTACAAATCACAAAAAGATGTTAATATTTCACTTTTGTTCTTTGATTTTCGTCACAATAAAAAACACTGAACATAATCTTCACAAAAGTTATTTACAAAAGTTTAAGCTATTACCATTACAAATTAAATAAATTATTTAAGTATTAATTATTTAAAAAAATTAAAAGCCATTGTTATTTGTAATATCAATACATCTAAGTCACGTAAATACAAAACATGTTGCATTAGAAATGCTATAGGTGTCACATTTGCAAAAGTTATAACTATTGGCATTGTAAATGACAAAGCTATTAATTTAGCTATTTTAAAAGATAACACATAAATAGAAAAAAAATCATTTATAAGTCCAATAGCTCAAACTTTCCTAATGCGAGCCCTATTGCATTTCCAATGCTTGTTTAAGAAGAGGAGTCACAATTGCATTTTTTCATGAGCCGGGAAAGATTCCTGATTGCAGCGTGAGTTTGTCAGGTTTTGCAAAAAAGTTGACGATCCAGTCTGGGGCAAGGACAGGGGTCCGATGGAGATCCAGATTTTAAGCTAGGCAATTGCTGCAGGGAAGTAGATTGATTGGGCTGAGAACAACTAGTGGTAGTTTCAGAAAGAGACTCATTTTCTAACGACATATTGCGAGTAGATATCATGATTTTGTTCCGGAAGTAGAGTACAACTCTATTGCAGAAGTCTTGAAATGACTTCAGGGAGTTCTGTGAAGGGGGAGTGGATATCTCTTTCTCTACATTAAAAAGTAGTTTAGAGAAGTTGTTGGAGAGACGGCTTCCAGCTTCCTCGAACAATCCCGTACTGCTGGTACATTGCAGAACCTGTTCTTTGATTGAGGGAAAGAAGAATGTTTTGTATGTGAGTGATACCTGTACCCTAGCTGTTCTCTTGTTGGGATTGGGCCTTTTGCTGCTTGTGTAGTTTCCTCTTGTTTCTGCTCACACATTTATGGAATTCAGCAGCTGATAAAAAATAAGTGGAGTTCAGCTTTCCTTTCAGAGTTTAGTTAGGAATGTCAGAAATGTAAACAAACTAAATAAGAATAAGATTGTTGAAAGTGTATTTATTTTTAATGCATATAGTTAAATGATGAGGGGCCTATATCAGGGCAGGTACACCCTTAATGCTAGGTAAGGCAGCTGCAGTATGGCGCCACGAGCAGGGGCGACAGATTAGCCAGATAGCTTTAGAGACTTGCTATTGGGTGGGAGGTAGGTGTGAAATCATCAAATTAACATCTCGCCTAAGAGGACCAAAATCCTAGCAGCACTGTTTGTCACGGCAATTCTTTTTTTTTTTTTTTGAGAACCTTTATTGTCACTGCAAGTAAATACAAATATGGGCCTGCAACCACCTCGGCCGGCCGCTAGTCAAGTCGTAAGTACAGCAAATCAATGTAGAAAAATACAGCAGCCCGAAAATGAGGGTCTAAAAAGTGTCCAGTAGAGAACTTGTATTCAAGCGTACTGTGCGAGATTTAGGATATGAGAAGGTTCATTTTACAATAAAGAAAAACTCAGAATCAATGCCATACGGTCATACATGGTCCTACAATAGCAAGCATGAAACAGGAAATCCGCAACTAGTACTAATACGTTTGAAATATTGGGGGTAAGGCACCCGAGTCAGGATAGATGTAGAAACAGACACGTTACGTAGCAAAGCTGCACCCCACCCCTCAAGACGAAACATACTGTAGGAGACACGAAAAACGACGACACCAAAAAGGAAGAAAGACAAAGGGCCACAGAAACAAAGAAAAGACAAATTAACAAACCCCATCCCCCTACCCCCCACCCAACACCCCTGCAGAAGGCCACGGCCTACCCCCCCCCCAGCAGCGTGCCTGTCGCTCTAAATAAGAGACCCGAAATATAGAAAAAGGGAAAAAGAAGAAAAAGAGGAAAAACGAGGGGAAGGGCCATCGATCTGGCCACCCGCCCCCCCCCCACCACCGCGCACAATAAACGTCCCAACAGCAAGTTCAGAATAGACACGGAAAACATTAATCACCAATAGCACAAGCAAGAACATACCCGCCGAGTGTCCCCCAAATCACAGTCAGCCAACAACAAGTTCCACTATGAACTAGACGGTCTCACCCCTGGCCCTTCCTATCAGTGGTACCAACATACGTCCACTTCAATCAGCATACAGAGCAGAGTGGAGGGTCCAAACGATCCGGGCGGATCGGGCATCGCTGTTATTCCATGGGACTTCAGCCACCTGAACCCAGCCGAGTATGTATGGCGGAAATCCGTCAGTGTCAGTATCGACTCCGGAAGCATCCTCCCGTCCGGACACAGTCTCACTAGCCAGGGAAAGAGAGTCACACCATCCGGCAAGTGCTGAAACGCCACCAGGGCAGCCCAAACCATAGATCGACGTTGTTTCCCCTGCCGCCGAACAGAGAAGCGCCCCGACGAGGCACTCACATGTACAACAGATCTGTCCAAAGGAATCTCATGAACCGGGTCTCGCAGCATCTCCACGAACTTAGGCATAGCTGGAGCACTCATCACTGACGCAGAGGCGGGCCCATCGGCGCTTCCAGGAGATCGAACTATGTCCGTATGGAACGGTGGGACAACAATGGCGGCCATCCTTCTTCCCAGATCCCGGGCATCCCGGATCAGGGTCGTATGCAGGGTTGTTAACGCAGCCAATATATCTCTGAACGTGGGTTCTGTCTCGTATCGCCAGACCCCAGGACTCTCCCGCACAGCAGCTTCTCTGCCTGGATGTGGTCTGCGTAGGAGGGCGCCGTCCGCCATCTTAGCTGATCCGGCCTCGTCCTTCTCCACTTCACATCGGGACCGGGCCCAACACCAGGGCGCAACAGGAGTCACCCCGAGGATCCCGAAAGGCAAGGCAGGCTTCCCAGCGAAGGGTCACCAAAAGGCTAAACAAAATCTCCGCCGCTCCCTGGGAGCCGCCCGCCGATTACGGGAGAAGTCAGTGGTCATGCCCGGATACAACACTGGAAAGGGGGCCAAGTATCGTGCACTCCCCTCGACCCTGCTTCACCGCACATCCCACAAGGCACTCCACAAGTTGGACTGGGTCGGCACTGTCGCCATCGGCCCATCAGATCTCCGGCGCCCTCCGGCCGGCACCTCGCCCCCACCAGAGGCCGCTGTTGTCGTAGTCCCGGTCGGCCACTTTCCTCACTCGACACCCCGGTCTCAGCTCCGTGAAGGCCGCAAAACAGTCGGGGACATTTCCACGGGCCTGCCGCACGGAAAAGCCTCAGGAGCAAACGGTCAGTGAAAGGTGTCCTTCGCCTACTTAAATATGCCGTTATGGCTCAGGATAGTTGCCAGGATGTATGCGCGGGGTGAGAAGGCTCACGGAGCCGAGCGTCTACGCAGCCATCTCGGTCGCCAGCTTGGCTCCTCCCCTGTCACGGCAATTCCTGGTCATAACTAGGCCTGGGCAAAATGTTAATTATGCTGGAGTAATTTCAGTTATTATGCATTACTCTTGTGATGCAAAATTACCGAAATTACATGAATAATGCAGTTTGAGAAATTAGAGTAATTTGGAGCCAATTTTCTACTGCAGGAGCACTGGAACAAAGAACTTGGAGAGAGCGAGCAGCTACTGGCTACTGCTACTTATGTCCTGTAGCTTTTAGTGCTATCTTCTTACTCCAACGTGCATCCTCTGGCCTATTTTGGATGCAAGGGTGTATTTTGAACTAAGAAAATAGTGCTAAATGCTGGATTACGTTTATCATACAATTAAACATAATTACGAGTAGTTTTACTGTAATTATGAGTTACACCCACCCCTAGTATAACCCTATCTCCCTACAATGTGTCTGGCTGCAAGTCAACTACATCCCTCCATTATTGCTTTAAGCCAGGTCATGTGCAATATTATGGCACCATGTATGCTGTAACGGCAATGTGTGCTATATTTGGATAATTTGGCAGCTGGCATCATGTCAATATCTGTAACGTGCACTAAAGTATGATGCCCAATCCTGTCTATAGTGTGACAGGGAAAAATCTGTAAGTACCTATAACTCAGCCCCCCCCCAAGCTCCTACCAACAAAATAGGCAACCCAGGGGCATAGCTTGGTCAATAAACTTGGGGGAGGAGGGGCGAGCTTCAGATTTTCCGACAATCAGGTTGGCATATAATGTTTAAATACATCATAGGCCAAGCAGGGTGCATGAGAGGAGCTTAAGGGGCAGTGGAAAGGGAGATGAATGCAGGTTGCTAGGGGTACTAAGAGCTAAAACAATATTTTGCAAAATAACCAATATTCTGAGGATTTACAAAAAAAAGAGGGAAAAGTGTGTGTGAGTTCTTGTCTGTGTGTATGTATTCGTATTTATTTTATTTTGTATTGCACAGTTACTTAAAACCATCTGCAATATAACTTACATGCGATTTTAAAAGCAAATTGAAACAATTGTTTAAAAAAAAAAATACATTCTTATAAGATAAAAGGACATTGGGTTTACTTGCAACCGTGTAAATACTAAGTAAGAAAATGTATTATATACAATTTAAAAGTCTGCGAATGAATGTCAGTTCGTTGTCGGTTCGGCCATATTGGAAAATACTGGTTTAACGGGCCAAGTTGCCTTTTGTAATGCCTGGCCCCTCATATTCCATAAGCCTTAGACGCAGCTCGGCCATGTATCTCCCAAATCTGGCCAAGTCCTGTGGTGTAGTACAGGAAAAGAGAACCGAAGTTGCTTCTTTCACTGTCCGTACCCCTTTGCGGAGCCATATTTGTTTTAAAAGGATCCTACGGGGCTGCGACATACCAGGACAGCAACAAATCAAGTGTAACAAAGATTCAGATTGATAATCACAGATTCTGCATCTGATTCTTTGTTGTAGGGATCTCCACCCGGGATTTAATTCCTTAATGGGGAGGGGCACCAGTCTGGCCCATAACATGTTTTTTTGTGCTTTCCTTCCCCGAGCTTTCTTCAGATATGGCTGGACTTTACTCCCGGCAAATGATTTTTTCAGCCAAGGTGAGCCTCTTCCTGTTGCGTGTTCTGCAAGATCACTTTGATGCGACAGTTGATAACATTGTTTATTGATTGAATTTTTGATGGCCAGATAGTTTACCGTTCCCTGATCCCAATTTTCCGTTGCTAATCCCAGTGTTTCCACTGCTTCTTCTGTGTAACGATGCCACGGGTTAATTAACTCCCCAAAAATTGGCTTCAGCATGCTCTTTAGGGTTCCAGCTGGAGCTGTTAGGACTTGGTAATAGTATTTCGCATGCGTTCGCAGGCATTCTTTGCTTTGTTGCTTCAGACCAAATTCTAGATGAATTAAGCTATTACGTGTGTGTTTGGGCAGTTTGAAAATGCGTTTGTAGGCCTGGCATTGTGCTTTGTCTAACATTAATTCCATTTTACCCGGGAATGCCTGCTGAGCGTAACCAGCAAATGCCCTGATTTTTGCTTGTATTACTTTCCTAATTGGAACAGTTGTTGGGCTTTGCATGATCTCATTTAGTTTAGATAAGGCATAAGTTGTTGAATGTGCTTTAGCTTTCATTTTATGTAGATGTATTGTTGCTTTACCGGTTTCACTTAGTCAACAACCTAGGTAATTATAGGATTTTGCTGTGACGATGATTTCTTTACCCACATACCATTTCAAAAGAGCCTTTTTTGGGTAGTGTCCAAAAATAACTACTTTAGTTTTTTGCGCATTTATTATAAGTTCATTTCTTTCATTGTAGTTATTGAGGGCAGCTAGGCCCCTTTGTAGCCCGGTTTTTGTGTGGTCCATTACCACCAAGTCATCTGCATACTGTAATATTTGCAGTTTGTTGGTTCCAATTTTCGGAGTTACAAGACTAGCATTTTGAAGTTTCTTCCCCAGGTCAGCCGTATATAAATTAAACAGTGTGGGGGCAAGAACGCATCCCTGTTTTAGGCCACGGTTTGCCCGACACTTCCTCGTTATGGTATTATCTGCTAACTTCACTTTGATCCAGGTGTTACTGTACAATGAAATGATGGCGCTAAGAAGACCTGTTGGGATATGCCAGTTGCGCAACTTATTCCAAAGCTTGTGTCGAGGCACTCCGTCAAAGGCCGCTGAGTAGTCATCGAAGCATGCAAAGATTGGTTTGTTATTTTTGCAGTTAGCGTGCTGGTTCAAATACGACATGGCCACGATGTTATCAATTGTGGAGCGGCCTTTGCGGAATCCGGTCTGGTAGGAGGGGAGGATTTCATTCTCTTTGATCCAACTATTTAATTAATTCAATAAGGTGCTGGCATAGGCTTTTCCTTCAACATCTAAAAGGGCGATTAATCTATAATTTTTTGGGTCTGTGTTATCTCCTTTTTTGAAGATAGGATGTAAAGAAGAGCCTCGCCATGAATCCGGCACCTTTGCTTTCAATCGACATTCAATGAATAGATTTGGATAAAATTTTGCCCCAATATACCGGATCTTCTCTGAAAATGGCTCCTGGAAGACCGTTCGGCCCGGGTGCCCCGTCTTTTCTTATCTTTTTTATTACCTTTTCAACTGCCGTACGGTCTTGTGCTTTACCCAAGAATTCCACTAAGGCGGCCTCCTCTGTTATTGCGCTGTCTGAGGAACAAATATCAGGGCTTCCAGGGACTATGATACCCTCCTTTTCAATGTAGATTGTGGCAACATGTCTGAGCCAGGCATCTGCATGTACGAAATTGCGCCTGTCAACTTTACCTTTCTCCATGCTAGCTATAAATTGCCAGAGCTGACGTTGTTTGTTTGGCTTACAGAGCTCGTGTATCGTTATCCAGTCTTTTTCTAATTTATTTTGTTTCAGAGACCATAACTGGTGTCTGCGCTTTCTTGATAGATCTTTGCACAATTCCCTTGTTTCTTCCGTTCCTGCCTTCCCGTGTGCTCTTTTAGCCCTCTTAAGCTTGCTTATTGTTGTGCTTAGTATTTTATTGTTGTGGCTAAAATGTGAAGAGGATGTTGTCATTCCATGTGGGCTATTTTTGTCATTTTTAGTAAATATCGATTTTAAGGCACAAATCCAACTCGTCCAATTGGCCACACTAGGTTGTTTTCCAAGAGGCTTCCCTTTGTACTCTTGTTTTTTTCCATACATTAAATAGCGTAGCCTGATGCTCGTTCCTTTTTATCCTTCTGACTAATGTATGGTCTTCGGTCCCTGTTGAGTGGGATACTGCAGCCGCTTGTTCCCTCTGTAAAATACTGAAATTTAATTCCACCTGCAACAGTTTGTGATCGCTAGTTTCATTTGTTTTTTTATTTCGAATTTGACCAATTTCCGAGTGAGTAAGTTGCATAAAAAAATGTAGTCAATTATAGAACAGTTCTTAAAAGTGTCAGTATCTGAATATTTGGGATCTAAACTTTTCCAGGTTTCATTGACAGATTTTAGGTCATAATTTTTCAGAAATGCATTGAAAATTCTTTCCGAGCTGGCTGGACGTGACATATCATTTTTTGTTCCTAGATGGTGGAGATTAAAGTCTCCTACTATCACTTTTGGCAGTCGTGCGTTTGCATGTAGAATTTCTTTTATTAAGGTTATGGTATTTTTTGTAACTTCCAGCTTTTTCTGGCCAGATGCATTTAAGTATATGTTTATAACTAGGATTACAGCACGTACGTCTTTGTCCCTGCTTTCCTCTATTAAGAGCGCCTGTAGCACTTCTGACTCTATTTGGATCCTTTTTACTTTTATTTGTTTTAGATGTTTTACGTAAATCGATATGCCTCCTGATGGTCTACCAAACCGATTGTATTTAGTTGCCAATGTATGAAAACCGGCAAGGCCTTCGAGGTGAACATGCTCTGTGGCCCAGGTCTCTTGTAGACATACTATGTCCGCCTCTTGCAGTGACTTAATTACTGTTTCGTATTTGAGTGCTTTACGTTTTCCTGCCACGTTCCATGAAATGATTTTAAAGTTGAAAGGTAATTTATGATTCGTATAAGGTGGAATTACGGTTTCTGATAAAGTGGTTTTGGCAGTGGGCCATCCTTGACGATTCCATGGGGTATCTGGTAAGGCTGCCTGGTCATCAGGAATAAAAAGAGCTGAGTTGTACCTCTCGGTCTGTCCTGCTGGATTGATCGTCCCATTGAATATTCGGTGGCCCTTCGTCTATTACTGTCCTGCTTATGTTTTTATCTTCCTGTCTACTTACTTGTATGGTTAGTTTTTTATAGTTTTTATCTAAATGTATATTTGTTGTACCTCGCAGTATCCCCTGTGGGTACTGTCTATTTGTTCTTGTGCTGTTTGAATTTGCAGGCTCTAGGAGGATTGATGGATACTTTTCTTTTTCCGGTGCAGTTACAGCGATCCCCCAGTCTCTAAAAATATCTTTTGCTCTAAGGACTGCTTCAGCCGTATGGTGGTTTGACCAGGTCACTACAGTTTCTTCTTTACAAATGTCTCCCTCTTTTGGTTCGAACTGAACACAAGTTATGTCTTCACTCTTTATGTGGATCAACGAAGGTATATATTGAAGGAGCCTTAGTAGATTCCCCCTGTTTAATGTATCGTGTCTACCTTTTGATTTATACTGTGGTTTAAAAATTGTTTTGCACGTATTTCTGGTTTGGGCTGAAGTTGTTGTTATGCCGGGTCAGGGTTCTGGGTGTGGAATTTCTTTACAGAGCGTCTCTCCTAGTGCATTTGCGAAGTTGTTATGCACAGTGATTTGGTGTTTAAAGCCCTCTCCTATTATACCTATAAGTGGTCCACGTTCATTTTTATCCATAACTGTTTCATTTGCTGTTTGAACAGTTTTCTTTACTGTTCCACCATTTTCAGTGGGAATTGATGCCTGCCCCATGGTATTATTGGCATGTGCATCATCACCCAGAGATTTATTTTGTTGTTGGCTCTTAATAATTATTGGGTATAATTTATTGGATGGTTGCTTTTCCTGGATTAATGGGTCATTACTTATGGATTCTGGGGAGACATATGTAGCTTGCCCCCAGCTCCTTCTGATTTGTGTGAACTTTTGGCGCTTTAGCTGTTTTTTTTGCTTTTTCTTCATACGTCGCAACATATTCTGATTAATAATACTAGTTGGAATTTCCTGCTTCTTTTCCTTGTCTGGCGTTCTGCTGATTTCCACCGATTGGGAGGTAATTAATGGATCCGTATTTATGTTTGTGTTACAGTTTATACCATCCTTTTTTTATGCTTTTTCATTGGTAAGTTGCTCTATTATCGCAGATCTTCATTTGCCTACTATTTGAGCTGATTGTATCTTTAAATCTTCAATAAGGGTGGAAAGCACTTCTGGGATTGATGCCAGTTTATCGATTGTTGGCCCACAGGCACATTCTGTATTTAGAGTAGTTGCGTATGCTTGAGCTCGTGTTATCAACCGATTCAAATCCGCTAGTTTTTGATCAATCCCCGACATTGTTGTTGCCATGATGTTGAGCAAGTCCACTTGGACGTCCATCTTATTTGATTGGTAGTTCAAGGCCTCAAATGTGAGTTGGGATGTCTTAAAGAATATGTCCCATATTGCTCCGGAGTCTGTGATTGCTACTGGTTGTATACTGTCAATGTTTTTACCATGGTTGTCCCTTGCAGGGGGGTTATTAGACGATGATTCAATACTGACTATTAGTTGATTTTGCGTGTGGCCTTTGCTATATGGGAATATGTGTTCCGGTGTTTGAACCAACCTACTATGGTTTGCGACTCCCTCTCCACCTTGATTTTTTCTCCTGGTTCCTCGTGGGTCATGCTGTTTTGCAAACTGGCCGATGGTGCTATGTGGGTCAATGTTTGAATTTTACTATCAGTTTGACTTGTTACCACATATTGATACGCATGTTGAATGAGGTTTGAGACAAGTGTGTGTGAGTTCTTGTCTGTGTGTATGTAAAAGTCCTTGGTGAAATCTGACTGACATCTCACAATACCCAACTGAAAGCACCCCAACTATTTTTCAGAAAATACCTTTATTAGGGGTGGTGTAACACCCTCAACCCCCCCCCACCCCCCCAAGCTACGCCCCTGGGCAGTGCAGGCATATTTGAGTAGCAACATTGTCACGTTGTGAAGCCCTGGTTTATTTTGCCCACCGACAGATGGTTTGACACATTCAGGATCATATTATCATGTTGCACCAAGGATTAGCTGACAAATACTCATACATTTTGGAAATAATATGCCATATGAGCACTACTGTGACTTAGCATACACTTCTCTGGTCCAGTACTTAAAATAATACCAGGGCTGTACTGGTAGCCTGAAATTCCTATATAACAGCATATCTCCAATTCCCATATGAGTCGTAATAAGTTATTACAGTTGAGCTATGATGTCATAATGTCTTCTGCAATAGCCAGCAGCCAAGTTTAAAAGGCAGGTGCTAGAGCATCATTGCAGCTGCTGTTTAAACAATGCAACAAAAACTGCCTTTTCAGTCTGCCCTCGCCATGCATTGGTAATTACCTCACATATTACATCACTCATGTAATGTTCTTTGACATCATTGATAATATCACTGCAAAATCTAAAATTACATCATTCTCCGAGTGCCGGTCGGAACCAATTCAGAATTTCCAAACAGTTTCCCATCCGACCCCGAGCATCTTCATCGGTTGGTCTGAATTTTTTCCAAATGAGTCGGGCAGGTGAGTTCCTACATGGTCTAGGGGAATATGACTGTCGGCCGGAGGCTTTTGTGCACGTAATCGGCCTATATGTTCTAACTGACATTTTCACCTAACTATAACATCCCATTACCCTTTGGTTTTTCAGTGAATTTTAAAGATTTGTTTTATGTAAAGTAACACATTACTACAACCAATTCCAATTTATAACATCCCTTTAACCTTTGCAGTTTTTCTGCCGATTTTGGTGACACTTTCTTTATGCTGAGGAATATGAGGACATCTCCTCCAAACAAAAAAGCACTTCACCTGTTTGGTGGAGATTTACCTCTTTGTACTCTCATCGTCTTCTCTGTAGGAAGATTCATGTTATCATAAATTTCTGGATAAGGACACACAAGGAACAATCACACTGCCAAAATTGCACACAAGGTCTCTGGTGACATTAACTTGTGTTCCATTACACAGCTGTAGTGTGGAATGCGTACTGGACATTTACCTTAGGAGGTAGCATGTAGTAATTAACCAATAAAAAATGCTCCACTTTGGTAGATATTTTGTGAAAAACTGTGGACTCTTTTTGGATAAAGGGGCAGGTGCAGTTCATTTGATGCCCAGTCACTGACACAGCTACTGACACACCCAAAAAGGAACTAAGACACACACTCATGCACTCATGCACTCACCCACCCACTGAAAGTCCCCTTCAGACACAATATACACGCACAGACCCACTCACACACCCACTCACAAATCCTCTCACAGACCTGCTCAGAAACTCTCACATCCACTCATAGACCCCCTTAGATACTCATGCATCCACTCACAGATCCACTCAGACACTCTCACACCCACTCACATACCCACTCTGACACTCATGTACCCACTCAGATATTCTCTCAGCAACTCACAGACCAATTCAGACACTCGAGCACCCACTCAGAGACCCACTCATGCACTCACTCACAGACTGACTCACACATTCAAGGAGGAATTGCAAACCCACTCAGACACTCTCACACCCACTCACAAAGATACTCAGCCACTTATGCACCTACTCATGCACCCACTCAGGCACTCACAGACCCACTCAAACACCCACTGATATACTCATGCATTCACTCAGACACGCACTTACATGTTACAGTAAGGAAATACAATTTTTAAAACCTTAGAAATTCACTTAACAAACCAAAGGTTACAGGGATGTTATAGTTAGAAAATAACATTAAAAATACATAGAAATTCACAAGAAAAACAAAGGTTACAGGGGCGTAATAGTTAGCAAATAACATTTTTAAAAATCTTAGAAATTCACTAAAAAAATCCAAGGTTAAAGGGACATTATAGTTATGAAATTAAAATTAAAAAACCTTCAAAATTCACTGAAAAAAACAAAAGTTACAGGAACTTTATAGTTAGGCTCATATTTCACTTGTACAAAACCATAGAATTTCAGCAGTTATAGTTACCTGAGCTATAACTATGCCTCCACAATGCTCTTCTTATTACCTCACATATTACATCACTCATGAGATGGTCTGTGACATACATACATAAACAAACAACACCAAATCGCTTCTTCTGTTCTTTCTGATACACATGAAGAGAAAGGGGCTGCAGCTCAGTTTCATTTCAGCATGTTTTATTCACGCAAAAGCAGTAAAATCTGTTTGACACGTTTCGGAGCAATGGCTCCTTGGTCAAGGGTCTCAGTTGAAGGCATAAGTCGAAAAGCCTTGGCATCTGGTGTTCTGTGCCTAATCACCAATAAAGAAGGAATGAAGCATCCCGCTAGGCCTGGGTTGTCCGTTGGGGAATCTATTGCGCTGGTGTGGCTGGCTACATGATCGGGGAGGGTAGTGGAGTTGATATAGACGTCAGAGCAACGTTGTGAGGTTTATTGATGGAAGGGAGCCTGACTCGCTTGGCTCTGCTTTTTGAAAGACGGCATGCCCTCTATAAATAATATAAAGTGGAGACGAGTAAGGGAAGTGAACTGAAATCTTTCAGATTTACAGATTCTTCGTGAAGCAAGGTACAACTTTTTAATTTAACCCCTGGCATGCTCTAAATCTGCTGAACTTTAATATTTTTTGCGCATGGCACTGCCATAAAAGAATGGATATTTAAATGCAACATTTGCACGAAGGGATTTGCAAAGCTGCAGTGTACATTAAATGGGCTGATTGATGTTCTCTGCGCAAGCGCATATAAATGACACTTAAACTCCGCAGAACGCCTAATCAAGGAGCCTTTAGAACACTTGGTAATTTCTGGAAGCATGAACCTTTTTTTCCCGTGAGCAAGGCTTGGAAGTAAAGCTGAAACGAGTTGGGACGGACATTAATGCTGCATGCCAAATTAATTTATATTGAATAAAAGTGCCTGGATTATTTGGCATCAAGATCCTTCTTTTTCAGAGGAGATTTTGATATATATATATATATATATATATATATATATATATATATATATATATATATATATATATATATATATATAAATATTACCTACTGGCGGTCGCCAGTAGGTATATATAGTTAGGATTTTTTTCCTATGGGATTTTTGAAAATTCTATGTCGAATAACTTTGGCGTTTGAGGACGGAATTGGCTGAAATTTTCAGGAAAATTGAACATTTTGTTTCTGAGCAGCCACTTAAAATTTGGGGGGGTTTCGTCAATGGGGGGCCAAGAAAAAGGGGGGTCCCAAAACGCGTTTTTCCCATGCAATTTTCCATAGGGCGGTTGGACTCACTTTTAGCTCGAACGGCGGAATGGATTTCCACGAAACTTGGCAAAATTGTAGATATTGTTTGCCCGATGTGCCTTTGCTAGGTCTCAATATATGTGCTCCAGTGGATTTTGATAAATTAACGTTCAAAAAAATATATATATCTGTAACAGCGCTCCGGTTAGCGCCCCGGTTCGCGTACCTGACGCGTAACGGAAGTTCGCGAAGCGAAGCTGATTGGCTCTCCGGTGTCTCTCAACATTCTAAACAGTCCGGAGCGGCCGCCATCTTGTCTCTCGGTAGGATCGAGAGACAAGAGGTGAAGAAAAACGAAGGGGGAAATTAATGAAAGGGGGCAAGGTAGACCCCTCCTGACCCCCTAGGATTGATGAGGGGGCTATTAAAGGGTCCCGCGGGGCAAAAAATAAAAAATAAAAATTTTCAGTTTTTTCGTGGTAGAGGCGCTACCCGGTACGCGAACCGGGTAGCTAACCGGTAGCGTAACGGGAGTCCGCCATCTTGTGTTTCGGTCGAATTTAATCACAAGATGGAGGAAAAACAATGTGGGAAATGGGTATAAGGGGGCACGGGAGACGTATCCTGACCCCCTAGGTTTTCTAAGGGTGGCTGAGGAGGCTCATATATGTCGAAAAAGAAAAAAAAATTGAATTTTTCGCGAGGTTAGATGCCGGTACGCGAACCGGGTAGCGAACCGGGAAGCGAACAAAAGTGAAAATTTGTGAAAAAAGGTACATTTGACATTTTTAAAGAGTAATCATAGTTAAGGTAGCTCTGAAAAGAGCTTTTGGGTTCTGTGTAAGTTCTAGGTACTTATAAGTAGGTACCAATACATAGTCTTAAATTCAGGATGAAAATTCTGTTCCCCTCATCTGAGAAGTGAACTCCATCTCCTCTGTAGATATCTTGCATGTAGTAACGCAAGTTATTGTTGTAGATGGAGCCCATTACATGGTCTCTCATGTAAGCTGAAACAGACTTATTTACATGCTTCCTCGATTTCTCAATTTGTGGACAAAATTGGTTGGACCACCTCCATTTCTGTCTTTGGCATATATTTGAATATACCAAGGCAGTTTGAGGAAAAAGTGCCATCAATTGCTCAAAGGTGTCCTTTAAAAGCATTTCCAGACCTACCCCTGTCAAAGTGCCCAAGTCATTTCCTCCACAGTGCACAATTAACAGGTCAGGGTTTGGCAAATGCAAAAAGGTTTTCACCAATGGTATCAATTGGTGACATCTTAATCCTCTGTGGCCAATCCAGTTGATTTCCACATTTTGTAAATTGAGGTTGTGTAAATTTCTGTTATCAGCATACCTTTGAGCCCAGTGGATGTAACTATGTCCAACAATCCAGACAGAAAACATGGTGAGAGGAGGTTCTGCTGCAGTCAGATGAAGTGTGGGAATGAAATGGCAGTTGAAACAGTAGGAGTTTGTAATGAAAAAAACTGTGGAGTTTCAGTGCTAATGATTCAGTAGCAGTGATTGGTGGATTTTGATTGCTGAAAACAGAAAGTTAGGGTGCATGGATGAGTTCTTTGAAAGATGTAATTTGAGTGGTCAAGAAAAAATCATTTTATGAAAGATTGCACTGGATATGCAGGTGTACTGAGAGTTCGGAGTTCAATTGAAACATTGGTGTGTGAACTTGTAAACATGAGAGGTCTTTCAGGAGGTGGTTGCTATGGAAAAAAGGCAGAAAGGGCAGAGGGGGAAGGGTGTTGATTTGAAAAAAGTGAGGGAAGAGTTTTGATTGGGTGACATGAGAGATATGTGTGATGAATTACAGCATTTCTGTGCCTTTGTTGGTTGCAGCCTCTGGAGTGCATACCCTTTGCTCTGCTAAAGAAAAATTGGTGTGTTTCTGAGACTGTTTTGAAACTCAAAAAGTATTTGCTAAGGTGAGAAAAGATTCATTTAATTTAGATAGAGAATAGTATGCTTTAGGGAGAAAATTATGAAGAAAGTTGTGTATTTAAAATGTTGCTTTGTGTCAAGTGTTTTACAAATAGATTTTGTTTCTTTGAGTTTCATAGCCATGTTAAAAGTGACGCAAAAGTGGTGCAAGGGCTTTAAAAATACGCTTTGATGTGTGTTAGGGCATTTTAAGTCACTTCCCCATGAATCTGGGTGAATAATTTGCTTACTTGATGTGTTTAAGAACGTTTCTTGAAATCATTTAGGTTTCTTGATATGTACTAATAGAGTTTCATAGCCTGCTTGGGGCATATTTACAAGGCCTTTGAGTCACTTTCACGTCATTTTCCCCATGTTAATAGTGACGCAAAAGTGGTGCAAGGGCCTAGTAAATACGCCCCCATGTCTGTTAGGGCATTTTAAGTCACTTCACCATGAATCTGGGTGAATAATTTGGTTACTTGATGTGTTTAAGAACGTTTCTTGAAATCATTTAGGTTACTTGATATGTACTGATAGAGTTTCATAGTCAGCATGGGCCATATTTACAAGGCCTTTGAGCCACGTTCACGTTATTTTCCCCATGTTAAAAGTGACTTTAAAGGTGGTGCAAGGTCCTTGTAAATACGCCCTCATGAGTGCTTTGCAAATTTAAGTCATTTCCCCATGGTGCAAGGTCCTTGTAAATACGCCCCCATGTGTGCTTGGCAAATTTAAGTACTGACAGGGTGTGCTTGTACATAGGAGCTGTGTTGTGTTTTCAAATTATGACCAGAAAATCGATAAAAAAAAAAATATATTTTGCATTTATGAGAAGGTCAAAATGGTGTCTGCTTCTTTAAATAAATATTTGACTTTCCACCGTGAATATGGGAGAATAATTAGCTTGTTTGCCGGTTTAAAAACACGTTTCTTGAAGTCATTAAGGTTTCACAATATGTTCTGCAAGAGTTTCATAGTCAACATGGGGGCAAATTTACAAAGCTTATGAGCCACATTCACGTCATTTTCCCCACGTTAAAAGTGACTTTAAAGGTGGTGCAAGGTCCTTGTAAATATGCCCTCATGAGTGCTTTGCAAATTTAAGTCATTTCCCCGTGGTGCAAGGTCCTTGTAAATACGCCCCCATGTGTGCTTGGCAAATTTAAGTACTGACAGGGTGTGCTTGTACATAGGAGCTGTGGTGTGTTTTCAAATTATGATCAGAAAATCGGTTTTTTTTTTAAAGAAATGCTTTTTACATTTATGAGAAGGACAAAAAGGTGTCTGCTTCTTTAAATGAATATTTCACTTCCCACCATGAATATGGGAAAATAATTTGCTTGTTTATCGGTTTAAAAACTCGTACCATGAAGTCATTTAGGTTTCACAATATGTTCTGCAAGAGTTTCATAGTCAACATGGGGGCAAATTTACAAAGCTTATGAGCTACATTCACGTCATTTTCCCCATGTTAAAAGTGACTTTAAAGATGGTGCAAGGTCCTTGTAAATAAGCCCTCATGAGTGCTTGGTAAATTTAAGTCATTTCTCAGTGGTGCAAGGCTCTTGTAAATACGCCCGCATGTGTGCTTGGCAAATTTAAGTACTGACAGGGTGTACTTGTACATAGGAGTTGTGCTGTGTTTTCAAATTATGACATGAAAATGGTTCATAAAGAAAAGGAATGCTTTTTACATTTATGACAATGACAAAAAGGTGTCTGCTTCTTTAAATAAATATATCACTTCTCACCATCAATCTGGGAGAATAATTTGCTTGTTTGTCGGTTAAAAAATCGTTACTTTAAGACATTTAGGTTTCACAATATGTAATCCTAGAGTTTCATAGTCACTATGATGATAATGATATACATTTAGAACTGTGTAGGAGGCATGGAGAAACTGAGGCTTCTGTAAGTGTCAAGGGAGGTGAGTAATGTACATTGCTCTGTTGCATACAGTCCTCATCTTCTGCGTACTCTTGGATATGCTAGACTACATCTGGACAATGAGATACCTAAGCTGAGGAAATACAGGTGATGTGATTGTGAAATGAGCAAAAATATTTGCACGTTTTTCAATTATATCACCTGTGTTTCCTAACATTACGAATCACATTGTGCAGATGAGGTTTAGGCCTGTCCAGGGAGACAGAGGAGGTCTGGCCTTTGTTCAAGAGTGCAGTGGACATGACTCACATCTTTGGTAGGCCTGCACATGTATTATCTCCTCTGTACTCTTCAACAAGCCTAAATTTCATCTGCAACCCTGAGTAGGCCTCACCTCAAACAAAACTCTGGATAGGCCACACCTTATCGGCACCCTGAACCAATCATTTAAAATGTTAGGGGCAGATTTATGATGGCCGTGCGCCTCTTTTGCGCCGCCGTTGCGTCACTTTTGTGACGCAGCAGCGGTGCAAAAGATGCACCATGTTGCAAGATAGGCCTCACTTCATCTGCAACAAGATACCGTCAGTTTAAAATGTATACATTTAGGACTGTGTAGGGGGAATGGAGAAGCTGAGGCTTCTGTAAGTGTCAAAGTTGTTGCATACAGTGCTCATCTTCTGCTTACTCTTTGATATGCTAGACTACATCTGCACAATGAGATACCTAAGCAAAGGAAACACAGGTGATGTGATTGTGCAATGAGCAAAAAAAATTGCACGTTTTTCAATTACATCACCTGTGTTTCCTAACATTACGAATCACATTGTGCAGATGAGGTTTAGGCCTGTCCAGGGAGACAGAGGAGGTCTGGCCTTTGTTCAAGAGTGCAGTGGATATGACTCACTTCATTGGTAGGCCTGCACATGTATTATCTCCTCTGTACTCTTCAACAAGCCTAAATTTCATCTGCAACCCTGAGTAGGCCTCACCTCAAGCAAACCTCTGGATAGGCCACACCTTATCGGCATCCTGAACCAATCATTTAAAATGTTAGGGGCAGATTTATGATGGCCGTGCGCCTCTTTTGCGCCGCCGTTGCGTCACTTTTGTGACGCAGCAGCGGCGCAAAAGATGCGCTATGTTGCGACATATTTACAACTTGATGCATCTAAGCAGATGCGTCACGCTGTAAAGTCCTGCGCCACATGAAACCTGCGTCAGGTTTCATGTGGGCGTTTTGTTGCAGGGTGGGCGTTCACTTGCATGAAAGCCCTGTAAAACTAACACAGTGAAATTTACAAGATTTCACTGAGTCAGCTTTATGGCATTGCTGAATCAAATCCTTACGCCTGTTTGAAACAGGCATAAGGAGTGATGCACCATGCAATGTGTGGCTTGCCCCTGTGCATTACAGTAGTCATGCGTGACGCATCTGTGCTGTTTTTGCCCCATGGTGCTCCGCATTGTAAATGCGGCACACCATGGGTGGCAGAGCAGCGGCGCACGTTAACTGGTGCATCCCTGGGGATGCGCCAGTTAACATAAATCTGCCCCTTTACATTTAAGTATGAGCAGGGGACACAGAGTCGGTGAGGCTTATCCAAGGTTAAGAAGAGATGAGTCCTGTTCACTGAAAACTTGGACATAGGCCTCACCTCAGCATCGCTGGACATGGCTAAATAATATCTGCAAAATGTTACTCTTGTTAAACAATTGTATTATTATAGTCTCTGAGATTTGTCTGTTACTCTGCAACATCTCATTGTTGTTCTCTTTCTTTAAAGATAACGACAACATCAACCATGAGTGATAATGAGCAATCTGTTGATCTCGATCTTATCATTGAACTTGTCATTGAAACGTCAGTGGAAGTAGATCCCTTGGATGATTTATATCCTGTGGATGATGAAGAATATGATGAGGATGTCGATTTGTCAGAATTGTATGACATAGGGTGGGCAGCTGACCTGCTCGAGCCTTTTGAACTATAAAGACTTTTAAACATTTAAGTTACTGGAAATGAAAAGTAACCATGTAAACCATTTTATTTAAAATTAAATACAACTTCAAAAACAGCTTGTGTGAAGTGTCTTTAATAAAATAGTGAAATATGCTAATAAAATTAGTTCAGATTCACATATAAAAGAGCACAGGTCAAATGTAGAAGCATTCCATTTCTTTGCTACTATTTGTGAGTTTTAAATTTGTCAATGCACTAAACATTATTGTATGTAGAATTGACAACTAGTGTGTTAATTGTTTGACGACTGTTATTGATTTACTGTTTGGTAATAGTGGTTAATAACATTTTTTATTATATTTACCACAGATTCAACTGCAGATCATTTCAAAATTAAAACATGCCTTCGAGGCAAAGGAGGAGAAAGGCTACAAAACCGCAAACACAGCAGCTTACTACATGCTTGCAGCAGTCCTCTACAATAAAAACTCGTCAAGTCACCAAAAAAGCTCCGGGTAAGACAACGAAATCTTTCCTAAGAAACATTTCCAGAAAGTGGTAGAGCAGGAGAAAACTCTGTGAGTGCCGGTAGAAGGCACAATCAATTTAGGGACATTCGTACACGAATGTTCCGCAACAGGATAATTGTAAATTTGATGAAAAATGTCAAGAAAGGTCAACAGAAACTGGCTTTTTATAAGAAAAAGAAAAATGTTGAGAAAATTATAGATCAGGCTTTGGAAATGAAGCGAAAGTTATTTATTTTGGTAATCAATAGAATTAGGAAACTAAACAAGGCAATTTATGAATTCAAAACAAATAGTAGATGGAAGAGAATAGTTAATCGTACACATTTTTGTGAAGTATTTTCAGGAGAATGGATGCATAGTTCAAGTTGTGAGGCATTTTTCAATGAGGAGAGTTACTTCCAGGACAATGATTTGGTGCATGCAGTTGACACCAGTGGTCGAGCATATGAGGTGAAAGATGGTTGTCCAGTTGAAAAAGAAAAACTTGTGTCAACAGAGGCAGAAGAGGTGTTAGGTGATGAAGTTTTAGGGAGACGTCATAAGGGTCCAGTGTACACCTGGAAGTGTAGTAGTAATTGCAGTGTGCGACAGGATTCCATCAATTTGCTTTGTGATTTTGTACGGACATTTAATAAGAAAAGTTTAAAACAGAAAATGAAGTTGTTGCAGGAATTAGATCCATGCAGAGTGAGAGAAGTGACAGGTTTACATGGTCATTCACTGGCTTGTCTTTCCAGGAGAGTATGCCAGAGTGTTTTTCATCATTTCAGGATGCTAGCAGTCCATCATAATAAAGTGAGGAAATTAGTGAGAATGTTGTATTTTGCTAAGAGTCCAGCAATTAAGCTTAAACAATTAAGCAGTGCTCTTTTGCATGGTTCTGAAGTAGATGTGAAGAATATTTGTGAAGAAATTGAGTTTTGTTACTTTGCAAGTAAAAAGGAGAATGTTGAAATTGACCCAGAAGAAGAAGGTAATGTGGAAGAGAGTGTACAGATTTCCAGTACAGATCATTTTCAGAAGGAAATTGCCACGTTTCAGGTGAAATCAAGTGAGAGGCCTAATTTCACATGTGTGTGTTGTCGACGCACTTATTATAAGAATCAGACTAAGTTAGTGGATTTATATGCAAAAAGTGAAAGGGAAAATAATAGTGAATGGAAGGATTTCGCAACATACTTGATGGTAGAAAATTGTTTTGATTTGGGATTGGATCAACGTGTGTGTACTTATTGTTGTAACAAATTAAATGAAAACCGGATGCCTGCTGGAGCGGTTCATAATAATCTGGAATTGGTTGACATTCCTTCTGAATTGAAGGATTTAAATACTTATGAATCTATTTTGATTCAAAGTGTCCATCCCTTTCAGGCTATTGTACGAATGGAGCCAAAGACAGGGAAATTGCCTCCATCAGATTTACAGAGAGGATTAAAGGGAAGAGTTGTTTATTTTCCTCTAGATTTGAAGAAAAACATTAATACAATTGGAGTAGAGAAAGTGGAAGAGGAACCTCTGGTTATCTTAGTTAATGGGGTTCCGACAAAGAGTAAGAAAATCTGGCAAGATTTAGTGGATGTTAGGAAAGTCAAAAAGGCAACATTGTATTTGATGAAAAACAATGAGTACTACAAGAATGTATGTGTTGCAGAAGAGGAAGTAAGTGAAGAAGAGGACAGCGATTTGTGTGCTGGACAAATTGAGAAAGTAGAAGCCTCTAAAAATGAAGAAATATATGAACATTATAGTGTTCATCCTTTGCATTCCAAGGAAGTCATGGGGAATGCTTTTGAGTTGTTTCAAATGAAACAAGCCAAAGGGAGTCCCATTAGTGTTTGGGAGGAAAGTTTGGAAGCTCGGTGTTTCCCACAGCTATTTCCAACAGGTCAAGGAGGAAGATATGATGAGCGACCTGATCAAATTCCTGCTTCTGAATACCGGACTTTACGATTGTATGCAGAAGATCCTAGGTTTCGTCAATGCATTCCCTATTTTTTTCATCTACTGTTTGAAAGTGATCTGTCTGGACTGTCATATGCAGTGAACCACATCTTGAAAAGTGGTGTACAGATGCAAAATATCTCAGCAAGGGACTTTGGGCCAGATGTAGGTAGGGTTTTACCGGTCGGTAACGGCCGAATTCGGCCGTTACCGACCGGTATTTGGCATTTGATATGTAGGGGCAGGTAAACAGGGAAAATCGGTAATTTTACCGATTCGGTAAATATACCGGTCGGTAAATTTACCGACCGGTATATTTACAGAATCGGTAAAATTGATATGTAGGTGGGACTCTTCTGAGTCCCACAAGGCCTACAAAATCGGTATTTTACCATCAAATTGTATTTGATGTTAAAATACCGATTCAGGTGTGCATGCACATGTGTGAATGCACACCTGTGCCATATGACAGGCAGACCTGCCCTTAGGGCAGGTATGCCTGCCATATGGCCCCTGAACCTTTTGTGGGGGTGCTAGAGGGTGTCAAAGTGACACCCCCTGCACCCTTGTCAAAATCGGTATTTACCGAATCGGTAAATACCGACCGGTAATGCCCCATTCATTCCTATGGGCTTCAAAGCCCATAGGAATGAATGGAGCATTACCGGTCGGTATTTACCGAATCGGTAAATACCGATTCTTAACGATTCGGTAAATGGAACATCTGGATGTTCCTACATACCCCCACTTCTTATTTACCGATTCTTAATTACCGAATCGGTAAAATTCGGTAATTAAGAATCGGTAAATAAGTTTTACCTACATCTGGCCCCTAATGGATAAAGTCAATGTGCAAGACAGTATTTTGGATTCTCACCTGATTAATCTCATGGCATGTCAGCGTGGTACTAATGAGTACTGGAACCGTCGTCATGGTGATTTAAAATGTATGCTGAGGAACTTAGGAACTCCCACATGGTTCCTCACTCTCAGCTGTGCCGAGTATGGCTGGGAAGACTTACTTGAATTTCTACGAGAGGCAAATGGAAACATTGAAAATATCGAATTCAAGACACCCGGAGAACTGTGCTCTTTGGATCCAGTGAATGTATGCAGGTACTTCAATCATAGATTTGAAGCTATGATGTATTTCATCATGAACAAGAAAAATCCACCTCTTGGAGAGGTGTTGGATTTCTTCTGGAGAAAGGAGTATCAAGCAAGAGGTGCTCCTCATATACATATGCTGCTATGGATCAAAGATGCACCCAAATTTGGAACAGATCCGGATGACTTAGTGATGAGTTTCATAGAACAGTATTCTACATGTGCTGTTCCAAAGACAAAGGAAGACAAAAGCCTAAGAGAACAAGTTTTACGCTTTCAAAGCCATCGTTGTGGAAAGTACTGTCGTCGTAAATTCAGAAACAAGGACAAGTTCTACACAAAATGTCGTTTCAGCTTTCCACGACCGGTGATTTCTAAAGGAAGAGTGAACAGTTTGATGTCTTCGCTGCGACATAATGTGACGAGGAAATCACCCAAAAATACATACAATTTGAAAAGAAACGAAGAGTCCAAGTACATCAACGACTACAACCCAGTGATTTTGTCCATGTGGAATGCTAACATGGATATACAGTTTGTGGCTGATAACTGTATGGCTGTGGCTCGGTATGTGACATCTTACATCACAACAAAAGAAAAGACAGAATTGAAGGATATGTGGGAGGACATTTCCCATGAAAAGAGCCTCAGTAAGAAGTTGTACAGTTTCAGTCTGAAGATGTTGTCGCATCGAGAAATCGGAGCTTACGAATGTTCTGACCACTTATCTTCAGCAAATCTCTATGCCAAATCTAGGAGTATCATTTGGGCGAGTCTTGGTCTTGCTGCAACGCGTAATCGAGTTCTGAAACTTGTACGGGAAATTGAGTATTTGGCGGAAAAGGAGCCAAACAGTACAGATATTTTGAAGACCAACATGTTGGATACATATTATCCAAATAGAAGCAGTCACCTCGAGAATGTTTGTCTGTATGAGGTTCTACAAAATTACATATTCAAGAGGAACATCAAAGAAGATATTGATAAAGGAGTGTATGCTGTAATTGGAAGTGAGGGATGTCCGGTCAAGCAAATAAAATGCCAATTGGTAGATCATCGAAAATTGAGTGGCGAATCTCCTGAAAGAAAAGAGTTTTTCTATTTAGCTCTTTTGCAACTTTTCAAGCCTTGGCGTGCAGAAGAGGAACTGCTTGGAGATTTCCTCTGTTACGAAGACTCTTTCAATGCAGCCAAGGAGACCATAGAATGTCCCGTTTTTCCAAAATATCTAGAAATGTTGAATGCGGAAATCGAGCAGGAAGCAACAATTGCAGCCGAGATTGCTAGAGACAGTTCTCAGGACAGTCAGAGTTCTGTTTCATTGAGTCAGGATCCACTAGGAGGACCAGTTATCGAAAATGAAGCTGCCACTGCCATGATTGAAGTGGAAAGAGCCATGGCACATGCTCAGGAGGATGCGGTTAACTTAGAAGATTTGGAAAGACAACTCAACGTTGAGCAGAGGAAAATATATGACGAAGTTACCAACCAAATTGATCATGGATTAAGTCATGAGAAGAAAGAGTGCTCATGTACGTCGTTGAAGCCTGTCCGACTGTACGTGAGTGGAGAAGCAGGAACTGGAAAAAGTTTCCTCATTAAAGCAATTTCATGTTATTTGCAGAAAAGGACTGAGTCATCGCTGTCTTGTGTTGTCACCACTCCAACTGGGCTGGCAGCACATAACATTAAAGGTATTACTTTGCATCTTCTACTGATGCTGCCAGTGGAGCATGATAACAAATTACAATACCACAAGTTATCTGGAGATGCTTGTTGTGAAGTTTCAAGAGTCTTGAGGAAAATGAAACTTCTTATCATTGACGAAGTAAGCATGGTTTCCAATGTCATACTTGCCTTTGTGCATTTGAGAATGCAAGAAGTTCTTAAAACAGAGTATGATGTGTTATTTGGTGGCAAACACATCATTGTTTTCAGTGATCTTCTGCAGCTGACACCAGTGAAAGGACAACCAGTGTTTAAACTACTTACACATGAAGATACCAGGAAGTGCCTAGGGAGCATTGGCAACGTTAATATATGGTTAAACTTCAATTATGCTGAACTGCGTGAAAATATGCGTCAAGCGAAGGATGAAGATTATAAGAATATTCTACAAGATGTTAGAATCGGAAAAGTGACCAAGCACGGGAAAGAAGCTTTACATGCACGATTACTGTCAAATTTGTATCCAGAAGAAGACGTTCTGCCAGAGAATATTTTTCGGAAAATTACTGAGAAGAAATCTGGAATATGTTTGATGCCAACTCTTGCAGAATGTGCCATCTTCAACAACAAAATGTTGAATTTAGAAAACCAAGAGATTGTGAAACTGGAAGCTATTGACAGAATAGAGCATATGGGAGCAACAATTATTTTGTCTGAGAATTTGAAATCTAAATTGGATTAATTAGAGAAGACTATATCTAAAACTGCTGGTTTTGAAAAGACTCTGAATGTGTGCTTAAATTGCCGTATCATTTTGAGAAGGAATTTACATGTTGAAAGAGGTCTGGTAAATGGATCAATGGGTAATGTTGTTGATTTTGAGAAATACAGAAATAGAGATGGAATTGAATTTTTAAAAATTAAATTTGATGGCATTGAGGAAGTACAGCTAATTGGTCGTTGCTCTGCTAGGTTTTTGCTTGTAAAAGACTTATATGTTCGCCGTAAGCAGTTTCCTGTTTGCTTGGCATATGCGGTGACAATCCATAAATCGCAAGGTTTAAGTGTAGACAGTGCATTGGTGAAAATTGGCAGTTCTGTGTTCAAGGAGGGTATGGCATATGTGGCATTGTCACGAGTCAGAACTTTATCGGGATTGTACTTGATTGAGTGTGATGTCACAAACATTTGTACGGATCTAGATTGTGTTAAGGAATACAATAGGTTAAGAAGAGAGTATGCGCCACATTTGCCTCAATATCCTTTGTTTGAGAAACGTGTGGTAGGCCGGAAACGAAGAAATGTGACCAATAGTAGGGAGGTTGTAGCAAAAAGACGAAAAGTCGATGAACCCGAAATTATAAGCAGAAAGAAAATGGATTCTGTTGAAGATGTTGTTGGTTTTCAATTTGAAAATAGTTCTGGTGTCAACTGCTATGCTAATGTAGTGGTTAATGTTGTCTTTTCTCTAGAAACTTTAAAAGAACAGATTGTGATCAATTCGGATCAAACTTTTTGCTTTTTTTTTAATTCTGTGTTAGAGAAATGTAGCACTGATAGAACAAAAATAGAAAGTGTGTCTGAAATTCGAAATCTGTTACACAAATGTTCAGTGTTGGACCCGGCCTCATGGCGTGGTCCTACCCCTCCCGCATGGTGGGCCCAGGACGATATCCGCCCTCCACCAGACCTCGGGCGGCCCCTTCGGCCCGATCCTGCACGCCCCAACCCCACAGGGCCGGCTACCATCCCGGTCCACCAGCGCAGGCCTGACCCCAGCGTAGGCCCATCACGGCCTCAGCACGAGGCCGTGCCCGACTCCATCTTGGACCCGCCACGTCACAACCACGTGGCCTCGGCCCCAGCCCAGGCCCCAGCGAAGCCCCGACATCGAGGCACCAAGATCCACCCAGGTGGTCGAGTAGCCACTCGACAGATCCCGGAGGAAGGGGAGTTTCGATGGGCCTCCAGCCGTCCCCGGACGCCTGGTATCGATCGCCCTCCGGCCTCCCTGGGCGCTGGCTCCACCCCCCTGCTGGGTGTCTGGACACCATCATCCCGGCCCCTCTGACCCCCAGGCGCGAGGGTCCGGACTTCAAAGACCTCCAGACCTATATCTGGGGCAACCCTGGATTAAGACTTCAGTTGTATCCTGGACTGGAAGCCCTGCTGACGCTGTCACGGCCGACACCAGACGAACTCATCCGTAACCCGACGACCTTCTGAGAGCCCGCTGGCGCTGCTGCGGCCTACCTTGCTGAACCTTCCGAGAGCCTGCTGGCGCTGCCGCGGCCTACCTTGCTGAACCTTCCGAAAGCCTGCTGGCGCTGCCGCGGCCTACCTTGCTGAACCTTCCGAGAGCCTGCTGGCGCTGCAGCGGCCTACCTTGCTGAACCTTCCGAGAGCCTGCTGGCGCTGCCGCGGCCTATCTTGCTGAACCATCTGAGAGCCTGCTGGCGCTGCCGCGGCCTACCTTGCTGAACCTTCCGAGAGCCTGCTGGCGCTGCCGCGGCCTATCCTGTCGAACCATCTGAGAGCCTGCTGGCGCTGCCGCGGCTCGAGCATCTCGGAGCCCCCCAGCTCGAGGATTGAGAGCTGTGCGTAGGGTATCCCTTCCTCCGCCCAGAGTAAGACTGTCCCGCTACCTTACCCCCCTTTAAGAGACTTTCCAGATCCCTCGATCTGCTTGTACATACTGCCAAGAACCAGCAACCGTTTATTCCCTATAAAAGCTTGAGAACGTAACTTCTTGTGTGGTGTCCATCTGTAGTGTTGTGATTACTCTGCTGTACGATCCTAGGAGAGGACCCTCATTCAGGAGGCCTCTCAGCAACCGCTCGGCTACTCCTCGACGGAGAGGTGGACCTAGGGGTGGTCAGTCAGACATCTTCTGCCTCGCCCGGGGACGCCTTTCTAACATTCAGGTCAAACGCAATTCTCCCAAAATATTCAGCAAGATTGTCAGGAGTTTTTAATGTATATGCTTGATGTATTGCAAGATGAAGGTGTAGATGTAGATCATCTGTTTGGCCTTTCTTATCAATGGCAGCATGACTGCGAGAACTGTAGGGTATCAAGTACTACTAGTGTAGACTCAGAAAGATTTATATATTTAACTTTGCCAGACAGTAAATCAGTGTCCTTTAATAAGCTAGTAAAAGCAGCCGATCAAAACATGGAGTGTAGCCAATGTAAGTCTGCAATGCTGTCCACATTATTTATACGAAGTTATGGCCAGTATGTCATTTTAATGTTCCAACGATGTAGACCTGATGGAACGAAATTGACAACTTGAATTAAAATTTTTGTGGTTTCGCAGTTGTCAATATCAGGAAGGACTTTTGTAACTGCAGCAAATATATATCATGACGGTCCTTCAACAACATCAGGACATTACACAGCTTATTTGAAGTCTAGAAACGGCTGGTCATTCTGCAATGATTCTGTTTTAACTTTAAAAAAAAAATAGCCTTTTGACCTTAAAAATTCTTACCTGGTGTTTTTACAACCAAAATTTTAGGGAAAGAATCTCGGGATTTGCTCTGAGGAATTTCAAGAGGTTCTAATGGCTCCTACACTATTTGGCCTTGAGGATAAGTGTAGTACAGAGTGAAAAGTTATTTTTGAGTTTTAAGTAGTTCCTGAAAAAAAAGAAGGTTTTCTTACAGAAAGTGGTGGGCACGGATTAGTTAAAGGACAACAGAGTATTTTCCAAAGCAAACGGTGTTCTTACCATAACACTTGACGTCATGGAAAAATAACTGCACTTTGAATGAGTTCTGAAAAACTGTTTCTTTTAATAAGCTAATTCAAGCAGCCAATCAAAACATGGAGTAGAGGTAATGTAAGTCTGCAATGCTGTCCACATTATTTGTACAAACATTTGGTTATAATGTCATTTTAAAATTCCAACTATATAAACCTGATGAAAGTAAGTTTTCAATTTTAATTACAAATGTTGTGGCTACACTGTCGTTGATTTTAGGAAGAACATTTGTAACTGCAGCTATTATATGACATGATGGTCCTTTGACAACATCCGCTTATTACACAGCTTATTTAAAATGTAAAAAAAGCTGGTGTTTCGGAAATGATTCCCATTTGACTATGAAACAATGTTGCCTTTTGACTTAAAATATTCTTACTTTGTGTTTTCAGAAGAGAGAATTTAGGGTAGGTAACTGGCCTATAATGATTCTAGGAGTTGATATAATTTTATGTACTGTTTTAAATTGCTTTGTGATTAACAGTGACCAAGAGAATTAAATAATTGTAGTAGTCATAGAGGTAGTGTAAGTGTGCCTCATAGTAAGCAGTATCAGTGTCATAGGAAATGTGGAACATGAGTGAGCAAGAAGGGTGAGATATTACTAGTACAGGATTGTGAAAGTGATCTTGAACTTTTTCTTTCTGAAAGTTGTGGAAAAAGAAAATGACGGGATTTGCTTAGAAGCATTCCAAGAGTTATAAATGGCTCTTACACTATTTGGCCTTGAGGAGAAGTGCGGTAGAGAGCGAGAAGTAATTTATTGTATGTAACATATTTGTCAAAACGATGGAGCTTTTCTTTCAGAAAGTGGCGGGCAGAAAATAATAACAGCACAACAGAGTATAAGCTGTTCATAGGACATCCTTCGACGTCATGGAAAGTAAGTTACTTTTGAGGAGTTCTGATTTCTGATTGGTTATGTTTTATGGGTTTTTTAAACACAATCATTTTGATTGTGGTTTTTTTTCCCCGCTGTTATATGATGAATACCTTCAACTCACTGTTTTTAGTGAAATTTGATATATTCTAAGAACAGCAAAAAATAAACCATTTAACATGTATAATTAATTCTGTACTTTGTATAGTGAATTTTAATTTGTACTCATCTTGTCTCATGCTCACTCGTCTTTTACTACCTTCTATCAATCCTCTTTACATACTCACATTGCCTTTTGTTTTATTCTCTTTCACCCTTGTTCTCTAACTCAACTTATCTTTCAACCTTTGTTTCCCTATTCCAACTCTGCTTTTTTCCTTTCTCCCTTGCACCATTTTCCAGCTTTTAGACCTTCTGCTTCGCTTGTCTTTTCCATCTTTCCTCCCTTTGTTTTCTAAATTAAATATTTTTGGGTTCTCCTTTTTTGGTGCAATCAGTTAGTATAACTCACCCTCACTCATTTATCTTTCTTTGTTGCCTCACTCAGTCTGTATCTGACACTCTTTCCTTCACTTCCTCTGTCTCCTCTCTCCCTCACTCTCTTTTCCTTATTCACCCTTTCCTTATATAGTTTACCTTACTCACTTTCTTTTAGTAGCTTACACAACTTCAATTTAGTTTTCTCTTCTATCCTTCTTTTCTGTCACTGAAAGTATCTTCCTTTTTTTTCTCTTAGTAATTTACTCAATTACAATTTCTTTTTGTCTCTGACTGTCTATCACCGTTTCTTTCTCTTTTTTTCTGCATGTTTATCTCTAACTTTATTTCTTTGTAAAATTGGATGATTTTCAATCTTTTCCCTTGTCTTTTCTAATTTTTAAATACATGTTTTAATATTTTTCACATTTTTGTTCTTTCTTTCACAGATTGAAAGTATAAAAATAACAAGTGACTAAGTTAACGACAATTATAAGGTAAGTGTTTTGTACTCTTTTCGTTACATTTCTATCACATTTAACTTCTATTAGTTCCACTGCTTCATTTCTTTAACTCTCAGTTTCCTGCCTTTGCTACTTCCCTCATTCCTTTTTCTATTACTTACTTACTCTACTCCTTCCACTCCTTTTCTCAGTCCCTCTGTTCTCATAGTTCCTCACTCCTGTTCACTCAGTCCGTCTCTATTACTCTCACTGTCTCTGACTCATCACTCTTTCACTACTTGTTCATTATGCTTTCTCCCTGTAGTTCAAGCACACTATGTTATTTACATTTCTTTGCTGTTTCAATTATTCCTTTTCTGTCACTTCTTCTTTTCTGCTTTCTGTTTTTTCTCTCTGTTATTCCACATGTTTTAACCTTAGTCACTGTCATACATCTTGTTTTATTCCTATTTACTTTCGCTCACTGTTTTCTTAACACTTTCCCTCAGGGTTGTTCTTTTAGTCCGGTTCTATCCCTACCTCTTATTCCACATCGTTTACTGTTTTTCTTCTTAATTTGAACATTCACTCACATTCTCTAAGAAACTCTTGTTTATTATTCTTCTACTCTCCTTTTTTTCTTTCACTTCCTTATCTATTTTGTTTTTCTCAATTATACCCTCTTACATCTTTTTTTTGGTAAATAGATCTATTAAACAGTATCTCTGTGTTACTCCCTCTAGCTGTCTTTCTTTTAACATTACTCTCTGTTTCCTTCCCTTATACTCACTCTTCTTTTTTTTTTTTTTTTTTTTTTTCTGTTTCGCTTCCGGTTCGCGTACCGGGGCGCGAACCGGGAAGCGAATCAAAAGAAATAGAGGTTGCCAGAGTGCTAAACATTCTAGCAATTTTTTATAAATGGGAGGTAGTTCTGAAAAGAACTTTTTTTTAAATTGTTTTTGTTGTTTTATATATATATTTTTTTCTGAACATTTTTTTACTTTTTTTGTATTTTTTGAACGGTTTTATATTTTTTTTGTTTTTTTGGGGGGGGAAACGAAAATCATTCATTATAAAGGGCTCAACAGGAGCAAAAAAAAAAAGATAATTTACTTTCTGGGGCATTTTTGACATTTATGATTTTCAATAGCTCTGTTGATTAAAGTTATGCTACTCTCCCTATAGCAAATTAATTTGCCGCAAAAAATGCAGACTTGCTTCACGACCCCGAACTTCAACTGAATGTTTGGGACCGTCTCCCTCGCCTCTGGTCCCGTCACTGCCTGTTCAGTTGATGTACTGGCCACAGGAGGGGGGTTTTCCTGCAGGTCACGTACCTGCGCAGCACTATAATTTATAGGGTGCCACCTCTCCATGTGCCAATGCATGGTGTAATTGCCAAAGCTGTACTTTTTGTCAGTCCCTCTGGACAGAGTTTTGCCACAGATGAGACATGTGACATAGCGGCCATTTACTTTTTTTTGGCCCCGGGGAAATGTATAGAATTGCCAGATGTAGCTATCCTTCACATGGGACCTCCTTGGCTCTTCAGGCAAAAACTGTCTCGTCCCTTGCTCCTCTTCCTCTTCTTCCTCTTCTTCCTCCTCTTGATTAAGGATGACCTGAGGAGGTGGTCCTTCCTTCCTAGGAGGTGGTGGTGGTGGTAGGGGTGCACCAGCTGCAGCTACTAATGAAGCCATTCTTATCAATCAAAATAGGTCTTCCTCTCACAAAGTTGAAAGTCAGAGTGAGAAAAAAGGTGGGGGCTTTCATCATTTGGGAAAAAAAATGTTCTAAACCAATGATTTTGAATTTGAATTTAAAAACATTTTTATAGCGCGCTTATACCGTGCGGTTTCTTGGCGCTGTTGGGTTGCAAGGAGGCTAACGGGAGCAAGGGGAGTCTAGACATTATAGGCTTGGGAGAAGAGCAGAGTTTTGAGACCTTTCCGAAACTCGGTATAGGAGGGCGTCATGCGGAGTTTCGTAGGGAGGGAGTTCCAGAATACAGGGGCAAGAACTGCAAATTTTGTTCCGCCCGCCTTTTTCTTTCTGAAACGAGGGGTAGTTAGCAGGGACAGATGGGTGGATCGAAGCTCTCTTCCCGGCGTATAGGAAGTGATGGCGGAGCAGATGAACTCCGGGGCAGTGCCCATTTTGGCCTGAAAGGTGGTACAGCCAAGTTTAAACAAGGCTCGCTCTTTCACCGGCAGCCAGTGCAGGGCCTGCAGTAGAGGGGTAACTCGATGGAATTTAGGCAGGCCGTGAATCAGGCGGGCAGCCTGGTTCTGCACTAGCTGCAAACGGTGGATGGCATAGGCTGGGGCGCCATTGTAAATGATGTTGCCATAATCAAGGCGCGAGAGCACCATAGCCATCACTGTGATCTTTAGGGCAGGCAGAGAGAAGAAGCGAGAGATCTTCCTAATGGTTCTAAGGGAAAAAAAACAGGAAGAAACAACCGAATTAACCTGGGAGTGGACAGAAAGTGAGGAGTTTAGGAAAATACCAAGAGTTTTGACTTTGGGGACAGGGAGCGGGGGGACACCAAGTGAAGAAGGCCAATGGGAAAAGGACCAGGGACTGCAACCACCTCCGGTCAAGACAAGCTCCGTCTTGTCCGGATTGAGTTTGAGGTGGTTGCAGTTCATCCAATCTTGGATGAACGACATGACGGATTGGACATTCAGGGAGGACGAGGGGGAGTGGGAGAGGTTGAAAATTAGCTGGAGGTCATCGGCGTAATTAAACACCGTGACCTCGAGCTGCTGTAACATAAAAATAAGGGGATAGATGTATAAATTAAACAAAAGAGGGGAAAGTGAGGAACCTTGGGGGACTCCACATACCACCCTACGAGGGGCAGCGGTGAAACCAGCTAGGTGGACTGCCTGAGCCCTGCCACTCAGGAAGGACTCCAGCCAGGCGAGGGCCAGGCCCTCTATGCCCGCCGCCCTGACACAGGTGAGGAGGATGGAGTGGTCCACCGTATCAAACGCGGCGGACAGATCTAAAAGGATGAGGGCCTGCGGGATGTTGGTATCAATGCCCTCGCGTAGGCTGTCCATCACTGAGGTCACCACCTTCTCCGTAGAATGGAGGGGGCGAAAGCCCGCCTGCCGAGGGGAGAGGCAGTGGTTAGTTTCCACATGGGAGCTCAGGGTGCTGGTTACGTAGGTTTCTAGAACCTTGCCCAGGTAGGGCAGAAGGGAGATAGGACGGTAATTGGAAGGGGATGAAGGGTCAGCACCGGGCTTTTTTAGAATAGGAATAACAGCCGCAAGTTTGTGAGCGGTGGGGACCACTCCATTACTGAGTGAGTCGTTCAGAAGTGTGAGGGGGGGAATAGGGCAGTTTAAGAAGATTTCTCTCAAGATATGGGCAGGGGCAAAGTCTAGGGGGGAGCCTGACTTTACCTTTTGGAGCAAGGGAAGAAGTGTAGCCTTGGTCAAGGGGGGAATGGAAGTGAGCTTGGAAGTGACAATGGGTGGGGAGGGGTTAGTAAAGGTAGGGGAGGGGAGAGGAATGTTGGACTTAATCTTAGCGACCTTATCAACAAAAAAGTTGTTGTGTGAGTCGCAGAGCGGTTGGGAAGGGGGAATCGAAACCGTGGTTCTATTGGATGAGGCAAGCTCGTGTACTGTCGCGAAGATTTCTTTAGCTTGAGATTCCGCTTCCAGTATTCTGTTGGAATAGAACAGGGTCTTAGCATCGAGGATGCCTTGCTTGTACGCCTTGAGCACGGAAAGATAAATAAGTTTTTTTTTCAGGGCAGTATTGTCTTCTCCATAAGCGCTCAGCTCTGCGTGCGGCCAGTTTCTTCTCCTTGAGGTCAGGGGTGAACCAGCGGTTAGCAGCATGGGCGCGCTTAACCGTTATTCGCCTCAAGGGAGCAAAGTCGTCTCCTGCCTGGGTCAGCCAGCCATCAATAGTGGCCAGTTGGGCCTTGGCACAGAGGCCTGAAAGGTCGGGGCAGGAATTAACTAAGGATGAGCAGAAAGATGACATATCTGCCTTACCCCATTTTCTGACCCAGATATTCTTGGGAAGGGGGGGTTTAATAGCTGGAACCAAAGAAAGGGAAAAGGAGATTAAAAAATGGTCCGACCAGGAGCAGGGGGAAATGGTAAGGGGAGTAGTAGGAACATTCAAAGTCCAAACCTGGTCGAGCAGATGGCCATGCACATGAGTGGGGCTGTGAACCTGGCAAATAAAGTTGAGGCTGGTCATAAGGTCGGTGAATTCTTTGGATAGGGGACTTTCAGCGGGATCGTTGGGCCAGAAATTGAAGTCACCCAACACCAACACTGAAGAGTTGTTAACGACCAGTGTTGCGAGAACGTCCTGGAGACTGGAAATAAAGGAGGGAGTGGCGTGTGGGGGACGGTAGATGAGGACAGCGGTGAAAGGGGCCGAATAAGAGCTGGCGCGAATTATCAGACAGTCAACCTCGGGGATGGGAGGAAAGGGAAGAATCTGAAAGTGAGCGTCAGCATGAGCTATCAAGGCTACTCCCCCACCTCTAGTGCCCTCAGGTCGATCCGCACGAATGATGGAATATGAGGGAGGAAGTGCGGCTAAGACGTGAGGTAGGGAGTCAGCCTTGTACCAGGTCTCTGTTAAGAACAAGAGGTCTGGATTGTGGGTGTCAAGGTAATCAAATAGCTCATGCTGATGGCAGACTGCTGATCTGGTGTTAAGGAGTGCAGCAGCGATGTTAAAGGTCGGCAAGAGGGGGGCAGGGGGAGGATTGAGTATGGGGGTAGCGGTAGGGAGCAGGGGGGGTAGGGAGGGGAACAAGAAATGGCGGTAGGTGGGGTAGTCGGAGGACGCGAAAAAAGACTTAGGCTTTGCAGTAGGTTGAACACATGCGGGCTGACGGTACCTGGGAGCCAGTAGGAGAGGAGGCTGGGGGATGAATATGACAGCGGTGGGACATAGGGAGATGCCCCTGGCCCCGGCCTGCCGCGGACGGGCGCAGACGGGCTGGACTCAGGCGTGACTCCGGCGCGAAGCCGGCGCGCCCGCTGCGCTCGTCCGCTGCGCTGACGCATGTGGAGCGTTTAAGTAGGCGGATGCGAGGGGGGTGGGCGGAGTCAACAGGGCGGGTTGGGAGGTGGATTAAAAATCACAAACAAGCCAGCCGCTCGTAGTCAGCGGGACGAGGGACTGCTTGTGTTCAGCAGTGAAGAGGTTAGGTATTTAAAACAAATGCGCTCGCAGCCTCGCGCTAGCCCTCTGCCACCGGGCTACTCGCAACACTGAGGCGAGGGAAAGAGAAGCCTAAGTAGGCGGATGCGAGGGGGGTGGGCGGAGTCAGCAGGGCGGGTTGGGAGGCGGATTAAAAATCACAAACAAGCCAGCCGCTCGTAGTCAGCGGGACGAGGGACTGCTTGTGTTCAGCAGTGAAGAGGTTAGGTATTTAAAACAAATGCGCTCGCAGCCTCGCGCTAGCCCTCTGCCACCGGGCTACTCGCAACACTGAGGCGAGGGAAAGAGAAGCCTAAGTAGGCGGATGCGAGGGGGGTGGGCGGAGTCAACAGGGCGGGTTGGGAGGCGGATTAAAAATCACAAACAAGCCATCCGCTCGTAGTCAGCGGGACGAGGGACTGCTTGTGTTCAGCAGTGAAGAGGTTAGGTATTTAAAACAAATGCGCTCGCAGCCTCGCGCTAGCCCTCTGCCACCGGGCTACTCGCAACACCGAGGCGAGGGAAAGAGAAGCCTAAGTAGGCGGATGCGAGGGGGGTGGGCGGAGTCAACAGGGCGGGTTGGGAGGCGGATTAAAAATCACAAACAAGCCAGCCGCTCGTAGTCAGCGGGACGAGGGACTGCTTGTGTTCAGCAGTGAAGAGGTTAGGTATTTAAAACAAATGCGCTCGCAGCCTCGCGCTAGCCCTCTGCCACCGGGCTACTCGCAACACTGAGGCGAGGGAAAGAGAAGCCTAAGTAGGCGGATGCGAGGGGGGTGGGCGGAGTCAACAGGGCGGGTTGGGAGGCGGATTAAAAATCACAAACAAGCCAGCCGCTCGTAGTCAGCGGGACGAGGGACTGCTTGTGTTCAGCAGTGAAGAGGTTAGGTATTTAAAACAAATGCGCTCGCAGCCTCGCGCTAGCCCTCTGCCACCGGGCTACTCGCAACACTGAGGCGAGGGAAAGAGAAGCCTAAGTAGGCGGATGCGAGGGGGGTGGGCGGAGTCAACAGGGCGGGTTGGGAGGCGGATTAAAAATCACAAACAAGCCAGCCGCTCGTAGTCAGCGGGACGAGGGACTGCTTGTGTTCAGCAGTGAAGAGGTTAGGTATTTAAAACAAATGCGCTCGCAGCCTCGCGCTAGCCCTCTGCCACCGGGCTACTCGCAACACTGAGGCGAGGGAAAGAGAAGCCTAAGTAGGCGGATGCGAGGGGGGTGGGCGGAGTCAACAGGGCGGGTTGGGAGGCGGATTAAAAATCACAAACAAGCCAGCCGCTCGTAGTCAGCGGGACGAGGGACTGCTTGTGTTCAGCAGTGAAGAGGTTAGGTATTTAAAACAAATGCGCTCGCAGCCTCGCGCTAGCCCTCTGCCACCGGGCTACTCGCAACAATGAAAAGTGTTATTTTTAGGTCACATGACCTAGCCTTACATCATTAGGAAACCAAAAGTCAAATGAACCAATGAAAAGTTTTATTAACAAGTCACATGATCTGTTACGCTTACGTTACGCGCTGCGCGCCGCGCCCCGGATCGCTTCCGGGGTGCTGCGCTTCGCGCCTCGGTTCGCGCTCCGGAGCACTTCCGGGTGCGCTAACACGGCGAGTCATAAGACGCATTACGCGACAACGCGATATGTCGCGCGTCACGATGTTGTTTTCTAACGCGGCAGTTGCGCAAACGGAACGTTTACCGGTTCGCGGACCGGGTCGCGGCACCAAATTGAGCTAACGGGAAGCTACCCGGTGCGCGGACCAGTAGCGAAACTAAAACAAAAAATTACAAAAAAATATATACATAAAAAAATTGTATTAAAAACATATAAAATATATTTTTCGATTTATAGAAGAATACATTTTAAAGCTTTTGATATTTGCTATTAAAAAACCATTGAAATTCACTGAAAAAACCATAGGTTATAGACCATATATAGTTAGGAATTAGCATTTACAAAACCTTGAAAATTCACTGAATTATGACCTAATCAGATAACGCGTTCCTGTGCCGTGGTGTGGCTTAATCAGATAACGGTTTTTGCACCGTGGGATGGCTGCTAGTTAATTATTAACCAGAACAGGGTCAGGAATAGGGGGATCGATACAGAACCTATAGGAATACATCACAAGATGTCATCAGTGATGTCATCAGTGATGTCATTTGAGATGTCATCAGTGATGTCATCAGTGATGTCACTGACCATGTCATGAATGATGTAATATGTGACATGATCAGCAGTGGATTGCGGGTGCGCGATATATAGTTAGTGCAACTAACTATATATGCGAATTTCAATGGTTTTGTGTGAGTAAAATAAGGTTTTGTAAATGCTAATTCCTAACTATATATGGTGTAAAACCTATGGTTTTTTCAGTGAATATATATATATATATATATATATATATATATATATATATATATATTCCCCCGAATGTCTCTAGCACTCCAGCCGGTAATGTGGCAGAGAAAAGGGAAAAGGGAAACGGACACCAGGTTTCGTGGATTGGCAGGTCTTAATTTATTGCAGCCTTCGTCAGACTCGTTTCGGATAACAAGGTATCCTTGGTCACTGGTGGAAACGCAGTCCACTTACTATTTTTATGCCGTATTTTTTTGTGATGCTAACACCCTTGTCATATGATTTCATAAACATGAAGGAAACATTTGGGGAAGTTTTCTTTTTCTACACTTTGACACAATAGATGTAATTAATGATATGCTTGCATTCCCAATGAAATATTTAGAGGGAAGCTTGATGCCATGGATTTATATGCATAAATGCAGAAAATCATACAGTACATTGTTTTCATGAATTAAAATCAGGCATTTAGATAACTAATGATAAATAGAAAGATATACAATTATCGATTCATCTGTATCATTTGTCAATACATATATAAATATATACATGTATAAATAACAGACAATTGGTCTGAACCTGGTGAGATGAAAATATGAATATATTCACTTTGTGTGTGACAGTTACGTGGGGGGTGATTTTTGACATTGCACCTCACGGATTTTTGAGCATGTAATAATGTACAAGATATGTGACTGGACTTTTAACAGACTAATATGGTTAGGTGTTTCAGAAACAGACCAGACAGAAGTTGGTCCTGGAGAGACCCATATAATTAAGTGTGGTTTTGCTTTTTTTCACATTCTTACATTTTGTAGCAGAGTGACACTAAGAGGGTCCTGATGAATGCCGCAAACCTTTTGGTCATCCGGGCAGAAATATGTTGACCTGAGCAGATAGGGAACATCCTTATCCCTGTCGTTCACACTGTTTTTAACACTGTCCACTGGAATACTCATTAAACAAATTTTTCCCTGTTGGAGGCAGTTTTAACTCACCTTTTGACTTTTATTTTTGCACTCTGCCCCTCACTCACTGTAAACATTGGAGAATAAAACACCTCACGCTCCTCTCCTGAGGGAAAGTTGTAACCCACACAGTGCACTTTGCGGGCACTGTGTGCAAGAGGGAACCCAATGATGAAGCATGTCACCTTCGGTTGAGTGAGAGTTCTCGTCTTTAAAAGGGATTTGCCCCATTTTTGTTTGTTTATTAGGACTTTCACATTCTAGGTTGTGACACCATCAAGTTGCCTTTTGTGTGTATTATATAGTAGGAGTGGTAACTTGGATGGTTAGAAATCCTCCGATAGAGACCTTTTTGTGAGATTATACATTTCTAAGGCCACAGGTGCATGTCAGAACGTATACAGCATACTCGGTTTTGCAGTTGAAGTTTCCTTGGATTTTGATCTTGTTAGGGCTGAATGGAGTTTTGCATTTGGTGGTGGAAATATAAAATTTGCAAACCCTGCATGATGAGCATTTATAGAAACCTTGTTGGGCTGTAACCAATCTTTTTTTTTTTTTTTTTTAGGTTTCTGGATTGCTGCGCACAATTTGGGATCTCATGGAAATTCCTCTGTGGAACGTGATGGTAGGGATATTAGGTAAGTCAGGGGCTATGACTGCATTAGTCAGGACTGTGGGCCAATTCTGATTGATAATAGATCGAATTTGGCGATGCTGCCTGTTAAAAGTTAGGATGAGCCTGGGTCTATTGGTTTCATTGATTGGTTCTGCAGTGGGAATTGGGGGATCTAATAATGAATCTCTTGGCCTCATATTAACCTTAATCAGGGCTTGATTGAGAGTGGATGTGCTGTAGCCTCTCTTTCGCAATCTCTCGAGTGCCTCCCTGGTGCATACCTCTTGTTGGTCTGTGGTGCTACATATTCGCTTGATTCACAGTAGTTCACCGTATGGTATGCTTTGGATTAAGTGTTGGGGGTGGGCACTCGACGCATGAAGCGTGGAGTTGCCCGCTGTGGCTTTTCAATGGAGCATGGTGTTTATTGTTTCTGCATCCACATAAACTTTAACATCCCAAAAATCCACTTCCTTATCACTAGTGTGTGAAGTGAATTTAAGATTGGCCTGATTGTCATTGAGGTTGTTGATAAACATATTAGCACTTTCTCCATTGCCATACCACACAATAAAAACATCATCAATAATCCTTAGCCAATGTCTGACATGTGTATTGTATTGTTCTTGATGTACCTGTTTGAGGATCTGCTCCTCCCACCAGCCTACCATTAAACAGGCATAGCTGGGGAAGAAGCAGGATCCCATTGCCACTCCCCGCAGCTGTTTATACATCTGTGTGCCAAACATGAAAATGCATTTGATTATGATCTTATTGTGCTCATAACACTCAGCTGGTTTGTTGCCTAGAAAGTGTTTGATTGCCTTGAGCCCCACATTGTGGTCAATGCATTATATGACGATTCTGTGTCAAGAGTTATAAGTCTCATGTTGGTGTCCCATTTGATATTCTTGATTTTGTTAAGGAAATCGCACGTGTCTTTAACATAGGTTGGAAGATCTTTAACCAAGTCTTGTAGATAATAGTCGACATATTGTGATAAATGTTCACCAACACTATTTATTGCAGATATGATGGGTCGACCTGAAATGGGACTGATGTTTTTGTGGTTTTGGGAACAAAGCAAATGGAGGGAATTGTTGGATGTTCACTCCATAGAAATTTAAATTCATCAATGGAAATCATACCATCTCGTTTGAATTGGTGGAGATATTTCCTGAGTTTCTGTGTGGCATCAGTGTATTCTTTCATATTGGAATATTTGTAACATGCTTCATCAGAGAGTTGTCTGTGGGCTTCCTTGAGATAGTCGCTTCTGGGCCAGAGGACTATATTTCCTCCCTTGTCTGAGGATTTTATAATCACCTCGTTGTTTTTGCTGAGTCTGTCCATGAGTTTAATGTACTCAATTTCATTGTGGCATTTTCTTCGTTGACTATGATTGAGACGGTAATAAAGTTGTTTGATATCGTCTGTTATTCTCTCATGGTAGATGTCGATTGCATCTTTGGGCAGTTGTGGAACAAAAGTAGATTTCCTTTTGAAAGGACTGCTGCCCACCCCAGCCTGTGGTATGGCTGCATAAATATATATCAGGCACTACGATTACCATCAGGCCCTTGGTGCGGCCACGCCCACTGAGGCGGAGATATAGTGGTGCTGGTAAAAGGCCGAGGAGTTTACCCTGGAAAGTCCGTGGTCCTTTGATGAAGTGTATGAACACGAAACGCGTCGGCTGGACTACATGCTGTGGTGCGCAGCGTTGAACTTTTGCTGTGTCCCTTTGAAATAAATGTTGGCGATGAATCCACCTGTTTTGTGGGCCCTCTATCTGCAGGCAAAACTTTTGGATAGTTTACGGCTGGCCTGAGCCGTGGAGGATGCCCCGGTGTCGTGAGACATCCCGCGACGACGCCAATCGACGCCGCCGCAAGGTGAACAGGTGCCGGTTTCACTAGGGATGAAGCACACAGCGAGGACTCATGCTGTGCCCCACCACCCACTTGGGTTTGATATTTACATTGGGGGTTTACCCGGGTGGCCGCTCACTGCAGAAACAATCAGGCACTACGATTACCATCAGGCCCTTGGTGCGGCCACGCCCACTGAGGCGGAGATATAGTGGTGCTGGTAAAAGGCCGAGGAGTTTACCCTGGAAAGTCCGTGGCCCTTTGATGAAGTGTATGAACACGAAACGCGTCGGCTGGACTACATGCTGTGGCGCGCAGCGTTGAACCTTTGCTGTGTCCCTTTGAAATAAATGTTGGCGATGAATTCACCTGTTATGTGGGCCCTCTATCTGCAGGCAAAACTTTTGGAGATATATATATATATATATATACGTGAACGTGAGCAAGCCGTAAGGTGAAACGCGTTGTTTGTTTTTCTTGCTGCCGAATAAATACTTTTTGAAGCACAGCAACTCCTTGAGTGTCGTCGCACGTTTCTTCTCATGGGAGAACTCCTTAAATGATATATATATATATAGTAGTGCAATTGAAACTGAACCTGCCACTTCAGAGTCTGATCTTACGGAGAACGAATCCGGAGATGAACAGCAGAGGTTGGGGGACCGGAGCCAACAGAATGAAGTGTATGCCACACAAGGTGCCCGACCGAAGAGGACTCCTTTTCAGGAGGAGTTCGAGGTCATCAGAAAGTCCTGGCTACGGGGTGGCAAAAACAAACCGCCAGATGTAGATGCAACAGCATCGGTAACAGGACAAGGAGGACGAGGAGGGCAGGTGGCGGGAAGAAGAGGCAGAAACAATGTAAGAACCCCACGCTGGTCCAATCGCAATGCGAAGAAGACTCAGCAAGAATAAACATCGATAACATTGATAATCTGGCTCATAACCAACAACACAGCGAAACCAATCTAACAGTGGTTAACTTAACGAACAAAAAATTGACTGATGCAGAAACGGAAGTACTAAGTCTGGGACTCACTTTCTGCCCCACCAAAGGTTTGGAGTATACGCAAACGAGAATAGACCTGTTCCGTTTTACCAGGAAGCTCAAACTCCATAAATATTTCAAGGTACGTCCCCACTTGAAAGATCGCGCCATAAGGGGTACAAGAATAACGGCAACGGATTCTCTAAATAGTAGAGATTTACCGGCAATTGAGACCCTAGAAGATCTGCGACTGGAACAAGAAATAGATGTTGGAGATCTGAACATCGCACAACGAGCTATCCTGCAAGGAATTGAGCAGGAGAGGGACGAAAGTAACTTTAAACCTGTCTCAACGTTTGTGCCACAATCACCCTGGGATGCTGTGGATATTTTCACAGAGGCAATGAAGAACGACCTCTTGCAATACAGACGAGCGGAACATCATACCTCAGCATCCAACATTACTGAACGCCAGCGATCGGCGTTAATGGACCTGACTAAAGATGAGACTCTGGTAATCAAGCCTTTTGACAAAGGGGGGAAAATGTGGTACTAATGAGTAGGCATCAATATAAGGAAGAAGCACTGAGGCAGCTAGCAGACAAAAACTTCTATATGGAATGTACTAGTGTAACATATCAACAGAGTGTCACCAAATATGAAACACTGATACAGAAATGGTACAGCCTCAAGATGCTGGGGAAAGATGAACACCTCTTTCTAAGAAACAACACCCCAATGATACCTACCTTTTACCACCTCCCTAAGTTACATAAGGACATGATTCGACCCCCAGGCCGTCCAATTATCTCATCCATCGGAAGCCTAACAGAGAACATGTCACGCTTTGTAGATAATATCTTGTTTCCTTTGGTAGTGAAATTAAAATCCTACATAAGGGATACCAAAGACTTCCTAACCAAGATCCAGGAGTTAACATGGAGCCCTGGATACCTGTTAATGGTATTGGACATTACCAGCCTATACACTTGTATAGAACATGGGCGAGGACTAGAGGCCGTAAAGTACTTTCTAGAGAAACGTCAGCTGAGATTTGCTAGACATACCGAAATGAATATTGAATTCACAGAGTTCTGTCTTACTCATAATATCTTCCTGTTTGAAGGTCAGCTGTATATTCAAAGATCTGGGACGGCGATGGGAACCTGCTTCGCCCCCAGCTACGCGAATTTATTCGTTGGCTGGTGGGAGGAGCGGGTTCCCAGGAGCTGCACAGTAGGACAGGACACAGGGGAGGTTGTTTGCTGGCACCGTTACATTGACGACCTGTTTATTGTCTGGAACGGTGACATTAATACAGCAGAGGAATTCATCAAGGTACTAAACATCAATGACCTCAACTTGCACTTCTCGGGTTCGGTTAGTCCGGTGGCAGCGGACTATCTGGATCTGAGAGTGTTTGCTGAGGGGGACCATCTGTGTACTACTCTCTATAGAAAAGAGACTGCTGGCAACTCAACACTCTTTGCC